>NC_057796.1:15977604-16577604 GCF_018294505.1 Triticum aestivum
ATAGCATGTGCAAAAAAGTAGAGAGGGTTACGGGAAAAACTAGATGCACTTCGTGTACAAAATGGACAATCTCTTTCGAAGTATCAGGGTTTCGGACGAAAACTCATCTGTTACAAAGGCATTTCAATTTTTTAAACTTATTACAACTTCAGACTTTTTGTGCATTCAGTATGCACCATTCAAAGCCATGTCATCAACTTTCAACCCTTTCTGCCTTCATTTACTATTTTTCATGCATTTACTGATTTTTTTGAGCTAAAGAACCCTGAAATTGAAATGCACTACAATTGAACTCCCAAAAGGTTGAAACTTGGCATGGTATCATCATTTCACCAACATAGCATGTGCAAAAAAGCTGAGAGGGTTACGGCAAAAACTGGATGCAATTCGTGTACAAAATGGATAGTCTCTTTCGAAGTATCAGGGTTTCGAACGTAAACTCATCTGTTACAAAGGCATTTTATTTTTTTACTTATTACAACTCCAGACTTTTTGTGCATTCAGTATGCACCATTCAAAGCCACGTCATCAACTTTCAACCCTTTCTGCCTTCATTTGCTATTTTTCATGCATTTACTTATTTGTTTTGAGCTAAATGACCCTGAAATTAAAAAGCAGTACAAATAAACTCTGATAAGGTTGAAACTTGGCATGGTATCATGTTTTCACCCACATAGCATGTGAAAAAAAGTTGAGAGGGTTACGGCAAAAACTGGATGCACTTCGTGTACAAAATGGACATTCTCTTTCGAAGTATCAAGGTTTCGGACGAAAACTCATCTGTTACAAAGGCATTTCACTTTTTAGACTTATTACAACTCCAGACTTTTTGCGCATTCAGTATGCACCATTCAAAGCCACGTCATCAGCTTTCAACCCTTTCTGCCTTCATTTGCTGTTTCTCATGCATTTACTGATTTATTTTGAGCTAAATGACCCTGAAATTGAAAAGCACTACAAATGAACTCTGAAAAGGTTAAAACTTGGCACGGTATCATCATTTCACCCACATAGCATGTGCAAAAAAGTAGAGTGGGTTATGGCAAAAACTGGATGCACTTCGTGTACAAAATGGACAATCTGTTTCGATGTATCATGGTTTTTGACGAAAACTCATCTGTTACAAAGGCATTTTATTTTTTTAACTTATTACAACTCCAGACTTTTTGTGCATTCAGTATGCACTATTCAAAGCCACGTCATCAACTTTCAACCCTTTCTTACATCATTCGCTTTTTTCATGCATTTACTGATTTTTTTGAGCTAAATGACCCTGAAATTGAAAAGCACTACAAATGAACTCGAAAAAGGTTGAAACTTTGCATGGTATCATCATTTCACCCACAGATCATGTGCAAAAAAGTAGAGAGGGTTACTGCAAAACTTGATGCACTTCATGTACAAAATGGACAATCTCTTTTGAAGTATCAAGGTTTCGGACAAAAACTCATCTGTTACAAAGGCACTTCATTTTTTCAAATGACCTAAGTATTACCAAATTGAATATAATGATAAAACATACTAATATTAAACATAAGAAAAAGAATCACTGAAAAATCTATTTTTAAAGTAAAGTTATTCACAAACTAGTGATTCACACAAATTTCAAATAATTCAAATTTAAACTATTCAAATTTGAAAACTACTGGCACTAATAGAAAGATTGTAATTTTTTGGACCTAAAGCAAAAATATTCACAAATAAACTATAAATACAACAAAAAACAACTCACAAATAAATAAAAGAAAATAAATAAAGAAGAAAAGAAAAAAAACCCGCCTACTGGGCCACAACAGCCTGCATACGACTAGAAACCCAACCTGTAATTGGGCCAGGATGCAGGCCCGCATGGCCCAGTAGGCCCACAGGGCAACGACGCAGTTTAGGCCCAGAAGCCTGCTTTAGAGAGGAGCTCGAAGGAGCAGCCGCGGTTGGGTTTATAAACCAGTGCGGCTGCCCTTCGCTCGACGAGGTGGGACTAAACTTTGTACACTGTGGGGTGGCAGCGCACCCGCTTTAGTACCGGGTCGTGGCTCCAACCGGTACTAAAGGGGTGTCTTTAGTCTCGGTTGCAGCCACAACCGGTACTAAAAGGGGTCGCTTCCCGGCGCTTGGGCTGGCCAAATTTCGTCAGTTTTCATCTCTTCCTCTGCTTCTTCTCCTCTGCCCCGTTGCCGCCCCCGTCCCCGTCACGCCCGTAGCCGCGCCGTCCCCGTCGCCGCCCATCGTCATCCCCGTCGTCGTCGTCCCTGTCGCCGCCCTGGCCCGTCGCCGCCCGTCTCCATCCCCGTCGCCGCCCGTCGCCGTCCCCGTCGCCTCGCCTCGCCGGTGAGCTCCTGACCCGCCATGGCCACACACACACACACACACACACATTGTCAGTTATAAAAATGTTAGTAATTTTTATGTTTTTAGTTATAGAAATGTTAGAAAATTTTCTGTTTTTTACTTATAGAAATGTTAGAAATCTTATAGAAATGTTAGTTATATAGAAATGTTAGAAATGTTAGTTTTAGCTAGATGAATTAGATTAATGTCAAATTGTTAGACGATTATCGATGTTATAGATGCATATAGAATTTGCATATAGAATTTTGACATATGCAACGATATCATTTTTTAAATTTGTATATAATAAATCACAATCCCATCATTTAAAAAATGTTACGTTTGCATATAGTATTTTTCTCGGCGATGTCCAGCCCGCATCCTCACCGTCGACCCATTCGCGACGACGTCCTGCTTCAGAGGACCCATGTCCGGGACTGGGCTCTGCTACCTCTTGAGCACTGCGTTGGTTTTCCTTTGAAGAGGAAAGGGTGATGCAGCAAAGTAGCGTCAGTATTTCCCTCAGTTTTTGAGAACGAAGGTATCAATCCAGTAGGAGGCTATGCACGAGTCTCTCGCACCTACACAAAACAAATAAATCCTCGCAACCAACGCGATAAGGGGTTGTCAATCCCTACACAGTCACTTACGAGAGTGAGATCTGATAGATATGATAAGATAATATTTTTGGTGTTTTTACGATAAAGATGCAAAGCAAAATAAAAGCTATGAAAATAGCGAAGTGTTGGAATATTAATGTGATGGAAAATAGACCCGGGGGCCATAGGTTTCACTAGTGGCTTCTCTCAAGAGCGTAAGTATTTTACGGTGGGTGAACAAATTACTGTTGAGCAATTGACAGAATTGAGCATAGTTATGAGAATATCTAGGTATGATCATGTATATAGGCATCACGTCCATGACAAGTAGACCGACTCCTGCCTGCATCTGCTACTATTACTCCACACATCGACCGCTATCCAGCATGCATCTAGAGTATTAAGTTCATAAGAACGGAGTAAAATTTTAAGCAAGATGACATGATGTAGAGGGATAAACTCATGCCATATGATATAAACCCCATATTGTTATCCTCGATGGCAACAATACAATACGTGCCTTGCTGCCCCTGCTGTCACTGGGAAAGGACACCGCAAGATTGAACCCAAAGCTAAGCACTTCTCCCATTGCAAGAAAGATCAATCTAGTAGGCCAAACCAAACTGATAATTCGAAGAGACTTGCAAAGATAACCAATCATACATAAAAGAATTCAGAAGATTCAAATATTGTTCATAGATAAACTTGATTATAAACCCACAATTCATCGGTCTCAACAAACACACCGCAAAAGAAGATTACATCGAATAGATCTCCACGAGAGAGGGGGAGAACATTGTATTGAGATCCAAAAAGAGAGAAGAAGCCATCTAGCTAATAACTATGGACCCGAAGGTCTGAGGTAAACTACTCACATATCATCGGAGAGGCTATGGTGTTAATGTAGAAGCCCTCCGTGATCGATGCCCCCTCCGGCGGAGCTCCGGAACCGGCCCCAAGATGGGATCTCGTGGGTACAGAAGGTTGCGGCGGTGGAATTAGCTTTTCGTGGATGCCCCTGATGGTTTGGGGGTATGTAGGTATATATAGGAGGAAGAAGTACGTTGGTGGAGCAACATGGGCCCCACGAGGGTGGAGGGCGCGCCTGGGGGGTAGGCGCCCCCCTGCCTCGTGCTCTCCACGTTGATTGCTTTACGTAGAATCAAAGTCCTCCGGATCATGTTTGTTCCAAAAATCACGTTCCCGAAGGTTTCTTTCCGTTTGGACTCCGTTTGATATTCTTTTTCTGTGAAACACTGAAATAGGCAAAACCAGCAATTTGGGCTGGGCCTCCGTTTAATCGGTTAGTCCCAAAAATAATATAAAAGTGTATAATAAAGCCCATTAAACATCCAAAATAGAATATAATATATCATGGAACAATCAAAATTATAGATACGTTGGAGACGTATCCAGCATCCCCAAGCTTAATTCCTGCTCGTCCTGGAGTAGGTAAATGATAAAAACGGAATTTTTGATGTGGAATGCTACTTGGCATAATTTTCAATGTAATTCTCTTAATTGTGGTATGAATGTTCAGATCCGAAAGATTCAAGACAAAAGTTTAATATTGACATAAAAATAATAATACTTCAAGCATACTAACTAAGCAATTATGTCTTCTCAAAATAACATGGCCAAAGAAAGTTATCCCTACAAAATCATATAGTATGGCTATGCTCTATCTTCATCACACAAAGTATTTAATCATGCACAACCCCGATGACAAGCCAAGCAATTGTTTCATACTTTTGGTGTTCTCAAACTTTTTCACTCTTCACGCAATACATGAGCGTGAGCCATGGACATAGCACTATATGTGGAATAGAATGGTGGTTGTGGAGAAGACAGAAAGGGAGAAGATAGTCCACATCAACTAGGCGTGCCAACGGGCTATGGAGATGCCCATCAATAGATATCAATGTGAGTGAGTAGGGATTGCCATGCAATGGATGCACTAGAGCTATAAGTATATGAAAGCTCAACAAAAGAAACTAAGTGGGTCACTAGTAGAAAAAGGGTCAAATGTTTAGCTCATTAAACCCGGTTTGTATTTGAGCCGGCACTAATGTGACCAATAGTGCCGGTTCCAATGGCTAGGCGGGCGGCGCTCGTTGGTACCGGTTCGTGGCGAACCTTTAGTATCGGTTCGTGCCACGAACCGGTACTAAAGGTGGTGGCCTTTAGTATGGGTTGGTGGCTCCAACCGGTACTAAAGACCCCCCTTTAGTACCGGTTGGAGTCACCAACCGGTATTAAAGGTGGTGCGCTGCCACCCGCAGTGCACAATGTTTAGTCCCACCTCGCTAGTTGAGAGGAGCTCGCACCGGTTTATAAGCCCCGCCGCGGCTACCGTGTCGAGCTCCTCTCTAAGCAGGCCTTTGTGGGCCTATTGCAAGTCTTCTGCCCTGTGGGGCCTACTGGGCCATATGGGTCTGCATCCTGGCCCAACTAGAGGTTGGGTTTCTAGTCGTATGCACGCCGTGCCGGCCCAGTAGGCGGGCTGTTTTTGCTTTATTTAAAAAAAATCAGAAAAAACCGGTACTAAAGGTCCCCTAGACCACGGCGCGCCTCGTGCCACGTGGTGGGCCTTTGGTCCCGGTTCATGTTGAACCAGGACTAAAGGGGGGGACCTTTAGTTCCCACTCTTTAGTGCTGGTTCCAGAACCGGTACTAAAGGTCCATACGAACCGGTACTAAAAGTCGTCTTTCTACTAGTGGGTGTCCATCCAACTCGCTTGCTCACGAAGACCTAGGGCATTTTGAGGAAGCCCATCATTGGAATATACAAGCCAAGTTCTATAATGAAAATTTCCCACTAGTATATGAAAGTGACAACATAAGAGACTCTCTATCATGAAGATCATGGTGCTACTTTGAAGCACAAGTGTGGTAAAAGGATAGTAGCATTGTCCCTTGTCTCTTTTTCTCTCATTTTTTTCTTTGGCCTTTTCCCTTCTTTTTTATGGCGTTTCTTTTTTTATTTAGTCCGGAGTCTCATCCCGACTTATGGGGGAATCATAGTCTCCATCATCCTTTCCTCACTTGGGACAATGCTCTAATAATGATGATCATCACACTTTTATTTTCTTTACAACTCAAGAATTACAACTCAATACTTAGAACAAAATATGACTCTATGTGAATGCCTCCGGCGGGGTACCGAGATATGCAATGAATCAAGAGTGACCTGTATAAAAATTATGAACGGTGGCTTTGCCACAAATACGATGTCAACTACATGATCATGCAAAGCAATATGACAATGATGAAGCGTGTCATAGCAAACGGAACGGTGGTAAGTTGCATTGCAATATATCTCGGAATGGCTATGGAAATGCCATGATAGGTAGGTATGGTGGCTGTTTTGAGGAAGGTATATGGTGGGTGTATGATACCGGCAAAAAGTGTGCGGTATTAGAGAGGCTAGCAATGGTGGAAGGATGAGAGTGCGTATAATCCATGGACTCAACATTAGTCATAAAGAACTCATATTATTGTTGCAAAAATCTATTAGTTATCAAAACAAAGTACTACGCGCATGCTCCTAGGGGGATAGATTGGTAGGAAAAGACCATCGCTCGTCCCCGACCGCCACTCATAAGGAAGACAATCAATAAATAAATCATGCTCCGACTTCATCACATAATGGTTCACCATACGTGCATGCTACGGGAATCACAAACTTTAACACAAGTATTTCTCAAATTCACAACTACTCAAATAGAACGACTCTAATATTACCATCTTCATATCTCAAAACAATTATCAAGCATCAAACTTCTCATAGTATTCAACACACTTATAAGAATTTTTTTTACTAATCTTGAATGCCTATCATAATTAAAGCAAATTACCATGCTGTTTTGTAGGACAAAGCATGAGAGAACAATAGTTTCTATAAAACAAATCCACCACCGTGCTCTAAAAAATATAAGTGAAGCACTAGAGCAAAAACTATATAGCTCAAAAGATATAAGTGAAGCACATAGAGTATTCTAACAAATTCCGAATCAAGTGTGTCTCTCTCAAAAGGTGTGTACAGCAAGGATGATTGTGGCAAACTAAAAAATAAATACTCAAATCATACAAGACGTTCCAAGCAAAACACATATCATGTGGTGAATAAAAATATAGCTCCAAGTAAATTTACCGATGGATGAGGACGAAAGAGGGGATGCCTTCCAGGGCATCCCGAAGCTTTGGCTTTTTGGTGTCCTTATATTATCTTGGGGTGCCATGGGCATCCCCAGGCTTATGCTCTTGCCACTCCTTGTTCCATACTCCATCAAATCTTTACCCAAAACTTGAAAACTTCACAACACAAAACTTAACAGAAAATCTCGTGAGCTCCGTTAGCGAAAGAAAACAAAACACCACTTCGAGGTACTGTATTGAACTCATTATTTATTTATATTGGTGTTAAACCTACTGTATTCCAACTTATCTATGGTTTATAAACTATTTTACTAGCCAAAGATTCATCAAAATAAGCAAACAACACACGAAAAACAGAATCTGTCAAAAACAGAACAGTCTGTAGTAATCTGGAACTAACGCAAACTTCTGGAACTCTAAAAATTCAGAAAAAATAGGAAGACCTAAATAATTTGTTTATTGATCCTCTGCAATTTGAATCAATATTATACCACGTTCTGGTAATTTTTAACAATTGTTTTTGTGAACAGAAAGTTTCTGGAATTTTCAGCAAGATCAAATAACTATCATCCAAGAAGATCCTATAGGTTGAACTTGGCACAAACACTAATTAAAACATAAAAACAAATGTAACCAAAGGCTAGATCAAAGAGTTATTCCTAAACAGAAGCAAAAAGCAAAAAACTAAAATAAAATTGGGTTGCCTCCCAACAAGCGCTATCGTTTAACGCCCCTAGCTAGGCATAAAAGCAAGGATAGATATAGGTATTGTCATCTTTGGTAGGAAATCCATAAGTGGCTCTCATAATAGATTCATAAGGTAATTTAGTTTTATTTCTAGGGAAGTGTTCCATGCCTTTCCTTAACGGAAATTGGAATCTAATATTCCCTTCCTTCATATCAATGATTGCACCAATCGTTCTAAGGAAAGGTCTACCAAGAATAATAGGACATGAAGGATTGCAATCTATATCAAGAACAATAAAATCTACGGGCACATAATTCCTGTTTGCAACAATAAGAACATCATTAATTATTCCCATAGGTTTCTTGATAGTGGAATCCGCAAGGTGTAAGTTTAAAGAGCAATCATCAAATTCACGGAAACCTAACAAATCACACAAAGTTTTTGGAATCGTGAAACACTAGAACCCAAATCACACAAAGCATAGCATTCATGATCTTTAATTTTACTTTTAATAGTAGGTTCCCACTCATCATAAAGTTTTCTAGGGATGGAAACTTCCAACTCAAGTTTTTCTTCATAAGATTGCATTAAAGCATCAACGATATGTTTGGTAAAAGCTTTATGTTCACTATAAGCATGAGGAGAATTTAGCACGGATTGCAACAAGGAAATACAATATATCAAAGAGCAATTATCATAATTAAATTCCTTGAAATCCAAAATAGTGGGTTCATTGATATCTAAAGTTTTAACTTCTTCAATCCCACTTTTACAAATTTTAGCATCAAGATCTAAAAACTCCGAATTTTTTGAACGCCTTCAAGGTAAAGGGGGATCATCTCCAGTCCCATCATTATCAAGATTCATATTGCAAAACAAAGATTTAATAGGGGACACATCAATAACTTTTAGATCTTCATCTTTATTCTCATAAAAATTAGAAGAACACGCTTTCAAAAAGCAATCTTTCTTAGCATGCATCCTAGCGGTTCTTTCTTTGCACTCATCAATGGAAATTCTCATGGCTTTGAGAGACTCATTGATATCATGCTTAGGTGCAATAGATCTAAGTTCCAAAGAATCAACATCAAGAGAAATTCTATCAACGTTCCTAGCCAATTCATCAACCTTAAGCAATTTTTCTTCAAGCAAAGCATTAAAATTATTTTGCGAATACATAAACTCCTTAACACTAGTCTCAAATTTAGAAGGCATCTTATTAAAATTTCCATAAGAATTGTTGTAGGAATTACCATAATTATTAGAGGAATTACTAGGGAACTACCTAGGATTAAAGTTTCCTCTATACGCGTTGTTACCAAAGTTATTCCTACCAACAAAATTCACATCCATAGATTCATTATTATTCTCAATCAAAGTAGACAAAGGCATATAATTAGGATCGGAAGAAACACTCTTAGTAGAAAATAATTTCATAAGTTCATCCATCTTTCCACTCAAAACATTAATTTCTTCTATAGCATGCACTTTTTTATTAGTAGATCTTTCGGTGTGCCATTGAGAATAATTAACCATAATATTATCTAGTAGTTTAGTAGCTTCTCCTAAAGTGATTTCCATAAAAGTGCCTCCCGCGGCCGAATCTAAAAGATTTCTAGAAGCAAAATTCAATCCGGCATAAAAATTTTGTATAATCATCCAAAGATTCAAACCATGTGTAGGGCCATTACGTATCATTAATTTCATCCTCTCCCAAGCTTGTGCAACATGTTCATGATCAAGTTGCTTAAAATTCATGATATCGTTTCTAAGAGAGATGATTTTAGCGGGAGGAAAATACTTAGAGATAAAAGCATCTTTGCATTTATTCCATGAATCAATACTATTTTTAGGCAAAGACGAAAACCAAGCTTTAGCACGATCTCTAAACGAAAAAGGAAATAGCTTAAATTTAACAATATCATTGTCCACATGTTTCTTCTTTTGCATATCACACAAATCAACAAAGCTATTTAGATGGGTACCGGCATCTTCACTAGGAAGGCCGGCAAATTGATCTTTCATGACAAGATTCAACAAAGTAGCATTAATTTCACAAGATTCAGTATCGGTAAGAGGAGCAATCGGAGTGCTAAGAAAATCATTGTTGTTGGTATTGGTAAAGTCACACAATTTAGTATTGTCTTGAGCCATAGTGACTAGCAAGCAATCCAACACACGAGCAAAAAAGAAGCAAGAGAAAAAGAGGCGAACGGAAAAGAGAGGGCGAATAAAATGGCAAGGGTGAAGTGGGGGAGAGGAAAACGAGAGGCAAATGGCAAATAATGTAATGCGAGGGATAAGAGTTTGTGATGGGTACTTGGTATGTCTTGACTTTTGCGTAGACTCCTCGGCAATGGCGCCAGAAATCCTTCTTGCTACCTCTTGAGTACTGCCTTGGTTTTCCCTTGAAGAGGAAAGGGTGATGCAGTAAAGTAGCGTAAGTATTTCCCTCAGTTTTGAGAACCAAGGTATCAATCCAGTAGGAGACCACGCTCAAGTCCAACGGACCTACACAAAACAAATAAGAACCTCGCAACCAACGCGATAAAGGGGTTGTCAATCCCTTCACGCTCACTTACGAGAGTGAGATCTGATAGATATGATAAGCTAATATTTTTGGTATTTTTATGATAAAGATGCAAAGTAAAATAAACGGCAATAAAAATAGCTAAGTGTTGGAAGATTAATATGATGGAGAATAGACCCGGGGGCCATAGGTTTCACTAGTGGCTTCTCTCAAGAGAATAAATTTTACGGTGGGTGAACAAATTGCTGTCGAGCAATTGATAGAATTGAGCATAGTTATGAGAATATCTAGGTATGATCATGTATATAAGCATCACGTTCGTGACAAGTAGACCGAGTCCTGCCTGCATCTACTACTAGTACTCCACACATCGGCCGCTATCCAGCATGCATCTAGAGTATTCAGTTCATAAGAACGGAGTAACGCTTTAAGCAAGATGACATGATGTAGAGGGATAAACTCATGCAATATGATATAAACCCCATCTTGTTAGCCTCGATGGCAACAATACAATACGTGTCATGCTTCCCCTGCTGTCACTGGGAAAGGACACCGCAAGATTGAACACAAAGCTAAGCACTTCTCCCATTGCAAGAAAGATCAATCTAGTAGGCCAAACCAAACTGATAATTCGAAGAGACTTGCAAAGATAACCAATCATACATAAAAGAATTCAGAGAAGATTCAAATATTGTTCATAGATAAACTTGATCATAAACCCACAATTCATCGGTCCCGACAAACACACCGCAAAAGAAGATTACATCGAATAGATCTCCACGAGAATCGAGGAGAACTTTGTATTGAGATCCATAGAGAGAGAAGAAGCCATCTAGCTAATAACTATGGACCTGAAGGTCTGAGGTAAACTACTCACACATCATCGGAGAGGCTATGGTGTTGATGTAGAAGCCCTCCGTGATCAATGCCCCCTCCGGTAGGACGGCAGAAAAGGCCCCAAGATGGGATCTCACGGGTATAGAAGGTTGCGGCGGTGGAATTAGGTTTTCGTGGATGCCTCTGATGGTTTGGGGGTACGTAGGTATATATAGGAGGAAGAAGTACGTAGGTGGAGCAACATGGGCCCCACGAGGGTTGAGGGCGTGCCTGGGGGGGAGTAGGCGCGCCCCCTGTCTCGTGCTCTCCACGTTGATGGCATTACGTAGACTCCAAGTCTTCTGGATCATGTTTGTTCCGAAAATCACGTTCCCGAAGGTTTCATTCCGTTTGGACTCCGTTTGATATTATTTTTCTGCGAAACACTGAAATAGGCAAAAACATCAATTTGGGCTGGGCCTCCGGTTAATAGGTTAGTCCCAAAAATAATATAAAATTGTATAATAAAGCCCATAAAACATCCAAAACAGAATATAATATAGCATGGAACAATAAAAAATCATAGATACATTGGAGACGTATCAAGCAGTTCCATAAGCTGGGGCCAGGTGGCTATGCTATGGCAATGCCTAAGTGGGATAAGTCTGAGCAAGAGATGCTGGATACAGAGGTCACTCCAGTTACTAAGAGCTGGTCCCCCAGGGTCAGGACTTGGTTCTATGCACATGGGGGGCCGTTGGACCTGAAGACAGGCAAGGTTTCGAAGAGGGCAAGTCTTAAAGGAGTCGAAGATAAGATACTTATTGCAATAGAAGAGGCTCAAACGGGGGTGTTCACGCCCAACAGAGAGAACGACGAGCTTACGCGCGCCCTGGGAAATCCTGGACACCCGGGAAGAACACGAGGCAAAGGAGTTGTTCCGTGGTATGAGGGGTTTGCGGAATGGAACGCCGACTACAGAAGCCGTGCAAGAAGGAAGATGGAGGAGGAGGAGAAGACGAAGCTGGAGGAGGAGCAGAGGAACGAGGAAGCAGAACGCCTTAAAGGCCTAGAATCAAAGCACGCGGAGTTGGCACTCCAATTCCAGCGGCAGCAGCAGCAAATCGACTCACTTAACCAGAAAAGGGGGTCTCAGCAGCGGCAGCAGCTAGCGGATTATCCGGCATTGGATAGCACCGTCCCATCCATGCCGAGAAGCAGCGTGGGTTCCGCCCCGGGCGAGGCACAGCTGCTGGATAGATACCCTGTGGATGACATCATGGAGAACACTAACTCTGAGCTACACTTCAAAATGAAGAACATATCCATGAAGGTGGCGGACCCAGTTGCTTACACAAATCCCCCCAAAGCAACGTTCCATTGCAACCCGATTCTGGCCGGCTATGCTCGTGTCGTGGTTGATGAGGTGCTGGACCAATATTCGGTGCTAGAGCTTGACATTCCTGGAGGTGACGAGGAGCACACACTGGGAGAGGCCATACATCGTATCATCCTATGGAAAAAGGACTGCATCATCTTTCCTGCAAGGCCACCGACACCGCGTCAGCTGACTCCTCCTCGAAGTCCGCCACCGTGTCAACATACTCCCGCTCCTACAAGTCATCAGCCTGCGCCGCCTCAGCAGAGTCCTGCTCCTTCAAGTCCGCCAACGCGCCAGGCCACTCCTCCTCCTCTAAGTCCGGCACCGCGTCAGGCCACTCCTCCTCCTCCAAGTCCGACACCGCGTCAGGCCACTCGTCCTACTCCAACTCAGCCACGTCAGCTGTCTCCGCTGCCTAAGCTACCACAGAAGAGAGCCGCCACAACTATGGTGCGTAGCGGTACAAGTCGAGGTAGTACAGGAGGTACAAGCGGAGGCAAGCGATTTCAATATGATCCAAGCCTCGCGCCTCTTCCGCAGAGGACTTACGACATGACTGAGGAGCAAAACGAAGCCATAGTGAAGGCCCAAGTGGACGCCCATTTTGGACCGAAACCGCCATCGCCGCCAAGGGAGAAAGTGCCTGAGGAAAAGATTGACCACTTCATTCGTATGGCTAGACCACCAGCTCCCAAGCCTGTTGACTCAGACTATGAGTGCCAAATCAGGAAGGCACATCGAGCACGACTACAGAAGGAGTCGAGCTCGAGCTCAAGCCAAGCAGCTGGCAAAAATGCGTGAAAACCATTGCCCAGCTGAGAGAACAGGCGGCGCAATCGACCCCCCCCCCCCCGCTTGTTGTACCAACACATGAAAGTATCGGCGTCGGTCAGCTAGTAATAACCGACGAGCATAGAATGCAGGCTGAAGAGCTCGGTATCACTGTTGGACAACTCCTAGAGATCGAGCCCATGTCCCCGCTTAGAGAGGAGGACATAAAACGGAAATATGTCCGCGGCGAACCTTTAGTCAAGCCTGAGGAGGGCAAGACCCACAATCGAGAGTCCCTCATGGTGAATGTCAAGAAAGAGCATTACTTCCATGCGCTAGCTCTGTCCGTTGAGTATACAGAACTATTTCAGTTATTCAATCAAGATGCACTCGACAAATCTATCGTCAGTTGCTATAACCTGTAAGTGACTTCTTTCTATAATTTAAGTCTCAAGCTAGCTGTAGCGCTCATTGATGATCATTACCTGCAATTATCCTCACTATATTCTTTTCTGTGGTATTATGCAGGATGAAGATGTATGTAATGAAAAAAACTGGACGCTATGGCATTGTGTTCATTGACCCAAATACCATTAATGAAGAAACATGGAAATTGCATTGGTATCGAGCAGATGTAGAGAAAAATATGCTAGAGTTCTTGAAGCGCCTCAATACCAATGAAGATATACTACTTCCTTACAAGTTCCTGTGAGTCACACTGTCTTGTACTACAAATTCTGTTTTTGCTTTACTAGCTATCTAGATGTTAATAATTAAGTGTATAGGGTTTAGGGTATAGTTGATGAGTGTTATGCACATGCCCGATTAATTAAGACATGCAAACGTGTGCGCATGCAGTTACCACTGGATTTTGTTAATCATTAAAGCTGAAGAAGGAACAGCTGAAGTACTGGACTCACTACTTAAAAAATAAAGTGACTACTCAAACTTGAAGGGAATAGTTGACAGGTAATTTCAATCATTATTAACTATATGTCGGCCTCTTTAGTTCGTCATTTCTTGATATCAACTATTTAATAACTCCTTTATTCATTTTCTTTGTTGGCGGGTAGGGCTCGAGAAAAGTTCATCAACGTGACTACAGCCAATGGAAAAAAAACTGTATTGGTTTCGACCCAAGGTAAGTAATTAAGTAGCACTAGCTACCTACCATCTATTTAATTCTTGTTTCAATACCATTATAATTATCATGCTTGATTAATTATTATTTGATTAAATTCTATTCTCGTAAAGGCCCTGAAGGAGGCGCCGGGGACTGAAGTGTGTGCATACTACGTTTGCGAGAACATTTGCACGATGGCGTCCGAAAGGAGCAAATCTGATAGACAGCTATGGGTACATTTGCCAGAAAACTATTCACATTTTTTACATCATTATTGATGTCTAATCACACAACTAATACATGCATATTGATCTCCTTATGAAAAGTTCAATCAGATGCGCGATCAGCTCCTACCAACGGAGTGCATACGAGCACTTCAAGAGGAAATATCGGGATTTTTGCTCGACCAGGTCATACATCCCCAAGGAGAATACCATTACCCGCTACCGCCCTCATAAACCACTCCCAATTGTCATCGTGCTCCGAAGGCACCAAGGCGAATGCCACTGGCTCCGAAACCTAATTATATATATATACATGTGTATGTGTGAATGGTGGTTGTGAAACATTCGATGATATATATATATATGTATATATATGTATATATATATATATATATATATATATATATATATATATATATATATATATGATCGGTTGTACGTACGAGAAATTCTATTTATATATATATATGCATAATGTGTACAATATGTAGTATTGTAAAATACCAGCAAACGATGAAGAATTAAATGGAAAACATAAAACTAAAGGAAAAAGAAATCATGAACCCAAAACCCCCCAAACCTTTTAGTACCGGTTGGTGTTACCAACCGGTAATAAAGGGCTCCCCGCCCCCGGCGCTGGCTCGTGCCACGTGCTGGCCCTTTAGCGGCAGTTCGTGTAGAACCGGTACTAAAGGGGGGGACCTTTAGTCCCCACCCTTTAGTGCCGGTTAAAGAATCGACACTAAAGGGCGTTACGAACCGGTGCTATAGCCCGGTTCTGCACTAGTGGAGGTGGGACTAAACTTTGTGCACCGCGGGGTGGCAGTGCACCCCCTTTAATACCGGTTCGTGGCTCCAACCGGTACTAAAGGGGGGGGTCTTTAGTACCGGTTGCTGCCACGAACCGGTACTAAAGGGGTGTTCTTCCCGCCGGTTGGCCTGGGCAAAATAGGCCTTTAGTACCGGTTGGTGGCTCCAACCGGTACTAAAGTCCCCTCCTATATATATAGCACTTACGAAAATTTCAGTTTCTTCTCGTCTTCATCTTTTCTGCCTCGTCGTCGCGCCCGTCCCCGTCGCCGCCCCCGTCGCGCGTGCCCGTCCCCGTCCCCGTCGCTGTCCCCATCGCTGCGCGTGCCCGTCCCCGTAGTCGATCGCGCGCCGCCCCGGCCCGTCCCCGTCACCGCCGCCCCGGCCCGTCCCCGTCGCCGCCCCAGCCCGTCGCCGCCACCCGTCGCCGATCCCGTCGCCTCGCATCGCCGGCCGTCGACCCGCTGTAAGACCGCCCCCTGCCGCGCCATGGCGGCCCTCACACACACAGTATACACACACAGTACACACACACAGACATATTTTTCTTAATTATTTTTGTTTTCAGTTTTTTAGTTTTTTATACTTTTAGTAAGTGCTTAGTTGAATTAGTAAGAAATTAATAAGTGCTTAATTAGTTGAACTAGTTTATTTTTAGTAAGTGCTTTAGGTATATGAGATTTTTATATTAATGTCAAACGATAGATAAATTAGTTGAACTAGTGATTAATATCAAATGATAGATGAATTAGTTGAATTAATTATACGAGTTAGTTTTTTATATTTTTATTTATAGTATGTGCTTAGTTGAACTAGTTGAATTAATATAACTAGTTTACTTTTATAAAGAAAATTTAGGAATATGAGATTTGATCATCTAATTAAAATTTTACTATATAGAACTAGCTAGCTATATACTTTATTTTTAGTGAGAAAATTAATAGAGCTAGTTTATTTTTATAAGTGCTTAGTTGAATTAGTTGAATTAATAGAACTAGTTGAATTAATAGAACTAGTTGGATTAGTTGAATTAATAGAACTCTAATAAGTGTTTATCAATTAATGTTTCAACTATGAACATATATAGGAAATGTCGTCCCACGACGAAAAGGATTTCGGTATGTGCGAATACTGTGAAGACGAGCGCGGCCTGTGCGACAGAAATTTCCTAGTTGATGATAGGCGCTTCAGCATCAGGCTGGATGAGAACTTCGAAGTGGATACAGTAAGTCACAACGACAAGTGTTTTTTCGTAATTAAGCATGACTTATGCTTCATTTGCTTCAATTTATAATTTTAATTTTTTACTATTCTATTAGCGTATCCCCTGCCATGCAAGAATTTTTGTCTTGGATAAGATAGGTTTCAGTCCTATGAAAACTATGGAGGTAAAGAGAGTTTACTTAAAGACCGAGGATGGTTATACTTTCGACGCCAAATTATACAATGCAGACACCTACAGATATTTTGAATGCAAAACTTTGCATGCACTATGCAAGGCTTATGCATTTGAGCCTGATATGGTTATCACCTTTGATATTCGTCCGGAAGATATTGAAGGTAATAGAGACATCTGGGTCGATGTGCAGACGCCTCCAGTTCTATCATTATATGAGTTTCTCAACCATATTTATGTCCTCGATATTGTTTATTCAATAATTGTTGACAATTAATTTCTGTTGATGACAACTTATTTTCATTCAAGCAAACATGTCCGACGCTTGGTAGACAGGACCGTCCACTGTCCCGGGGCTGAACTAAACTGCGAGGAGATAAGTCACTATGTTTCATGGCTTGAGGATCTTAATGTTGTCAAGAGAAATTATTTTCCTAAATTTGAAAATCTTAGTACTCAAAACGTGCGACCAATAGTGTCCGTATTAAACTACGGTCACATCGATTTAGGAAATATGGTAAAAAATTTACTATTTGTCCTCGGTGCATCTTTTGCATACATTATTTTTCAAGCTAAACTTCATTGCTAAGTATGTTACTATACGATGTTCTTCAACAGGGACTCGCGATGATAGTTGTGCCTCAGTGGATCGGGACTAAAGGTCCAATGTCAATGGTTAGTTTACGGCCAAGACATCCTACATCGCACATGAGTGCATTCAGGATTTCTAAAACCGAGGAATGCTTATTAGTGAAAGACTCGAGCAAAATTATGAACGATCTCAGAGAAGTACTAGGGGGCAACAATCAGAAGCGCAGCCCACGATTAGGAGACAGGTTCATCTGCATGCTCCAATGTGATGAATCAGGAGAGCTACACATGTTCTATGCTATTTTACGTGAGAGAGAGAGACACACAGAGAGAGAGAGAGAGCAAGAGTGATTAGCTAGTTCCTGCTCTTAGTACTTGCACTCTCATGTTCATGTTCTTCATCCTGAACTTAATCTATCTCAAAGTGTGATTTGCTTTTGTGGTCTTATGAACGCTTATAATCTCATGACCCTGTTGAATTCGATGATATCTTTGCTTCTGGTACAAGTGAATGTTTCTTTTTTAAGCTAGTGTTGGTGGTGTAGCGGTAATGACTATGATGATTAAATAGGGTAATGACTATAATGATTATTAGCTAGTGTTGTTGGTGATGATATGATGCAAGAGTTTTTATATTAATATGATGATGATGATGATGGTGAGTTATTATATCATTTATGAAAGAACCGCAGATTAGTTTCAACTGGATGGATCCTAGCTAAGTGATCAAGTAATATGGATTATTGATTATCAATAGTCCATATTACTTGATCACTTAGGATCCATCCACTTAAAACTAATCCGCGGTTCTTTCACCTAGTGATTTAATAACTCATTATAATGTAAAAACAATCTCCAAATTAAATGGAAAACACAAAATTAAAGGAAAAATAAATAATAAAACCAAAACCACCAAACCTTTTAGTACAAGTTGGTGTTACAAACTGGTACTAAAGGTCTCCCCACCCCCGGCGCTGAAACGTGCCACGTGGTGGCCTTTTAGTGGCAGTTCGTGTTGAACCGGTACTAAAGGTCCCCCCTTTAGTGCCGGTTACAGAACCAGCACTAAAGGGCCTTACGAATCAGTGATAATGCCCTGTTCTGCACTAGTGTTGTCTTCTTTTTTGTATGTCACGTGTGAAAGTAAAATGATATGGAATTTTGTAGATACATAACATACATGTGTGTGTGTTTACAAAAAAAAATCAGTTTTTCGCATTGTAGAAAAATGATTTTTGGAAACGGGCAAGTTCTACAGTAATGTGAAAGAGCGTATATGCCAATTCTTTCTTTTTATTGTGCAAACTGTGTTACCTACTCAAAAAATATGGTATAGATAGTTTCAAGGAAAAACTGTTTGAATATATAGATTTTGTTGTAGTGCTCGTTTAAATAATATCTATTGTTATTCCAAATTATTGTGAAAAAAGGGATGGTATCAAACACATCGTTGTCACTATTTTAAGATGGGCTCCTCGGTTACTTGACAAGTATGAGTTTGTTCAAACCCATGAAAAAAGAGTTTCTTCAATTTCTTTTGCAAAATGTAACGTGCGTGACAGACGACGGCATCATGCATGACGCGCCCCTTACTGTCTGATCTGGCAAAGAAAATAAGGCGGCGGAGAAGGCCCTGCTCGACAGAGAGCTTGGCTGGCCGCTGGCGGCGATCTGCGAGGCGGCGGCGCTGGTTGTAGCGGGTGAGCTCCACATGCAAGCTTTTGAAGGCCCATCCTTATTCTACTGGAGGAATCAACGCCGAAGTGCTAGCGTGAACGGGAACGTGAGCCACCTGGACTCGGTGTCCGCCGTTTGAACGACGACGCTGTCCGTGCAGAGCTGGAGAGCTCGGTGTTTTGGTCCGAGTTGAGCGCAGTGGCGTAGCCAGCCCGATTTGTCAGGGTGGTCCGGTAATAGAAATATTTACACAAGTTTTGTTTTATTTTAAACGAAATGTTTTTTACTACACTATACATAAGCTATGGGGGAATTCCAGGGTGGTCCATGGACCACCCTGGCCACCCCCTAGCTACGCCACTGGTTGAGCGTATACGCGATCCTTGAGTTGATACTGTATATATGTTCAGAATGGCCCCGTTGCCGGAAAGTGCCTCGGTTGCACTAAGCGACGCCGCCTCCGTGATAGCTGGCGTCGGCCGCCGTGTCACATGATTGATATCGTTGACGACCACCTGACAATTTGTCTAGTAGATAATTTTTTTTTTATAGATAAAGTAGATACATCCATGGGCCTGGCGTGGCAAAGAAGAATATTTGGATCGTTTCTGAAACAAAGAATAACCAGCCAAGCCCATTTACACGCACAGCGATTTGCCGGGACGGGGAGGTTCCCTACACCGGCGGCCCGGCCGGTGCAAACCCCCTCTCATCGTTCCACACACAAAAAAAACTCCCTCTCACCTCTCCCATTCACTAATGTGCATATATATATAATTTGAGACCTTCCATAGTAGTACTAGCTTCGTTCTGGTTTATTGGTCCCCATTATATTTTGTGTCAAATTTTGACCATAAATTTAACTAACAAAATGTTCATGCATGCACAAAAAAATATATCATTGAAAACCATGTTCAAATACGAATTCAACAATACAATTTTTGTTGACATGCATTAATATTTTGTTAGTTAAATATTTGATCACAATATGACACAAATTACAAAAGGAACTAATAAACCAAGAGAGAGGTAGTACATCAAAAGAATATGAGCCGTTTATTTTCAGTCATTTAATGGATTAGATTGACCAATACTATCAGACAATATCAGTAATATTTTTTGTTCAATGGGAAAAATTGGAAGACCCACAAAACAAATCACAAAACTCTACATGCAGAAGCCGGCGTGTTTGGGAAAGTAGTGGCTATACCCATGTTATCTGCATTCCGCTACACCCTTAGCATACATTTGCTGTGAGATTCGTGCTGCCGGCCACTGTTTTGGAGGCGTGTCAGGTGATTAGTAGTAGCACATAGGTCGTCTTGTTATGTACTGGGTACTAGCAGTACCATTCCGCAATTCCGATACCGGGACCGATCCAGCCGAGTACTTTTCGACGAAGATGAGATGCAATGAAAATGATTATACTTAGTGGAACAGTATTTCTTGCCCCGAGAAAACACCATGTACAAAGCTAGCAATGCTAGCCTCCTACGTTGATTGATCATGTCCAGTCCAGATGCACCAGTACGTACGTGATCGGCCGATAGTTTTCTGGCGATCAAGCCGGTGGCTGTAGAGCCTGCACAAAAGCAACGCAGGCACATATCACCCATCTAATTTTGCCGGAATACGTCACATGATTCCATTGTCACGAGCAACCCGCATCCCGGTTATGCTAAGTTGCCGATACAGGAAGCGCAGCTCCTCGCAGACATGAGCAATCATCTCACGGCTCACGCTGTACTTGCCTCCGCGGAAGGCTCGACGCCGACGTACATCGTACCCTGGCAAGGAGGTATACTCACACATGCGGAAGCGTTAGCGACGTTGTGGACCAAGCGGAACGCCGGTGATGCGGCGCGGCGACGGCGGCAATGCCGCAAACACAGTCGGAAAGTCCACCGCGCTTACCCATGGGGGGCAGGCGAACTTCCGAAGGAAGAGCATGGAGCCCGGTGTCCTCAACAACGGCAGCTCCTTCGTCAACGCCATTAATGCCATGATGTGAGCACTGAAGTGTGCTTGATTGTTGGACAGGCCAGATCCCTCCCCTTCGTCAACGGCAGCCTCAGATCCCTAGCTGCCAGTCCCTCCCCGCTGCTCCAACCCCAGCCGCCGCTGCTGCCTGCAAGGGCCACAGTGGCGGCGGGCCCTACAGTGGAGATCGAGGGCGGGTGGTCACCGCGGCGGAGGCGGCGTCTCATGCGGGGAGGCCGGGGGCGGCAGTCAGGGCGGCGCCCCTGCTGCGCGGCAGCGATGGGAGCCTTCATGGCCGGTGGTGTGGCGGTTGCGTGCGCATGGGTGGCTCCGATGGCTGCGGATCTGGCGTCCTGTCCAGATCCGTCTCGGTACGGCCTTGGCCGGCCGGTGGCGTGAGGAGGACGGGTGAAGGGCGGCTGGAGGCTCCCTGCCAGCGTGCCGATGGCGGCCCTCGTCTCCACGGCGAGGCTCCGTTCGGTTCCAGCCAGCTGCTAGGTCGGGGGACACGACTCCCAGTGAAAATCGCGTCGACTTCGGTCATGGCGGACGATGGCTGCGTCTATGACGTCGTTCCCTTCTCGAGGCATCGTTGTTGCAGGTCGTGGCACCCTACTCGTGATATTCTGGGGGAAACTCTAGATCTGGATCTATCGGATCGAACGATGATGGTACATTTGATGCCGTTATCCCTCCCGAGGGCATCGTTTTGGAGCAAGTGCAGGTTGGACGGGACAAGCGGTAGAGCGGTGTCTCATCCGCTGCAAGGCCGACGGCGGATCCCGTGGCATGGCGCTGTGGAGGTTCGGCAACGGCTGCGTGTGGACGGTTACGTGCAGCATGGTGAAGTTGTCTGGTGTCGTGGTGGCGTCGACGCCAGGCCAGGCAAGGTCGACGGGTCAGTTACTGCTCTGGAGATGGACTGGTGGAAGATGATTGCGGCAATCTCTGGGTGTGCGTCGGTCCGGTATGGGACCCAGTCCCAGTATGTGGCTGGGCTGGGCATCCGGCTATAGATGTTAGGGTTTGGTGCGATGTCCGCTGGGTATTAGGCCCGTATATTCGCTGCACCTTCATCAATGGGATATGAGTAGCAACAGGTGTTGCCTAGATGGCGGCTGCAGGCTGACTGATGTATTACTTTGTATGCTTTCTGTGAATAATTAATAGGGTTTTTATCAGTTTTGCCATCGGCTGTATAACGCTACTCAGTTTTGCCACTAAACATTTTCACTACTCAAAAATGCCACTGTTCTATTAGACCAAGCTCAAAAAGACCATTTTTCACCGTTACCGTTTTGTCAATACACGTTGACTGAAGTTAGATGACGAAACTACCCCTATATAATGTTTAGTGGCAAAACAGTTTGTCTAATTCACATCTAGATGTTATTTAAGGATGTCATATCTAAGCTCCCACAAATATATAATGCAGCATCAAGAATAAAAAGATTAGGACAAAAAAATAGACCACAAACAGAGTAGACATCAACTTAGATATGACATAATTATATCATATCTAGATGTGTCCTAGATAGATCCATTAATAAAATGACCGCATGTAGCGTCCAGATGCAGAGGCGGGGCCTATCCTCCTTTTCTAAAAAATAATTAAAAAAATGACCGGTTGCGGCAACGATGAGGCCTGGCTGATGATGGTCTCGCCGAGCGATTTTAAAAATTAAAACAAACGAATGAAGAAACTACCCAGATAATCAACGGGCGAGATGATTCAATACTAGTAGGTCCCAGTAGTAGTATAAGGTACGCTAAAAAAACTCTAAAAAGATACCCTCTAGCTTAGGGTTTTTGGGCCTCGGTCGGTGATCACATCACCGTCGCGAGGAATTTGCCACCAGTACGTCCGTCCGATCGGCAAGGACGGGGTCGATTTTGCTACGAGCTCTCTGCTGGGTGACCCACTACCATTTGTCGCAGTCACTGTCCCTAATCCTAGTGGCGCCGCCTAAAGGTTCTTCATCTAGGTCAGGCGGATGGAGTGGGAGCAAGTAATTAGAAGAGATGGTGCAGTTCTTATATCTCAAGGACAATGAATTAGACAATCTGATCGTTGGGGAAGAAGAAGTTTACGATTTGAGGCGGATGCAAGGTGGCTTGCGATAGGCAAGTTGAACACAGTTCGCCCCTTTAGTTCATCGGCAATGTTTGAGACGTTCAAGTCAGTTTGGGGCGGGCACACGTTCTGAAGTACACACAAGCGGGGGATAATCTCTTTGTCTTCCCGATGTGCTGATTGGGCGATTGGAAATGGTCGTTCATGGCGGTCCATCGCTGTTTAGACTTTAGAGGGATGGCTTCGATAGTGGGGGACTATGACGGTAAGAAGGATCCCACCTCGATGGTCTTCGATGGTCTCTATATTTGGGCTCAAATCCATAAATCCCCGATCTCTACCGCCAGGAGGGGCTTGTTGACCAGCTAGGCCGCCAGATGGGACGGGTCAAGGAGATCGAGATCTCTCCTAAGCTCTATTATGAAGGGAATTATGTTTGTGTCAGAGCGCGTTCTAGTTGCGAAGCCACTTACGAGAGTTACACCGCTCAGGGCCGTAGCATGCTGCCTGTGAAGTATGAAAAGATGCCCTATTTCTGCCAAGTTTATGGTCCAATGGGTCATAACCATGAGGAGTGTGGTGATGGTGTCTGGGATGAAAAGAAAAAGAAGATCTAATCTAAGAGGATTACATATTCCAAGCAATCAAACAACTTTCATCCATCTAGCCAGCCAGGGAAGTCTTTTTGGCAAGTCATTGTGATCCTCTTCCCTGGTGTGTGATTAGTCTTCTCACCGTGTGTGTGTTTGTTCATGAGAGAATATAGATATTAGAGAGAGAAGAGAGGTGATACGTGGATGCAGTGCCAACAATACACACGTACAATAGCTAGGCATACTACATCAACACTGCTAGTTCGCGTGCTGTTCCCCGGAAAGTACGTCGCTGATGGATATCTAGGAAGAACCTTTGAAGGACCATGAACGGCATTGGGCCAGCTACAGCACACAGTGTGCAGTACATTGAACAACTGTAGACAAGCTGAAGCTGTCGTGGTGGGCGACGGTGGGTTGAGATGGTCAGTGAGCAGCAACAGGTGGCTCAGCGCAGTTTAAAGTACACAAAAATAATAATCAATTAATCAAGTTGCATGTGTTGTACATGACTATTATTGGCTCCGTTGTAAGTACCATATATACAGCAAAGCAGTGCATTCTTTGTACTACTCATATAGCAAACGCCAAGGGCAAATGCCTTGCATGTCATTTAGATGCCGAAGTTGACGGCTCCCATGTCTGATGGGCCGCTAACGAGACAATGAGCCTCTTGACAGTCCAGGTCCGCGTGTCAGAGCTAAACACAAGTGGTTGAACTCATCTTTGGCCTCCATCGTTAGCAGGTGAAGTGGTACTCCCGCTACGGCTGTGGTACAAGAGGCCGGTCTTGCTGCCTTCCTCGACCAAGAACCTGCCACTCGATTGTGGGATCAAATGGAGCGAGGGCGCGGCAGCGCTGCCGGGCCGGTACGGTTGGAGGGCAGCGTACCAGTGCAACGTCTGGCTCCAACTGAATGTGTATCTTCTATTCAGATTCTGAGAGATATGGCTCTGTAAGGTTTTGATTTTCGGTTTGTGAAAATTTTCACCCCAGGCCGAGATGGCTGAATTTTTGCCAGTTTCACCCCACGCCGAAAATTTGACCAGAATTTAACTGAAATTTGACCAAAATCTATTTTTCCGCCGAAAGATATTTTCCGCCCCAGGCTGAGATGGCCGAAATCTGATTTTTTTGGCCGAAATTCAAAACACGCCTCTGTATGGCTGTATATGTAAATGAGGATTCAGGAGCTAATTGACTTCATTAGCAGGAAAATAACACCACTTGTTTATCAGGGTGAAAAAAGAATAGAACACCCAAACTTGAATTTCTGGATCCCTGCAAACCAAGGCTACAAAAGGTTCCTCCAGTCCCATCATGCACCTACATCTCCCTGAGAATTTTACTGTGGTGATTCCCATAGTATAATGCATCTCCGTGAGAATTTTGGTCATTTCCATATGAAGTCCCAGCCGGAGCGCATCTGCATGACCATCAACGCCGAGTTCTAGCAGATCCGAATCGTGCTATAGCTAGGCATACTACATGAATACTGCTAGCGCACACCTTGTTCCTGGGGAATTACGTCGCTAGTGATCGATATATTGGGAGAACCTTTGAATGGCCATGAACGGCATTGTGCTAGCTACATCATCGTGTGCAGTAATAGAACATGTCGTGGTGGGCAACGACAGTCGGTTGAGATGGCTAGTGAGCTGCAGCAGGTGGCTCGGCGGAGTTTAAAGTCGCCATTGAACTGCCTCCTGTTGCAGGGCCACGCGGACATGCTTGTGGAGACCAAGTCTACCAACAGCTCCTTGAGCCACCGGGCTCAACCCGGGTTTCCAATAGAAGTGTGGTCATTTCCACATGAAGCAACGAAACTTAATGCTCAATCTCACTGGAAATGGTCATCCTAATGCCTCTCAATCCTACTACTCCTGACCAGTGCAATTAGCTACTCTTTCCATCATCTGAACCTAGCTAGAAGAGCATTAAAAATACTTAGATATGTTGTACATTTTCATACTACTTGTTCTTGCAATTGTTTATATAACCGTCGATACCAGGTAGAGGAGAGAAACCTACAAAGTTTTACAGTTGAGAGGTGAAGTATATAATTAATGTCTCATCAATTCGTTTGGCTCAGCTACTCTTCTATCTCTTCAATTAATTGATGTGTTTTTTTTTGAAAAAGAGGTTATCCCCGGCCTCTGCATCAGAACGATGTATACGACCATATAATTAAACAAGTAAAAGGTTCAACAAAGTGTTCAGGTCTCAAAGGTAAACAAAGCTCACAAAGAGCATAAACAGGAAAAAGCCACAACCGGCTGGCATATAGAAGATAGGAAACTAAACACCTATCCTATTACATGACCGTCATCCAAACCGGTTGAAGATAGCCCGTGCTACCGTCTCCCACCGGATAGACCCAGTAACCATACGCTCCCTGGCATCCGTCGGAGTGTGTAGCAACCACATACGGATCAATGCAGTGGCCCGGAAAATAACCTGCAAGAAATAAAAATTTGTTGTTGTGTTAAAAACTATACCATTCCTGCAGCTCCATCTACTAAATGCGGGACAAGGCCACCTATCTGGCCACTATCCTTGTGTCGGAGTAAATGGCCATGGGTAGCCTAACCGACTCCCCCTGGCTCTTCAAAAAATTATCAGGCCGATCGAGCCTTCAAGCACCCAAAGCATAGGGCCACCTTCCCCTGGTCGGCTATCTCACAGGCCGACTACTGGAAGACGGCCCGGCCCTAATAACCCTCCCGAAGAGAGCCACAAGATGGCCGACTCCAGGAAGCCGGCCACAAGAGTACCGACTCCAAGAAGCCGGCCACAAGAGGACCGACTCCAAGAAGCCGGCCACAAGAGGACCGACTCTCAGAAACCGGCCACAAGAAGACCGGCTCCCAGCAAGCGGCCAAGATTGCACCCACATAACGGTGACGGGACGGGGCGTGGCTACAGTATAGCCTGCCACCCCCGAATCCCGGAGCATGCGTGGCCACAGTGCGCCGTACGGGTCGGCCATCCCCCATCCGGCACGTCACTGTTGCCATGTTGACCATGACGCCACCCACGAGAGGCGCCAGTACGGCCCAAGGGCGGCGGGTCCCTTCAGCCAAAGAGATGCTCGAAGGCGGCCAAGCCTCCCCCAGTCGGTTTAGGGCGTAGCCGGCTCCCAATAGCCGGCTACTTACCTCCCTCGAAGTATGTGCGTCATTAAGGAGACAAGACGAGGTAAGGCTACAGTGAGAGCTCGCAGGGCGGCAGCACTGTAGCCATGCTTACCTCGACAAAGCCCTCGTCATCAGGGGCGAGGCTACAGTAACCAGCCATCGACAAGACCCCCAGGCGGTGGGGCCGGCCTGTCGGCCAAGAGGCCGGTAGCCGGCGGGACCCACCAGTCGGCGGGCCCCAGCGATCGGCGGAGAAGCCGGCGAATACAGACGATGACGGCTAGGACCCGCATCCAGCCGGATTACCATTGTACCCCTGGGGTAGGCCTATATAAACCCCCCAGGGCACCCATGCAAAGGGTTGATCTCTTAGAGTTTGAGACACCACATAGAGAGAAAAGAAGAGCTAGCCTTGCCCTTCTTCTTCTAGCCAAACAGCTCAAGGAGCCACTTGTAGCCACTTGTGTTGATCTAGTGATCATGCGGAGACCCCGCAGAGCAGGACTAGGGGTGTTATCTCCACGGAGAGCCCCGAACCTAGGTAAGATTCGCCGGCGTGCATGTCTTCGCCTCATCCAGTTTCAAGGCACCGGCGATGTCTTACTGGCTCCCACAATGATAAGCCACCCGTTGGCATATGTCGCACCTACCACCCGACATTTGGCGCCCACCGTGGGGCCAGGTGCACCGTCGTCCGGAGATATGTTCTGGACGGGAACCCTTTTCCTCCCCAGCGAGTGTAGCCAGCCCGGCACGCCCGATGGCGCTTGCCCCGACGCGCTGCAAGGCGTCGACGACGCCTGCGCGGCGAGCTGCCTCGCCGATCTTCTTGGCGAGGCTCGCATCTCCGACGAGCCTGCGTCCGACGCGGGCACAGGCTGCCCCAAGAGCCGCCTCGTCAGCCTTCTCGACCAGCTTCACGTCTCCAACGAGCTTGCTGTGGACTTGGAGTCGGTCGGCTCCACCGACCCAATGCTTGTCGAGTCCGACACGGCATCGCTTGACGCCTTCCCCACCCACGTGGTGATCATCGACGACCCTCTTCCGCGAGCCGACAGTGGCAGCAGTGCTTTCGCTGAGGTGCTGGTCATCAGCCACGGCGCCGTCTCAGGCGAGAACGCCCACGACGCCCTACAACCGGCGCTACACGACCTGTCCGTCCCCATCCCGGCCGACGCCGACGCCGAGACACTGGAGGCACGCCGCCTCGCCCTCGTCGCGGAGGGCCAGAAGATAGCATCCATGAGACGCCTCACTGAGGCTCACCAACGCGAAGTCGACCGCGCCGCCTTCGGAACGCCGCCTCCTGGCGGGCCGAGCCGAGCCGGCTTCGTCAAGAAGCGCGGCGCGGCCAATTCCAGCATGCTGGGAGCAGACCGCCCAGTCTACGCCACGCCACTCGAGAACCTGCGTGCCGCTCAGGCGACCGTAGACGAGCTGAACGGGCTGGGAGCCGACGAGCTTCCCTACATGACTAGACACATCCAACAGCTGATTGACGCGGCCGCAGAGCGGCATGAAGCCAGCGCCCGCGCTGAAAGTCCTCCCCCACGCCGAGAGCACGGCGCGACATCCCGGACGCCGACTCCAGACGGCGCCCGCGCGAGAAAAGACAAGGTGCCGGCTGCTAGCCGCAGTCGGACTCGGCTCACCATCGAGCGCGACGTAGAAGGCCGGCCCCGAGCTGTGGAACGACGGGGCGATCTGCCTCCTCCCCCGCCTCGTGGGGAGAGATATCCCACCCCGCTGCCTGTTACGCATCCGACTCTCGGCGGCCGACTGGGCCACCGCGAAGGAGTCGGCGAGAATGACGCCCGCCACCGGATCGACCGCCTAGCACGATCCCTGGCGCTAGAAGAAGATGATGATGTCAGTCCGCCTTGCTTTGGCCCCCGCATCCGCGACGAACCCTTCCCCAAACGGTTCTCGCTCCCAAGAGACACGCCAAAATACAACGGCTCCGTGAAGCCGGAAGACTGGTTGATCGATTACTCCACCGCAGTCCGCATAGCAAACGGCAACAGGCGCGTTGCCGTGAAGTACGTCCCGCTCATGCTTCAAGGCACGGCACGCACTTGGCTGAACAGCCTCAAGCCCTACAGCATCAACAGCTGGCTAGACTTCACGGAAGTCTTCATTCGCAACTTCACCAGCACGTACAAGCGGCCTCCCAAGCCCCGCCAGCTCTCCTTGTGCGTCCAAGGGCCCAGCGAATCAAGTCGCGACTACCTCACGCGTCCGGCCGAGCTCCGCAACTCCTGCGAAGGGGTGCAAGAGGTTCAAGCCATAGAGTACTTCACCGCCGGGTGCCGAGAGGGCACCCTCCTCAAGCACCGGCTCCTCTGCGATGAGCCGACTACCCTTGACGAGCTACTGATCATAGCAGACAAGTACGCCACGGCCGACTCCTCAATGAAGACCGAGCTTCGAGTGGATGCCTCTGGAAAGGTGCTCGCTCCGGCTCCCAGGAAACCGGCTGGTGACTCCAACCGACGCACTTACCAGAACAACAACAAGCGCAAGGCCCCTATGCCGCCTTCCACCAGTCGGCAAGTAGCCACAGTCGAAGACGAACAACCTGAAGAAGGGCCCGCACCCAAGAAGCAGAAGGGCGGCAGGCCAGCTTGGCAGCCGGCTTTCTCCTACGAGCAAACCCTTGATGCCCCCTGCAAGTTCCACAGCGGCGCAAAGCCGTCCAACCACACGACCCGGAAGTGTCATTGGCTCACGCGGATCTCCAAAGGAGAAGGGCTGGTGCCGCCTCCACCTGCTGGCCCGCCGCCTCCAGCCCCTCAGCAGCCGGCTGTTCGACCAGCAGTCTGAGCCATTCAAGATAAGTTCCCGGACAAGCATGCCGCCAACGTCGTCTTTATAAGCCAAATTGAAGACAAGCGCAGTCGGCGCCGACAACACCAAGAAGTCAACGCGGTGGCCTCTAGCAACCCAGAGTTTATGCATTGGTCTGAGAAGCCTATCAGCTAGAGCCGGGCCGATCACCTAGAGGTGATGCCGTCTCCCGGCTCCTATGCTTTGGTGTTAGACGCCACCCTCGCGACAGAATGGAGAGCTACCCGTTTCTCCCGTGTACTGATTGACGGTGGAAGCAGCATCAACATACTGTACCGCGACACCATGGAGAAGCTGAACATCAAGACGAAGCAACTCATGCCAAGCCGGACTGTGTTTCATGGCATCGTACCCGGCCTGTCCTGCTCACCAATCGGCAAGATCAAGATGGATGTTCTCTTCGGAGACAAAGATCACTTCCGCCGAGAAGCAATCTGGTTTGAAGTGGTGGATCTAGAGAGCCCTTACCACGCATTGCTTGGATGACCTGCCCTGGCCAAGTTCATGGCTGTGCCCCACTACGCCTACCTCAAGATGAAGATGCCGAGTTCGAAGGGGATCATCACCATAGCCGGAGACTACAAGAAATCCTCCGAGTGTGCTGTAGCCAGCAGCCGGCTGGCCGAGTCCCTCGTGATTGCTGAAGAAAAGAAGATGCTGGACCGAGTCGTGGCCATGGCCGGCAAGCAGCCGGCCCTGTCCCCTGACCCCAAGGAATATGATGCTCAAGGCTCCTTCCAGCCGGTCAAGGAAACAAAGAAGATACCTCTGGACCCGGAGAACCCAGAGAGGTTTGCTGTCATTGGTGCAAACCTGGACAGCAAATAGGAAGGCGAGCTCGTCGATTTCCTCTGTGAGAATCAGGACATCTTTGCATGGTCCCCAAAGGACATGTCGGGTGTTCCGAAGGATTTCGCCGAGCACAAGCTACACGTCCAAGCGGACGCAAAACCAGTCAAGCAACCTCTCCGCCGACTGTCGGAGGAGAAGAGAAGGGTTGTAGGAGAAGAGATAGCCCGGCTTCTGGCGGCCGGCTTCATTATGGAGGTGTTCTTTCCAGAATGGCTTGCCAACCCGGTCCTTGTATTGAAGAAAAACAATAAATGGCGCATGTGTATAGATTACACCAGCCTCAACAAAGCCTGCCCCAAAGATCCGTTTGCCTTACCTCGAATCGATCAAGTGGTAGACTCCACAGCCGGATGCGAGCTGTTGAGTTTCTTGGATGCTTACTCAAGCTACCATCAGATCAAGTTGGATCCAGCCGACCGCCTGAAGACCTCCTTCATCACACCATTCGGAGCTTTGTGCTACCTGACTATGACATTCGGCATGAGAAATGCCGGTGCCACTTTTCAGTGTTGCATGCAGAAATGCCTCCCCACGTCTATGTAGACGATATTGTGGTGAAGACGGAGAAGCGCGGCACCCTGCTAGAAGACCTCAGAGAAACATTTGACAACCTGCGCCGGTTTCAAATCAAGCTCAACCCTGAGAAATGCGTGTTCAGAGTACCAGCCGGCCAGCTTTTAGGCTTCTTGGTCTCCGAACACGGCATTGAGTGCAACCCAGTGATGATCAAGGCCATAGAGAGAATGGAGATTCCTACCAAGCTACGAGACGTCCAAAAGTTTACCGGGTGCCTGGCCTCCCTGAACCGCTTCATCAGCCGGCTAGGAGAGAAGGCTCTCCCCCTGTACCGACTCATGAAAAAGTCCACCCACTTCGAGTGGAACGACCAAGAAGACCAAGCTTTCCACGAGTTGAAGAAGATGCTGACCACGCCGCCTGTCTTGGCGGCGCCGACTGAGAAAGAGCCCATGCTCCTTTACATTGCCGCGACTAGCCGAGTGGTCAGCACAGTTATTGTGGTCCAACGCCCAGAAGAAGGCCGGGCTCAGTTAGTCCAGAGGCCGGTGTATTATTTGAGCGAAGTACTGTCCACCTCGAAGCAAAACTACCCGCACTACCAGAAGATGTGCTATGGAGTATACTTTGCTGCCCAGAAGCTGAAGCCCTACTTTCAAGAGCATCACATCATGGTCGTATGTACTGCCCCTCTTGCCGAGATCATAGGCAGCCGGGATGCATCCGGCCGGGTGGCTAAGTGGGCCATTGCGCTGGCTCCTTACACGATCTTCTACCAGCCTCGCACCGCCATCAAGTCCCAAGCATTGGCCGACTTCCTTGTCGACTGGGCCGAGACCCAGTACCTACCGCCGGCTCCCGACTCCACTCATTGGCGGATGCACTTCGATGGATCCAAGATGCGCACCGGCTTGGGAGCCGGCATCGTCCTCACCTCTCCCAAGGGCGACAAATTTAGATACACATTGCAAATCCATTTTGCCGTCTCCAACAACGTGGCCGAGTACGAGGCGCTCATACACGGGCTCCGACTAGCCAAAGAGCTCGGCATCCGCCGGATCCTGTGCTATGGCGACTCGGATCTGGTAGTCCAACAATCATCCGGCGACTGGGACGCCAAGGACGCAAACATGGCGAGCTACCGATTCCTCGTTCAGCAAATCAGCGGATACTTTGAAGGATGCGAGTTCCTCCACGTGCCACGGGCCGACAACGAGCAAGCAGATGCCCTGGCACGGATCGGCTCCACCTGACAAGCTATACCAACCGGCGTCTCTCTTCAACGCCTCCTCAAACCGTCTGTCAAGCCGTCTCCAGAATCAGACTCCATCTTCGTACCGCCTGCCCCTGATGCAGTCGGATCCGACTTGGGGAACCCAGCAGGCGGCTCGGGGACTTCGACAGGCGGCCCGGGACTGCCGTAGTCACCCCGGCTCGGGGACTTCAGAACCCGGCCCGGGGACTGCAGCAGTCGGCCCGGGGACTGCAACGACACAACAGGCGGTGGCCGACTCCAATTCTCCACCACCCAACCCACCCACCCTGGTCGCAGTAGCCGTATTGGCAATAGAAGAAGTCACAGCTCCATCATGGGCCCAACCCATCCTCAACTTCCTGGTAAACAGAGAGCTGCCGACTGACGAGATCTCGGCAAGACAAGTTCAACGCCGAGCCGGAGCATACACAATAATAAACAGAGAACTCGTTAAGCGCAGCGTCACTGGAGTCTTCCAGCGCTGCGTCGAGCCAGAGAAGGGCATAGCAATCCTCAAGGACATCCACCAAGGCGAATGCGGCCACCACGCGGCCTCAAGATCACTTGTCGCCAAAGCTTTCCGCCATGGTTCTTCTGGCCGACTGCTTTGGAAGACGCCAAGGAATTAGTCAAATGCTGCAAAGGGTGCCAAGTCTTCAGCTCCAAGCAACACCTGCCGGCTTCTGCACTCAAGACCATCCCCCTCACCTGGCCCTTTGCCGTCTGGGGGTTGGACATGGTGGGCCCATTCAAGACGGCGCGCGGCGGCATGACACATCTGCTTGTCGCCGTGGACAAATTCACCAAGTGGATTGAAGCGAAGCCAATCAAGAAGCTGAACGGGCCGACTGCCGTGACATTCATCGCAGATATCACCACCCGGTATGGCATACCACACAGCATCATCACCGACAATGGCACGAATTTTGCCAAAGGAGCACTGGCACGTTTCTGCGCGACACAGGGCATCCGACTGGACTTAGCGTCCGTTGCCCACCCGCAGTCAAATGGCCAAGTCGAGCGAGCAAACGGCCTCATCCTCTCCGGCATCAAGCCCCGACTGGTCGTACCACTGGAGCGTTCGGCCGGCTGCTGGCTCGATGAGCTGCCGGCTGTCCTCTGGAGTCTGCGTACTACCCCGAACAAGTCAACCGGCTTCACCCCTTTCTTCCTTGTATATGGTGCCGAGGCTGTCATCCCAACTGACATCGAGTTCGACTCGCCTCGGGTCACCATGTACACGGAGGTGGAGGCCAAGGAAGCGCGAGAAGACGACGTCGACCTGCTGGAAGAGGGCCGGCTGTTAGCACTCAGCCGGTCCGCCATCTACCAGCAGGGTTTGCGCCGTTACCACAACCGGAAGGTCAAGCCAAGATCCTTCCAAGAAGGCGATCTTGTGCTCCGGCTGATCCAGCGAACAGCCGGCCAGCACAAGCTCTCGGCCCCTTGGGAAGGCCCCTTCGTCATCAGCAAGGCCCTAGGCAACGACTCCTACTACCTGATCGACGCACAGAAGCCGAAGGCACGCAAGAGGGATGATTCCGGCTAGGAGTCCGAACGACCATGGAATGCCAATCTCCTCAGAAGATTTTACAGTTAAAAGCAGTATGTACCACGCTACCTTTTGTATTAAGTACAAGACAACGGGCCCCCCGAGGTGCACTCGGGGACTACCCTCTTTTATCTATGTGTCATACCTATGAATGTATTATTACATTTGATTTTCTGTCCGGCACCGGGTTCGACCAGTCGGCCCGGGGACTTGCCGCCTTGAGTTATATTAAAGTTCTACCTGCAGTCAGACAAGTAGTGTGCCGGCACCCGAGCCCTCTCTTGTTGAAAGTCGCAGCTCGAAGAACCGACTGTCCGACTGGCAAGAGTCAAAGGCAGGAAAGGATGCCCACACGAAAAACGGCTAAGGACTAACGAACTTATATAACACAAGCCGGCCTCCCACCCCGCCTACCGGCTGTCAGAACAGCCGGCTGGCCGGCTTCCCATTCACCTTGCTACAATCCAAGAAAGCTAGAGTACTTGCCCTCCCAAACGGCCAAGCACTTCTCCAGCCACAGACTGCAGAGCAGCTGTCCGGCTGGGAAGGCGGCGACCAAGGGAGGGCGGCAAAGGAAACAGCCAAAGGATGAAAAGCAAATACAATCGGAAGCCAAGCACATGCATGATTATATTTACACAAAAGGCCTTCGAAAGGCCGGCATTCAACATAGTTTGAATACACCCCCAGTGGGTGGAACTGCGCAAATTTAACAAAATATTGTTCAAAGAGTAACAAAACAGGAAAGTAAAGGGGGCGGATCAGGCTAAGGGTGCAACAGGCGAGCCGGGCAGGTCAGTGGAGGCGGCAGTGCCGGCTGCAGGAGTGGCCGGCTCGCGAGTCTCGGCTTGATCATCGCCGGCTGCACGCGTTGCGCTCGCACGCGCCTCGTTGCTGGAGGCACGATGAAGCTGAGGCTTGCCGGTTGCTCCGCTGTCTGGCACGGCGTCTTCACCATCCCTTCCCTCCTCCTCTTCGCCCTCGTCGCTGGAGCCGATCTCCTCCGCTGAGTCCTCACCATCCGCCGGGTTCAGCCCAAACCACTCCTCCGGCTGAGCAATGCCGTCATCATCCACCTCAGGGGCAAAGGCACTGGTGTCGGTGTAGTCGGCGATCGCCGAGGCGCGCTGGATGATAGCCGGCCGCACCGCCTCCAGCTCCTCGTCAGCCTCCTGCCGCCAGGTGGCCAGCTGGTCCAAGCTCAGCTCAGGATACCAAGCTTTGATGAACTCCAGCGCCCGCTTGGCGCCTGACCGACCTGCAGAAGCCTTCCAGGCCTCGAAGCGGCCAACCGCTACCTCCAGCCAGTCGGCAGTCCGACTGGGGGTACGGGGAACCACCTCGCCAGGCCAGAGGGCGGCCAGCACTTGCGCCCCAACGCGCTGAAGACGGCGGATCATGCGGTGAGCCGGCTGGAGGCGAGCATTCGGCGCGATCTCAGCACCAGCCTGCCTTTGCGCCTCGTGGTGGGCCTCGATGACTTGGCTGGCGGCAGTGGAGTAACCAGGGAAGTACTCTGCACAAGTAAGAAAGGAAGAGAAAAAACGCAAAGTCAGAGAATGGACCAAATGGCAAGCGGCAAACGGAGGAACGAAGAAGAAGGCGGCCTACCGTCAACCAAGTCTTCGATCTGGCCGTAGCCGTTGATCAGCGATTGCCTTGCCTCAGCCCAGCTCGCCGCCTCGGTCTCGTATTCGGCTTGGAGCGCGGCCTCGCTGTCCTGCACCGCCTTCAGGGCCGCCTTATGGCTCTCCTCCTGGTCGGCCAGCTTCTTGACCAAGCGGTCACGCTCCTGAGCCAAGGCGTCGAACTCGGCTTCCTTGGCGCGAAGGGCGGTCTGGGTCCCACCCAACTTCTCCCTCAGGTTGGCATTGGCCTCTGCAGATATGGCAAAGAAGAAAAAAGCAATAAGAAAGAAGTCGCCACGAAAGATCCGGCCCGACTGCTCAGCAGTCGGCCCGAATCTCGGGGACTACACCCAGTGGGTGCGCTGACGCGCCCCCACGTGAGATAAAAGATGAAGCACTTACTCCGGCTCTCAGTTAGATCAGCGGTCTTCTGGGTCAGCTCCCGAGCCTGGGAGTTGAAGGCAGCCGCGCGGAGGTTGTGGTAGTCCTGCAAGTCGGACAGAGAAGCGAATAAGAACAAGATAGCAATCGAAGTCTACTAAGAAGTTCCAAGCCGCCTGCTCAGCAGCCGACTCGGAACTCGGGGACTACACCCAGTGCGTGCGCTGACGCGCCCCCACGGAAGAAATCAAGATCAAGAAACAAAAAAGCGGGAAGACTCACCCGAATGGCCGTCCGTGTCGCGAGGAACTCTTGATTGTACTGCCTCAGCACGGCGGCCTGGGACAGAAGCCGGTTCCGGACTTCTTGCGCCGCCACGTTCACCACGGCCGTCCCACCACCCGGCGTCCACCCCGAGCTGGCGCTGCCGTCTCCAGATCCTGGGCCGACGAGCTAGAGCCCGCGGCCTTCTGCGGGTCCGGCGCCGAAGTCGCCTTCCCCGCACGCTGGCGCGATGGCGACCGGACCACCAGGTCTGTCCTTGCAGCCGGCACGCCTCCAGCCGGTTGCACGGGCGGCGCGTTAGGCTGGCTGCCTTGGTCCGCCCCAGTCGGCGATGGCGGTGCCGCCTCCCTCTCCCGGACGACAACGTCGTCCTCCTCCCTCTCCATCCCCGGCAGGTCGTCACCAGCTTCCTCCGGCGGGGGTTCCGGGATCTCGGGCGCCACGGCGCGCAGGGGGACGACAAGCAGGGCCGCCGCCGCCCTCTCTGTGGCTGCAGCCTCCGCCTGGGTCTTGGCCGCCACGTCGGCTTGTGCCGCCGCCGACTCCTCCGCCAGATCCTGTACCGCCTTGGCAGCGGCCGCGCTCAGCTCCTCCGCCTCCCGCTCCTCCCGCGCCTCCCGCGCATTCTGCTCCGTCGCCGCTTGAAGCTCGGCACGGGGGTCCACGCGGCGGTTGCTTGCGGATCCTCCCGCCGATCCAACCACGGAGGTGGCAACGGTCCTCTCAAGAGAGAGCGAAGCCCTGTTTGATGAATCAAGACAAGGACTTAGAAGAAGAGTATCGACAAAAAAAGAAGAAGGAATACATGAGAAGAATCGACACTTACGCCGAAACCATTTGTGGCTGCTTCACCACCTTGCGGAAGCGGGCAGCCTTCGCGGCTGCCTCGTCCCGCTTGGTCGCCGCTGCCGTGCTCTTGGGTTTCTTCGGCCGACTGCCGAATAGGCCCGGCGCGGCCCGACGCTTCTGCGCGCCGCCTCGGGCAACCGGCGCGGTAGACGAGCCCGCGCCATGGTCGGACACCGGCTGGCGGCGCGGGACGATTTCCGCCTTGTCATCATCCGGCCAGTCGTCGAAGCTGGCTCCAAACCCGGAGCCGCCTGCTTCGCTGCCTGCTTCGCCGCCTCCCCCCTCGATGTTGTCGTCCATAGCGGCCGCCCCCAAGCTGTCGGGGTCGTCCAAGTCTTGCGCCGCCCGTTCGGGGAGAAATTGGCGCTCCGCCCCCGCTGCCCCAGCCGCCGGTCGAAGAAGGGGGCTCTGCCAAGACAAACCGACTGGTCAGAGTCGGCCAAGAGAAACTTGGTGACAAAAGTAAAGAAGAGAAGATAAAGAAAGCTTACCATAGGCGGGGGATGGGCACGGGAGTACGGCTCCTTGCCAAACTGCCACTCGTTGGTGAGCTTGCAGTTCGCGAGGTAGTTCACCATGAGAGCTACCTCGGAGTGAGGCATCTCCTTGGTGCACATCAGACTCGGATCGAGTTGGCCGCTCATTTGACATATCATATGAGGGCGGCCTTGGAGCGGGAGCATCCGGCGCACCACGAAGGCGGCCAGCAGGTCGGACCCGGTCAGGCCCTCCGACTGGATCATTACCCGGAGTCGGGCGACGGCGGCGGCTCCAGCCGGCGACAGCGTTCTGGCCCGATAGGACCACTGGGGCCGCCTCCCAGCCGGCGGGCCGGCTACATAAGCCGGCAAGTTGACGAAGTCACCTTGCGGGGCGACGTTCTTCACGTAGAAGTAGGATTTCTGCCGGAGCTTCACCGACTGGATCAGCGTGATGGCAGGAAAGGGGTTGTCGGCTACCGGCCTCCGCACCGCGATGAAGGCGCCGCTCTGAGCCGGCACGCCCTGCATGCGGGTGCCGAGCTTGGACTGGAAGAATTCCCCCCAGAGCTCGAGGGTGGGAAGGATGCCAAGGAAGCCCTCGCACAAAGTGACGAAGGCCGACAGCACCACCACCGTGTGAGGTGGTGCGGCTGGAGCTAGTAGAATTCGAGGAAGGAGCGGAAGAAGACGCTCGCAGGCAGGCCAAGGCCGCGCAGGAAGTGCGAGCGGAAGATTACCCGCTCGCCTTCCTCCGGCGCCAGCGAGATCTCCTTCTTCGGCGCAAGATGAATCCGCACCTGGTCCTCGCCGGGCAACCGCCGCGTCTTGCGGAGGAAGTCGATGTGGTCCGCGTGGACGTTGGAGCCGTCCCAGTCTCCGCCGTGCAACATGACGGCAAGAAGCTGATGAGAAAGGGCACAGCGACGAGGAAACCACGGCCCCGCGGCGGCGAAGCTGCGGGGTAGTGCGAATACTAGAGGGACGGCGCGGCGGCGAGGGGCTGCAGCGACGGAGAGGAAGAAGAAGAAGATGGCGGAGTGAGGGTGAGCGTGCGAGCGTCTGCCGCTCCCCCTCCTCCCCCTATTTATAGCCTCGTGCGGCGAAGCCGAGGGGGCGAGGTGTGGGGGGACGTGGGATTAACTGCGCCCACTCCCCCACGTCCTGCGATTATTGCGCCCTAACATTGTGCGGAAACTGCCGTTGGAAGGCGAGCGACCCGTTTTGGGCCACAGAAGATCCACACCTAGGCCTAGGCGTGAAAGTGGCGGGCCCCGGCCTGCAGCGGTGTCCCGTCACGCGCGTTGGCTGGCAGGCTTGTCCAGCCGGAGGGTGCCACATGCCGCACGGGCGGCAAGCGGCCGGCCCGCAACCTGGCGTGCGCACCAGCTGGCTCCCGCCTTCAGACTTCAAAACCTTGCCAAGACGGCGCACCTGATCAAAGCCGGCTCCTAGCTGCTCGCTCTTCAAGATAGGAAGCTGATTGAGCTTCTCATCCTCCTTTCAGCCTCGAAGCCCAACCAGCTTCGGGGACTACTGTCGGCGTAAATGGCCACGGGTAGCCTAACCGATTCCCCCTGGCTTTTCAAAAATTATCAGGCCGATTGAGCCTTCAAGCACCCAAAGCATAGGGCCGCCTTCCCCTGACCGGCTGTCTCACAGGCCGACTACTGGAAGACGGCCCGGCCCTAAAAACCCTCCTGAAGAGAGCCACAAGATGGCCGACTCCAGGAAGCCGGCCACAAGAGGACCGACTCCAAGAAGCCGGCCACAAGAGGACCGACTCTCAGAAACCGGCCACAAGAAGACCGGCTCCCGGCAAGCGGCCAAGATTGCACCCACATAACGGTGATGGGACGGGGCGTGGCTACAGTATAGCCTGCCACCCCCGAATCCCGGAGCACGCGTGGCCACAGTGCGCCGTACGGGTCGGCCATCCCCCGTCCGGCGCGGCACTGCTGCCATGTTGACCATGACGCTACCCACGACAGGCGCCAGTACGGCCCACGGGCGGCGGGTCCCTTCAGCCAGAGAGATGCTCGAAGGCGGCCAAGCCTCCACCAGTCGGCCTGGGGCGTAGCCGGCTCCCAATAGCCGGCTACTTCCCTCCCTCGAAGTATGTGCGTCATTAAGGAGATAAGACGAGGTAAGGCTACGGTGAGAGCCCACAGGGCGGCAGCACTGTAGCCATGCTTACCTCGACAAAACCCTCGTCATCAGGGGCGAGGCTACAGTAACCAGCCACCGACAAGACCCCCAGGCAGTGGGGCCGGCCTGTCGGCCAAGAGGCCGGCAGTCGGCGGGCCCCAGCGGTCGGCGAAGAAGCCGGCGAATACAGACGCTGACGGCTAGGACCCGCATCCAGCCGGATTACCATTGTACCCCGGGGGTAGGCCTATATAAACCCCTAGAGCACCCATGCAAAGGGTTGATCTCTTAGAGTTTGAGACACCACATAGAGAAAAAAAAGAGCTAGCCTTGCCCTTCTTCTTCTTCTAGCCAAACAGCTCAAGGAGCCACTTGTAGCCACTTGTGTTGATCTAGTGATCATGCTGAGAACCCGCAGAGCAGGATTAGTGGTGTTATCTCCACGGAGAGCCCCGAACCTGGGTAAGATTCGCCGGCGTGCATGTCTTCGCCTCATCCCGTTTCCAGGCACCGGCGATGTCTTACTGGCTCCCACAATGATAAGCCACCCGTTGGCATATGTCGCACCTACCACCCGACACCTTGGCTCTTCCTATTAGGATCGTCAACATGTCTACCACAATGTTGAACAGAATCGGTGACATCGGATCGTCCTGCCTCAGACCCTTGTGTGTCTGGAAATAATGACCTATGTAATCATTCACTTTGATTCCTACACTCCCTTTTTGCGTGAAAGCATCTACCTAGTTTCTACAGGCCTGGTCGAATCCTTTCATCCGCGATGTGTGTAGTATTTATCTATGACAGTCTCTTTGCGAGATAGAAGTAATGTTCCATATTTATCACATAAGTTTCTATTGTCCTCCATCACTGATTGTCAAATATAACCAGACGGAGTTGCTTAGATATTGTAGTATTTTCCCGAATTGATGCTCAATAAGAAGACTAGGTATTCACTTTACTCGTAGAAGTGAGTGAGAAAAAATCCGGCCCAGTAGCCAAATTGTCTAAACAGACACCAGGGCGAAGATTTGACTTCCCCTGCCTCGTCGTGCCACTGCCATTGCTGACCCTTGATCCTGTGGCAACGGGTCCTATCCCCTTAATCCCTCATTCTCTCCCACACGACGGATCTTGTATGGTAGATTGGTGCCGGGCGATTACGCGCATCCTCCCTGGACACGATGGTTGACTACAGCGTGGGATGGCCGACTAGCAGCAGAACAAAGCAGTGCATTCTTTGTATTACTCATATAGAAAACGCCAAGGGAAAACGTCTTGCCTGCATTTAGATGCCGAAGTTGACGGCTCCCATGTCTCATGGGGCGGTAACGAGACAATGAGTCTCTTGACAGTCCAGGTCCTAACCCACAATGGTCCCCTCATCTTGTTCAAGTCGAAAGATTCTCTTTCTCCGATGTTTTTCATTCGCAATCAAATTAAAAGAACTTTGTATTATTATCAACTTTCCGCACATATTTTACTTTTTCCCGTCGAGCACATTTGATTTCTTCCTCATGCTAAAGGTTGGGCAGGAAACCGTCTGCCTCTCTCTTAGCCTCCAGATCAGCTATGTAGAGACAGGCACATATTCGGCCTTAATGCTGAAATGACTAACAATTGCAAGGAGACGATCCTTTTCTTTCTTGTACCCACCACTAATGTGCTTAGCCCAACTGCTTAGGAATTTTCTCAGGTGCCGGAATTCCTACATCGAATAGATCGGTACAGTAAACCCAAAACTGTCTTCTTTATTTTTATATGGATTGTGGTGATTTTGATATGAAGCAACAGAGATTGTCATTTGCAGCAGTAATGATCGTCCTAGTGCCTCCCAAGCCTACTAGTAATTAGTATCCCATGGTGTCCTTCATTCATGCAAAGAAGCTACACTTTTTCCGTGATCTCAACCTAGCCAGAAATGCATAAAATAAACTTGGATATCTTGCCCATTTTCACAGCTCTTGCAATGGTTTGTTTATATGAATGTGCAAACCAGGAAGAGGAGAAAAATCCAAGAATTGTTTCCTATGAGAAGTAAAGTATACAATTATTTGTACACGTATGTGGTTGGCTCACCTACCCAGTCACTTGTCAGATTGAAGTTAAGTTGCCCGTCTGTGAGTCATGTTAAGTTGCCATTCATCACTTCTTCTGTGAATGTAAGGCCAGTCAAAAATTGCCAATTCATAAAGAAAAGATGCTTCACTTTACTCGTAGAGACTGGACGGGGGCAAAAATAGCACAAAGACTCAATTCTTCTCAAAGCATATGGACTCGGTTTCTCTCCAAAGACATGGTGATGGAGGCAGTGGCGAAGAAAAACTAAGTTTCTGTTCCTTATGATCAGGTCTCGGTTCAGTGATCTTGTCATTTCGAATTTTACATAAAAGATAATTTCACAATGTTTGTTACCAGACCTTAAAACTGCTTACACAATAAAGACACCTATCTGTATTAGAGTTTGCAAAGGCAATATTCTATCCTCCAAAGACAAATAGGCGTGAATCTTTACAAGCAATGAGAATGAGTCGACTTTTGGTTGTCTGTTTATTGATATGCACATATTGTCATATTGTCTAGCCGGATACGATCGGAAAAAGCCAACATGGGCACTCTCCAACTGATTTTGTCCTTCAATTCCGGTGTTCACTAATTTGTTTCATTACTATCCAGTACTCAACAATTTGAGATTGTATAATGCTTGTCGAAACTACTTTCAGTCTGAACTCAGAAGATATGCATAACAGTTCATGTCGGCAGCCACGATGGCATTGTTTTTCCTGAAAAAAAAACAGTCATGTCGTATGGTAACTGGGCTGGAGCCTTCTTGACGCTTGTGCCCGCTCGGGATTTCTTCGATGATGTACTGCTAGCCGCTTGAGCGGCGGCGGCTCTCTTCCGCCGTTGCTGAGGAGGCGGAGTCAGCTGACGCGGCGGAGGAGGCGGAGTCCGCTAAGACACCAGCGTGTAGGCCCCAGCGCATGACACGCCCGCATGAACGGTCAAACGATGAAGGGTATCGACATATACTGGAATGGAAGCACACGGGGGCATGCAGTGCACGCATGCACTCGAACGGAAATACATCGATGCATGCAGTGTACACATGCAATCCGATGAGAATATGCCGCGGCATGCACGCATGCAATCCGATGAATATACGCCGCCGCATGCAGTGCACGCATGCACTCCGTTGAAAATACCCCGCCGCATGCAGTCCACGCACGCTCTCCGATGAAAAAATCCCGTCGCATGCAGTGCACGCATGCACTCCGATGAAAATACCCCGCCGCATGAAGTGCACGCATGCACTTCAGTAATGCTAGCCCTTTACGGCTGTCGCTTTAAAAAAAATGTCCACACATATCCTTGATTGGTTTTTATTTTTGTTTCCTTATGAGCTCTTCGGGTGGGTATTTGCATCTGGTCCAGCTGATGTGCCCATTTCTTTTTCGATTTAGCTGTTTAACCATATGAGCTTCGGTCGGTTTCTGATGTGGTGCATCCAATTCTTTCTTGCAGCTTCATCGGCCGTGCAGATGGTTGACAGATCAATTGGTCGTCTTTCTGTTCTTCCTGCTGGTGTCCATCTTGACCGTTATTCAGTTCGTGCTCCGTATGTGGTTAACCGTCCTACTCCTCTTGGTGACTTTGGTCGGCCTACTCTTGGTAAGTTCACCTTTTTTAATGTGCCTGTGCCGCCGCTGCTACTGATAATTTCCTTCTCTATCTGATTCTAAATTGTATGCATGGTTGGTATTTAAGTGATGCCTACTCCTATTGTGGAGTATTTTCGGGTTGTGCGCGGGCGTCGTAAGCGGGCGTTGATGCGGTCGTACTGGTCGGGTCGGAAAAGAGGTGTTTTTTTTTTTTGTCTTTGCGTCGTCTTAATATGCAGTTTTGTCTTTCAGTTGCTGCTGTGTATGAATCTCATATTTTTCCTCCTTTGCAGCATGCGGGATGCAGCCTCCCTTTTCAAAGGATTATATTCACTAGTCGTTAACCCGTGCATCCGCACGGGCTATAGATATTATAATTCTTGTAAAAATCTAGATCCCACGTGAAATATATTACTCCCTCATGTTAGCGAACGTGTGTTTATGTATTCTGTACGTGCCTAGATTTTAGCCTAGCGTTGAGTGTGTCAGTTGAGCCGTGTATATAAACTGTGTAACCCCACATGATCAATACAAGGAAGGTTGCACGCCCTCTCCCTTTCCTTACTCGCTCTGGCTCCAATATGGTATCAGCCTAATCTGAGATCCACCTAATCCGCTGCCCCTCTCCCTCCCAAACCGACGCCATGAGCACCTCCTCCTCAGTCTCCACCGGCGCGTCTTCCTCCGACGAGCCATTCGACCTGCCGGTCGCCACCCAAACTCTTCCTACCACCCAGATTCAGTCTCTACGCATCCGTGACCACGTTCTCGTCACTCTTGATTATGAGAAAGAGAACTACGGTCTCTGGCGCCGCCAATTTCTGGCCGCCCTCGCCAAGTTCGGCCTTACGGATCACGTGGACGGCTCGCCGGCGCAGGTTACCTCGGACTGGGTCCTCAATGATTTCGCCGTTCTCTCGTGGTACAACGCCACCGTGACGCCCTCAACATTGGAGATCGTCGAGGAGCGCAAGAACTCGGCCTACTCTCTCTGGCGCTCGCTTCGCTCCCTCTTCCGCAGCAACCGCGACGCCCGCATCACCTATCTCCTTGACGAATTTCACAGCTTCATCCTGGGTGATCTCTCCGTCGTCGACTACACATCCCGGCTCAAGCAGATGGCCGGCACCCTTCGGGACCTCGGTCACCGCATCAAGGACCGCGAACTCGTCCACAACGTCCTTCGCGGCCTCGACGAGCGCCTTCAGCACGCCGTCCCCCACATGACCAGGGGTCGACGGCCCACCTTCATCAAGCTCCGCTCCTTCCTTCAGCTGGAGGAGCAGCGCCTTGCCCGGCAGGCGCGCGTCCAGGCCCGCACGGCTCTTCTCGCCTAGGCCAGCGCCTACTACGCGGCGTGCCCTCCGTCGCCTGCATCTGCTCCGGCCGCCTTCAACAACGCCTTGCTCGGCCCCAACCTTCACGCCGCCGGCAGCTCGGGCGGCTCTTCCGGGTCTCGCGGCCGCCCCAAGAAGCGCAAGCCCAACCCCTCGTCAGGGTCCGGCGGCTCCTCTTCCGGCGGGGCCAATCCCGCTGGTCTCCCGCAAGGTTCGCGCGCCCCACAACTGTCGCCGGCACCTTCCAAGGAATCCTTGGTGCCCGCCCACCAGCCCCGGCCACGGCCCAAGAGCACCAAGCCACGACCATGGCGACGTCCTCGCCGCAGTGGGACCAGGCGGCTCTGATCGCAGCGCTCAACCAGATGGCTCTGCATCCGCCTTCTGCACCGGGCGGCGAGTGGGTTCTCGATAGCGGCGCCTCGTCCCACATGAGCTCCGGTTCTGGTATTTCCTTCTCCCCACCCAACCCCTCATATCCATCCTCGATCATCGTCGGCAATGGCTCCCTCTTGCCCATTACCGGCGTCGGTTCCACTTCCTTTCCCACCCCCTCTCGACCTCTCTCCCTTCTTGAAATCCTCATCTCTCCCTCTCTTATCAAAAATTTAATTTCTGTTCGTGCTTTCACTCGTGACAATTTAGTTTCAATTGAATTTGACCCATATGGTTTTTCTATCAAGGATTTGGCCACCAAGACGGTGCTTCTCCGATGTGACTCCCCCGGCGATCTCTACACCTTCAGTCCGCCTCGTCACTGCCTCACCACCGCCGTCACCGCCGACTTGTGGCACCAGCGTCTCGGCCATCCCGGAGCTGCCGTCCTTGCCAAAGCTTCTAGTTATTTCGATTTTAGCTGCAATAAAACTGCGACGACCCATTGCCATGCTTGTCGTCTCGTCAAACACACTAGACTTCCTTTTAGGTCTTCTTCCTCTCATACATCTTTTCCCTTTGAACTTTGTCATTGTGATTTATGGACAAGTCCACTGTTAAGTGTATCTGGATATCAATATTATTTAGTCATTCTTGATGATTTTACCCATTACATTTGGACTTTTCCCATACGTCATAAATCCGAAGTTCATGGCCTACTCGTTCGCTTCTACGCGTATGTCAAAACCCAATTCTCTCGCTCTATTCTCGCCCTTCAGACCGACAACGGACGAGAATTCGACAACCTTGCAAATCGATCACTCCTTGCCTCCCACGGCACTCTCTTTCGCCTCACATGTCCTTACACTTCCCAACAAAACGGGAAGGCCGAACGGATCCTCCGCACCCTCAATGACGGCGTTCGCACTCTACTTCTCCACGCCTCCATGCCTCCCCGTTGGTGGGCCGAAGCTCTCAACACGTCTACCTATCTCATCAACCGGCGACCGTGCAAACCGAACCTTCTCACCACTCCGTATGAGCTTCTTTTCGGGACAACTCCAAATTTCCGTCACCTCCGCGTTTTTGGGTGCCTCTGTTATCCTAACCTACTAGCCACTACACCCAACAAACTCTCCCCACGTTCAGCTGCCTGCGTTTTTCTTGGCTACCCAGACGAGCGAAAAGGATACCGTTGTTATGATCCGATCAGCCGTCGCATCCTATTCTCCAGGCACGTCACGTTCGTAGAGTCCGTTTTTCCCTTCAAGACGTTATCTCCATCTCCCCCAGATTCGCTCAGGCCACCCAACTCCTCTCCTGTAGATTACGTGGAGTCTGATCCACCTCCCATCGATCACGTAACAACTGCATGGGAACCGCCCCACTCGCCCCCTCCTGGATCGCCACCTGGAACCACCATGCAGCCCAACCAACCACAATTTACTCCCCCTCCCACGTCCCCGCACGGGCCACAAAATTCGGCCACCAGCCCACCTCCTTCTCCTGATCCCATGCCGCCTCCCAATCGCGTTCCACACCCGATGGTCACGCGTGCAAGGCACGGGATTTTTCAACCAAACCCCCTATATGCAAACTTAACTGCCACCGTCATCTCTCCGCTCCCTACGTCCGTTCGCGCCGCTCTCAACGATCCAAACTGGCGCTCCGCGATGCAGTCTGAATACGACGCCCTCATGGCCAACTCCACGTGGACTCTCGTCCCACGCCCCTCGCGCACTAATATTGTGTCCGGCAAGTGGGTTTTCAGGCACAAAACAAACGCCGACGGCTCTCTGGCCCGATACAAAGCTCGTTGGGTCGTCCGTGGATTCGCTCAACGCCCGGGCGTCGATTTCGGGGAGACCTTCTCTCCGGTGGTCAAGCCGGCGACGATTCGTACCGTGCTCTCCTTGGCATGCTCACGTGGCTGGCCCGTGCACCAGCTCGACGTGAAGAATGCTTTTCTTCACGGCGTCCTCGACGAGCAGGTCTGCTGTCATCAACCCGCCGGCTTCGTCGACGACACTCGCCGCGATCATGTGTGCCGCCTCTCCAAGTCCCTGTACGGCCTCAAGCAGGCCCCGAGGGCTTGGTTTCATCGCTTCGCCACCTTCGCGGCCACCATCGGGTTCACCGCCTCACGCTCGGATGCATCGTTGTTCATCCTCCGACGGGGCGGTGACGCCGCCTATCTTCTATTGTACGTCGACGACATCGTGCTCGCCGCCTCCTCTACGGGCTTGCTTCGCACCATCGTCGATCAGCTCTAGCGCGAGTTCGCCATGACGGACATGGGCGCACTCCACTACTTCCTCGGCATACGCGTGGAGCGTACCTCGCGTGGGTTCTTCCTCAACCAGACCCAGTATGCCGAGGAGCTTCTCCAACGCGCTGGCATGTCCCAGTGCCATCCGGCGTCTACTCCGGTCGACACATCGCCCAAGGTGGCCGCCGATGCTGGCCGTCCAGTGGACAATCCCTCGGAGTATCGCAGCCTTGCGGGTGGGTTGCAATATCTCACTATGACACGCCCTGATCTGGCGTACGCGGTCCAGCAAGCGTGTTTACACATGCATGATCCCCAGGATAGTCATCTCGCCATCCTCAAGCGCATCTTGCGCTATGTTCGCGGCACCTCCACACATGGTCTTCTTCTTCCGGTGTCCAAGTCGGCGGAGATCATCGCCTACTCTGACGCGGACTGGGCCGGTTGCCCGGACACTCGCCGTTCCACCTCTGGGTACTGCGTCTACCTCGGTGACACACTTGTTAGCTGGTCCTCCAAGCGGCAAGCCATCGTCTCTCGGTCCAGCACGGAAGCCGAGTATCACGCCGTCGCAAATGCTGTCGCTGACTGTGTCTGGCTCCGGCAACTCCTCGGCGAGCTCGGCTGCTCTCCCCCGAAGGCAACCATCGTTTTCTATGACAACATATCAGCTGTGTACATGTCCACCAATCCCGTGCATCATCGGAGGACAAAACACATTGAGCTTGACATTCATTTTGTCAGAGAGAAGGTGGCCCTCGGCGATTTTTGCATTGTACATGTTCCTACAGCTCAAGGGTTTGCCGACATCCGTCTTCCAGGCTTTCCGGTCCAGTCTTTGTGTCCTGCCAAGCAGCGACGACACGACTGCGGCGGGGTGTTAGCGAACGTGTGTTTATGTATTCTGTACGTGCCTAGATTTTAGCCTAGCGTTGAGTGTGTCAGTTGAGCCGTGTATATAAACTGTGTAACCCCACATGATCAATACAAGGAAGGTTGCACGCCCTCTCTCTTTCCTTACTCGCTCTGGCTCCAATACCTCAGATGGAAAATAAGTGTCATGATTTTAGTTCAATGGAACAAAAAATAATAATGACTGAGAATTGCAAAAAATAACTTAAGCTTAAACGAATGAAGATCACATTAGGGAAGGTATATAAAACATTACTCCATATGAAATTAACTCGATGGAATTTTAGTGGCTTTAATCATTGCCAGGTTACTGATTGATGACCCATATGAACCCAAAGCTTATCTTTGTATAATCAATGTCAGCATATTCTCTTTAGAAACAGATGACAATAAAGGGAAATATTGAATATTGGTTTAGAATATTGTAAAAATAACGACGGACTTACAAATAATAACTTAATTAACCAACATGATTAGAGACCACATTAGGTAAGTAGCACAATGCGCCATAGCTTTAACCAACACAATGGAATATTATTACCATGAGTAATGGGAAGATTACTGATCGACGATCCACCTGAATCCAAATTTATTCTTTGTATAATTTGTATCGGCACATTCTTTAGGAATCGATAGTAAAAAGCGTAAATATTGGATACTGTTTTAGAATCTTTTGGGTATATTTTATACCACTGTACTTGTTAGTACGTGGACCTATTGATGTTATTAGTTTGTGTTAGATAGCATACAAAACTCTCACGTATATAAAAAGATTGAAAGCACTGCATGCAGAAGTCCACTTAGCTTCAGCTCATATGCACTTGCCATGAACAGTAAATTAGAAAACAATTGTAAAACATTGGTTTCCGTTTTGAGTGCTTGCAAAGTTTTGGGATTTTTAAAGTTTTGAGTGATAGCCTAAAAATTCTGACTTTTTTTTTGTGGGAAACATTGGTTGAAGTTTTGAGTGCTTGCAAAGTTTTATTACAGAATAACATTCGTGGAAGTTGTCCCAAAGAAAAGACAAAACCACTGGTCCACAATGCTTTCAAAGATATAATTTTTTTTATCACCGAATTTTTTTTTGCCATAACTTCCAGGATTGTTATTATATCATGAAACTTTGCAAGCACTCAAAGCATTCATCAATATTTGCAACCAAAAAAAGTCATCATTTTTTGAATTTTTTGTTGGATTTTACAGTTTTCTCTCGAATACCAGATTTTACTGTTCACGCGAGCTCATTTGAGCTCGGGCTAAGAACCTCCACTGTATGATCCTTCTTGGATGCTACTTGCAACTACTGCTGTATGAACAGATGAAGGATAATCAGCTTGTGTAGTTCGATCATTTAATATGTGCATCTTCAAAAAATGGAAAGTTCAAAATAGAATGTTTAATATAAATATTGAGCTGTTGCTCACATGCTAACTTACAGGGGCGGCTATACTTACCTCAACATTCAACCTGCATATATGCCTCGGTTTGGCATGGATCATCTTACAAACATGTGCCTTGCATGCCAAAATTAGCTTTTACAGAATTTTTACCTAACCATGATATGACATTTAACTCATTGTGCTATGTACAACCCTACGTATTACAGCTAGATATGAGCACGACCGTTGTAAAATATACAATGTTTTAGAAATAGTGGTGTTATATATTTCTCTATCTTTCAAAACAAATTATGAAAAAAACTACAGGCTGATTGCATGCATAGATATTATCCGATAAAATTTGCTCAAGTAAAATATTCAAAGCATAAGTTATCTTATAGTCAGGTGTTGAAAAATAGAAAAGGTTAGAAAAGTCTTTTTTTGGGCCATAAAGATCAACTGCAATTTGTTAATAGTACCGGTTCTTCCTCTGAAGGTTGTCGATTAAAAATCTTGCTGTTCCATTTATCTTGTTGCGGATGGCAGAATCCTCTTTGGCACAACATGGCGAACTTGCACCTGCTGCATGTACGCACACATGAATACGGGCTTAATATTAAGAGCAGTGGGTATGTATGAATCTACGCATAGAGTGTAGAGATTAAGAGCAGTGGGTATGTATCAAGTTACGCATACAGTATAGAGTACAGTTACTGTAATATGATGATGGAGACGAATTGATCAGATGCCTCCACATGCATGTAGTACCACTTTGTATACCAATTGATTACATACCTCTCACTTGTGTGCGCCTACAGCCGAGGAGAATGGGAAAGATCAATTAACTGTTTAGCTCACATACCTGCATCTCGCCAGAAGTACTCGACAGAAGGCAGCGTCATGTGACATGTAGTCTGCCTGGACCAACATATGTCGTTCCATCGCTTTGAGGGGATCCATCATGCAAGTTTTGTGCGTCTGCACATGTAGCTAGGAGATCAATCTAGTGCTAACCTGGAAAGCAATCAACCGGCAATAAGAGCGCGAGGACGGCTGACAGCGTGGGATTGACTGCTGGGTGTGGCCTGATTATCACGTGGAAGGCGAATCGTGGCTAGATTGAAGCGGCGGATATCGTGCAGTAAAAGGATTCGGCAAAAGAAGGCGATGGTGGAAGGATCCACCTGAACTCGTTCGCCCGCCAAAGCGGACGGGTTACGCAATCTGCCCATCCCATCATCCAGCATGCAGAGGTGCGCACAGCCCCATCCGACGACTCGATCCATCAGATAGCCAGTCAGCATATTGCAGTAAGGTGATTGCGCAACGTACACGTGATAGGATTCTTAAATACTAATTCATGACCATGCATCAGCCATTTGCGTGCTTAAGAAAACGTAGCACAAATAGCAGATCAAATCAACCTGATTCAATTACCTTAATTTTACTGCACGTGCAGCCAGGTAGGTGTAGGTATACTCGGGCAAGTACTCTTGGATCTCACATCGGTGAGTACTCTCCGGCCAGAAGATCAAACGTCCTCGCATGATTAGGCTCTAATCCTCAGCAGTGCAGCTTTGTGAGGCAACACCTCGCTCATCAACATGTCAACTCAGTCACCAGGCGACAACAATCTGTTAGGTTCCCTGGTTGTTATACAGCACTATGCATGCCTATGGGTTGTGAGATCAGATTTTCTTTTGCTGACCTAGAGGAAGGGGAGAGTCGTGAGATAACTTGGGAAGGGGCGGCTGCCTATCGTTTTTGGGAAGTGGATCTTTTTCTGTTTGGCTGATCCAGGGGAAGGAGAGTCCTGGGAGATTGCAAAGAGGCTGAGGACACGTTCCGATCTTCAGATATGTTACATCCGACGGCTCTTAATTTCTAGGGAATTTTTTTTATCAACATGGGAATATAGGGAGTTATCGAACAATCTACACCGTAATAATTTGGTCCCACCAAAATAAACGGCTCCTAATTTCTAATTAACGTGGTAATTTTTTGGAGTCCGTAATTAGTATAGGTAGGTAAGGTATAGGTATATAGGTATAGATAGATAGATATATTTGCTTAAGGGTAGGTAAATATGATTTGTGTTTTGCATATGTATATTTGTTTGGGAATGTGCTGTCAATGTTGTGTATCGTTTTTCCCCTACTTGTAGGGGCTGTTCGTACTATGGCGGCCCGGATTTGTGTTGCCAGAGGCGTGGTGCTTTCTTTTGGTTTCGTGAAGGATCTGTACACCATGCTGACGCAACTTCTCGCTCTCCTATCTACACGGATGTTATCGGGCAGGCAGGATTTCGTTGCCAAAGTTCGGTGACTGGCCTGCTCCTCTGGACAGGCTGATGCGCTTCGATGGGGATGTGGTTTCTTCCCGGTTTACGCGATTAATACGACAATATAATTCTATGTTCCGTTTTACATCTTTGGGTGCAAAGGTTGATCGTAGTATCAACGTTGGAGGTGTCGTGGTTCTAAGTCTGACAGTACAATATGGGGTACGTAGGAGGAGACAAGATCCTAGCTACGGTGAGATTGTGCACGCAAGATTTACGAGTTCAGGCCCTTCTCGGAGGAAGTAAGAGCCCTACGTCTCGGTGCCCTGAGGCTTGGTCGACTGGATTATGCGTGAAGTTACAGGAGGTGTGAACCCTTGTGCAAGTGGAGGGGGTGGCTTATATAGAGTGCGCCAGGACCCCAACTAGCACACGTTACAAGGGGTTCAATGTACATAAAGGTGAGACGTTACTGGTAACGCCAATAATAAAAGCATTTTAATGATCATTAAGACTACGAAGTGAACGCCTAACCGTTGCCATCCTGAGTGACTTTAGATCTTCTGTACTCCGAGTGATTTCTGATGTGGTTGAATGAGTATATCCTGGTCGAATGGAATTGGGTTATCCGAGTGAAATGCTGCTGGTCGAGTGGGTTGCACTCTGAGGTGATTTCAGTCGGTAGATGCTGCTGTGCTTTGAATGTCTTTAACTTTAGGGCAGTGTCCTTGGGAAGGGTGTCCAGGTCAGGCCCATTAACCTACCCTAGGTACATGTCATTGTCATTAGCCCCCGAATGGATCGGGGTCCGAGTGGAGAAGGGGTTGAAGATGATTCCGACCCGATTTTTATGCTTCAGGGGCATTTTACCTGGGTCGGTGAACCATGCTAAAACTTTCGACTCCATCTTCAGTCGCCTTGATCCATTCAGAGTTTGTCGAGTGAACTTATGCAGATATGCTTTGAGTGTTGGAGCGGTATGAAATCTTTGGCGCGATTGGCTGCGCTGCCGTTCCCGGATCTCACGGGATTCAAAATTACGAGAAGCGCGCGGGACAGAGGGCACCACAGTAAACGGAACAGATTAGGCAGTGATGCCTCGATCCTCGTGCCGCCTTTTTCGCCACGTACTGAGCGCGCGACTGTTGCGGGATTTGATAGGATCGCTTGGGCCCACCGGTCAGCCACTCGGAAGTAGGCCTATATAAGGCGTCCGGGCCGATGTGTTTTGCACAGTGCGCCTCGTTCCCCTTCTTCCTCCTCTGCTTCTCCGCCGCATTCGCCCTCACTCTCGACGTCGCCGCCCCGTCCGTGCGCAACCAGCGGCGATGGGGAAGGACAAGACAGCGGCTCTGGAGCGCGCGAAGAAGGCGACGGCAGCGGCGAAGGGCAAGAAGACGAGTCGGGGGGATAGTCATCGAGATCTGGCCTGCCGCCTGGTTGGATCCAGGGCCACTGGATCCGATCCATGATTCAGAAGGAAGACATGGAGGATCTGGTTGAAGGGGGCTTGGTCGCCCACGGGTCCTGGCGGTTGCTGGGAAACGAGACCGAGCCGCGGCCACAAGAGGGTGAGTGCGTCCTCCTCGCGACTCATGTTGACCGTGGTTTCTCCTTGCCCCCTCATCCTTTTTTCCGGGGTTTCTTGAACTTCTTTGGAGCCCAACTCCATCACTTTTCCCCCAACACCATCACATATCTCGCTGCGTTTGTTTCTCTGTGTGAGAATTTCTTGGGCTGTCGACCGCACTGGGATCTTTTCCAACACATCTTTACTTGCCGCTCCCAGCCTGTAAAAAAGGCTAAGCCAAGTGATGAGAGGACGCATGTGATCCAGATGTGCGGAGGTCTAGGAATTTAGATGAGGGGTAGGAGCACTTTTCCAGCTATGACACTTCCCGATTCAGTTAGAGGGTGGCAGTCGACCTGGTTTTACTGTAAAGACCAACCGACCCCTGGTCAGTCAACTGGACTTCCTCCCTTATCCATGGATCGAGTCCAGCCGCCATCTCCTTTGAAAGTGACTCCAGCGGAGAAAGCAGAGGTGAATATGCTAGTGGAACGAGTAGTCCAATTAGTGTGTGACGGCATGACTGGCATGGATTTGCTTGAAGTGTTTCTCAGTCGACGTGTCCAGCCACCCCATGCCTGCGGTCATCCTATGTGGATGTACTCGGGTATTGATGACACCACTCGGATCCACCCGCAGGAAGTCATCGAAGAGATAGTAGAGCAGTGGCTGCAGGGCATCACTGGAAACAAGGACAACCCAGGGGGTCTAGGAGGGTTCCACCATTCGACGATGCCAATGAACCAGACAAGGTCTGATCTTTACTGCCGAATGCTTTTTGCTCTGATTTGCAACTGTGCTTGAACCCGATTGACATTTGTGCAATTCTTTGCCTCGCAGATCTATACTAAGATGTACTCGATGCCCAATGGAGAGCAAGTCCAGGAAGGAGAGGAAAGCGGAGGCGACTGGAATTCTGATGGCGGAGGTGATGAAGTAAACAAAGACTCAAGCAGCGGCGAGGAGGTCGATTGTCCACCTCGCTCTGAAAGACGCTCCAAGCGGAAGCATGACCCCGCAAGTGTTCGTGGCAAAGCGGTTGCGCCAAGTACACAGACCTCGAAGCGCACTCGGACTTCCTCCCCCGTTCCGACTGAAAAGGCTCCGAAGCAGCCCAAGGTTGCGCCCTCAAAGCCTCGGAAGGCCTTGCCTAAGATCAAAGTGGACGTCCCCGTCGCTTCTGGGTAATTATTGTGCTTTATCTCTTTACTTTTGCATAGTTTAACTTTCAGTCGGCTCATTCTCCTGCTTGACCGAGTGAATTCTGAAATTTGCAGTGCTGCTACTTCTGGGACTTCCATTTACAAGCTTGGTGATGACGAGGAGATGGCAGACGCGGCCACTTCCAAAGCGGGTATGACTCCTGCTATCTTGCCTGTACTTTGTCAACTATTTTCACGGTCGACTGAACTCTTGCGGTCGATTCTTTTGCTGCTTTGCAGAATGTTATTGAACTTCCAGTCGACGATGAAGATGTGCCACAGAAGCCCACGGGACGGAGGAGCAGGACCTCAGGCAGGAGGGTGCCAGCCAGCAAGACGCCCCAGATGACGCCAGTGTTAGAACCAGTGATCCAGCAGTACGGAGACCCCAATCGAGCTTCTATTACTTTTGTGGATCCTGTATCGAGTGAACGTCCTTCAGCGTCGACTGCACAAGTCTCTGCTTCGTCTGTGCAACTCCGTGCCTCAGATCCCCGGACTGCTGCAACTGCTCCTCCAGCTCTGCTTTTTGCCACCCATCACGTCCCAGAGGATCAGGTGAGCGCTGCCAAGGAAGCTACACGCCAAGCAGGCCTTATGATAGAGCGGATGAAGGTGATACGTCTCCAACGTATCTATAATTTTTGAATATTCCATGCTATTATATTATCTGTTTTGGATGTTTAATGGGCTTTATTATACACATTATTATTATTATTGGGACTAACCTACTAACCCAAGGCCCAATGCAAATTGTTGTTTTTTTTTGCCTATTTCAGTGTTTCGCAGAAAAGGAATGTCAAACAGAATGCAAACGGAATGAAACCTTCAGGAGAGTGCTTTTTGGAACAAACGTGATCCATAGGACTTGGAGTGGACGTCAAGAAAGAAGCGAGGAGGCCACGAGGCAGGGAGGCACGCCTGCCCCCCTGGGCGCGCCCCCCACCCTCCTGGTCCCTACGCAGCTCCACCGACCTACTTCTTCCTCCTATATATACCCATATACCCGGAAAACATTCAGGAGCATCACGAAACCCTATTTCCACTGCCGCAACCTTATGTACCCGTGAGATCCCATCTTGGGGCCTTTTCCGGCGCTTCGCCGGAGGGGAAGTCGATCACGGAGGGCTTCTACCTCAACACCATGGCCTCTCCGATGATGTGTGAGTAGTTTACCTCAGACCTTCGGGTCCATAGTTATTAGCTAGATGGCTTCTTCTCTCCCTTTGGATCTCAATACAAAGTTCTCCTCGATCTTCTTGGAGATCTATTTGATGTAACTCTTTTTGCGGTGTGTTTGTCGAGATCCAATGAATTGTGGGTTTATGATCAAGATTATCTATGAACAATATTTGAATCTCCTCTGAATTCTTTTATGTATGATTTGTTATCTTTGCAAGTCTCTTCGAAATATCAGATTGGTTTGGCCTACTAGATTGATCTTTCTTGCAATGGTAGAAGTGCTTAGCTTTGGGTTCAATCTTGCGGTGTCCTTTCCCAGTGACAGCAGGGGCAGCAAGGCACGTATTGTATTGTTGCCATCGAGGATAAACAGATGGAGTTTATATCATATTGCTTGAGTTTATCCCTCTACATCATGTCATCTTGCCTAATGCGTTACTCTGTTCTTATGAACTTAATACTCTAGATGCATGCTGGATAGCAGTCGATGTGTGGAGTAATAGTAGTAGATGCAGAATCGTTTCGGTCTACTTGTGGCGGACATAATGCCTATATACATGATCATGCCTAGATATTCTCATAACTATGCACTTTTCTATCAATTGCTCGACAGTAATTTGTTCACCCACCGTAATACTTATGCTATCTTGAGAGAAGCCACTAGTGAAACCTAGGCCCCCCGGGTCTATTTTCCTTCATATTAATCTCCCGTCAACTAGCTATTTCTGTCGCCTTTTATCTTGCAATCTTTACTTTTAATGTTTATCATAAAAATACCAAAAATATTATCTTATCATCTCTATCAAATCTCACTTTTGCAAGTGGCCGTGAAGGGATTGACAACCCCTTTATCGCGTTGGTTGCAAGGTTCTTATTTGTTTGTGTAGGTATGAGGGACTTGCGTGTGGCCTACCACTGGATTGATACCTTGGTTCTCAAAAACTGAGGGAAATACTTACGCTACTTTGCTGCATCACCCTTTCCTCTTCAAGGGAAAACCAACGCATGGTCCAGACGTAGCAGAAGGTGGTGCGCGAGGCTAGTCAGTCTGCATATGATGCCAGCTTGGCACTCCTGACCAACGTCCAGGTTAGTTGATTGCCGACTGATCTTGAGCTTGACGCTTGTTCTGTTAGGATATGATACATGAAAACTGCTACTTTATTATCCGCAAGATGCCCGTGGACGAGCGTCCTGGAACCATAATGTGCATCTATCAAGAGTCCGCATCTTGCATCTGTCCACCCACTTGGTGTTTCAACTTTTGCTGAGTAATTTCTCCACTTGAGTCGACTAGGTTACGTCGAGTGTTGTTGAATTAGTGGGGGCACGCAGAGTGCACCCACTGAGTGTAGTCCCCGAGACCGCCGTTGAATGTTTGATTCGGTGGGGGTCTTTGAACATAATTTTTCTTGACATTCTTCCACGCGGTCTGGGCGGACCATGTCGAGTGGAACCTGGACAAGTGGGGGCATGCTGAGTGCACCCACTGGGTGTAGTCCCCGAGACCGTAGTTGACTGCGGGCAGTCAGCTATGGTCTGAGAACGACTGTTGCCTCTCTTCTCTTTTTCTTTTTTTCTCTCGACTGGACGGACCAAGTCAATTGAAAAGTCGAACCAGTGGGGGCACGCTAAGTGCACCCACTAGGTGTAGTCCCCGAGACTACTGTTGAATGTTTGATTCGGCAGTAGTCTTAGAACTCTTTGAAGTTGTACTTTATTGCTCGGAAGCAACCAAACTTTGTTTTTGCACTGACCGCAGAGATCTTGTGAGCTTGGAGCCCGGTTTGCTGACTTGGAGCAGAAACAGATCCAGCTCAATCTTGATCTGGAGTTGGCCAAGGAAAACTTGCAGAAGGCTAAGGATGAAACTGCTGGTATGGGAGGTCAAAACTTGTCGAATGGTTCTCTTGCCATATTTTCCTTCATTTTTCTGACCTGAGTGTTATTTCTTTTAGAAAAAATGAGGCAGGCCTTGGAGAAGAAGGATCTTGACCTTGCGGCCGTGCAGAAAACGACAGAAGAGAAATCAGCACTCGCCGACCAGAAGCTGGCTTCAGTCGGAAAGTTAGAAGAAGAAAATACCAAGCTGAAGACTGCTCTTTATGAAGCCAACAAGGAAGTGACGTGACTGAAGAAGGATAAGGGGACTCTGACCGACAAAGTGGAAGACCTCACCCGCAAGAGAGACGAGCTGGAGGTTTATCTGGGAGGACTCGCCAAGAAGTTGTTCCTTATGCTTGAAGGTACTTTTCCTTGTCTGATTGATTTGCTATCGTCGACTCGTCATATAACTGTCGACTCATTATTTCTCTGTGATTGCAGAATTCTTGCCAAAACTTCGAGGAAGAGACTGCACGAATCGAGACGAGCTTGGACCCCATCAACTCCCCTGTTAAAGATGAAGCTGCCATGAACATGCTCCGACTGGAATCTCGTCTTTCCAGCGTCATGGACTACCTTGCTCGACTGAAGGTTGCGGTGTCGCGAATCGACATGGCGCTCTGGCCAAGGGTGATGCTCCAGAATGACCTCGAGTCTCTGATGACTCGACTCAATGAGATTCCCGGTCGAGTGTAGGAATGGAAGAAGTCATCCGCTCGATGTGGTGCTGATGTGGCTCTGTCTCTGGTGCGCGTCCACTGCAAAGAAGCCAAAGAAGAGAAACTAGCAGCGCTCAAGGTTGCCAACACCAAGAAGCTTGACTTCTAGTCCTTCATGGAAACCTTCATTGAAGCAGACACTCGTATTGCCGACATAATCGACTTGGATGAGTTCGTCGAGCCTGCTAGCCTTGCTCCTGCGGAGTGAACAAACTTTATGCTCTGATTAAATTTGCCTCGGAATGCCAAGTGATTTTGTAATCGTTAAACTCCTTCGGGCCTGATGCCTGAGTACTTTATCTGTGGTTTGGAACCTCGTGGGATTTATCTGGACTTGATTTTTCCTTGAATATGCTTGTCTTTATCTTCGAGTGGAACTTGTCTCTTCACTCGGAACAGACTTTTGTTCTTATGATGCAGCTTTGAGGAGAGATTCGTAGACGACCTGCGCCTCGTCATCCTTGCGGATAAGGATGGAGCGGACGTTGTACTTATGGCGCAGCTCCGAGGAGAGGTTCGCAGGCGACCTGCACCTCGTCATGCATCCTTGCAGATCAGGATGGAGCGTACGCTGTACTTATGGCGCAACTCTGAGGAGAGGGTCGGAGACGACCTGCACCTCATCATCCTTGCGGATCAGGATGGAGCGTACGTTGTACTTATGGCGCAGCTCTGAGGAGAGGGTCGCAGACGACGTACACCTCGTCGTCCTTGTGGATCGGGATGGAGAGTGTGGCCAAGTCCCCGAGGGAGAGGATTGCACATCACTCAGAGATTTTTAGATCTTAGGCGAGTACGAGACTGCAGCTAAGCCCCCGAGTGAGAGGGCTGCTCTTCACTCGGGTGGGATTTTTAAAACTTAGGCGAGTACTGAACTGCAGCTAAGTCCCCGAGTGAGAGGGTTGCTCTTCACTCGGTAGGATTTTTTAAACTTAGGGAAGTACAGAACTGTAGCTAAGCCTCTGATTGAGAGGGTTGCTCTTCACTCGGTAGGATTTTTTCAACTTAGGCGAGTACGGAACTGCAGCTAAGCCTCCGAGTGAGAGGGTTGCTCTTCACTCGGTAGGATTTTTTCAACTTAGGCGAGTACGGAACTGCAGCTAAGCCTCCGAGTGAGAGGGTTGCTCTTCACTCGGTAGGATTTTTTAAGCTTAGGCGAGTACAGAACTGCAGCTAAGCCCCCGAGTGAGAGGGCTGCTCTTCACTCGGTAGGATCTTTTAAACTTAAGCGCGTACGGAACTGCAGCTAAGCCTTCGAGTGAGAGGGTTGTGTTGGGAATCGTAGCATAATTTTAAAATTTTCCTACGCTCACCAAGATGCATCTATGGAGTCTACTAGCAACGAGGGGAAGGGAGTGCATCTACATACCGTTGTAGATCGCGAGCGGAAGCGTTCCAATGAACGTGGATGACGGAGTCGTACTCGCCGTGATCCAAATCACCGATGACTGAGTGCCGAACGTACGGCACCTCCGTGTTCAACACACGTACGGTGCAGCGATGTATCCTCCTTCTTGATCCAGCAAGGGGGAAGGAGAGGTTGATGGAGATCCAACAGCACGACGGCATGGTGGTGGATGTAGCGGGTCTTCGGCAGGGCTTCGCCGAGCTTCTGCGAGAGAGAGAGAGAGGTGTAGCAGGGGAGGAGGGAGGCGCCAAAGGCTGTTATGTGCTGCCCTCCCTCCCCCCCTTTATATAGGCCCCTGGGAGGGTGCGCCAGCCCTAGGAGATGGGATCTCCAAGGGGGGGCGGCGGCCAAGGGGGGAAGGGGTTGCCTTGCCCCCCAAGGCAAGGGGGAACTCCCCCCCTTAGGGTTCCAACCCATAGGCGCATGGGGGGGAGGCCCAAGGGGGCACCCCAGCCCACTAGGGGCTGGTTCCCTTCCACTTTCAGCCCACGGGGCCCTCCGGGACAGGTGGCCCCACCCGGTGGACCCCCGGGACCCTTCCGGTGGTCCCGGTACAATACCGATAACCCCCGAAACTTTCCCGGTGGCCGAAACTGGACTTCCTATATATATAATTCTTCACCTCCGGACCATTCCGGAACCTCTCGTGACGTCCGGGATCTCATCCGGGACTCCGAACAACTTTCGGGTTTCCGCATACATATATCTCGACAACCCTAGCGTCACCGGACCTTAAGTGTGTAGACCCTACGGGTTCGGGAGACATGCAGACATGATCGAGACGCCTCTCCGGTCAATAACCAACAGCGGGATCTGGATACCCATGTTGGCTCCCACATGCTCCACGATGATCTCATCAGATGAACCACGGTGTCGAGGATTCAATCAATCCATATGCAATTCCCTTCGTCAATCGGTATGTTACTTGCCCGAGATTCGATCGTCGGTATCCCAATACCTTGTTCAATCTCGTTACCGGCAAGTCTCTTTACTCGTACCGCAATGCATGATCCCGTGACTAATGCCTTAGTCACATTGAGCTCATTATGATGATGCATTACCGAGTGGGCCCAGAGATACCTCTCCGTCACACGGAGTGACAAATCCCAGTCTCGATCCGTGCCAACCCAACAGACACTTTCGGAGATACCCGTAATGCACCTTTATAGTCACCCAGTTACGTTGTGACGTTTGGCACACCCAAAGCACTCCTACGGTATCCGGGAGTTGCACGATCTCATGGTCTAAGGAAAAGATACTTGACATTGGAAAAGCTCTAGCAAACGAAACTACACGATCTTTTATGCTATGCTTAGGATTGGGTCTTGTCCATCACATCATTCTCCTAATGATGTGATCCCGTTATCAATGACATCCAATGTCCATAGTCAGGAAACCATGACTATCTATTGATCAACGAGCTAGTCAACTAGAGGCTTACTAGGGACACGTTGTGGTCTATGTATTCACACATGTATTACGATTTCCAGATAATACAATTATAGCATGAATAATAGACAATTATCATGAACAAAGAAATATAATAATAACCATTTATTATTGCCTCTAGGGCATATTTCCAACAGTCTCCCAGTTGCACTAGAGTCAATAATCTAGTTACATTGTGATGAATCGAACACCCATTGCGTCCTGGTGTTGATCATGTTTTGCCCTAGGGAGAGGTTTAGTCAACGGATCTGCTACATTCAGGTCCGTATGTACTTTAGAAATATCTATGTCTCCATTTTGAACACTTTCACGAATGGAGTTGAAGCGACGCTTGATATGCCTGGTCTTCCTGTGAAACCTGGGCTCCTTCGCAAGGGCAATAGCTCCAGTGTTGTCACAGAAGAGAGTCATCGGGCCCGACGCATTGGGAATCACCCCTAGGTCGGTAATGAACTCCTTCATCCAGACTGCTTCCTGTGCTGCCTCCGAGGCTGCCATGTACTCCGCTTCACATGTAGATCCCGCCATGACGCTTTGCTTGCAACTGCACCAGCTTACTGCTCCTCCATTCAAAATATACACGTATCTGGTCTGTGACTTCGAGTCATCCAGATCAGTGTCGAAGCTAGCGTCGATGTAACCCTTTACGACGAGCTCTTCGTCACCTCCATAAAAGAGAAACATATCCTTAGTCCTCTTCAGGTACTTTAGGATATTCTTGACCGCTATCCAGTGTTCCTTGCCGGGATTACTTTGGTATCTTTCTACCAAACTTACGGCAAGGTTTACATCAGGTCTGGTACACAGCATGGCATACATAATAGACCCTATGGCCGTGGCATAGGGGATGACACTCATCTCTTCTATATCTTCTGCCGTGGTCGGGCATTGAGCCGTGCTCAATTGCACACCTTGCAATACAGGCAAGAACCCCTTCTTGGACTGATCCATATTGAACTTCTTCAATATCTTGTCAAGGTATGTACTCTGTGAAAGACCAATGAGGCGTCTTGATCTATCTCTATAGATTTTGATGCCTAATATATAAGCAGCTTCTCCAAGGTCCTTCATTGAAAAACACTTATTCAAATAGGCCTTTATACTTTCCAAGAATTCTATATCATTTCCCATCAACAGTATGTCATCCACATATAATATGAGAAATTCTACAGAGCTCCCACTCACTTTCTTGTAAACACAGGCTTCTTCATAAGTCTGTGTGAACCCAAACGCTTTGATCATCTCATCAAAGCGAATGTTCCAACTCCGAGATGCTTGCACCAGCCCATAGATTGAGCGTTGGAGCTTGCATACTTTGTTAGCATTCTTAGGATTGACAAAACCTTCCGGCTGCATCATATACAACTCTTCCTTAAGGAAGCCGTTAAGGAATGCCGTTTTGACGTCCATCTGCCATATCTCATAATCATAGTATGCGGCAATTGCTAACATGATTCGGACGGACTTCAGCTTCGCTACGGGTGAGAAAGTCTCATCGTAGTCAACCCCTTGAACTTGTCGATAACCCTTAGCGACAAGTCAAGCTTTGTAGATGGTCACATTACCATCTGCGTCCGTCTTCTTCTTAAAGATCCATTTGTTTTCTATGGCTCGCCGCTCATCGGGCAAGTCAGTCAAAGTTCATACTTTGTTTTCATACATGGATTCTATCTCGGATTACATGGCTTCTAGCCATTTGTCGGAATCCGGGCCCGCCATTGCTTCTTCATAGTTCGAAGGTTCACCGTTGTCTAACAACATGATTTCCAGGACAGGGTTGCCGTACCACTCTGGTGCGGAACGTGTCCTTGTGGACCTACGAGGTTCAGTAGTAACTTGATCCGAAGCTTCATGATCATCATCATTAACTTCCTCCCCAGTTGGTGTAGGCACCACAGGAACATCTTCCCGCGCTGCGCTACTTTCCGGTTCAGAAGGGGTGACTATCACCTCATCAAGTTCCACTTTCCTCCCACTCAATTCTTTCGAGAGAAACTCCTTCTCTAGAAAGGACCCGTTCTTGGCAACGAAGATCTTGCCTTCGGATCTGAGGTAGAAGGTACACCCAATAGTTTCCTTAGGGTATCCTATGAAGACGCATTTTTCCGATTTGGGTTCGAGCTTTTCAGGTTGAAGTTTCTTGACATAAGCATCGCATCCCCAAAGTTTTAGAAACGACAGCTTAGGTTTCTTCCCAAACCATAATTCATACGGTGTCGTCTCAACGGATTTCGACGGAGCCCTATTTAAAGTGAATGCGGCAGTCTCTAAAGCATAGCCCCAAAATGAGAGCGGTAAATTGGTAAGAGACATCATAGATCGCACCATATCCAATAGAGTGCGATTACGACGTTCGGACACACCATTTCTCTGAGGTGTTCTAGGCGGCGTGAGTTGTGAAACTATTCCACATTTCCTTAAGTGTGTACCAAATTCGTGACTTAAATATTCTCCTCCACGATCTGATCGTAAGAATTTTATTTTTCTGTCACGTTGATTCTCAACCTCACTCTGAAATTCCTTGAACTTTTCAAAGGTTTCAGACTTGTGTTTCATTAGGTAGACATACCCATATCTACTTAAGTCATCAGTGAGAGTGAGAACATAACGATATCCTCCGCGAGCCTCAACACTCATTGGACCGCACACATCGGTATGTATGATTTCCAATAGGTTGGTTGCTCGCTCCATTGTTCCGGAGAACGGAGTCTTGGTCATCTTACCCATGAGGCATGGTTCGCACGTGTCAAATGATTCGTAATCAAGAGACTCCAAAAGTCCATCTGCATGGAGCTTCTTCATGCGCTTGACACCAATATGACCAAGGCGGCAGTGCCACAAGTATGTGGGACTATCGTTATCAACTTTACATCTTTTGGTATTCACACTATGAACATGTGTAACATCACGTTCGAGATTCATCAAAAATAAACCATTGACCAGCGGGGCATGACCATAAAACATATCTCTCAAATAAATAGAACAACCATTATTCTCGGATTTAAATGAGTAGCCATCTCGAATTAAACGAGATCCAGATACAATGTTCATGCTCAAAGCTGGCACTAAATAACAATTATTGAGGTTTAAAACTAATCCCGTGGGTAGATGCAGAGGTAGCGTGCCAACGGCGATCACATCGACCTTGGAACCATTCCCGATGCGCATCGTCACCTCGTCCTTTGCCAGTCTCCGTTTATTCCGTAGTTCCTGCTTTGAGTTACAAATATGAGCAACTGCACCGGTATCAAATACCCAGGAGCTACTACGAGTACTGGTAAGGTACACATCAATTACTTGTACATCACATATACCTTGGGTGTTGCCGGCCTTCTTCTTGTCCGCTAAATATTTGGGGCAGTTCCGCTTCCAGTGACCACTTCCCTTGCAATAAAAGCACTCAGTCTCGGGCTTGGGTCCATTCTTTGACTTCTTCCCGGTAACTGGCTTACCGGGCGAGGCAACTCCCTTGCCGTCCTTCTTGAAGTTCTTCTTACCCTTGCCCTTCTTGAACTTAGTGGTTTTATTCACCATCAACACTTGATGTTCTTTTCTGATCTCTACCTCAGCTGATTTCAGCATTGAATATACCTCGGGAATGGTCTTTTCCATCCCCTGCATATTGTAGTTCATCACAAAGCTCTTGTAGCTTGGTGGAAGCGACTGGAGGATTCTGTCAATGACCGCGTCATCCGGGAGATTAACTCCCAGCTGAGACAAGCGGTTGTGCAACCCAGACATTCTGAGTATGTGCTCACTAACAGAACTGTTCTCCTCCATTTTACAGCTGAAGAACTTGTCGGAGACATCATATCTCTCGACCCGGGCATGAGCTTGAAAAACCAGTTTCAGCTCCTCGAACATCTCATATGCTCCATGTTTCTCAAAACGCTTTTGGAGACCCGGTTCTAAGCTGTAAAGCATGCCGCACTGAACGAGGGAGTAATCATCAGCACGCTGCTGCCAAGCGTTCATAACGTCTCGGTTCTCAGGGATTGGTGCTTCACCTAGCGGTGCTTCTAAGACATAATCTTTCTTGGCTGCTATGAGGATGATCCTCAGGTTCCGGACCCAGTCCGTATAGTTGCTGCCATCATCTTTCAGCTTGGTTTTCTCTAGGAACGCGTTGAAATTGAGGACAACGTGGGCCATTTGATCTACAATACATAGTGTAAAGATTTTAGACTAAGTTCATGATAATTAAGTTCATATAATCAAATTATTTAATGAACTCCCACTCAGATAGACATCCCTCTAGTCATCTAAGTGAAACAGGATCCGAATTCAACTAGGCCGTGTTCGATCATCACGTGAGACGGACTAGTCAAGATCGGTGAACATCTCCATGTTGATCGTATCTTCTATACGACTCATGCTCAACCTTTCGGTCCTCCGTGTTCCGAGGCCATGTCTGTACATGCTAGGCTCGTCAAGTCAACCTAAGTGTATTGCGTGTGTTCCGAGGCCATGTCTGTACATGCTAGGCTCGTCAACACCCGTTGTATTCGAACGTTAGAATCTATCACACCCGATCATCACGTGGTTCTTCGAAACAACGAACCTTCGCAACGGTGCACAGTTAGGGTGAACACTTTCTTGAAATTATTATAAGGGATCATCTTACTTACTACCGTCGTTCTAAGCAAATAAGATGCAAAAACATGATAAACATCACATGCAATCAAATAGTGACATGATATGGCCAATATCATTGTGCTCCTTTGATCTCCATCTTCGGGGCACCATGATCATCTTTGTCACCGGCATGACACCATGATCTCCATCATCATGATCTCCATCATTGTGTCTTCATGAAGTCGTCACGCCAACGATTACTTCTACTTCTATGGCTAACGCGTTTAGCAACAAAGTAAAGTAATTTAGATGGCGTTATTCAATGACACGCAGGTCATACAAAATAATAAAGACAACTCATATGGCTCCTTCCGGTTGTCATACTCATCGACATGCAAGTCGTGATTCCTATTACAAGAATATGATCAATCTCATACATCACATATATCATTCATCACATCTTCTGGCCATATCACATCACATAGCACTTGCTTCAAAAACAAGTTAGACGACCTCTAATTGTTGTTGCAAGTTTTTACGTGGTTTGTAGGTTTCTAGCAAGAACGTTTTCTTACCTACATATGACCAGAACGTGATTTGCCAATTTCTATTTACCCTTCATAAGGACCCTTTTCATCGAATCCGTTCTGACTAAAGTAGGAGAGACAGACACCCGCTAGCCACCTTATGCAACTAGTGCATGTCAGTCGGTGGAACCAGTCTCACGTAAGCGTACGTGTAAGGTCGGTCCGGGCCGCTTCATCCTACAATGCCGGCGAAACAAGAAACGACTAGTAGCGGCAAGAAGAATTGGCAAACTCAACGCCCACAACTGCTTTGTGTTCTACTCGTGCATAGTAACTACGCATAGACCTGGCTCATGATGCCACTGTTGGGAATCGTAGCATAATTTTAAAATTTTCCTACGCTCACCAAGATGCATCTATGGAGTCTACTAGCAACGAGGGGAAGGGAGTGCATCTACATACCGTTGTAGATCGCGAGCGGAAGCGTTCCAATGAACGTGGATGACGGAGTCGTACTCGCCGTGATCCAAATAACCGATGACCGAGTGCCGAACGTACGGCACCTCCGTGTTCAACACACGTACGGTGCAGCAACGTCTCCTCCTTCTTGATCCAGCAAGGGGGAAGGAGAGGTTGATGGAGATCCAACAGCACGACGGCGTGGTGGTGGATGTAGCGGGTCTCCGGCAGGGCTTCGCCGAGCCTCTGCGAGAGAGAGAGAGGTATAGCAGGGGAGGAGGGAGGCGCCAAAGGCTGTTATGTGCTGCCCTCCCTCCCCCCCTTTATATAGGCCCCTGGGGGGTGCGCCAGCCCTAGGAGATGGGATCTCCAAGGGGGGGCGGCGGCCAAGGGGGGAAGGGGTTGCCTTGCCCCCCAAGGCAAGGGGGAACTCCCCCCCCCTTAGGGTTCCCAACCCTAGGCGCATGGGGGGAGGCCCAAGGGGGCGCCCCAGCCCACTAGGGGCTGGTTCCCTTCCACTTTCAGCCCACGGGGCCCTCCGGGACAGGTGGCCCCACCCGGTGGACCCCCGGGACCCTTCCGGTGGTCCCGGTACAATACCGATAACCCCCAAAACTTTCCCGGTGGCCGAAACTGGACTTCCTATATATAATTCTTCACCTCCGGACCATTCCGGAACCTCTCGTGACGTCCGGGATCTCATCCGGGACTCCGAACAACTTTCGGGTTTCTGCATACATATATCTCTACAACCCTAGCGTCACCGGACCTTAAGTGTGTAGACCCTACGAGTTCGGGAGACATGCAGACATGACCGAGACGCCTCTCCGGTCAATAACCAACAGCGGGATCTGGATACCCATGTTGGCTCCCACATGCTCCACGATGATCTCATCGGATGAACCACGGTGTCGAGGATTCAATCAATCCATATGCAATTCCCTTCGTCAATCGGTATGTTACTTGCTCGAGATTCGATCGTCGGTATCCCAATACCTTGTTCAATCTCGTTACCGGCAAGTCTCTTTACTCGTACCGCAATGCATGATCCCGTGACTAACGCCTTAGTCACATTGAGCTCATTATGATGATGCATTACCGAGTGGGCCCAGAGATACCTCTCCGTCACACGGAGTGACAAATCCCAGTCTCGATCCGTGCCAACCCAACAGACATTTTCGGAGATACCCGTAATGCACCTTTATAGTCACCCAGTTACGTTGTGACGTTTGGCACACCCAAAGCACTCCTATGGTATCCGGGAGTTGCACGATCTCATGGTTTAAGGAAAAGATACTTGACATTGGAAAAGCTCTAGCAAACGAAACTACACGATCTTTTATGCTATGCTTAGGATTGGGTCTTGTCCATCACATCATTCTCCTAATGATGTGATCCCATTATCAATGACATCCAATGTCCATAGTCAGGAAACCATGACTATCTATTGATCAACGAGCTAGTCAACTAGAGGCTTACTAGGGACACGTTGTGGTCTATTTATTCACACATGTATTACGATTTCCGGATAATACAATTATAGCATGAATAATAGACAATTATCATGAACAAAGAAATATATTAATAACCATTTATTATTGCCTCTAGGGCATATTTCCAACAGGTTGCTCTTCACTCGATAGGATTTTTCAAACTTAGGCAAGTACAGAACTGCAGCTAAGCCTCCGAGTGAGAGGGCTGCTCTTCACTCGGTAGGATTTTTCAAACTTAGGCGAATCGGGTTCGTGGCTAAGCCCCCGAGTGAGAGGGTTGCTCTTCACTCGGTAGGATTTTTTAAACTTAAGCAAGTACAGAACTGTAGCTAAGCCTCTGATTGAGAGGGTTGCTCTTCACTCGGTAGGATTTTTTAAACTTAGGCGAGTACGGAACTGCAGCTAAGCCTCCGAGTGAGAGGGTTGCTCTTCACTCGGTAGGATTTTTTAAACTTAGGCGAGTACAGAGCCGCAACTAAGCCGCCGAGTGAGAGGGCTGCTCTTCACTCGGTAGGATCTTTTAAACTTAGGCGAGTACGGAACTGCAGCTAAGCCTCTGAGTGAGAGGGTTGCTCTTCACTCGGCAGGATTTTTCAAACTTAGGCGAGTACAGAACTGCAACTAAGACTCCGAGTGAGAGGTTTGCTCTTCACTCGGTAGGATTTTTCAAACTTAGGCGAATCGGGTTCGTGGCTAAGCCGCCGAGTGAGAGGGTTGCTCTTCACTCGAAGTTTGTTTTTGAAACTTAGGCGAATCAGGCTCGCAGCTAAGCCACCCGCTGGGTTTTTTTTTCTTTGAACACATGCATATGTAACAACAATCATTTAAGAGACTGCAAAACTGCATCTTTGATAAACAAACTGGAAGGTACTTCTTATTACATCTCAACAGTCTGAATGTTTAAGTATGAAAATGGCGGAGCAGCTCCGCATTCCAAGCGCGTGGCTCGTCTTTCTTGTGTTCCACATTGTACAGGTGATACGCTCCGTTGTGGAGCACCTTGGTGACGATGAAGGGGCCTTCCCAAGCCGGAGCAAGCTTGTGAGGCCGTTGCTGGTCCACTCGGAGCATAGGGTCTCCTTCCTGAAATGCTCAACCTCTCACGTTTCTCGCATGGAATCGACATAGGTCTTGCTGATAAATGGTCGACCAGATCAAGGCCATGTCTCTTTCCTCTTCCAGTAGATCAACAACATCTTGTCGAGCTTGTTCCACTTTGGCTTCTGAGAAAAGTTCTACTCGGGGGGCGTTGTGAAGCAAATCACTCTGCAGCACAGCTTCAGCCCCATAGACCATGAAGAAGGGAGTTCGACCAGTCGACTGATTTGGTGTTGTTCTCAATCCCCAAAGTACTAATGGTAACTTGTCTACCCAAGCGCCTGCCACATGCTTGAGGTCACGCATCAACCTGGGTTTCAACCCTTGGAGGATCAAACCATTTGCTCTTTCTGCTTGTTCATTCGACTGTGGGTGAGCGACTGAATGATACGTCTCCAACGTATCTATAATTTTTGATTCTTCCATGCTATTATATATTCTGTTTTGGACGTTTAATGGGCTTTATTATACACTTTTATGTTATTTTTGGGACTAACGTATTAACCGGAGGCCCAGCCCAAATTGCTGTTTTTTTGCCTATTTCAGTGATTCGAAGGAAAAGGATATCAAACGGAGTCCAAACGGAATGAAACCTTCAGGAACATGATTTTCGGAACAAACGTGATCCAGAGGACTTGGAGTGGACGTCAAGCAATCAACGAGGAGGCCACGAGGCAGGGGGGCGCGCCTACCACCCTGGGCGCGGCCTCCACCCTCGTGGGCCCCTCGTAGCTCTCGTCACCGACCTCCTTCGCCTATATATACTCATATACCCTGGAAACATCATATACGGAGCCAAAACCCTATTTCCACCGCGCAACCTTCTGTACCCGTGAGATCCCATCTTGGGGCCTTTTCCGGCGCTCCGCCGAAGGGGGCATTGATCACGGAGGGCTTCTACATCAACACCATAGCCTCTCCGATGATGTGTGAGTATTTTACCTCAGACCTTCGGGTCCATAGTTATTAGCTAGATGGCTTCTTCTCTCTCTTTGGATCTCAATACAAAATTCTCCTCAATTCTCTTGGAGATCTATTTGATGTAACTCTTCTTTTGCGGTGTGTTTGTCGAGATCCGATGAATTGTGGGTTTATGATCAAGATTATCTATGAACAATATTTGAATCTTCTCTGGATTCTTTTATGTTTGATTGGTTATCTTTGCAAGTCTCTTCGAATTATCAGTTTGGTTTGGCCTACTAGATGATCTTTCTTGCAATGGGAGAAGTGCTTAGCTTTGGGTTCAATCTTGCGGTGCTCGATCCCAGTGACAGTAGGGGAAACGACACGTATTGTATTGTTGCCATCGAGGATAAAAAGATGGGGTTTATATCATATTGCATGAGTTTATCCCTCTACATCATGTCATCTTGCTTAAAGCCTTACTCTGTTCTTATGAACTTAATACTCTAGATGCATGCTGGATAGCGGTCGATGTGTGGAGTAATAGTAGTAGATGCAGGCAGGAGTCGGTCTACTTGTCATGGACGTGATGCCTATGTACATGATCACACCTAGATATTCTCATAACTATGCTCAATTCTATCTATTGCTCGACAGTAATTTGTTCACCCACCGTAATACTTATGCTATCTTGAGAGAAGCCACTAGTGAAACCTATGGCCCCCCAGTCTATTTTCCATCATATTAATCTCCCGTCAACAAGCTATTTCTGGCGCCGTTTATTTTGCTTTCTTTACTTTTAGTCTTTATCATAAAAATACCAAAAATATTATCTTATCATCTCTATCAGATCTCACTTTTTCAAGTGGCCGTGAAGGGATTGACAACCCCTTTATCGCGTTGGTTGCAAGGTTCTTATTTGTTTGTGTAGGTGCGTGGGACTCGAGCGTGGTCTCCTACTGGATTGATACCTTGGTTCTCAAAAACTGAGGGAAATACTTACGCTACTTTACTGCATCACCCTTTCCTCTTCAAGGGAAAACCAACGCAGTGCTCAAGAGGTAGCACTGAAGCATAGTCGACCTGAGTGCCTTGGGAAGCACAGAAAGCCTTGAACTCATTTGAATAAAAGTTTGAACTGTTGTCCGTGATGATGCTGTGCGGGACCCCATATCTGAATGTTAACTCACTGATGAAGCTGACGGGGGTACTCGAGTCGAGATTTTTGATGGTTTTAACTTCAATCCATTTAGTGAACTTGTCGACTGCTACAAGCACATGGGTGAAGCCGCTCCTGCCGGTCCTCAGAGGTCGACCCATATCCAATCCCCAAACAGAAAATGGCCAAATGAGTGGAATGGTCTTCAAGGCTGATGCAGGCTTGTGGGACATGTTGGAGTAGAACTGAGAGCCCTCACACTTGTCGACTATGTTTTTTGCCATTTCATTTGCTCGCGGCGAATAGAATCCCGCTCGGTATGCTTTGGCCACAATGGTAAGAGAGGACGCCTGGTGACCACAGGTCCCCAAGTGGATATCATTGAGAATCATTCGACCTTCTTCTGGCGTGATGCACCACTGAGAAACTCTAGTAACACTCTCTCTGTAAAGCTGTCCACCTATCACAGTGAAGGCTTTGGATCGACGAACAATCTCACGGGCCTCATCTTCATCTTCTGGAAGTTCTTTCCTGAGCAGATATGTAATATATGGCACCGTCCAATCGGGGATGACGACCAAAACCTCCATGATCAGGTCGACCATGGCTGGGATCTCGACTTCAGTTGGATCGGTAGAACTTTTTGGTTGTGGGGGCTCTTCTGTGAAATGATCCTCTAGAACTGACGGTGTGTGGAGATGTTCCAAGAACACATTGATGGGAATGGGCTCTCGCTTGGAACCTATCTTTGCCAAGTCATCAACTGCTTGATTCTTTAGTCGGGGTATGTGGTGGAGCTCTAACCCTTCAAACTTCTTTTCTAACTTTCTCACTGTATTGCAATAGCCAGTCATAGCTGGGCTCCGGATGTCCCACTCCTTCATCACTTGATTGACCACTAAATCTGAGTCGCCGTAAACCATTAGGCCACAGACGCCGAGTGAAATGGCCATACGCAACCCATACAGAAGTGCCTCATATTCAGCTTCATTGTTGGAGGAATCAAAGTGAATCTGGAGAACGTAACTGAGTTTGTCGCCTCGTGGGGATACCAGGACTACCCCAGCGCTAGAACCATTCAGCATCTTGGATCCATCAAAGAACATAGTCCAATGTTCCGAGTGAATCTGAGTCGGTTGTTGCTGCTCAACCCATTCAGTGAGGAAATCTGCTATTGCTTGGGACTTGATTGTTTTCTTTGCCTCAAACATGATATCCAATGGAAGGAGTTCAATCGCCCATTTTACCACTCGACCAGTTGCATCTCTGTTGTTCAGAATTTCTAACAATGGAGCGTCAGTGATGACTGTAATCGAATGATCTGAGAAGTAATGTGCGACCTTCTTCGTGGTCAAGTAAATTCCATAAACAAGCTTCTGATAATGCGGATATCTCTGCTTGGATGGAGTCAAGACTTCAGAAATAGTACACTGGGCGCTGAACCTTGTAGGCTTTACCTTCTTCTTCCCGCTCGACTGTGAGTACTGTACTGACAACTTGTCCAGTGGCTGCAATATAAAGCAGTAAAGGCTCTTTGCTGATTGGGGCAGCAAGCACCGGCTGGGTGGCTAGCAGGGCTTTGAGCTCTGCAAACGTTGCGTCAGCTTCAGGAGTCCACTCGAACTTGTCATATTTCTACATCAGTCGGTAAAGAGGCAATGCCTTTTCACCGAGACGAGATATGATCTGACTCAAAGTGGCCAAACAACCAGTAAGCTTCTGAACGTCATGCACACGCACAGGGCGTTTCATTCGGAGGATTGCACCAACTTTCTCTAGGTTTGCATCAATCCCTCGTTCAGAAACGAGGAAACCGAGTAACTTTCCACCTGGAACCCCGAATGTACACTTCGACGGATTAAGCTTGATATCATATCTCCTCAGGATGGCAAGGGTTTCAGCGAGGTCAGGCAGCAGGTCGGAACCTTTACGCGACTTAACCACGATGTCATCCATGCATGCTTCCACATTCGGACTGATTTGAGTGAGCAGGCACTTCTGAATCATGCGCATGAATGTGGCACCAGCATTCTTGAGACCAAAGGGCATGGTAACATAGCAAAAGCACTCGAATGGGGTGATGAAAGCTGTTTTTATTTCATTGGGTCCATACAGTCGGATCTGATGTGAAGGAAATATGCCCTAGAGGCAATAATAAAGTTGTTATTTATATTTCCTTATATCATGATAAATGTTTATTATTCATGCTAGAATTGTATTAGCCGGAAACTTAGTACATGTGTGAATATATAGACAAACTAAGTGTCAGTAGTATGCCTCTACTTGACTAGCTCGTTGAATCAAAGATGGTTAAGTTTCCTAACCATAGACATGAGTTGTCATTTGATTAACAGGATCATATCATTAGGGAATGATGTGATTGACTTGACCCATTCCGTTAGATTAGCATTCGATCGTTTAGTATATTGCTATTGCTTTCTTCATGACTTATACATGTTCCTATGACTGAGATTATGCAACTCCCGAATACAGGAGGAACAATTTGTGTGCTACCAAACGTCACAACGAAACTGGGTGATTATAAAGGTGCTCTACAGGTTTCTCCGAAGGTACTTGTTGGGTTGGCATAGATCGAGATTAGGATTTTTCACTCCGATTGTCAGAGAGGTATATCTGGGCCCTCTCGGTAATGCACATCACTATAAGCCTTGCAAGCAATGCAACTAATGAGTTAGTTGCGGGATGATGCATTACGGAACGAGTAAAGAGACTTGCCGGTAACGAGATTGAAATAGGTATTGAGATACCGACGATCGAATCTAGGGCAAGTAACATATCGATGACAAAGGGAACGACGTATGTTGTTATGCGGTTTGACCGATAAAGATCTTCGTACAATATGTAGGAGCCAATATGCGCATCCAGGTGCCGCTATTAGTTATTGACCGGAGACGAGTCTCGGTCATGTCTACAAAGTTCTCGAACACGTAGGGTACGCACGCTTAAAGTTCGGTGACGATCGGCATTATGACTTTTTGTGTTTTGATGTACCGAAGGTAGTTCAGAGTCCTAGATATGACCACGGACATGACGAGGAGTCTCGAAATGGTCGAGACGTAAAGATCGATATATTGGACGACTATATTCGGACACCGGAAGTGTTCCGGGTGGTTTCGGAGAAAACCGGAGTGCCGGAGGGTTACCGGAACCCCCCCCCTCCCGGGAGAAATAGTGGGCTTTATGGGCCTTAGTGGAGAGAGAGAGGGCTGGCCTAGGGCAGGCCGCGCGCCCCTCTCCCTCTGGTCCGAATTGTACTAGGAGAAGGGGGGCGGCGCCCCCCTTTCCTTCTCCCTCTCCCCCTTCCTTTCCCCCTCCTAGTAGGAGTAGGAAAGAGGGGAGTCCTACTCCTACTAGGAGGAGGACTCCTCCTCCTGGCGCGCCCACAAGGGGCCGGCCGGCCTCCCCCTTGCTCCTTTATATACGGGGCAGGGGGCACCTCTAGACACACAAGTTGTTCTGTTGATCTCTCCCAGCCGTGTGCGGTGCCCCCCTCCACCATAATCCACCTCGATCATATCATAGCGGTGCTTAGCCGAAGCCCTGCGTCCGTAGCAACATCATCACCGTCACCACGCCGTCGTGCTGACGAAACTCTCCGGCGAAGCTCTGCTGGATCGGAGCTCGCGGGACGTCATCGAGTTGAACGTGTGCTGAACTCGGAGGTGCCGTGCGTTCGGTACTTGGATCGGCCGGATCGTGAAGACGTACGACTACATTAACCCCGTTGTGCTAACGCTCCCGCTTTCGGTCTACGAGGGTACGTGGAGACACTCTCCCCTCTCGTTGCTATGCATCACCATGATCTTGCGTGTGCGTAGGAATTTTTTTGAAATTACTACGTTACCCAACAGTGGCATCTGAGCCAGGTTTATGCGTAGATGTTATATGCACGAGTAAAACACAAGTGAGTTGTGGGCGATACAAGTCATACTGCTTACCAGCATTTCACGCTTTGGTTCGGCGGTATTTTTGGGAGAAGCGGCCCGGACCGACATTACGCGTACGCTTCCGCGAGGCTGGTTCTACCGATGTGCTTTGCACACAGGTGGCCGGCGGGTCTCAGTTTCTCCAACTTTAGTTGAACCGAGTGTGGCTACGCCCGTTCCTTCAGAAGGTTAAAATAGCACTAACTTGACGAACTATCATTGTGGTTTTGATGCATAGGTAAGAACGGTTCTTGCTCAGCCCGTAGCAGCCACGTAAAACTTGCAACAACAAAATAGAGGAAGTCTAACTTGTTTTTGTAGGGCATGTTGTAATGTGATATGGTCAAGACATGATGCTATATTTATTGTATGAGATGATCATGTTTTGTAACCGAGTTATCGGCAACTGGTAGGAGCTATATGGTTGTCGCTTTATTGTATATATGCAGTGCAATCGCCCCATAATTGCTTTACTTTATCACTAAGCGCTAGCGATAGTCGTAGAAGCAATAGTTGGCGAGACGACAATGATGCTATGATGGAGATCAAGGTGTCGCGCCGGTGACGATGGTGATCATGATGGTGCTTCGGAGATGGATATCACAAGCACAAGATGATGATGGCCATATCATATCAGTTATACTGATTGCATGTGATGTTTATCCTTTATGCATCTCTCACTAAATTTCAAGGTAAAAGTGTTCTCCCTGAGTATGCACCATTGCCAAAGTTCGTCGTGCCGAGACACCACGTGATGATCGGGTGTGATAAGCTCAACGTTCATCTACAATGGGTGCAAGCCAGTTTTGCACACGCAGAATACTCGGGTTAAACTTGACGAGCCTAGCATATGCAGATATGGCCTCGGAACACTGAGACCGAAAGGTCGAGCGTGAATCATATATTAGATATGATCAACATAGTGATGTTCACAATTAAACTACTCCATTTCATGTGATGATCGGTTATGGTTTAGTTGATTTGGATCACGTGCTCAGTTAGATGATTAGAGGGATGTCTATCTAAGTGGGAGTTCTTAAGTAATATGATTAATTGAACTTTAATTTATCATGAACTTAGTCCTGGTAGTATTAGCATATCTATGTTGTAGATCAATAGCTCGCGTTTAGCTCCACTGTTTTATTTTTTATATGTTCCTAGAGAAAACTAAGTTGAAAGATGTTAGTAGCAATGATGGGGATTGGATCCGTGTTCTGAGGATTATCCTCATTGCTGCACAAAAGAATTATGTCCTTGATGCACCGCTAGGTGACAGATCGATTGCAGGAGCAAATGCAGACGTTATGAATGTTTGGCAAGCTCGATATGATGACTACTTGATAGTTTAGTGCACCATACTTTACCGCTTAGAAACGGGGCTTCAAAGACGTTTTTGAAACTCCACGGAGCATATGAGATGTTCCAAAAGCTGAAATTAGTATTTCAGACTCATGCCCATGTTGAAAGGTATGAGACCTTTGACAAGTACTTCGTCTACAAGATGGAAGATAATAGCTCAGCTAGTGAGCATGTGCTCAGAATGTCTGATTACTACAATCACTTGAATCAAGTGGGAGTTAATCTTCCAGATAAGATAGTGATTGACAGAGTTCTCTAGTCACTATCACCAAGTTACTAGAACTTCGTGATGAACTATAATATGCAATGGATAACGGAAACAATTCCCAAGCTCTTCGAGATGCTGAAATCGACGAAGGTAGAAGTCAAGAAAAGCATCAAGTGTTGATGGTTGACAAGATCACTAGTTTCAAGAAAAGGGCAAAGGAAAGATGGGGAACTTCAAAAAGAACGGCAAGTGATACGTCCATTTTGCATCATGCTTTTACATTGATATTTATTGCATTATGGGCTGTTATTACACATTATGTCACAATACTTATGCCTATTCTCTCTTATTTTAGAAGGTTTACATAAGGAGGGAGAATGCCGGCAGTTGGAATTCTGGGCTGGAAAAGGAGCAAATATTAGAGACCTATTCTGCACAACTCCAAAAGTCCTGCAACTCCACGAAAGTTATTTTTGGAAATAATAAAAAATACTGAGTGGAAGAAATACCAGAGGGGGCCCACACCCTGGCCACGAGGGTGGGGGGCGCGCCCTACCCCCCTGGGCGCGCCCCCTGCCTCGTGGGCCCCCTGCTGGCCCTCCGGTGCCCATCTTCTTCTATATGAAGTCTTTCATCCGAAGAAAAATCACAAGCAAGCTTTCGGGACGAGACTCCGCCGCCACGAGGCGGAACCTTGGCGGAACAAATCTAGGGCTCTGGCAGAGCTGTTCTGCCGGGGACACTTCCCTCCCGGAGGGGGAAATCATCGCCATCGTCATCACCAACGCTCCTCTCTTCGGGAGAGGGCCAATCTCCATCAACATCTTCACCAGCACCATCTCATGTAAAACCCTAGTTCATCTCTTGTATCCAATTCTTGTCTCTAAATCTGGGATTGGTACCTGTAGGTTGCTAGTAGTGTTGATTACTCCTTGCAGTTGATGCTAGTTGGTTTATTTGGTGGAAGATCATATGTTCAGATCCTATATGCATATTAATACTCCTCTTATTATGAACATGAATATGCTTTGTGAGTAGTTACGTTTGTTCCTTAGGACATGGGAGAAGTCTTGCTATTAGTAGTCATGTGAATTTGGTATTCGTTCGATATTTTGATGAGATGTATGTTGTCTATCCTCTAGTGGTGTTATGTGAACGTCGACTACATGACACTTCACCATTATTTGGGCCTAGAGGAAGGCATTGTGAAGTAATAAGTAGATGATGGGTTGCTAGAGTGACAGAAGCTTAAACCCTATTTTCTGCGTTGCTTCGTAAGGGGCTGATTTGGATCCATATGTTTCATGCTATGGTTAGGTTTACCTTAATACTTCTTTTGTAGTTGCGGATGCTTGCAATAGGAGTTAATCATAAGTGGGATGTTTGTCCAAGTAAGGACAGCACCCAAGCACCGGTCCACCCACATATCAAATTATCAAAGTACCGAACGTGAATCATATGAACGTGATGAAAACTAGCTTGACGATAATTCCCATGTGTCCTCGAGAGCGTTTTCCTTCATATAAGAAATTGCCTAGGCTTATACTTTTCTACAAAAAGGATTGGGCCATCTTGCTGCACTTTATTTACACTTGTTACTTGTTACCTGTTACAAATTACCTTATCACAAAACTATCTGTTACCTATAATTTCAGTGCTTGCAGAGAATACCTTGCTGAAAACCGCTTATCATTTCCTTCTGCTCCTCGTTGGGTTCGACACTCTTACTTACCGAAAGGACTACGATAGATCCCCTATACTTGTGGGTCATCAAGACTCTTTTCTGGCATCGTTGCCGGGGAGTGAAGTGCCTTTGGTAGGTGGAATTTGGTAAGGAAAAATTTATATAGTGTGCTCAAATTTACTGTCACTTGTTACTATGGAAAGTAATCCTCTGAGGGGCTTGTTTGGGGTATCTTCACCCCGACCAGTAGAGCAAAGAGTTGCTCCTCAACCTACTGAACCTACTGAAAATGAAAATGTGTACTTTGAGATTCCTTCGGGTATGATAGAAAAACTGCTAGCTAATCCTTTTGCAGGAGACGGAACAATGCATCCTGATGTGGACCTAATATATGTGGATGTAGTTTGTGGATTATTTAAGCTTGCAGGTGTGCCCGATGATGTTATTAAGAAGAAGGTATTCCCTTTATCTTTGAAGGGAGATGCATTGACATGGTATAGGCTATGTGATGATATGGGATCATGGAACTACAAACGAATGAAATTGGAATTTCATCAGAAGTTTTATCCTATGCATCTTGTTCATCATGATCGCAATTATATATATAATTTCTTGCCTCGCGAAGGAGAAAGCATCGCTCAAGCTTGGGGTAGGCTTAAATCAATGTTATATTCATGCCCCAATCATGAGCTCCCAAGAGAGAGTATTATTCAAAACTTTTATGCTCGGCTTTCTGATAACAATCGCACCATGCTCGATACTTCTTGTGCTGGAGACTATTGAATTCAAATGGGATTTATTGGAAAGAATTAAACGCAACTCTGAAGATTGGGATCTCTACGAAGGCAAGGAGTCAGGTATGACACCTAAGTTTGATTGTGATAAATCTTTCATGGATACCGACGTTTTCCGTAAATTTAGCACTAAATATGGACTTGACTCTGAGATAGTAGCTACTTTCTGTGAATCTTTTGTTGCTCACGTTGATCTCCCTAAGGAGAAGTGGTTTAAATATCATCCTCCCATAGAACTAAAAGTAGCTGCACCTATTAAAGTTGAAGAAAAGACTATCACTTATAATGATCCTATTGTTCCTACTGCTTATGTTGAGAAACCACCTTTTCCTGTTAGGATAAAAGATCATGCTAAAGCTTCAACTGTGGTTCATAAAAGCAATATTAGAACCTATACACCTCCTGAGCAAGTTAAAGTTGAACCTAATATTGCTATAGTTAAAGATCTCTTGGCTGATAATATTGATGGGCATGTTATTTATTTCTGTGATGAAACTGCTAGAATTGCTAAACCATGTGCTAAAGATAAACATAGACCTGTGGTAGGCATGCCTGTTATTTCTGTTAAAATAGGAGATCATTGTTATCATGGCTTATGTGATATGGGTGCTAGTGCTAGTGCAATACCTATTGACTTATACAAAGAAATTATGCATGATATTGCACCTACTGAGTTAGAAGATATTGATGTCACAATTAAACTTGCCAATAGAGATACTATTTCACCCATGGGAATTGTTAGAGATGTTGAAGTCTTGTGTGGGAAAACTAAATATCCTGCTGATTTTCTTGTTCTTGGTTCCCCACAAGATAGCTTTTGTCCCATTATATTTGGTAGACCCTTCTTGAACACTGTTAATGCTAGGATAGACTACGAAAAGGATGTTGTTACTATTGGTTTACGTGATATGTCTCATGAGTTTAACTTTTCTAAATTTCGTAGACAACACCGTGAAGAGGAATTGCCTAGTAAGGATGAAATTATTGGTCTTGCTTCTATTGCCATACCTCCTAATGATCCTTTAGAACAATATTTGCTAGACCATGAAAACGATATGTTTATGAATGAAAGAAGGGAAATAGATGCAGTATTGTTTAAACAGGAACCCATCCTAAAACACAACTTGCCTGTTGAAATCCTAGGGGATCCTCCTCCACCCAAGGGTGATCCCGTGTTTGAGCATAAACCATTGCCTGATACTCTTAAATATGCTTATCTTGATGAGAAAAAGATATATCCTGTTATTATTAGTGCTAACCTTTTAGAGCATGAAGAAGAGAGATTATTGAAAACTCTGAAGAAGCACCGCGCTGCTATTGGATATACTCTTGATGATCTTAAGGGCATTAGTCCCACTCTATGCCAACAGAAAATAAATTTGGAGAAAGATGCCAAACCAGTTCGTGATCATCAATGACGGCTGAATCCTAAGATGAAAGAAGTGGTCAGAAAGGAAATACTAAAGCTCCTTGAGGCAGGTATAATTTATCCCGTTGCTGATAGTCAGTGGGTAAGTCCTGTCCATTGTGTCCCTAAGAAGGGAGGTATTACCGTTGTTCCTAATGATAAAGATGAATTGATCCCGCAAAGAATTATTACAGGTTATAGGATGGTAATTGATTTCCGCAAATTAAATAAAGCTACTAAAAAAGATCATTACCCCTTACCTTTTATTGATCAAATGCTATAAAGATTATCCAAACATACACATTTTTGCTTTCTAGATGGTTACTCTGGTTTCTCTCAAATACCCGTGTCAGCCGATGATCAATCAAAGACCACTTTTACTTGCCCTTTCGGTACTTTTGCTTATAGACGTATGCCTTTTGGTTTATGTAATGCACCTGCTACCTTTCAAAGATGCATGATGGCTATATTCTCTGACTTTTGTGAAAAGATATGTGAGGTTTTCAGGGATGATTTCTCCGTTTATGGATCCTCTTTTGATGATTGCTTAAGCAACCTTGATCGAGTTTTGCAGAGATGTGAAGAAACTAATCTTGTCTTGAACTGGGAGAAGTGCCACTTTATGGTTAATGAAGGTATTGTCTTGGGGCATAAAATTTTTGAAAGAGGTATTGAAGTTGATAAAGCCTAGGTTGATGCTATTGAAAAGATGCCATGTCCCAAGGACATCAAAGTTATAAGAAGTTTCCTTGGTCATGCCGGTTTTTATAGGAGGTTCATTAAAGACTTCTCAAAAATTTGTCGGCCTCTGATTAATCTATTACAAAAAGATATACCATTTGTCTTTGATGATGATTGTGTAGAAGCATTTGAAATACTTAAGAAAGCATTGATCTCTGCACCTATCGCTCAGCCACCTGATTGGAATTTACCCTTTGAAATTATGTGCGATGCTAGTGATTATGCTGTAGGTGCTGTTCTAGGGCAAAGAGTTGATAGGAAATTAAATGTTATCCAATATGCTAGTAAAACTCTAGACAATGCTCAGAGAAATTATGCTACTACTGAAAAAGAATTCTTAGCAGTTGTATTTTCGTGTGATAAGTTCAGACCTTATATTGTTGATTCTAAAGTAACTATTCACACTGATCATGCTGCTATTAAATATCTTATGGAAAAGAAAGATGCTAAACCTAGACTTATTAGATGGGTTCTCTTGGTAGAAGAATTTGATTTGCATATTATTAATAGAAAGGGAGTTGAGAACCCCGTTGCAGACAACTTGTCTAGGTTAGAGAATGTTCTTGATGACCCACTACCTATTGATGATAGCTTTCATAATGAACAATTAAATGTCATAAATGCTTATTGTACTGCTCCATGGTATGCCGATTATGCTAATTACATTGTTGCTAAATTTATACCACCTAGTTTCACATACCAGCAAAAGAAAAAGTTTTTCTATGATTTGAGACATTACTTTTGGGATGACCCACATCTCTATAAAGAAGGAGTAGATGGTGTTATTAGACGTTGTGTACCTGAGCATGAACAGGAACAGATCCTACGCAAGTGTCACTCCGAAGCTTATGGAGGACACCACGCTGGAGATAGAACTGCACATAAGGTATTGCAATCCGGTTTTTATTGGCCTACTCTCTTCAAGGATGCCCCTAAGTTTGTTTTATCTTGTGATGAATGTCAAAGAATTGGTAATATTAGTAGACGTCAAGAAATGCCTATGAATTATTCACTTGTTATTGAACCATTTGATGTTTGGGGCTTTGATTATATGGGACCTTTTCCTGCCTCTAATGGATATACACATATTTTAGTTGCTGTTGATTATGTTACTAAGTGGGTAGAAGCTATTCCAACTAGTAGTGCTGATCATAACACATCTATTAAAATGCTTAAAGAAGTTATTTTTCCGAGGTTTGGAGTCCCTAGATATTTAATGACTGATGGTGGTTCACATTTTATTCATGGTGCTTTCCGTAAAATGCTTGCTAAATATGATGTTAATCATAGAATTGCATCTCCTTATCACCCGCAGTCTAGTGGTCAAGTAGAATTGAGCAATAGAGAGCTCAAATTAATTTTGCAAAAGACTGTTAATAGATCTAGAAAGAATTGGTCCAAGAAACATGATGATGCATTATGGGCCTATAGAACTGCATATAAAAATCATATGGGTATGTCTCCGTATAAAATGGTTTATGTAAAAGCATGTCATTTACCTCTCGAACTAGAACATAAGGCATATTGGGCCATTAAAGAGCTCAACTATGATTTCAAACTTGCCGGTGAGAAGAGGTTATTTGACATTAGCTCACTTGATGAATGAAGAACCCAAGCCTACGAGAGTGCCAAATTGTTTAAATAAAAAGTTAAAAGATGGCATGAAGAAAGGATCCAAAAGCGTGAGTTTAATGTAGGTGATTATGTATTATTATACAACTCTCGTTTAAGTTTTTTGCAGGAAAACTTCTCTCTAAATGGGAAGGCCCTTACGTTATCGAGGAAGCCTATCGTTCCGGTGCCATAAAAATCAACAACTTCAAAGGCACAAACCCGAAGGTGGTGAACGGTCAAAGAATCAAACATTATATCTCAGGTAATCCCATAAATGTTGAAACCAATATTATTGAAACCGTAACCCCGGAAGAATACATAAGGGACACTTTCCGGAATGTTTCAGACTCCGAAAAGGAATAGGTATGTGGTATGGTAAGTAAAACGACTCCAAAACAGTTCTAAAGGCAATTTTTCTCCGTTTTGGAATATTTAGAAAAATAGAAAAATAGGAAGCAGTCCGGGAAGGACACGAGGCCTCCACGAGGGTGGAGGGCGCGCCCTATCCCCCTGGGCACGCCCCCTACCTTGTGGGCACCTCGTGCGCTCTCTGGACTCCGTTTTCTTGCACGATACGTATTTTGGTCGGTAAAAATTCATTATATAATCTCCCAAAGGTTTTGACTCCCGTATCACGCAATTGTCCTCTGTTCTTGTTTCGAGCTGTTTTCTGTCAGGGTTGTCAAGGCCAGGCATCATGTCGTCCCCCTCCTCCAACAATGGTGACAACGATGCTTGGCTAATGAAGATAGAGCTGAAGAGGGAAGAACCCATGGAGATAAACAAGGATGAAGGGATCAAGAAGGCCACGGAGGACCAAGTTCCGGCAACAGGAGACATTCTTCAACTTGATCACAATCTTCTTACCCCAACTGAGATCGAAGCTTTCAAGATGATTGAGTTAGCTCGTATACAAAACAAGTATCTCACACGTCAAAATATTTAGTTGAAGGAGCATATCGTTGCACTCAAGGGCATTATCCGCAAGTTGGAGGATCTCTTACGCTCGATGTGCGACTACCCATCATCACCACCATCTTCTTCACCAGCAAAAGAGATATAATCACATGGGTATGGGCACTCCCCTTGGCAACTGCCAAGCTTGGGGGAGGTGCCCCGGTATCGTATCACCACCACATCTCCTATCTTTACCGTTTTATTAGTTCGATCCTCTTTAATATTATCCTGATCTAGTAGAATAAAGTTTTGGTTAGATCTAGTTTTGAGTTTTGCTTTATGATCCCTTTATGTAATCGAGTCCGTGAGCTATATATAATAAAGATTAGTGTTGAGTCAAGGGCTTGATTACCTTGCTATGATCTTGAGTGAATAAAATAAAGAGAATACAATAAAAAGAAACAAAGAGATCATATTGATCTTATGGAAAGTAATGACTTCACATAGAAAGAGTATGATGATTAAAAGTTGTTGAGAGTTGACAAACATAGCTTTGGTCATCATTCCAATTAATAGGAAGTAATAAAGAAAGAGAGGTTTCACATATAAATATACTATCTTGGACATCTTTTATGATTGGGAGCACTCATTAAAATATGACATGCTAAAGAGTTGATGTTGGACAAGGAAGACAACGTAATGGGTTATGTTTTCTTATACCTGAGATAAAGTATATTGTCATGGATCATCCAACATGTTGAGCTTGCCTTTCCCCCTCATGCTAGCCAAATTCTTTGCACCAAGAAGAGATAGTACTTGTGCTTCCAAAAACCCTTAAACCCAGTTTTGCCATGAGAGTCCACCATATCTACCTACGGATCGAGTAAGATCCTTCAAGTAAGTTGTCATCCGTGCAATCAATAAAAATTGTCTCTAAATATGTATGATTGATTGGTGTGGAGGAAATAAGATTTATACGATCTTGTGATGTGGAAGAAATAAAAGCGACGGACTGCATAATAAAGGTCCATATCACAAGTGGCAATATAAAGTGACGTTCTTTCGCATTAAGATTTTGTGCATCCAACTCTAAAAGCGCATGGCAACCTCTGCTTCCCTCTGCGAAGGTCCTATCTTTTATTATTACCTTCTACCTTATGCAAGAGTCATGGTGATTTTCACCTTTCCTTTTTACATTTTATCCTTTGGCAAGCACAGGATGTTGGAAAGATCCTGATATATATATCTAATTGGATGTGGGTTAGCATGAATTATTATTGTTGACATTACCCTTGAGGTAAAAGGTTGGGTGGCGAAACTATAAGCCCCTATCTTTCTCTGTGTCCGATTAAAACTCCGTAACCACAAGTATTGCGTGAGTGTTAGCAATTATGAAAGACTAAATGATAGTTGAGTATGTGGACTTGCTAGAAAGCTCTGACATAGACTCTTTCCGATGTTATGATAAATTGCAATTGCCTCAATGACTGAGATATAGTTTGTTAGTTCTCAATAAAGTTTCTGATTCATACTTTGCATTGTGCATAGATTATTACTTGAGCATAAGAAATCATATGATAATATCCATATATGTTGCTTTTACGAGAATAATCATGATGCCCTCATGTTCGTATTTTATTTTATCGACACCTCTACCTCTAAACATGTGGACAAATTTATCGTTATCGGCTTCCACTTGAGGACAAGCGAGGTCTAAGCTTGGGGGAGTTGATACGTCCTTTTTGCATCATGCTTTTATATTGATATTTATTGTATTATGGGCTGTTATTACACATTATGTCACAATACTTATGCCTATTCTCTCTTATTTTACAAGGTTTACATAAGGAGGGAGAATGCCGGCAGCTGGAATTCTGGGTTGGAAAAGGAGCAAATATTAGGGACCTATTCTGCACAACTCCAAAAGTCCTGAAACTCCACGAAAGTTATTTTTGGAAATAATAAAAAATACTGAGCGGAAGAAATACCAGAGGGGGCCCACACCCTGGCCACGAGGGTGGGGGGCGCACCCTACCCCCCTGGGCACGCCCCCCTGCCTCATGGGCCCCCTGTTGGCCCTCCGGTGCCCATCTTCTGCTATATGAAGTCTTTCATCTGAAGAAAAATCACAAGCAAGCTTTCGGGACGAGACTCCGCCGCCACAAGGCGGAACCTTGGCGGAACCAATCTAGGGCTCCGGCAGAGCTGTTCTGCCGGTGACACTTCCCTCCCGGAGGGGGAAATCATCGCCATCGTCATCACCAACGCTCCTCTCATAGGGAGAGGTCCAATCTGCATCAACATCTTCACCAGCTGCATCTGATCTAAAACCCTAGTTCATCTCTTGTATCCAATTCTTGTCTCTAAGTCTGGGATTGGTACCTGTAGGTTGCAAGTAGTGTTGATTACTCCTTGCAGATGATGCTAGTTGGTTTATTTGGTGGAAGATCATATGTTCAGATCCTATATGCATATTAATACTCCTCTTATTATGAACATGAATATGCTTTGTGAGTAGTTACGTTTGTTGCAGAGGACATGGGAGAAGTCATGCTATTAGTAGTCATGTGAATTTGGTATTCGTTCGATATTTTGATGAGATGTATGTTGTCTATCCTCTAGTGGTGTTATGTGAACGTCGACTACATGACACTTCACCATTATTTGGGCCTAGAGGAAGGCATTGTGAAGTAATAAGTAGATGATGGGTTGCTAGAGTGACAAAAGCTTAAACCTTAGTTTATGCGTTGCTTCGTAAGGGGCTGATTTGCATCCATATGTTTCATGCTATGGTTAGGTTTACCTTAATACTTCTTTTGTAGTTGCGGATGCTTGCAATAGGAGTTAATCATAAGTGGGATGTTTGTCCAAGTAAGGACAGCACCCAAGCACCGGTCCACCCACATGTCAAATTATCATAGTACCGACCGCGAATCATATGAACGTGATGAAAACTAGCTTGATGATAATTCCCATGTGTCCTCGGGATCGTTTTCCTTCATATAAGAAATTGTCCAGGCTTGTCCTTTGATACAAAAAGGATTGGGCCATCTTGCTGCACTTTATTTACACTTGTTACTTGTTACCCGTTACAAATTACCTTATCAGAAAACTATTTGTTACCTATAATTTCAGTGCTTGCTGAGAATACCTTGCTGAAAACCGCTTATCATTTCCTTCTGCTCCTCGTTGGGTTCGACACTCTTACTTATCGAAAGGACTACGATAGATCCCCTATACTTGTGGGTCATCAGCAAGCAAGTTGCTACTCAAGTGAAAGAAGCCCAAGTCTGGACCTAAGCCTGAAACTGAGTGCTTCTACTGCAAAGGAAATGGTCACTGGAAGTGGAACTGCCCTAGATACTAAGCCGATAAGAAGGATGGCAAAGTGAACAAAGGTATATTGGATATACATGTTATTGATGTGTAATTTACTAGTGTTTATAGCAAGCCCTCGGCATTTGATACTGGTTCAGTTGCTAAGAGTAGTAACTCGAAACGGGAATTGCAGAATGAACAGAAACTAGTTGAGGGCAAGGTGACGATGTGTGTTGGAAGTAGTTCCAAGATTGATATGATCATCATCGCACACTCCCTGTACCTTCGGGATTAGTGTTGAACCTAAATAAGTGTTATTTTGGTGTTTGCGTTGAGCATGAATATGATTTGATTATGTTTATTGCAATACGGTTATTCATTTAAATTAGAGAATAATTGTTGTTCTGTTTACATGAATAAAACCTTCTATGGTCATACACTCAATGAAATGGTTTGTTGGATCTCGATCATAGTGATACACAATATTGAAGCCAAAAGATGCAAAGTTAATAATGATAGGGCAAATTATTGTGGCACTGCCGTTTAAGTCATATTGGTGTAAAGCGCATGAAGAAACTCCATGCTGATGGGATTTTGGAATCACTTCATTTTGAATCACTTGATGCTTGCGAACCATGCCTTATGGGCAAGATGACTAAGACTCTGTTCTCCGGAACAATGGAGCGAGCAACTGACTTATTGGAAATAATACATACTGATGTATGTGATCCTATGAGTGTTGAGGCTCACGAAGGGTATCGTTATTTTCTGACCTTAACAGATGATTTGAGCAGATATGGGTATATCTTCTTGAGGAAACATAAGTCTGAAACATTTGAAAAGTTCATATAATTTCAGAGTGAAGTGGAAAATCATCGTAACAAGAAAATAAAGTTTCTACGATCTGATCGTGGAGGAGAATATTTGAGTTACGAGTTTGGTCTTCATTTGAAACAATGCGGAATAGTTTCGCAACTCACGACACCTGGAACACCACAGCGTTATGGTGTGTCCGAACATCGTAACAGTACTTTATTAGATATGGTGCAATCTATCATGTCTCTTATCGATTTACCACTGTCATTTTGGCGTTATGCATTAGAGACAGCTGCATTCATGTTAAATAGGGCACCATCTAAAATCCGTTGAGGTGACACTATGTGAACTGTGGTTTGGCAAGAAACCAAAGTTGTCGTTTCTTAAAGTTTGGGGTTGCAATGCTTATGTGAAAAAGTTTCATCCTGATAAGCTCAAACCCAAATCGGGGAAATGTGTCTTCATAGGATACCCTAAGGAGACAGTTGGGTACACCTTCTATCACAGATCTGAAGGCAAGACATTCGTTGCTAAGAATGGATCCTTTCTAGAGAAGAAGTTTCTCTCGAAAGAAGTGAGTGGGAGGAAAGTAGAACTCGATGAGGTAACTGTACTTGCTCCCTTATTGGAAAGTAGTTCATCACAGAAATCTGTTCCTGTGACTCCTACACCAATTAGTGAGGAAGCTAATGATAATGATCATGTAACTTCAGATTGAGTTACTCCCGAACCTCGTAGGTCAACCAGAGTGAGATCCGCACCAGAGTGGTACGGTAATCCTGTTCTGGAGGTCATGTTACTTGACCATGACGAACCTACGAACTATGAGGAAGCGATGATGAGCCCAGATTCCGCGAAATGGCTTGAGGCCATGAAATCTGAGATGGGATCCATGTATGAGAACAAAGTGTAGACTTTGGTTGACTTGCCCAATGATCGGCAAGCCATAGAAAATAAATGGATCTTCAAGAGGAAGACGGACGCTGATAGTAGTGTTACTATCTACAAAGCTAGACTTGTCGAAAAAGGTTTTGACAAAGTTCAAGGTGTTGACTACAATGAGATTTTCTCACTCGTAGCGATGCTTAAGTCTGTCCGAATCATGTTAGCAAATTACCACATTTTATGAAATCTGGCAAATGGATGTCAAAACTACAATCCTTAATGGATTTCTTAAAGAAGAGTTGTATATGATGCAACCAAAAGGTTTTTGTCGATCCTAAAGGAGCTAACAAAATGTGCAAGCTCCACCGATCCATCTATGGACTGGTGCAAGCATCTCGGAGTTGGAATATACGCTTTGATAAGTTGATCAAAGCATATAGTTTTATACAGACTTGCGGTGAAGCCTGTATTTACAAGAAAGTGAGTGGGAGCACTACAACATTTCTGACAAATATATGTGAATGACATATTGTTGATCGAAAATAATGTAGAATTTTCTGGAAACCATAAAGGATTATTTGAAAGGAGTTTTTCAAAGGAAGACCTCGGTGTAGCTGCTTACATATTGAGTATCAAGATCTATAGAGATAGATCAAGACCCTTGATAAGTTTTTTCAATGAGTACATGCCTTGACAAGTTTTTGAAGTAGTTCAAAATGGACCAGTCAAAGAGAGAGTTCTTGCCTGTGTTACAAGGTGTGAAATTTAGTAAGACTCAAAGCCCGACCACGGCAGAAGATAGAAAGAGAATGAAACTCATTCCCTATGCCTCGGCCATAGGTTCTATAAAGTATGCCATGCTGTGTACCAGATCTATTATATACCCTACACTGAGTGCGGCAAGGGAGTATAATAGTGATCTAGGAGTAGATCACTGGACATGGGTGAAAATTATCCTTAGTGGAATAAGGATTTGTTTCTCAACTATGGAGGTGAAAAAAAATCGTTGTAAAGGGTCACGTCGATGCATGTTTTCACACTGATCCAGATAACTCTAAGTCTCAATCTGGATACATATCGAAAGTGGGAGAAATTAGCTAGAGTAGCTCCGTGCAGAGCATTGTTGACATAGAAATTTGCAAAATACATACGGATCTGAATATGGCAGACCCGTTGACTAAACTTCTCTCACAAGCAAAACATGATCACACATTAGTACTCTTTGGGTGTTAATCACATGGCGATGTGAACTAGATTACTGACTCTAGTAAACCCTTTGAGTGTTCGCCACATGGCGATGGATATTAATCACATGGCGATGTGAACTAGATTATTGACTCTAGTGCAAGTGGGAGACTGAAGGAAATATGCTCTAGAGGCAATAATAAAGTTGTTATTTATATTTCCTTATATCATGATAAATGTTTATTATTCACGCTAGAATTGTATTAACTGGAAACTTAGTACATGTGTGAATATATAGACAAACTAAGTGTCACTAGTATGCCTCTACTTGACTAGCTCGTTGAATCAAAGATGGTTAAGTTTCCTAACCATAGACATGAGTTGCATTTTATTAACAGGATCACATCATTAGAGAATGATGTGATTGACTTGACCCATTCCGTTAGCTTAGCATTCGATCGTTTAGCATATTTCTATTGCTTTCTTCATGACTTATACATGTTCCTATGACTATGAGATTATGCAACTCCCGAATACTGGAGGAACACTTTGTGTGCTACCAAACGTCACAATGTAACTAGGTGATTATAAAGGTGCTCTACAGGTGTCTCCGAAGGTACTTGTTGGGTTGGCATAGATCGAGATTAGGATTTGTCACTGCGATTGTCAGAAAGGTATCTCTGGGCCCTCTCGGTAATGCACATCACTATAAGCCTTGCAAGCAATGCAACTAATGAGTTAGTTGCGGGATGATGCATTATGGAACGAGTAAAGAGACTTGCCGGTAACGAGATTGAAATAGGTATTGAGATACCGACGATCGAATCTCGGGCAAGTAACATACCGATGACAAAGGGAACAACGTATGTTGTTATGCGGTTTGACCGATAAAGATCTTCGTAGAATATGTAGGAGCCAATATGAGCATCCATGTTCCGCTATTGGTTATTGACTGGAGATGAGTCCCGGTCATGTCTACATAGTTCTCGAACCCGTAGGGTCCGCACGCTTAAAGTTCGGCGACGATCGGTATTATGAGTTTTTGTGTTTTGATGTACCGAAGGTAGTACGTAGTCCCGGATATGATCACGGACATGACGAGGAGTCTCGAAATAGTCGAGATGTAAAGATTGATATATTGGACGACTATATTTGGACACCGGAAGTGTTCCGGTTGGTTTCAGAGAAAACCAGAGTGCCGGAGGGTTACCGGAACAAACCCGGGTGAAATAGTGGGCCTTAAGGGCCTTAGTGGAGAGAGAGAGGGCTGGCCTAGGATAGACCGCGTGCCCCTCCCCCTCTGGTCCGAATTGGACTAGGAGAGGGGGGGGCGGCGCCCCCCTTTCCTTCTCCCTCTCCCCCTTCCTTCGCCCCTCCTATTAAGAGTAGGAAAGAGGGGAGTCCTACTCCTACTAGGAGGAGGACTCCTCCTCCTGGCACGCCCACAAGGGGCCGGCCGGCCTCCCCCTTACTCCCTTATATACGGGGGCAGGGGGCACCTCTAGACACACAAGTTGATATGTTGATCTCTCCCAGCCGTGTGCGGTGCCCCCCTCCACCATAATCCACCTCGATCATATCGTAGCGGTGCTTAGGCGAAGCCCTGCGTCGGTAGCAACATCATCACCGTCACCACGCTGTCGTGCTGATGAAACTCTTCCTCGAATCTCTGCTGGATCGGAGCTCGCAGGACGTCATCGAGTTGAACGTGTGCTGAACTCGGAGGTACCCTGCGTTCGGTACTTGGATCGGTCGTATCGTGAAGACGTATGACTACATCAACCGCTTTGTGCTAATGCTTCCACTTTCGGTCTACGAGGGTACGTGGACACACTCTCCCCTCTCGTTGCTATGCATCACCATGATCTTGCGTGTGTGTAGGATTTTTTTTGAAATTACTACATTACCCAACATGATGGTACCCGGAATATGCATCCAGAAAGGACAATTGTTCACATCCCGCAGTTGAGTCGACAATCTGGTCGATGCGGGGAAGAGGGAAGTGATCTTTCGGGCAGGCCCGATTGGTATATATTGAAGTCGATACACATACGGAGTGAATCATCTTTCTTGGGAACCATGACAACGTTGGCGAGCCACTCGGAGTGGTAAATCTCTCGGATGAACTCAGCTGCCAGAAGCCGAGCCACCTCCTCGCCAATTGCTTTCCTTTTCTCCACGGCGGACCATCGGAGATCCTCTTTGACAGGTTTTGATTTTGGGTCGACTCGCAAACAGTGCTCAGCTAGTCCCCTGGGTACACGTGGCATGTCAGAAGGTTTCCATGCAAAGATGTCCCAGTTCTCAAGGAGGAAGTGGATGAGCGCTTCTTCCTATTTGCTGTCGAGTGTTGTTGAAATATGAGTCAGAGCAGCGTTGGGGTCAGTCGGGTGAATGTGAACTGGCTTTATTTCACCGGACGACTGAAATGCAGACTCTGAAGCAGGCTTCTTAGAACGCAACAAATCACTCGGATCTGCATTTTTCTGATACTCTTGCATTTGCACCGCTGCCATCTATTCATCGGCAATTTTTGAGCCTTTCTGGAGGCACTCTTCTGCTCTCTGCCGATCACCAGTGACTGTGATCACGCCCTTGGGGCCAGGCATCTTTAGCTTAAGGTACACGTAACATGGTCGAGCCATGAAACGGGCATATGCGGGTCTACCCAAAATAGCATGACAGGCACTGTGAAAATCCACAACTTCAAATGTCAACTTTTCCTTACGGTAATTCATCGAATCACTGAATACCACGTCAAGAGTGATTTGGCCGAGTGAATCTGCTTTCTTCCGAGGGATGACCCCATGGAACCGCATATTGCTTTCGCTGAGCTTGGACATCGGAATGCCCATCTCTCGTAGAGTCTCAGCATACAAAATATTCAGGCCGCTGCCACCATCCATCAAAACCTTGGTCAGTCGGGCACCCCAATGACTGGGTCAACCACCAGCGCTTGCCTCCCTGGGGTAGCAACGTGCGCCAGATGGTTGGACTGGTCGAATGTGATGGGGGTCTTTGACCACTTCAAATATGTTGGCGTTGCTGGAGCAACCATGTTCACTTCTCTGTTGATAACTTTTAGTCGACTTTTGCTCTCAACGTCAGCAAAAATCACCAAAGTGGCATTGACCTGAGGGTAACCATCATCCTCTTCTTTGTCCTCGTCCTTATCAGACTCTTTCTCTTTCTCACTGGGCTATTTCTCTCGGAACTGCTGGATAAAGAGTTGACATTGTCGAGTGGTATGCTTGGGATAAATCAGATTACCCTCTTCATCTTTCTTGGTGTGAATATGACATGGAAAATCCAATACATCATTTCCTGCTTGATCTTTTACTTTCTTGGGGATCTAGGGCCCCTTAGGCTTCCCCTTGAACTTTCCTTGGGTCAGAACTGCAGCTTCACCGGGGCCTGTGGGTGCAGCCTTGCGTTTCTGCTTCCAACCTCCTCCGATGTACTGGGCGACTGGTTTGCTCTTGCCACTACGGAGTCGGTCCTCTTCCTCACCATCAGCGTACCGAGTGGTTATTTCCATCATTCGGGCAGAGTCATATCTCCTGTTCGGCCGAATTTCAGGTTAAGCTCTTTGTACCGAACGCCTTCCTTGAAGGCACAAACAACTTGGTGCTGGGATACATTTTCCACTATGCGATGCAAAGTGGTCCACCTCTGGATGTAATCCCTCAGAGTTTCATTCGGTTTCTGCACACAATGTTGCAACTCAGTCAGCCCTACAGGCCAGTTGCAAGTGCCCTCAAATGTCTTGACAAACACTCGGGCCAACTCTTCCCAACTGAATATACTGTCCGGAGCCAATTGATTCAACCAAGCTCTGGCCAAACCTTCCAACATCAAGGGGAGGTGCTTGATGGCCACATCGTCATTACCGCCACCAATCTGCACAGCCAATCGGTAATCTTCTAGCCAAGTGTCAGGCTTTGACTCACCAACGAACTTTCTCACTCCCGTCGCCAACCTGAAGTTGTGAGGAATCTCAGCAGCTCTGATGGCTCTGCTGAAACACTCAGGTCCGGAGACATGAACTCTGCTGCGAGTCGGACGATCTTTGTCGAGTCCTTCTCGGTGTGCTCTATTCCTGTCGACCAGACCTTGGACGAGGATTGACCTCGCATCAAACCCTGGCTCTCTTGGGTTGACTGGAACCCTCTACTCATCGTTGTACGGGCACCTGTCATCATATTGCCGGGGCACATATCATCCGCCCCTCGGAGGGGCTGTTGGAACTCGACGGCGCGGTCATCACGTCCGAGTCGATGATCATACATCTCGTGGTTCCGACCCAAGTACTGCTCTTGGCGATGCCCACGTCCCTCACACCGCGGGGGCAATCTTGGGCTGTGACCCGACTGGACTGTGTCAACCACCACAGATCTACTGTGGACCCTGTTGCGAGACTAAGAAACGACTGTGTTTTGCTCTCCTGCCGCCCGGAGCAGCGCTCTGATCTGCATCAAACCTCTTCCAGCCTCCGATTGGGATGGCTCGATCGACTTTGCTATACGGGTCACAGCTGTAAGATTCTGAATCGGGGGTGCGGTATACCTGAGGTTCAGGCGGGAACAACTGTCGCCGTCGACTGGATTCGGGGATCTGTTGCCGAGCGCGCTCGTCGAGTGAATGTTGAATGTTCTCCAGCCGTGCGTGCTCAGCCAAAGTGGCCAGGGGCGCAGCCTCCAAGGCTCGGGCCTCAGCGGTCTCCCCGACGATGGGAGTGTGGAGGCCCTCCACATTGCGACGGTGCAGCTCCTCCCTCCACTAGTGCGCATCGGTCCTAAACAAACGGTTTTAACCCCTTTCCGCGACGGCATTCGGAACCGTCGCCAAGTGAGTGTGGGCGCTAGGGGGTCCTTCCCACATGACCCAGAAACCATTGGGGATATTCCCTCCTGGCACACACACTCGGCAAAATGAGGTCGTGTGCGACCGGCGAGCACAAAAATACAGAAATACGTACAGTAGTGCTCAAAAAATACAATTATACAAGCGAAATCATTTCCGGTCGTAAGTACATCCCACACAGTCAGTCACCACTAAACGTTTCCGTTCGTATATACATCCGACACAGTCACTACAAGGAAAACGTTTGCGCAAGGTGGCATAACGCAAACAGTTGAAGAGAATGTCTTGTGTGATTGTTCATTGATCCAACACGGTTTATTCCTAGAAACTGTGTGCGTTGCCTAAGATCATCGCCCACGGTGGTTTCTCATTAACCGTTTGCAATAGGAAAACCCAATTAGCAAGCTAATTGGCCAATTAGCAGGCTAATTGCCCTATTATTAATAATCCATTTACTAATCTAATTGACATTCATATTAAGCACATAATATATTCCATTTCCATATTAAGGAAGAAGGATTTCATAATTGAAATACATCAGAGTACAACATGAGATAGCTTCAGCACTCAGCTACCCCATTACACAACTGCACCAGCAGCAAGTTTCACATGCAACATCTAGAACCTTTCGAAATTAGCATCATAGACAATACATAGAGAGATGCATCTCATATGGAAAACTGCTGAAGCGGAAGGTGAATATTGAGCCTTCATTCATGTTGAAGGTCTTTGCAACTTTAGGCCAGTGCCTTTAGATGATTGACCGTCCATCCTTCGACCTCTTCAGGAACACTTCAATATTGAACAGTGGGTGTTGTATGAAAACTTTCCTCGCCTCCTGACCACAGAGGTGGTTTGAGAGGTAATCATCAGTGAAGCCTGAAAACAAGGATGTGCATAAATATCTTCTCTATAATGGAAATGGGGCAAAGGAATAGAAAAAGGCAAGGTATAATAGTTAGTACCATCTTGTAAACCTCAGTGCTTCCCATTGTTTCCCTGCAACACATATAAGGTAGTTAGTCATCTGGTTAAGTAAGGGTTCGCATGCTATCAGTAAAATATGTTGATGATAAATAAGCACATTGCAGATTCATCAGATTAGTTCAAGCCACATGGAAAACCCATTTATCCAAACCAAGCATGATTAAGAACTAGGAAATATAGCACTTGTATATGTTTCTCATGAATTAAGTGTAGCCAAAATCGATTTATTCCTCAAATGGTATACAATAACAGAATGCAGCCACAGCAATTGAACATCGCATTGTAGAATTGAACCAATCAGTTAACTAAACACCACAACAAATGAACCAAACATTAACCGAGCACAAACATTGCACAGTATAACATACTCCTATTAGAAGATCAGACAGTTAACCAAACCAAGCATGCTTAACAACATGGAAATATAGCAATTGTATTTGTTTCTCATGTATTTAGTACAACCAAATTCGATTTATTCCTCACATGGTATACAATAAGAGAATGCAGCCACATCAATTGAACATCGCATTATAGAATTGAACCAAGCAGTTAACTAAACAACAGAACAAATGAACCAAACGTTAACTGAGCACCACATTGCACAATATAACATACTCCAAATAGAAGATCAGACAGTTAACCAAACCAAGCATGCTTAACAACTTGCAAATATAGCAATTGTATTTGTTTCTCATGTATTTAGTACAGCCAAATTCGATTTATTCCTCACATGGTATACAATAACAGAATGCAGCCACAACAATTGAACATCGCATTGCAGAATTGAACCAAGAAGTTAACTAAACACCACAACAAGTGGACCAAGCCACAACAAATGAACCAAGCAGTTAAGTAAACACCAATTGAACAATATAACATACTCCTAATAGAAGATCAGACAGTTAACCAAACCAAGCATGCTTAACAACTTGGAAATATTGCACCCTGAAGAATTGCACATCACATTTGCAGAATTGAACCAAGCAGTTAATTGAACACTACATTGCACGACATATAGAACATATACACTATAGCAGAAGATTGCATGGTGAAAGTAGATAGCACAATTCACTAGAATTTGTTAAGGAAAGGCAGTAGCTAGCAAATTGAACATGGGTCCTTATACTAAGCTAATAAGACAAGCTGCTCCTCATTGTCGGAGATATCGATGATGATTGACTCCTTGGACATGGAAGAGGGCGAGGCCTCCGCATCGTGGGTGCCCTAGTTGTAGTGGTGAGTTGCCTGAGCCGCTCTGGGCACCAACCTTCTGGCTCTCGAGATGAGGTAAGCACGTGCATGCTGAGAAAACACCTCGTAGTCTTCGTCGAAGGCACTGAAGGTGGCCTCGAGAAAACGCACGAACTGTCGGTTAAAGCAGCCAACCGTGTCACGGCGTCGGCACGCGAGGCGTTGACTGTGGCCTCGACGGCGAGGTGCTCCTCCAAGATCTGGGGGTCGGCACGAATGGTAGCCATCACGACCTCATCCACGTGTGCGGCCGCGATTTGCTTCTCCGCTGCCAAATGCTCCTTGAGGTACTGGCTATACTGCGTGCACCATGGCTTAGGACGGCGCTTATTTGGTGGAGGTATCGGTGATTTGAGTGGAAGGTGTCGCGCTCGCGCCGACGGTCGTGGCATGTGGGATGTGGAAGGAGGAGGAGGATGGGGGTCGGGTGTGGATTACCTGCCTGGATAGGCGAGGCCGAGGAGCGTGAAGGAGGGTCGCCGGCGAGGAGGCGGCGGCGCTGCAAGCAAGGAGTGAAGGTTTCTACTTGGAAAGGAAGGCGGAAAGAGGGGAAATGTGGCTTTTGGTAAGGGGGAGGGGGTGGGGAGGTAGATATTTCCACGGAAGCCGAAAATTTGGAATCGCTTCAGACAAAAAACTGGCGCGCAAAGTGTCATCACACACGGTCCCTTATTCAGACACGGTCCGAAGATATTTTGTGCCGCATCTCACACGGTTGGTTATAATAAACTGTGTGGGATCTACTTGATTTCTGGTCTTGACTTGAATTACATAATGGGGTCATAGCGGCCATGGACGGTGTTTGAATTGCTAGACCTTTTATCTGCAGTGACCATAAAAGAATTGGAATTATTCAGGGTTCGCTTGGACATTTTTATGCATTAAGTGAGTTTTCAATGCATTTATGTGCACAATTCAAATTTGAACTACATGCATATGCTCCAGTGCATATAAATTCGTTGAAAAATCAAATCTTTGTCCTTGGGTGCATGCTTAGGTCCCATGCAAGAAATGAGAATGAATTTCAAACACCATGGCACCGTTGATTACCGTCAAAACATTGAGATGCCTGGTTTTTAAATTCTAGTAAATCCAAAACTCGTCTGAAATTCATGAAACTTGGCATGCTATCATGGAGTGGCATCAACATGCCGTGGTACAATTTTGTCCCATTTGGGGTAGCCTTGGGTATATGCTTCTCACAAACCGGAGCTGCTCACAACAAGCATGATGGTTTTCGGTAGGGAACGTCCCACCTTTGGGGACGAAAGGATATCCATTGCCTCTTATTGCTTTCAAGTTTATTTCTCGTGTCAACATAGAACAACAGGAGTGGTTGTGTGAATTTTTGTGATTTTTCAGGGTTCGTTTGGACATTTTTATGCATTAACTGAGTTTTCAACGCATTTATGTGCATAATTCAAAATTGAACTACATGCACATGCTCCAGTGCATATAAATTGGTTGAAAAATCAAATCTGTGTCCTTGGGTGCATGCTTAGGTCTCATGCAAGAAATGGGAATGAATTTCAAACACGAGGGCACCGTTGATTGCCGGCAAAACATTGAGATGCCTGGTTTTTAAATTCTGTTAAATCCAAAACTCGTTTGAAATTCATGAAACTTGGCATGCTATCATGGAGCGGCATCAACATGCCGTGGTAAAAAATTTGTCCCATTTGGGGCATGTCTAGGTATATGCTTCTCACAAACCGGAGCTTCTCACAACAAGCATGATGGTTTTCGTTAGAGAACGTCCCACCTTTGGGGACGAAATGATATCCATTGCCTCTTATTGCTTTCAAGTTCTTTTCTCTTGTCAACATAGAACAACAGGAGTGTTGTGTGAATTTTTGTGATTTTTTGGGGTTCGTTTGGACATTTTTATGCAGTAACTGAGTTTTAAATGCATTTATGTGCATAATTCAAATTTGAACTACATGCGCATGCTCCAGTGCATATAAATTGGTTGAAAAATCAAATCTGTGTCCTTGGGTGCATGCTTAGGTCCCATGCAAGAAATGGGAATGAATTTCAAACACCAGGGCACCGTTGATTGCCGGCAAAACATTGAGATGCCTGATTTTGAAATTCTAGTAAATCCAAAACTCGTCTGAAATTCAGGAAATTTGGCATGCTATCATGGAGCGGCATCAATATGCCATGGTACAAATTTTGTCCCATTTGGGGCAGGTTTGGGTATAAGCTTCTCAAAAATCGGAGCTTCTCGCAACAAGCATGATGGTTTTCGGTAGGGAACATCCCACCTTTGGGGACAAAACGATATCCATTGCCTCTTATTGCTTTCAATTTTTTTTCTTGTGTCAGCATAGACCAACAGGATTGTTGTGTGATTTTTTGTGATTTTTTAGGGTTCGTTTGGACATTTTTATGCATTAACTGAGTTTTCAATGCATTTATGTGCATAATTCAAATTTGAACTGCATGTGCATGCTCCAGTGCATATAAATTGGTTGAAAAATCAAATCTGTGTCCTTGGGTGCATGCTTAGGTCCCATGCAAGAAATGGGAATGCATTTCAAACTCCAGGGCACCGTTGATTGCCGGCAAAACATTGAGATGCCTGGTTTTTAAATTCTAGTAAATCCAAAGCTCGTCCGAAATTTATGAAACTTGGCATGCTATCATGGAAGGGCACCCGACATTCCGTGGTACAAATTTTGTCCCATTTGGGGTAGGTTTGGGTATATGCTTTTCATAAACCAGAGCTTCTCACAAAAAGCATGATGGTTTTCGGTAGGGAACGTCCCACCTTTGGGGACGAAACGATATCCATTGCGTCTTATTGCTTTCAAGTTTTTTTCTCATGTCAACATAGAACAACAGGAGTGTTGTGTGAATTTTTGTGATTTTTCTCGGTTCGCTTGGACATTTTTATGCATTACTGAGTTTTCAATGCATTTATGTGCATAATTCAAATTTGAACTACATACGCATGCTCCAGTGCATATAAATTTGTTGAAAAATCAAATATGTGTCCTTGGGTGCATGCTTAGGTCCCATGCAAGAAATGGGAGTGAATTGCTAACACCAGGGCACCGTTGATTGCCGGCAAAAGATTGAGATGCCTGGTTTTTAAATTCTAGTAAATCCAAAACTTCTCTGAAATTCATCAAACTTGGCATGCAATCATGGAAGGGAACCCGACATGCTATTGTATTTTTCGTGTCCATTTTGAGAGAAGGGGCACTCGAATAATGACAGCCAACAAAGGCATTTTGAAAAAAATAGCTGCCACTTTAGTATCTCAAAAGTTTGTATAATTCAAACCGTGTGCATTCGGTTAACCATTCACGTGACGCCACGTGTCTTTGTTTTAATGGCTATAGGAGGTGTCGTGTGGACAGCTGCTTGACTGAACGGGAGGCGTGCGAGCGCAGTCCGGTGCGCAGGCTCACCGGGAAGCGTACAAGCTGTTCAACGCAGGATTTGTGCATCTCTTCAACGCAAACGGTTCAGACTACAGTATGCATATTAAAGCCAGACTTCGGCGCTAAGACAAGAGACACTGCGATTTGTCAAAATATGCAGCTAAAAATCAATATCACTATCTATTTTTTGCAACTAAAATTCAGTAATTAAGTATAGATTTCATTCATACTAGAGATTAAGCAGTCGTTCTCACCGGGAAGCGAGACAGCCTTGGACCGCCGCCCGCCTCGCTCCCACTGGTCTATATTAATGGCGCCGCCGAGCGGACGCACCCGCCATCCTCGCCACAGACACAATTCCTCTCTCTCCGCCCGCATCCTCGACGCCGCTCTGAGTCCTCAAAGCCGCCAGTGTACGAGGATGCCGCCGAAGCGCCCCATCGGAGGGAGTGGCGATGCCGGGGCTGCTGAAGCACCGGAGCACGTCGTCAATATGGAGACAGAGGTTCCCGTCCCCGCCGACGAGGTGGAGAACGAGGCTGCCAACAAGCGGAGGCGGGTCGAGAAAGAACCGCAAGCGACTCCAGCAGGCCTAGACTTCATCAACAACCTCCCCGATGATATGTTGATAGTCATCATATCCCTCCTGCCAATCAGAAATCGGGCGAGGACAGCCATCGTTTCCCGGCGGTGGCGCACCCTATGGCTCCGCACCCCTGTCGACCTCCTCCACGCCCACAAGCTCTGCCATGGCTATCGCCAAAGCTTGGATGCATTCTCCCAGATCCTCGGCAGTCACCATGGACCAATCAAAGGCCTTATCGCAGGCAAGTTCCGTTCCAATGGCAAGGAGAGAGCCAAGCGTGACGAGTGGTTTCGATTCCGCGCCATAGATCAGCTCGAGAAGCTAAGTTATAATGATGGTCATATGAGCTTGCTGCCAACGTCCGCGCTCCTCTTTGCGCCCACGCTGCACCTCGCCAAGTTCATGAACTGCCATCCCCCCTTAATGACGCGAACTCTCTTTTTCTACCACGACTGAAGCACCTCGAGCTCGTCGCCGTCCGCATCCCAAAGGATGACATGGAGCGCATGCTCCGCGGCTGTACTGCACTCGAGTTCCTTTGTCTTCAGGCGATGAATTGGTCGAATACCTTGCACATCACCTCCAGGACTCTCTGCACTATTTATGTGTGTTGCTGGTGCTGCAACGTGAGATCACAAAAGGTGGACCACAATATAGTCATCTAGGACACATCTTCACTTGAGAGATTACTTGTAGTTGATCAACAAGGTCCAACAAGAATCAATGTCATTTGTGCGCCGAAATTGAAAGTGGTGGGCTACTCGTCTATCAAATACTACAACTTTCAGGTACAACAGTCTCCTTATATACCGCTCCTTCTTGATATCAATGTTATTTCTAGTTTTGAAGATGTATGCTCGTCTGTCATCCAACGAAGCTTCACCCAGACTCTGGGCACAGTGAAGGTCCTGGCACTAGAATCTGTCGTCCCCAACCTGGACCAAGTTTTCAGTTGCCTGAGATGCTTTCCGTGCCTGAAGAAGCTGTATATCGAGGTGATGTTCCTTTAGATTCTAGTGTACAATGACTATGTTCCTTTGGACCAAGTTTTCAGTTGCCTGAGATGCTTTCCATGCCTGAAGAAAGAAGTTCAATTTTTTGCACATTTTCCCAAGTTTACAATGACTATGTACTACGATTTCTGAAGGAATTTTGGAGGATTTTAGGACATACACCCCCACCCCATATTGGTTGCTTCATTCATATGGTTGCAATCGTCCAGAAGCATTTATCCTTTGGATTCATCTGTAATAGTTTTCTTAGGCAATTTTTCAACCAATCCAACCTCTTGTGAAGAAGGCTACATGTTTCTAGATTGTAATCAAATTAATGCCCATGTTAATCATGACAAATCAAAGATGACACGTTGGTGCATTTTACAAATCCTGCAAACCAAATGGGCGTGTAGCAGTGTTCAAAACTGCATGTAGGCACTAACACGTTCTCTTCTTTTGCAGTGCATATTAGGCCCGGTGGAAGATGTTGATAACGACAATCACATCGAATGCCTGGATCTGCATCTCTCAAATATTACTTTGAACTCCTACCGAGGGACCCCACTTGAGATTACACTCGCCATATTCTTTCTTGCTAGAGCAAAGGTGTTGAGGGTACTGAGGTTGAACACACATTTAATTAGGAAAGATCAATGGTATGATTATTAGAGGCGTCTGGTACTGCGGAATGGAAGTGCCTCCAAAAATGCCAAACTTCATATTGGAAGAGCAATTGGAAGTTATTGTGTCAAACCCATACATGACTTGTCAGCGGCTGATCCCTTTTCAGAAATTACGCGGTTTGCAATGTTTGAATCTGGGCATTGTAATCTTTGAATTTGAACCTTGCAATATTTATGATATTTGTTATATTAAATCATTTCTGTTCTCTTGTCTCGACGCAAACAGTTCATCCGGGTGAACCGCATGTCGTACATCGCACACACCTTGAACTGGCTGACCGTTTCTTTTGTGTTGCCTAATCACAAACAGTTCATCCGAGTGAACTGTATGTTGTACATCGCACACACATTGATCTGGCTGACCGTTTCTTTTGTGTTGCCTAATCACAAACAGTACATCTGAGTGAACCGTATGCCGTACATCGCACACGCCTTCATCAGGCTGCCCGTTTCTTTTGTTCCGCCTCATCACAAACGGTTCATTGGCCTGAACCGTATGCCCTGGATCGCACACGCAACTAAAATCTGAACCGTGTTTGATGCATCCTCCATTGCAAACGTTTTGCACCTTTTTTGATGGTTTTTTACATCCCCGTTAACGTGAATGGGTCTCTGATTAATGCATCGCAAACAGTTTCGTGAATGGGTCTCTGATTGTAGTGTCGCGTTAGCAGCATCCTGCAGTAGTGCTCGGCTGCGAAGTGAGGGCTTCGGGATGATATTCTTCATGAACACGCGACGGATCGCCGCCGCCATCGCCGCCGCATACCAGGTGGGCTGCGCGGCATATCGACCATCAGGACCTCTGCAGCAGGGTCGCTGCTGTCGCACTCGGACGGGGTCTCGACGGAGCCAGTCGAACAGGCCGTAGAGAGATTCGTCGGGCTCGGTTGCCGCGACTTGAGGGGTGGCCGACTGACGCGACACCGCATGCTTTACCCACCGCTGGAGCCGCGACCGACCAGATCGCTTGCGACGGCGAGCAGCGGGGAGAGAAGATGCTGCGGGAGCCGACCGATACTGGGTCGACGGCTGCCACAGAAGGACGCCACGAACACATGCACAAAAGTGCGTCGCCCCATCGACGGGGAGTGTCTCGACGTCGAGGGGGGCCTCCTGGGGCCAGGTGGAGTCATCGGCGATAAAGACGAGCGCGCCGAGATGAATCTCGCGGCCCTCAGCCAAACCGCCACCAGAAACCATGATGATGGGAATCGGAAAAATCGCAACCTCACCCGCTAAGACACCTACCCCATGGTGGGCGCCAACTATCGTGGTTCCAAGTCTGACTGTAGAATATGGGGGCATGTAAGAGGAGGCAAGATCCTAGCTAGGGTGAGATTTTGCACGCAAGATTTACGAGTTCAGGCCCTTCTCGGAGGAAGTAACAGCCCCACGTCTCGGTGCCCTGAGGCTTGGTCGACTAGATTATGCGTGAAGTTACAGGGGGTGCGAACCCTTGTGCCAGTGGAGTGGGTGGCTTATATAGAGTGCGCCAGGACCCCAGCCAGCCCACGTTACAAGGTGTTCAATGTACATAAAGGTGAGACGTTACTGGTAACGCCAATAATAAAGGCATTTAAATGATCATTAAGACTACGGAGTGAACGCCTGACCATTGCCATCTTGAGTGACTTTAGATCTTCTGTACTCCGAGTGATGTCTGATGTGGTCGAGTATATCCTGGTCAAATGGAATTGTGTTATCCGAGTGAAATGCTGCTGGTCGAGTGGGTTGCACTCTGAGGTGATTTCAATTGGTAGATGCTACTGTGCTTTGAATGTCTTTGACTTTAGGGCAGTGTCCTTGGGAAGGGTGTCTAGGTCAGGTCCATTACCCTATCCTAAGTACATGTCATCGTCAGGAGGTGCTCCGTATGTTTTCAAGATGAATGGGATGGTTTCCCATCGTATTGGTTCGTTGTTACCGGCGGAGGGTGCAATCCCCAAATTTGCGCAGCTGTACATGGTGGATTCTGCTGATGAGGTGGACTGTAGGTTGAATGTGTTTGACAGAGAAGAAACCGCGTCGCTTGAGCCTGATCCTGAGATTGTTTCTTCTCTTATAAACATGCTTAATTCACACCACCGTTTGGTGCACAAGTTCAGAATTGCTCGGCAGAGTCTTTGTACTCCTGGTGTTTCTACTGTTTCGATTCGTTTCTTGGGTAATGATGGCGGTGCCCATGGTACACGTTTTTCCGGCCCTACTGCTTCCGAGGTTGCTGCCCTTATTGTCGGTGATCTCACACCTGAATGCAGAAGATTCGACGTGATTGCGGAGACGCGGTCTGGTTCGTTGAAACATATATCTTCATTGAACTGGTACATGGTCCCTGCGGGGCGTACAATACTAAGTGTGCTTGCATGAAGAATAATTGTTGTTCCAAGCGCTTTCCTAAGCCATTGAGCGACCATACAATGGTTGATCATGTTGGATATCCAGTTTATCGTCGGTGTGACACTGGGTTGTATGTGCTCAGGCAGAAAGACTCGCTTCATTTGGGTAACCAATGGGTTGTTCCATACAATATGAATTTGTTGAAGAAGTTTGACGCCCATATAAATGTGGAGTGGTGTAGTAAGACAAAATTATTGAAATATTTGTTCAAATACCTCACGAAGGGTCATGATGTAGTTCGTATGCGTTTCCATGCCGAAGGTAGACATCCTGGTATTTTCACCTTGCCATCTCCCACCGGTAGAAATGAAATTGACTACTACATCAAGTGCAGGTTCGTGAACATATTTGGATAACTTTATGTTACTTGCTGCACATTTTTTACAATTTTAAAAAATGTGTAGGTATCTGTCTGCCTGTGAGGCTTTCTGGAGGTTGTTTGCGTACAGTATCCATTGTCGTCAGCCTTCCGTCGAGCTGCTGGTTGTTCATTTGCCTAACATGAATAGGGTCATATTTGCGGAGACTGATAGTTTAGGAAATGTTCTGGAGAATCCTTCGGCAGCGAATACTATGCTTACTGAGTGGCTTGTTGCCAATCGAAAGCATATGTCTGCTAGGGCTTTAACATACCTTGATTTCCCGAGTGAATGGGTTTGGAATAAAGGAACTAACGTGTGCAGGAATTTGCAAAATCACTTACCACTTTATCACGGGCACCAATCCTGCAGGAGGGTATACTAGGATGCTCTAATATATCAGCAACTACTTCTAGCTCAATTATGTAGTGTGTTTGTGTTTCTATATATAGTTCTCTGCTTACAGTGAACTGTATGTAGTCTAAATAGTTTATTTGCCTCCGAAGTGTGCTACTTTTAATTATTCCTATCTATCTTTGTTCCTACCAAGTATCAAGAAAACCACGTTTCTATTTTACACATATCAGATTAGTGAAAATTTATTGCCGAGCGGAGCTGTCCATTTACCGCACACTCTAACATGCGCGACAGCACCGGCCCATTCGTGCCGCCGCTAGCTTGCCCGGCATATCGTGCATTATTGCTACCGATTGTGTTTCATCCGATAAAGAATGCTCATGCTGAAAGGAAGAAACAACCCCGCCGCCAGTGTCGCATGGGCTTTGACACGCCCAGGGGAGGAGGGTGCCACCCGGTGACTAGGGTTGGGCCCCAGGTCGCCGCAGAGGGCGACACGGGAGAAGAGAGGTGGTTTCGGCTTGCAGGGCACTTACCTTATATTGGTAGTAACCCACGTGTCAGCATTCCAAGTACAGGAGATGGGGGGAATCATCACCTCGGTGAACGTGGCGACGATGGCACCGCCCGACACAATTATGGTGACGTTGTGGGGTTTCAATGGGTAGAGGCTGGGCGATGCTTCGTGAAGCACTGTTGATGGCAGGCGGGAGATAGTGCATTTAGATGCCGAAGTCGACGGCTCCCATGTCCCATGGGACGGTAACGAGACAGTGAGCCTCTTGACAGTCTAGGCCTGCGTGTCAGAGCTGAACACCAAGTGGTCGAGCTCATCTTTGGCCTCCATGCTTAGCAGGTGACGTGGTACCCCCGCTACTGTTGTGGTACAAGAGGCCGGCCTTGCAACCTTCGTCGATCAAGAACCTGCCACTCGGTTGTGGGATCTAATCGGGCGCGGCAGTGCTGCCGGGCCAGTAGATGTTAGCCGCCGCGGTTGGAGGGCAGCGTACCAGTGCAACGATTGGCTCCAACTGAATGTGTAGCTTATATTCAGTATAAGAAATGTGGCTCTGTATGGCTGTATATGTAAATGAGGATTGAGGATCCGATTGATTTCATTAGCAGAAAAAACAACAAACGAACCAAGACGGAGGGCGGCACTCGATGCGACAGGCGCACCAAGCAATAAGGTGTGCGGCACTCCATGCGACGGGCGCGGCAGGCGATAAGGCGGGCGGCACTCCATGCGACGGGCGTGGCAGGTGATGGCAGCGCGGCAGTCCATGCGACGGGAGCGGCAGGCCACGCGGTTAATGACGGCAGGCGGCTCCGGTAATGATGGCACGCACGTCCACAATCTAACCACGTGCGAGTCGTGCGCTCACTCCATGTTGCATGCACGTTCACAACCTAACCACGGGTGCGCGGCATGTTTTTAAAATATGACCATCATGCCCTTCGTTATAAATGGTTATCGGGCAATCTCAGACCTTCTTGTGTTTAAGGGAGAGTGTACCAAAGCAGAATTGTAATAAAGAATTGAACACCCAAACTTGAATTTCAGGATCCGTGCAAACCAAGGCTACAAAAGGTTCCTCCTGCCCCATCATGCACCTACATCTCCCTGAGAATTATACTGTGTTCATTGCCATAGTATGATACATCTCCGTGAGAATTGTGGTCATTTCCATATGAAGTCCCAGCCGGAGCGCATCTGCATGACCGTCAACGCCGATCGAGTTCTAGCAGTTCCGAATCATGCTATAGCTACATGAATACTGCTAGCGCACACCTTGTTCCTGGGGAAGTACGTCGCTAGTGATCGATATATTGGGAGAACCTTTGAATGGCCACGAACAGCATTGTGCTAGCTACATCTTGGTGTGCAGTGATCGAACATGTACGTCGTGGTGCGCAACGACGGTCGGTTGAGATGGCTAGTGAGCTGCAGCAGGTGGCTCAGCGGAGTATAAAGTCGTCATTGAGTTGCCTGCTGTTGCACGGCCACGCGGACATGCCTGTGGAGACCAAGTCTACAAACAGCTCCTTTAGCCACCAGGCTTAACCCAGGTTTCCACTAGAAGTGTGGTCATTTCCACATGAAGCAACGAAAACTATTGCTCAATCTCACTGGAAATGGCCATCCTAATGCCTCTCTGTCCTACTACTCCTGACCACTGGACATGAGCTACTCTTTCCATCATCTGAACCTAGTTAGAAGGGCGTTAAAAATACTTAGGTATCTTACATGTTTTCATAGTTCTTGTTCTTGGAATGGATTATATAACCGTTGATACAGGAAGAGGTGAGAAACTTACATGTGTTTTAGTTGAGAGGTGAAGTATACCATTAACGGCTCATCAATTCGATTGGCTCGGCTACTCTTGTATGTGTTGAATTAATTGATGTGTGTATTTATGTACAGCAGCCTCTTTGCGAGATAGAAGTATTGTTGCATATATATCACATCTGTTTCTGTTGTCCTCCATCACTGATTGTCTAAATGTAGCCAGATGAAGGTGCTTATATAGTGTAGTCTTTCCCCGATTGAAGCTCCATAAGAAGATAGAAGACTAGGTGTTCCCTTTTACTCGTAGAAGTGAACGAGAAAAAATCCGGCCCAACAGCGAAATTGTATACCCAGCCACCTGGGCGAAGATTTGTCTTACCCCCCCCCCCCCCCTACCGCTGACCCTTGCTACAGTGGGAATGGGTCATATCCCCGGAATACCTTGTTGTCTCCCACATAACAGATCTTGTATGGTAGATTGGTGGCCGCTTGCCGGTAGATTAGGCGCATCCTCCCTAGACACGATGCTTGACTACAGCGTGGCATGGCCTACTAGCAGTAGAACAAGCCATGTGCATGGGGGATTGAATATTCAATGGAACGCGGTGTGGGGAAGACTTCAATGGACGCATCACTTGGGTTGCAAAAGAAAAAAAAACTCAACAAGAGCCAGTGGAGCTTCATCTTCATTTTGGAAGAAAAAAACCCTGACTAGCTTGGATGGATGTCTTAGAGGTATTCAGCAGGAGCTAGTGGAGCTTCATGTTCATTTTCTGAAAAAACATTGGCTATCAGTTATATATGAATATGATCCTTCCACCAGCTCCCATGGGATTCATCTAAGGCATCCATCTAAGATTCGACAACTATTGTTGAGTTTTGTATTTTTGCACACTAACAGGTTCTTCCTCCCCAACGCAATCATGTGGATCGTTGTGTCACATATAAATATTTTCTCCTTAATTACCATGCTTGGTCAGAGTGAGAAATTGTGGAGCAAGGAAAACAAAGTCAGATGCTGGTAATGTACATAGCAAGAACGTGACTTCGCCACTAGTTGCACAAGTCGATGAATGCAATGGAACACCGTCAAGAACAAACGCCTTGTCCGTCAATGGAACCACTGAGTGAGTCCTGGATTAAGGGGTCCTCGGGCATCCGAACTATGGTACGTGGGCCGGACTGATGGGCCGTGAAGATACAAGACCGAATACTCTCTCCCGTGTCCGAATAGGACTCTCCTTGGCGTGGAAGGCAAGCTGGGCGTCCTGATATGAAGATTCCTTTCTCCATAACGGACTTTGTACAACCCTAGTCCCCTCCAGTGTCTATATAAACTGGAGGGCTTTGTCCGCAGAGGCGGTCATAATCGTAGTTATACAGGCTAGACTTTTAGGGTTTTAGCCATTACGATCTCGAGGTAGATCAACTCTTGTAATACTCATATTTGTCAAGATCAATCAAGCAGGAAGTAGGGTATTACCTCCATAGAGAGGGCCTGAACCTGGGTAAACATTGTGTCCCCTATCTCCTGTTACCATCAACCTTAGAGGCCCAGTTCGGGACCCCCTACCCGAAATCCGCCGGTTTTGACACCGACATTGGTGCTTTCATTGAGAGTTCTACTGCGTCGTCTTCAAGAGGTTCGATGGCCCCGTCAATCATCTACGAGAATGCTGTCCAAGGGGAAGTCTTCCTTCCTAGATAGATCTTCGTATTCGGCGATTTCGCACTGCGGGCCAACTCGTTTGGCCATTTAGAGCAGATCGATAGCTACGCCCCTGGCCATCAGGTTAGATTCGGAAGCTTGAACTACGTCGCTGATATCCGTGGAGACTTGATCTTCGATGGATTCGAGACCACGGCAGCCGCTCCCTGCCACCGCGATGAACATGACTTAAATCTGTCATTGGACCATACCCAGGAGATAGCGCCTATAACTGCTCTGGCCCTAGATCCGGAGCAGGTCGCGCCATCCAAGGACGGGAAGCTCAACCCCGCCACGGAAGCCGCAGACTCAGCGGCGTCGGAGCCGCACACAGACCAACCTCGAGTGGAATCTGTGCCACCGGAACCTGGGACTCGTTTCCGGCTACAGGTTCCAAAACACGTTCGTCCGCGTACGTCGAGCTTGATCGGTCGTCTTTCACCGAATTCAGCTCCGCGGACATCTTCCGGCACTCACCTTTACGTGATGTGCTAAACTCATTAAAAACACTCTCCTTAGTGGGGGACTCACAGCCGAATTATATCCGGTTCGAACTGGAGGCTGATGACGGAGAATTTCGCTTCCCACCCACCACCCACTTCATAGCCACTGTCGAAGACTTAACCGACATGCTCGATTATGGCTCCGAAGACATCGATGGTATGGTCGACGATGCCGAAGAGGAGCATGGCCAAAACCCGCCGATTACCGGGCGCTGGACGACCACTTCTTCGTACGACGTGTATATGGTGGATATACCTAAAGAGAACAACGGCGATAACGAGAAGGATCCAGTCGAGGAAAAACCTCCCGAGACACAGCCAAAACGCGGACGTCAGCGGTGCCGCTCTAAATCACGTCGTGGAAAAGATAGTGATACCGGCACGAGAGAAACAATACTCCGGACGATGCCGAAGACAACTAATACCTTGCTGAGCGAACCACCGAACAGGACGAGCGGGAGGATGGGCGAGTCGGCCCTGATGAACAGGCTGTAAACGAAGACTCTGAGGACAGCAATTATCTTCCACTCTCCGAGGATGAGGTGTGCCTCGGCAACGAGGATTTCATCGTGCCTGAGGAACCTCTCGAGCAGGAGCGCTTTAAGCGCTGGCTAATAGCCACTGCGAGGGGCCTGAAAAAGAAGTAGCAGCAACTTCAAGCTGATCAAGACCTGCTCAACGACAGATGGACTAATGTCCTGGCAGCTGAGGAACACGACCTCGATCGCCCAACTAAAAGTTACCCGAAGCGCAAATTGTTACCCCAGTTCGATGACGAGGCGTTGGAGCCCGTACCATCAGCGCGTAATGCGGCTGACCGACCACCACGTGGCCGGGACAAAGCGGCAACTCAAGCCGAACACCCGCCCTTACTACCTCGTCGTAAAGGCAAAGAGAAAACAGCTCAGGGCTATACATATGACCTGCAGCAGGACCTGGACCGTAGAGCATGACATGCCAGATCGACCTACGGATCGCGGGGGCGTGCCATGACACGTGACGACGGCTATCTAGCCGGACGCAATAATCACGCCCAAGCCGAAAACCGCAGACGAACTCCGTCCGAGCTACGTCGCGACGTGGCCCGATATAGAGGCGCCGCACACCCCCTCTGCTTCACTGATGAAGTAATGGATCACGAATTCCCAGAAGGGTTTAAACCCGTAAACATCGAATCATACGATGGGACAACAGATCCCGCGGTATGGATTGAGGACTTTCTTCTCCATATTCACATGGCCCGCGGTGATGACCTCCACGCCATCAAATACCTCCCACTAAAAATCAAGGGGCCAGCTCGGCACTGGTTAAACAGCCTGCCTGAAAACTCCATTGGCAGATGGGAGGACCTGGAAGACGCTTTCCGTGATAATTTCCAAGGAACGTACTCCCGACCTCCGGATGCCGATGACTTAAGTCACATAGTTCAATAGCCCGGAGAGTCAGCCAGGAAATTCTGGACCAGGTTCCTAACCAAAAAGAACCAGATCGTTGACTGTCTGGATGCCGAAGCCCTGGCGGCCTTTAAGCATAGCATCCGCGATAAGTGGCTCGCTCGACACCTCGGGCAGGAAAAGCCGAAGTCCATGGCAGCCCTCACAACACTTATGACCCGCTTCTGTGCTTGCGAAGATAGTTGGCTAGCCCGTAGCAATAATAATGCAAGCGAACCTGGCACTTCCGAAGCCAAGGATAGCAGCGGCAAGCCCCGACGCAACAAGCATAAGCGTCGAAACAATGGCAACAATACCGATGACACGGCAGTCAACGCCGGATTCAGTGGCTCCAAGTCCGGCCAGCGGAAGAAGCCATATAAAAGAAACAACCCGGGACCATCCAGCTTGGACCGCATACTCTATCGTCCATGCCAAATTCACGTCACCCCAGACAAACCAGCCAATCATACCAACAGAGACTGTTGGGTTTTTAAACAGGCCGGTAAGTTAAACGCCGAGAACAAGGAGAAGGGGTCGTAAAGTAAGGACGATGATGAGGAGTCCCGTTCGCCGAACACTGGGGGATAGAAGAAGTCCCCCCCCTCCCCAAGTTAAAACAGTGAACATGATATACGCTACCCAGATCCCCAAGAGGGAGCGCAAACGCGCGCTCAGGGACGTCTACGCGATGGAGCCAGTTGAGGGAGTCCTGGACTAAGGGGTCCTCGGGCGTCCGGCCTGATAGCCATGGGCCGGACTGATGGGCTGTAAAGTAGACCGTAGACTGTCTCCCGTGTCCGAATGGGACTCTCCTTGGCGTGGAAGGCAAGCTTGGCGTACAAATATGAAGATTCCTTTCTCTGTAACCGACTTTGTACAACGCTAGTCCCCTCCGGTGTCTATATAAACCGGAGGGCTTAGTCCGGAGAATAATAATAATCATAGTCATATAGGCTAGACTTCTAGGGTTTAGCCATTACGATCTCGTGGTAGATCAACTCTTGTAACACTCATATTCATCAAGATCAATCAAGCAGGAAGTAGGGTATTACCTCCGTAGAGAGGGCCCGAACCTGGGTAAACATTGTGTCCCCTGTCTACTGTTACCATCAATCTTAGACACATAGTTTGAGACCCCCTACCCGAGATCCACCGGTTTTGACACCGACATTGGTGCTTTCATTGAGAGTTTCCACTGTGCCGTCCTCAAAAGGTTTGATGGCCTCTTCGATCATCTACAGCAATGCTGTCCAGAGAGAAATCTTCCTCCCTGGACAGATCTTTGTGTTCGGGGGCTTCGCACCGCGGGCCAACTCGCTTGGCCACTTGGAGCAGATCAATAGCTACGCCCCCGGCCGTCAGGTCAGATTCGGGAGCTTGAACCACATCGTGGATATCCGCGGAGACTTGATTTTTGACGGATTCGAGACCACGGCAGCCGTTCCATGTCACCACGATGAACATGACTTAATCTGTCGTCGGACCATACCCGGGAGATAGAACCTGAAACTGCCCTGGCCTTAGATCTGGAGCAGATCGCGCCATTCGAGGACGGGAAGCTCAACCCCGCCACGGAAGCCGCAGACTTAGCGGCGTTGGAGCCGCACACAGACCTAACTTCAAGTGACATCTGTGTCACCGGAACCACGGACTCGACTCCGGCTACAGGTTCCGAACCATCTACGTCCGCATACGTCGAGCTTGATCAGACATCGATCATCGAATTCAGCTCCGCGACGTGCTAAACTCATTAAAAATCTATCCTTAGAGGGGGACTCATAGCCGAACTATATCCGGTTTGAACCGGAGGCTGATGAGGGAGAACTTCGTTTCCCACCCACCGCCCACTTCATAGCCACTGTCGAAGACTTAACCGACATGCTCGATTACGGATCCGAAGACATCGACGGTATGGCCGACGATGCCGGAGAAGAGGAGGCCCAAAACCCGCCGTTCACCGGACGATGGTCGGCCACCTCCTCATATGACGTATACATGGTGGATGCAGCAAAAGATAATAGCGGCAATTACAAGGAAAATCCAGTTGAGGATGAGCCTCCTAAGATACCAGTACTAGGGAAAACCTTATACACAGAATCTTAGCAGCAGCGTGGTTTAAAAACAAACACTACTGCTAATTAGCAGTAGCGTGCTTGAGGAAACCGCGCTACTAATAACCCGGTAGTAGTAGCGCTCTAGGTGAAACAAGCGCTACTACTATAATTGCCACGGCATTGCCTCGAGGCTAGATATAGTAGTAGCGCCCTTCCCTGGACGCGCTACTGCTAAAGTACTTAGTAGCAGCGTTTTTCTTCAAAACTCGCTGCTGCTAAGTATTGCACCTAATTAAGTTTAGTCCCATACTGCTAAGTGAACAAGGTGTTTACCACCTTAAATATGTTACTTCTCAAACTATCTCGAGCACTTGGTCTTCATTGAACTATATGTGTAGGATTTGTGGCTGCAATATTAATCCTCGCCTGTAACTATACAGGTACAGTGAGGATTCATGTTGACTATTTAGATTCTACACAAAAAGATCAATGATGACCAATGTATATTTTTGATGCGTGCTTAGACTTAGCAGTAGCGTTTTTCTCTAAAACGCGCTATAGCTAAATTAGCTATAGCGCGTTTCCTAAAGTGCGCTACTGCTAGTTCGACTTAACCACCCGCGCGCAGGCTCAAAATTTCACTAAGTCCTGCTTCCCCCTCTCTCCCCCATGTTCCCCTAACTCCTCTGTCGCCGCCGCCCGAGCCCGAGCCTGCCCTCACTGCTGCCGCCCGAGGCCGCCCTCAACCTCACCGCCGCCGCCCGCCGCCGCTCTCGACCTCACCGTCGCCGCCCTCGACCTCACCGCCGCCGCCCTCGACCTCACCGCCGCCGCCCGAGCCCGCCCAGGACCGCCGCCTCCCGATCCCGAGCCCGCCCTCGCCGCCCCTACCTCTCCGTCGCCGAGCACCTCCCGCCACCGTCTCTCCCCTCTCTGTAAGCCCCCACCCCTCCCCACCCCCTCTCTCTGCTTAGTTAGTAGATGTTTTTAGTAGTAGTAGATGTTAATTTAGGGTTCATAGATAATGATTTTTAGTAGTAGTAGATGTTAATTAGTAGTAGTGATGGTACTAGTTAACTAGGGCAGTATGGTTAATAGTAGATGTTTTTTACTATTGTATAATGTAGTTTTTTTACTGTTTTTAGTAAGTGTTTAAAATAATTAGTAAGTAAATTAATAAACTAGTTGAACTAGTTTAGTTTTAGTTGAACTAGTTTAGTAAGTAAATTAATAAACTAGTTGAACTAGTTGAATTAATAGAACTAATGTATTTTTAGTAAGAAAATTAATATAACTAGTTGAACTACTTTATTTTTAGAAAGAACTAGTTTTTTTCTATTTATAGTAAGTTTATATTTAGTAAGAACTAGTTGAATTAATAGAACTAGTTGAACATGTCATATTTGTTGTTATTTTTTTAGTTTAAGCAATTATTCGGGATGTATTAGTGATAACTTATAGGGTTTTTGCTTTTGCAGAAATCAAGGAGCCCCTCCATCATCCCCGCCGTCGTCCCCGTCACCGACCCCCTCCGACCTCGAGGTGTGACCAGCAAAATCTCCATGCCAAACATGTATATCTTGTGTTGCTCAAATAGGATATGTGGTTGCCCAAGTGGCCGGTCATGTTCAGGTTACACCTCCGAGTGGCCTATGTTTTGCCGGAGTGTTGATTAATTTCCGTTCCGGCAAATTTCAGGCGCTCGATATGTCCTTTTTTAGCAAAGGTCATGCCGGATTTTTCCGTGAATTCTGGCATGACTTGTGCTAGAATATGTAGGAAATATCGAGTGGCCTGGATTTTCTCGAAAAATAATGATCTAATTTAGGTTTTTAGTACATATATTTAATTGTACAAGTTTAATCTTTGAATTATGAACGTAGGAAATGTCGTACTCGGACGACGAAAGTCTCCCGGGGGAGTGCAGCTGGTGCCACGACGATCGAGGTCTGTGTGACAGGTGCCCTCACCTGGACGAAGATCGGCGCTTCAGCATTAAGCTCGAGGAGACCTTCGATGTTGAAACGGTACGCAACGACGACAAGTGTTTTTTTCGTAATTAAGCACGACTTCAACTATTTCAACGTCTAATTTTCATCTTTTACAATTCGACTAGCTTATCCCATGCCATGCAAGACGCTATGTCTTGGAGAGGATGGGTTTTGAAGACCATGAAAATTTTGAAACAAAGAAAATACACCTAAGGACCCATCATGATATGGATTTTGAAGTAAATCTGTACAATTCTCAGAGCGTAACCCATTTTGGTTGCCAAAATTGGGAAGCACTTTGCAAAATGTATGGTTTTTATAAGGGTATGATTGTCACCATGGATCTTGGTGATCCTGACATCGAGCAAGACAATATGGACATTTGGGTCCTTGTTGATACGCTTCCGATTCTACCGCTATGTGAGTTTCTCAAACATAGTTATTAACTAATTTATATTGTTTATTTCAAAATAGTTGACATCTTATTTCCATTGACAGCTTATTTTGATTCTTCAAACAATGTGCGGAAGATGGTAGACAAAACCCACTACACTGATGGCTCCGAATTAACTTATAAGGAGAAAAATCATCTGATCGCATTTCGTACTTATCTTGAGAATTACAATACCTATTATCGAACTCCTCCAAATTATGGTGAATACGTGCCACTAGTGCACGTGTTGAACCACGGTAACTTCTATGGAGATACCCTGGTAAGATTTTTTACTATTACGACATCCGTGCATCTTTTGCATACTTCTAAAACTAGTACATCATTGCTAACTGCGAAGTTATTACTATGTTTTTCAACAAAAAATCCTGATGGATTGTGTGCCTCATCTGATGTATCAGAATGGTCGCCTTGAAGTTCTGAACATACAGCCAGGTCATCCTACGGATCTCACCTGTGCATATCGGATTTCTAAAACCGGTGAACACATGCTAATCAAAGAATGGAAAAAATGTTTGGACATTCGTAAGGAGGTTCTTGGAAGCAACATTAAGCGAAAGGCAAGAATTGAAGACAGGATAATCTCCATTCTCCATAATGGAGAGTCAGGGGCTATCTTGTTTTTTGCTATTTACCTTAGAGAATATAGTAGGTCCTAAGAGAATGTAGTAGGTCCTATGAGGTACAATATGTTTATTATGTGGTACAATGTGTTAGAGTTGATGATGAGGAGTAGTTGTGATTATGACTAGTGACCAATTTGCTATGTGATGTCTCATTGATGAAAACGATGATCATGAGGAGGTGTTATATGACAATGTTGTATTATTATGATAAGTTGTTAATGATATGATGATGATGATGATGATGATGATATTTAATATATCATTGGGTGAAAGAACCGCGGATTAGTTTCAAGTGGATGTCCATCCACTTGAAACTAGTCCACGGTTCTTTCACCCCGTGATGTAATAACTCATTATGATGTAAAAACAATCTCTAAATTCCTGTTGTATGAAAACTTGTATAAAGGTGTATGAATACAACATGAAATAAAAAAGAAATAAAATACGAAATAATAGTAGTAGCGTGGGCAGGGAGAAGCGCTGCTAGTAATTACCAGTAGCACTCTTCTGAGAAAGCGCTACTACTAAGTCAATATAGCAGTAGCGTGGGTTAACGCACGCTACTGCTAACCTTTAGCTGTAGCACCGTACCAGTAGCGCTCCCGCCCGCGCTACTGATAGGCCTAAAACCCACGCTGCTGCTAGGCTTTTCCCTAGTAGTGTACAACCAAAGCACCGGCGTCAGCGGCGCCGCTCTAAATCACGCCACAACAAAGACAGCAACACCGACACAGGAGACGATAACACTCCGGACGGTGCCTAAGACAATAAAGATCTCGTTGAGGCAACTTCCAAACAGGACGAACGGGAAGACGGGCAAGCCAGCCCTGATGAAAAGGCCATACATGAAGACTCGGAGGACAGTAACTATCTTTCGCTCTCCGAGGATGAGGCGAGCCTTGGCGACGAGGATTTTATTGTGCCTGAGGAACCTCTCGAGCAGGAGCGCTTTAAGCGCCGGCTAATTTCCACTGCAAGGAGCCTGAAAAAGAAGCAGCAACAGCTTCAAGCTGATCAAGACCTGCTCAACGATAGATGGACTGAGGTCCTAGTAGTCGAGGAATACGGCCTCCAGCGCCCAGCCAAAAGTTACCCGAAGCGCAAATTGCTACCTCAGTTCGATGATGAAGCGCCGGAACCCATACAATCATTGCACAACGCGGCGAACCGAACACCACGCGGTCGGGACAAAGCGGCAACTCAAGCCGAACACCAGGCCGCCCTACGTCACCGTAAAGGCATAGATAAAACAGCTCGGGTTCATACATATGACCTTCGGCAGGACCTGGACAGTAGAGCAGGACATACCAGATTGATCTATGGATCGCGAAAACGTGCCCCGACACGCGGCGACGACTATCTACTCGGACGTGACAAGCCTAGTCACACCCGGGCCAAAAACCGCAAACGGACTCCATCGGAGCTACGTCGCAACGCGGCCCAGTATAGAGGCGCCGCACACCCTCCTTGCTTCATAGATGAAGTAATGGAGCACGAATTCCCAGTAGGGTTTAAACCCGTGAATATCGAATCATATGATGGAACAACTGATCCCGCGGTATGGATCGAGGATTTCCTTCTCCATATCCATATGGCCCGCGGAGATAACCTTCATGCCATCAAACACCTCCCGCTAAAAATCAAAGGGCCAGCTCGGTACTGGTTAAACAGTCTGCCTGAAAACTCCATCGGGAGATGGGAGGATTTGGAAGACGCCTTCCGTGACTACTTCCAAGGCTCATATGTCCGGCCACCAGATGCCGATGACTTAAGTCACATCGTCCAGCAGCCTCGAGAGTCAGCCAGGAAGCTCTGGACTAGGTTCTTAGTTAAAAAGAACCAAATCGTCGATTGTCCGGACGCGGAAGCCCTAGCGGCCTTCAAACACAGCGTCCGAGACGAGTGGCGCGCCCGCCACCTCGGTCAAGAAAAAACAAAATCCATGTCAGCCCTTACGGCTCTGATGACCCTCTTTTGTGCGGGAGAAGACAGCTGGCTCACTCGTAGAAGCAACATCGCCAGCGATCCGGGCACTTCTGGAGTCCGAGACGGCAATGGCAAGCCACAACGCAGTAAATAAAAACGTCGCAATGATAATGAGGGAACGCACGACACAACGGTCAACACCGGATTTAGCGGCCCCAAATCCAGTCAACGGAACAAGCCAGTCAAGGCAAGCAGAGACGGACCATCCAATTTAGACAAGATATTGGATCGGCCCTGCCAGATTCATGGCAACCCCGATAAACCAGCTAATCACACCAACAGAAGTTGTTGGGTCTTCAAATAGGCCGGCAAGCTCAACGCCGGACACAAGGGGAAGTAAAAACAGTGAACATGGTATACATGACACACACCTCTACTGGGAAGCATAAGAAGCGCTCCCTTCGGACTGAGGATCATCCTACGGTTACCTCAGTCGAAGTACAAAGCGGTCCTATTAAACCGCATACTTTTTCGGCCATTAAGCCGCCGGTCCCCATTCAGCAGGACCGACCAATTTCGGAACTGAACTAGCAGTTCAGTTTCTGCCGTCCGCCTCGTATACCCGCAACATCTGTACCACGCATACATAACTATGCACTTAAAATACCCTGGGCACTAGCGGAAGCACAATACAGATGGGTCTACAAGTACTCCCATAACCTCCTTTCTTTTTCTTTTCTAACTACTCTTTCTTTTTCATTATCCTTTACCACAGGTGGCTCAAAGGCTGGTCATCTCATGGACTCTATCGGAGTTCAAGTTCGTACATTCACCCAAAGGCTACCCCTGTTAAGGAGCCCCTTCATCGAGGAAAGGTGGCCCAGACGTGCGATAGGAGGTCCAATACAACTTTTTGTAGACCGCACTCTCTATTTTGCGAGCTTGTAAAGTGCCTGTTTCCTCAGCCGTCGACCCCCGGCATGTCAAATAGCCGGGGTTGTGGCGTTATTATCTATACAATGACGATTGGCATATCACTCAGGTTCCAGTGAACATAATCCGTATCCAGTATTCACTTTTCTCTAAGAACTGAATTTTGCTCCTTTGGTTGTTTCACACACGCACCCAGACATAACTTTCCAGGGGCTCGGTATGGGAACAAAATGAGTTGCCAATAAAGGCCGAACAGCTGTATAGCATAATTCGGCGTCGGGAGTTTGGCCTTATATGCACCAGCTCTGAATCATGTCTTGGGTCAATAGTTGGGTTGCCCAGCTCCTGTGCTTGCTACCTTACATTCCACTCTATTGGCTAGGGTAGTAAAGGGAGAACTACTGCGATTGTGCCATGGTTTACCCGGATGAGCACCTCAGTAGAGCAAGCCAAAAACTGACTGTCATGATGCCGCGAGAGCTGGTCAACCACTCGATGACTTATCGAAATCTTTCGCGATTCCCTCTGTATTACACAAAGGACCTTTCTTCAGGTCATACATGTAACGCACAGTATTGGGATAACGCCCTATAGTCCGATTGCCTAGTTCGCCGCATTGACACCTCCTTCATGGACCAAGACGTTGGGTTAAGAGTGATCAAGTGCTTTTCCGAACACCCCCGTATTTTCTATGAGGGGGCTGAAGCCGACGACTGGAAAACTTTCAGATTATACACAAACGGCCGCATAGGAGGAATCAAAGCTTTCAGGCAACATTAAAATAAAAAATAGCTTTATTATATCATAATATTGTCTTTTACAATTTCAATATATTTTACTTGAATATCATGTCTTTCGAGCACTAACCCTCTATCAAGCGGGCACCCTCTAAGACATCCTCGAAATAATGCTCTGGTGCGTGGTGGTCCTTGCCCTTGGGTGGACTCATAGCTGCAACGTCGGTGGCCTTCATATTCACCCAGTATGTCTTGATGCGGCAAAGGCCATCCGTGCACCTTCAATGCATGTTGACCGCTTAACAGCGGCGATACGTGGCACCGCATCAACAAGTCGCTGCACCAAACCGAAATAACTATATGGAATTGGCTCGGTCGGCCACAGCCGGACCACGACGTCCTTCATGGCAGATCCGGACATCTTATGGAGCTCTGCCCACTGGGCCATCTGTTCATTTAGCTACAGCGGACGCTTTGGCATGCTAAACTGCGACCAGAACAGCTTTTCTGTTTCACGTCCTTCTTGAGCTTGGAAAAACTGCGTCGCATCGGAGACACTCTTTGACAAGTCCAACAATGCGTCTGGAGACCTCCACACTTGGTTAAGAGGGGCATAATTCGGATCGCCGAACTTAGTTTGTAACAAAAAGGGCTTACCAGCCGCGATCTCGCAGCTTGCCGGATCTCCTCCCAGGCCGCTCTAGACTCGGACCGTGCTTGTCGCCTCTCGTAAGGCCTTATGAAGACCAGCCGTTCTGGCTTTATTATCTTTCTCGAGAAATTCGCAGCGGCTAGCGCCATCATTTTGATCAAGCGCCATGGTGGATATTCTCTCCTCGTATTGGCGCCGAGCAGCCTATTCAGCCTTTAACTCGGCAGATGCCTCTTCGACAGCCGCATTACTAATCCGTGCCTGCTCCTTGGCCCGGGCTAGCTCAGCCCGAAGGATCTCAACTGCGGCGGCACCATCTGCAGTCACGCATATCTCAGTATACAATTCTTAGCGTCATGCTTATAAGCACATGCACATAATGACTGCCCCAAAAACATACCTTGCGCCTCGTCAAGCAATTGTTGATAAGCATGATGTCATCATTCGCCTCATCAATCCTCCGCTGCAGATCTGCATCCTCTGTAGTTCGGGTAGTAGCCAGGGAGGTACCAGCCTATGTTCCAATTAATCAGATTATTTCCTGGGCATATCTTTTTGATCCTCTGATCGCCTCCCTTGGGAAGCCAATCAGAGTCCCTGGGGCTACTATTTATACACAGGTGCATTTTGTGAATAAAACACAATCGACAATATTACAGTACAAACCTCGAAGCCTCTTAGCAGGCTCGTGAAGCCTTCATTCAATCCGCTTTTCGCGGACAGAACCTTTTCAACCACCGTACCCATCAAGGTACGATGTTCCTCTGAGATGGACGCCTGTCGCAGCATGTTCGTCAAGATATCCGGCGCTTCCGGATCTCCGGAAGCTGCTGTAGGAATATGGCCTCCCTTCGAAGGGATCCGTTTATTCGTCCCTGGAGTCGTCTCCGGCTGTAAGCCGGACTGTCCGGGGCCTTTGTTGTTGACCCCCGGACCCTGGGCTACCAAAGTATCGCCTTCGGGTAGTGTCTTCATCATCCCTCGCACCACTTGTTGATCAGGAGAGACCCTCCGGGATGACACCTCGAAGTCGTCCGCCCTATTGGGCGAGGAGACCGGTGGAGGCGTCTCGCTTTCCATCATCTCCGGGAGAAGGTCCCCCAAGGAAGAAGATTGTTGAAGAAGGTTGTGTGTCGAGCTGAAGAAACATATATTCTAGATGTTACCTTGGTGACAGGAAAGGAATGGGATATGTTTAAAACACCCTTGGTCACTTACGATTTGGCTAAAGGCTTGTCCTCACAATGGGACTGCGCGATGGCGTCGTCCTCCAAGCCCGAGCCGCCCGACAGGGGCATCTTGCCTCGCTTAGGAGCCTTTTCCTCCCAACCTTCGGAGGCGGCCCTTTTCTTACCATGGGGAGGAGGGATGTTGGCCTCTCCTTCACTTTTGCCTACAGGCGAGGGGATTTTGAGCTCCCCGGACACAGAGTCTGATATACCTTCGGGATGGAGGCCACCTTTGGTCCCCCCACTCTCTGCCTTGTCCTCCTTCACGGGCATCTGGTACGGTGCCGGGGCCAGCATCCTTGTTAGTACGGGATCCGCTGAGTCTTCGGGAAGGGGGGCCGAACAACTAATTCGCTCCGCTTTCTTTATCCAGCCATGGAAAAAGACAGTTTGCTCAGTATCGTATTACGGCATACATAGCTAAAAAATTGTTCGGGAGTCAAGCGCTTACCGAGGTATCCGGATGGTTGTTGTTGAGGCCGATGTCTTCGGTGGTGTCCGGCCACTGTTTTCATTTCCCGAAAAACAACTTCCACATTCGTTCGTGCGTAGCGCGAAAGAAGTGTTGGAGGGTTCGTGGTCCTTCCGGATTAAACTCCCACACTCAGAGAGGCCCTCGCTGGCACGGCAGGTCCCGGCGGTCCAGCATTACTTGAATCACATTGATAAGATCGGTGTCCTTCTCAAGGAGGCTCCGGATGCGGCTCTGTACAGTCTGCACTTCGTCAATTGATCCCCAGTCCAGCCCCTTATTAATCCACGATGCAAGCTGTAACGGACGGCTAGATCAGAACGCGGGTATAGCTGCCCACTTGGTACCGCGGGGTTCAGTGACGTAAAACCACTCCCGCTGCCATAGGTTGGGAGTTTCGGTGAAAGTGCCTTTCGGCCAGAGAGCATTGGTAAGCTTGCTCACTGTAGCACCGCTGCACTCCGCTTGTTCCCCGTCGACTACCTTCGGCTTCACACTAAAGGTCTTGAGCCATAAGCCGAAGTGTGGGGGAATACGGAGAAAAGCTTCGCATGTGATAATGAACGCTAAGATGTGAAGGAACGAATCTGGGGCTAGATCATGAAAATCTAGTCCGTAATAAAACATGAGCCCCCGGACGAAGGGATGAAGAGCGAATCCTAGCCCTCGGAGGAAGTGGGAGATGAATACAACCCTCTCGCCGGATCTGGGAGTAGGAATAACCTGTCCTCGAGCAGGAAGCCTGTGGGAGATCTCCGCAGTCAGGTATCTGGCCACACGGAGCTTCGCAATGTCCTCCTCTGTAACAGAATAAGCCACCCATCGGCCCTGTGGGCTGGGTCCGGGCATGATTGGGAAGCTTGAAGCGATGAAGTCGAACCTTGGGTGCGAGAACTCGAGGAAAGGGCCGGCGTAAAAAAAGACGGCACTTGGCTCCTTTATAAAGGCAACGTATACCGAACGCCTCCTCCTAAGCCTGAAAACCTGCTTATGCCTAAGGAATCATCCCAATGGAACGGTTGGGTTACCCACGCTTGTATTAATGAGAATCCCACAATAAGGGGACAAGATCTCCGCTTCGACAAGACGTGCTAATAAAAACCGCGCCTCGAAACATGGAACAGCAGGACAAGAAACGGTTCGAAATAATGACCGGCCAGACGTGATGTCACATTACAAAAAGATTGTCAGCGGATTGGACTCGTGAAATATTATACTCTCTGCGGTTGTGTGTGGTACTTGTGTTGCAGATCCGGACACGTTTGTTGCGTCTGAAGACTATCTTGGAGTATTCGAAAAGAGGAACCCGCCTTGCAATGCCGAAGACAATCTGCACGCCGGACACCTCGTCATTGATCACTTGTTCAGGGGCTACTGAGGGAGTCCTGGACTAAGGGGTCCTCGGGCGTCCAGCCTGATAGCCATGGGCCGGACTGTTGGGCTGTGAAGATACAAGACCGAAGACTCTCTCCCATGTCCGAATGGGACTCTCCTTGGTGTCCAAATATGAAGATTCCTTTCTCTGTAACCGACTTTGTACAACCCTGGTCCCCTCCGGTGTCTATATAAACCGGAGGGCTTAGTCCGGAGAATAATAATAATCATAATCATACAGGCTAGACTTCTAGGGTTTTAGCCATTACGATCTCGTGGTAGATCAACTCTTGTAACACTCATATTCATCAAGATCAATCAAGCAGGAAGTAGGGTATTACCTCCGTAGAGAGGGCCCAAACCTGGGTAAACATTGTGTCCCCTGTCTCCTGTTAGCATCAACCTTAGACGCATAGTTCGGGACCCCCTACCCGAGATCCGCCGGTTTTGACACCGACACCAGTCGCCCCAAAATTCAACCCATGGTCTTCCTGTCCGATCACTTTCGATCGCAGGGACCACCCGACCAGTATCCGTCATGGCGGTTCAGGCGCATTGGTCCTCGACCCAATCATCGATGGATTCCATCTCACGCGAGTCCTCATGGATGGTGGTAGCAGCCTGAAGCTGCTCTATCAGCATAAAGTGCGCAAAATGGGCATTAATCCCTCAAGGATCAAGCCCACAAAGACTACCTTTAAAGGAGTCATACCAGCTGTAGAGGCCCGCTGTACGAGCTCAATCACACTAGGGGTTGACTTCGAATCCCCGGACAACTTCCGAAGCGAAGAATTGATCTTTGATATCGTCCCGTTCCGCAGCGGCTATCACGCACTGCTGGGACGAACCGTATTTGCCCGATTCAACGCAGTGCCACACTATGCTTATCTCAAGCTCAAGATGCCCGGACCACGTGGCGTCATAAAATTCAATGGAAACACGGAACGGTCCCTCCGTACCGAGGAGCACACAGCTGCTTTAGTAGCAGAAGTACAGAGCGGCCTTTTCAAGCAGAACCTTAATTCGGCGTCCAAGCTCCCGGACACTGTCAAACAAGTCCGGACTACTCTGCAGCAGGTCAGCCCAGCTCGTCAAGAGCTCAAGTAGCAATTTGGCCTCCGTCTCAGTCCCGACGAAGTGCGGCATTTGTACCGCTAATACATAATAACACACTCAAAATATCATGGGCATAGACAGAGACATAACTAGATTGTGATCCATAATATGGCTCAACCGCCACTGGACACACATACTTTCACTTTTCCTTTTTTTTCTCTCTTTCTTTTCCTTTTCAGGTTTCTTTTCCACAGGCCTTTCCTAACAGCCTGCTCACCGGTCCTTTCGAAAGGATAGATACACCAAGACAGCAAGAAGCACTGACGTATAAGGGAATTTCTGGGTGGTCTCTTTAACGATCACTCTACCTGTTTTCAGGACCCGCACGCCGCTCTCCCTTGGTTGTGGCATATTAAATAGCCTGTTGCTTATTGCACTACTTGTACAAATACGCTTTGACGTATTAATCAAAATATATTGGACACAGTTTGTGGCCTACCTTCTGCAGCACAAGCTTACTACCCCCTTTTCTTTTTTTCGATAATCTCATGAAGTAGCACCCGTACACTTTTGTATGCGTTAATCTGCCAGGGGCTTCATTGCGCCCCATTATATGGCAACAATGTCCAAACAATTTTTACAGTATAGTTCAGCTCCCCGAATTTAGCATTATATGCATTGGCTCCGAATCATGTCTTTGGTCAATAGTTGGGTTGCCTGGCTCCTGTGCTTACTACCTTACGTTCCGCTATATCGGCTAGGGTAGTAAAGGGAGAACTATTGTGACTGTGTCCTGGTTCATCCGGATGAGCACCTCTGTAGAGAAAGCCAAAAACTGACTGTCATGATGCGGCGTGAGCCGGTCAGCTCTTTGGAGGTTTCAAATCTTTAGCGATTTTTTCCGCATTATGTGATGAATCCGTTCTTACCCGATCAGGCGTTTACAGCACCCTAGTCCGGATTAAATGCTAACTAGGGGCTGTGCCTACATTTTTATTGTTGAACTCCTATGGCTAAGTGAGGGTGATAAAGCCATATAGTCCGATTGCCTGGTTCGTTGCGCTAAACACCTCCTTCAAGGACCAAAATTTTGGATCAATAGTGTTTAGATTCCATCCCGAACACCCCCGTACTACCTACATGGGGGCTGAAGCCGACGACTGGCCAACTCTCAGATTTCATAAACACGGCCGCACAAGAGGTAAAATTCTAACAAGCATTATATTACATAATCAACTTTGTTCCATAATAAAGGGCGAGATAATATGAATGTATTCATTCAAAGATTACATCTTTCGCACATTGCTCCACCACAATGTGGGATCCCTCCAGGACATCGCTAAAATATCGCTCGGGCGTGCGGTGCTCCTTGCCCTCAGGCGGTCCCTCGGTCGCGTGCTTGATGGCATTCATCTTCGCCCACAGCATCTTGACATGGGCGAAGGCCATCCGCGCACCTTCGATACAGACTGACCGCTTGATGGCGTCAAGTCGAGGACAGGCATTGAGTAGCCGCTTCACGAGACCGAAGTAGCTACTGGGTACGACTTCGGCAGGCCACAGTTGGATTATTAAGTCCTTCATGGCCAGTTCGGCTACCCTATGCAGTTCGACCAGCTGTTTTAGCTGATCGCTAAAGGGCACCGGATGTTCTGGCGCAAGGTATTGCGACCAGAACAGCTTCTCCATTGAGTTCCCTCTTCGGCTCGGAAGAATTCCGCAGCGTCAGAAACACTGCGCGGCAGATCTGCAAACGCCCCTGGGAAACTCCAAATCCGGGTTAGTAAGAGATACCTCTTCTTCACATACTTGCTTTGTATAATAAAAGCCTTACCCGCCGCGATTTTCTTGTCCTCTTGGATTTCCTGGAGGGCGCCCTGGGCTTCAACCAGGGCCTCTTTTGCACTCTGGCGAGCCATGGCGAGTTCGGTGTCCTGATCCGCAATGTCACGCTCCAAGGACTCGCATTTCTTGACAGCATCCTGGAGCTCCTGCTGGACCTCACCAACCCTGGCCTCGTGTTTTTCATGGGCGGCTTGCTCCTCTGCTGCTTACTTTTTCACATCAGCCAGCGCTTTCTTGACGGTTTCTACCTCAGCAGACGCTCCTACAAATATCATGGCACTATGGTCAGCACAAGTCATTCATCCTTTTCCGGATACACACAAGGCCATCACATACCTTGCTTGTCCTCCAGATGCTTTTTTACACGGCCGAGCTCTTCCTGAGCCCGCTCCAGACTCTGCTTTAGTCCGGAGACCTCAGCAGCATGAGGGGTTTGAAGGAAATATGCCCTAGAGGCAATAATAAAGTTATTATTTATTTCCTTATATCATGATAAATGTTTATTATTCATGCTAGAATTGTATTAACCGGAAACATGATACATGTGTGAATACATAGACAAACAGAGTGTCACTAGTATGCCTCTACTTGACTAGCTCGTTGATCAAAGATGGTTATGTTTCCTAGCCATAGACATGAGTTGTCATTTGATTAACGGGATCACATCATTAGGAGAATGATGTGATTGACTTGACCCATTCCGTTAGCTTAGCACTCGATCGTTTAGTATGTTGCTATTGCTTTCTTCATAACTTATACATGTTCCTATGACTATGAGATTATGCAATTCCCGTTTACCGGAGGAACACTTTGTGTGCTACCAAACGTCACAACGTAACTGGGTGATCATAAAGGTGCTCTACAGGTGTCTCCAAAGGTACTTGTTGGGTTGGCGTATTTCGAGATTAGGATTTGTCACTCCGAGTGTCAGAGAGGTATCTCTGGGCCCACTCAGTAATACACATCACTATAAGCCTTGCAAGCATTGTGACTAATGGGTTAGTTGCGGGATGATGTATTACGGAACGAGTAAAGAGACTTGCCGGTAACGAGATTGAACTAGGTATCGAGATACCAACGATCGAATCTCGGGCAAGTAACATACCGATGACAAAGGGAACAACGTATGTTGTTATGCGGTCTGACCGATAAAGATCTTCGTAGAATATGTGGGAACCAATATGAGCATCCAGGTTCCGCTATTGGTTATTGACCGGAGAGGTGTGTCGGTCATGTCTACATAGTTCTCGAACCCGTAGGGTCCGCACGCTTAACGTTACGATGACAGTTTTATTATGAGTTTATGTATTTTGATGTACCGAAGGAGTTCGGAGTCCCGGATGAGATCGGGGACATGACGAGGAGTCTCTAAATGGCCGAGACGTAATGATCGATATATTGAACGACTATATTCGGACTTCGGAAAGGTTCCGAGTGATTCGGGTATTTTTGGAGTACCGGAGAGTTACGGGAATTCGTATTGGGCCTTAATGGGCCATACGGGAAAGGAGAGAAAGGCCCCAAAGGGAGGCCGCACCCCTCCCCATGGACTAGTCCGAATTGGACTAGGGAGTGGGGGGGGCGCCCCCTTCCTTCTTTCTCCTTCTCCCTTCCCTTCTCCTATTCCAACAAGGAAACGAGGAGTCCTACTCCCGGTGGGAGTAGGACTCCCCCCTTGGTGCGCCCTCCTCCTTGGCCGGCGGCCTCCCCCATGCTCCTTTATATACGGGGGCAGGGGGGCACCCCATAGACACAACAATTGATCTATTGATCTCTTAGCCGTGTGCGGTGCCCCCCTACACCATATTACAACTCAATAATATAGTAGCGGTGCTTAGGCGAAGCCCTGCGTCGGTAGAACATCGTCATCGTCACCACGCCGTCGTGCTGACGAAACTCTCCCTCAACACTCGGCTGGATCGGAGTTCGAGGGACATCATCGAGCTGAACGTGTGCTGAACTCGGAGGTGCCGTGCGTTCGGTACTTGATCGGTCGGATCGTGAAGACGTACGACTACATCAACCGCGTTGAGTTAACGCTTTCGCTTTCGGTCTACAAGGGTACGTGGACAACACTCTCCTCTCTCGTTGCTACGCATCACCATGATCTTGCGTGTGCGTAGGAAATTTTTGAAATTACTACGTTCCCCATCAGGGTTGTGGCTAGCAACGACACCTGCTTATTACATAAGACATATTTAGTTAGTTTCCTGCGAAAATTACTTGATCCTCTATCCGGATTTTCTTTTTGAACACTAGACAGTGTCTCAGGGGCTACTGTTTATACTGTGACTTTCCTTTTTGCGTCACTTACCTCAAAGCCTGTCAGCAGGCTGGTGCAGGCTTCGGTCAGTCCGCTCTTAATGGACTGGACCCTCTCAAGCACTGTACCCATAAGGATACAGTGTTCCTCCGCAATGGAAGCGCCTCGCAGCGCTTCCAGCAGATTATCCGGTGCCTCTGGATGGACAGAGGTCACCTGCGGAATAGGCGCACCTCCTCCCTTCGAAGGAGGCTGGTTGCTTGATTCCGGAGCTGTGTAGGTCTCCGGGGTGGTATTCGGCTGGGGCCCGAACTGAATATGGCCCCCGTCGCCAGTCTTCATGGGGATTTTCTCCCCCATGTGTTCGGCGGCCAAGGCTTCACCCTCGAGCGCCGCCCTAGCGGCCTCCTGCGTCTCCCCCTGGTCTGTGATCCTTCGGGACAACACCTCGGTGTCATCCATGGCCCTGGGAGAGGAGGCCACCGGAAGGGACCCGCTGTCCATCACCTTCGGGTCCTGCAAATTCCACGAAGATGAGGATCGCCCGAGGTTGGAACGGGCCGGACTGCAAGTGCATGATTCAACACGTTAAAACTGCAAACTAAAGAGGGTGAATACATAAATGTGTCAGGTTCTTTGGGTACTCACGACTCGGCCTGGGGCTTATCTCGGGGGCGCGACTCTAGGCTGCTATCGATTTCCCACGCGGAGTTATCCATGCGGGAGAGCTTCCCTTTCTTGGATGCCTCTGCCTCCAGATTTGTGGAGGCCGCCCTCTTCTTCCTCCCTCAGGGGGGGAGTTGCTTTCTTCCTCCTCCTCGTCGTCTTCGGCGGAGGAGGAATGAGTCTTGGTGCCTTTGGACGTCACGTCCGAAGCTCCCTTGCGGCGAAGGCCACTTCTGGCCCCCTTGGCCTTCCTCTTGGCCTTCTTCTCCGGCGCCTAGTAAGGCGCCGGGACCAGCATCTTCATCAGGAGCGGGATGGCTGGCTCCTCAGGAAGCGGAGCCGGACACTGAATCCGCTCCGCCCTCTTTGTCCAGCCCTGAAAAAATAAATGGTGAGGTTTAGATATCTACCCTGAACAAGTAAGTAAAGGATACACCTTGAAACGTGAAATACTTACCGCACTGGCGGGATGGGCCAGGGCGTGCCCACGGTCCTTAGTTGTCTCCGGCGGCGTCTCGTTGCCCTTGAAGAGCACCTTCCAGATATCTTCGTGCGTGGTTCCGAAGAACCGTTGCAAGGTCTTGTGCTTGTCCGGATTGAATTCCCATAAATGGCAAGTCCGGCTCTGGCATGGAAGGATCCGGCGAACTAGCATCACCTAGATCATGTTAATGAGCTTGATCTTGTTGTCCACCATGCTCTGGATGCGCCTTGGCAGCGCTGTCCGACGAAGACCAATTCAGGCTCTTCTCTAGCTAGGAGGTGAGCTGCATTGGGGCCCCGGACTTGAATTCGGGAGCCGCGGCCCAGGTGGCGTCGCGGGGCTCTGTGACATAGAACCACAGTTGCTGCCACCCTTTGACGGCCTCCGCAAAGGTACCTTTGGGCCATGTGATGTTGGGCATCTTGCTCACCATGGCACCTCCGCACTCTGCGTGTTGGCCATCCACCACCTTCGGCTTCACGTTGAAGATCTTGAGCCACAGTCCGAAGTGGGGTGGAATGCGGAGGAAGGCCTCGCACACGACAATAAATGCCGAGATGTTGAGGAAAGAATTTGGGGCCAGATCGTGAAAATCTAGCCCGTAGTAGAACATGAGTCCGCGGACGAAAGGGTGGAGAGGAAACCCTAACCCGCGGACGAAGTGGGGGATGAACGCCACCCTCTCATTGGGCTTCAGGGTGGGGATGATCGGCTGCCCCTTGGCCGGAAGCCGGTGGGCGATTTCCTTGGCCAGGTACCCGGCCTCCCGAAGCTGGATGATGTCCTTCTCATTGACGGAGGAGGCCATCCACTTGCCTTGCGCCCCAGATCCGGACATGATTGAGTGCTTTCTTGGGGCGGAAAAGACGAGGACTTGGGCACTGGAGCTCGAGAATGGATGGGCAGAGAAAGAGAGAAGGCGTGGGTGAAAGAAAGGAATCCTTATCTCCTTACAAAGGCAGTGAATATCAAGCGCCTCCCCACTCGCGTTAAAACTCTCCTGTTCCCAAGGGCTGCGCAGACGACACGGTTGGATTACCCACGCCCGTATTGATGAGAATCCCGTAATAAGGGGACACGATCTCTGCTGCGACAAGACATGCCAATAGAAACCGCATTTTGAAATGTGAAGCGACAGGCCGAAAAATGGTTCGAAAGAATAACCGGGCAGGGACGTGATGTCACGCTACAAAATTTTTTCAGCGGATTGGACTCGTGAAATATTATATTCTTTACGGTTGTGTGTGGTACTTGTTTTGCAAAGCCGGACACGTCCGTTGTGTTCGAAGTCTGTGTTGGAGTATTCGGAGAAGGAACCCGCCCTGCAATGCCGAAGACAATCTGTGCGCCGGACACATCACCATTGAAGCCTGGTTCAGGGGCTACTGAGGGAGTCCTCGATTAAGGGGTCCTCGGGCATCCGGACTATGGTACGTGGGCCGGACTGATGGGCTATGAAGATACAAGACCGAAGACTCTCTCCCGCGTCTGGATAGGACTCTTCTTGGTGTGGAAGGCAAGCTCGGCGTCGTGGTATGAAGATTCCTTTCTCTGTAACCGACTTTGTACAACCCTAGTCCCCTCCGGTGTCTATACAAACCGGAGGAATTTGTCCGTAGAGGCGGTCATAATCATAGTCATACTGGCTAGAATTTTAGTGTTTTAGCCATTACGATCTCGAGGTAGATCAACTCTTGTAATACTCATATTCATCAAGATCAATCAAGCAGGACATCATAGAGAGGGCCCGAATCAGGGTAAATATTGTGTCCCCTGTCTCCTGTTACCATCAACCATAGACGCACAGTTCGGGACCCCTACCCGAGATCCACCGGTTTTGACACCGACAACCACCGAAGTCACTGGTTCCCCATCGGCCGATCGATAACTAGGCAGTGAGCCTCTTGATGGTCCAGGTTCGCCTGTCAGAGCTGAAGAGGAAGAGGTCGAACTCACCTTTGACCTCCATGGTTAGCAGTAGACGTGGTACCCTCCACCACAGCCGTGGTAAAGGAGGCCGGTCTTGTAGTCTTCCTCGATTAAGAACCTATCACTCGGTTGTCGGATCAAATCAAGTGAGGGCGTGGCAGCGCTGCCAGGCCGGTAAATGTAGGGTGCCGCCGTCGATGCCGGGAGGGAAGCGTACCAGTGCAACGATTGGCTCCAACGGAATGTGTAGCTTCTATTCAGATTCAGAGAGATATGGTTTATATGTCAATGAGAGGAGTCAGTATTTGATTGATTTGATTAGCAGCAAATAACAAATGTGGAGTGAAAAAAAAGAATTGAACACCCACAATGGATTTGAATGCCCAAAATGGAATTTCTGGATCCGTGCAGACCAAGTCTACAAAAGGTTCGTCCAGCCCCATATTGGACCTGGATCTCCGTGAGAATTGTGGTCATTTCCATATGAAGCCCCAGCTGGAGCGCGTCGAGTACATACATGACCACCGAGGCCGAGTTCTAGCACATACGTACGTGGAATAGCATGCCATACTACATCAGTACGGCCAGTGCACGTGCTGTTCCGGGGCAGGTACGTCGCTGTGATGGAGATGTTGGGAGAGAAAGGATAGCCTCTGGATTGCCATGAACGGCATTGTGCTAGCTATAGCACGGTGTGCAGTAACAGCTCCACCGTAGACGAGCTAAACACTCTAGGTGTGGGCGACGGTGGCTTGAGATGGCCGGTGAGCCGTATGAGGTGGCCCAGCGCAGTATAAAATCATCATTTGGTTGCCTCCTCTTGCACAACCACGCCAATGTGCAGGGCCTGTCGAGACCACTTCTGCCAACAGCTCCTCGAGACCACCCGCCTGCACCAAGGTTTCCGCTACGATTGTGGTCATTTCCACATAAAGCAACGAACTGTGTCGGTCTCACTGGAAATGTTCATCCTAATGGCTCTCAATCCCACTAATCGATTAGTATCCTTTGGACTTCTGCACTAGTGCAAACTAGCAAAGCCCGCACGGCGGCACGCCGCGCCTGTCGATACCGTGTCTACATACGGATTGTGTTTATTGTTTACAATAAGTGTTACTAATTTAAGATAGGAGAACCCTATGCGTAAAAATATGGACGAAGGAAGATAACCTACAAAGAGACATATGTATTGCCATCATGCATGCTACATGTGGATAAACAGGGGAATACATGTTTGTACATCTCTATGAGGCTCATTTATTCTTGTTGTATGTGGTACGTTCTACAAAGCAAAGGGTACACGATGATGTTGTTAGGTATTCATTTTGTGTCCGCGGCACTGCATTGTTTGTGTATATTGCTTTTTATGTGGGGTAAAATAATCATAACCTTGGAACAATAAGATGCTATGTGGGATGGAGAAAATAGAGTGCAATACATGGAGGAAAAAAGAAGATTTCATTTTTTATGGCGAAAGAGTAGATGTTCTACACTGTTCTGGTTCAACCTCCCGCAGAGTTGGTACCTGTGATAATGACTTGACCAAATTCTTGAACTTGGTTTTGTGCTGGTGTTGAGCCGGTATACGAATTGCTGGATCTTTAGTAGCTGGGTGTTGTGGGTACATGTGATACAATCAAATATTTCTTTTGGGATAGATGGTACAATCAAATCTTTATGGGTTTACATGCATCACCTTGGGCAGTATAATGTCAGGAAAATATGTCAAGTTTATTTATTGATGTCATTGAGCCCTTCTGCATGTAGTAGGAGGATGATAAGTTTAAATAGGGTTAGCTACACGCTGCTTGTGAAGTGTGCAGAACGGTATCTTTTGTCGAAACACGGATTGATAACAATGGCAGGAGTTCCAATTATGAAGCCTTAATAAACTGACCGGCTAACAATACATTCAATACTACAACATGAAGGATCATTCCCAGATCATGCAGAAGTTTCTAAACATAACGTGTAGACAAAGAGCGTATTATTTGTTCCTTACAATATGGACATCCATGAGAAAATAAGAAATGTGCATACATTAGGAACTCGTTTCAGCACAGGACATGATAAGAAGGATAATACAATACTAATAGTTCCATTAGGCGGTTAACTACACAAATTATGGTCACCTTTTATACCTTATGGTTCTCCGGAGAAATATCCTCGTCAAAGGGCTGCGAGAAAAATGCATTCTTGGAAATATAGAATTTGGGAAATTTGCTACAAATCCTACGGTTACAAAGATCTACATAAAAAGAACTGGAAGATTCAAATGTGCAAACACCGGAGATATTGGATCCTTTACTCGATAGGTTCGAAATTATCTCTGTACAAATATTTTCTTATGTACATTCAGGTCAAAAATGACGAAAAATAATGCCACAAAATGTGGACTCACTTCTTTTGATAGCCTCGTACATGAACATAGTGCAACATTTGTGGAAACAAAGATGGTAACAACAAACCATACAACATTGAAATTGCTTTGAATGATTCCTCAAATGCACGCATGAAAATAAAACAACAGATGGCCATAATTGACAAGTTAAGAAACATGTGTCGAGCGTCAATAATTGGGTGAATGAGTAGAATTTTGCCTTGTTTCAAAAGAGGCAAAAAATAATGATGCTGAAGCGGGGTGATGAACATCCATAAATGTTTTAGGAATGACAATGACATCATTTATAAATCTTAAATAGAAATAAAACTATATTAACAATCATGCCTAAAAGGCTAGACAAAATCCAAAAGTGGACAAATATATCAGAATACATTCAGGAGTAAGTATCTCCCTGAATCTATGCTTGTTTATTGTTGACTCAATTTGGTAAATGAGCACCTATGAACCAATTATTGTAACCACACTGTTATAACCACTAAATATACACGTAATGGCCTCTTTGGTTCTATTCTATGTCTTCGATTTAATTACATTAAGCAAACAGTGTAGTCGTCTGATTTTTTTCTACCTTTAAGTTATTCGCTGGAAAAAGGAAAATAGCTGCAACCAATTGTCATTGAACTGATGGAATGCCATACGAGGACACCAGTCCCAACAGAAGATTCTGACAAAGAAGATGTTCATTTTAAAGACTTTCTTGCAGTGCAAGCTCCGCATCTTGTAAATGATCATTCAATACAAAAGAGAATGACATAACATTAAAATGATGATTTTTATCAACTCCTCATATTTTTTTACAGCCTACATAACCTGGAACTGCTATTCCAAGATAGGAAATTTAATGACTCATACAACCAGGCACTAGAATATAAATTAGAGATTATCAGAACTAGTTTAGATTGGATAATATAGACCAGTAGCCTTTCCTTTCATTTGATCTTTCTCTGAAAAGAATCATACAAGAGTGCGATCAACAGTGAAATAATAAATAAAGGACTTTTATAACTACCAAACGTTCGGATTCAGCAATAGGCGAGAACGATCCTTACTTCACTCTAATTATATACATGCATGCATTAGAATGACTAATTTTACTTTCACGTGCACTCCTCCCTCTAACTACATGCATATATGCACTAAAGGACAAAAGGCCGATGTCATCCTAGATTCTTTCTTTTTTCAAACTTCAAAATGTTTTGTAGCTCAAACCATCGCTCCAAATGAAATATCGTCTTCACAAAAATAAATCGTCTCGATGAGGTCTTCGAAACTAGATCCTATGTTGATATGTTCTAATGACTTTTTTTGGACCAAAAGTTACCACACCCGGGCTACGTGAGTTATCACATCTGTCATACACAAGTTACCGTGTCATTTACACAAAAGTTTCGGGGGTATGTTTTCAACAAACTTTTGTCCGAGGGGTCAAAAAGTGATTATGATGTTTGCAGTGAGTTATCAGCTTTGTTGTGTATATTACCATGTTGCACAAAAGTTATCGGGGGTATCTTTTTCAACAATTTTTGTTTCCTCGGTCAAAAAATTACCGCGATATTTGTATATGAGTTATCAGCTCTCATGTGCGTGTATTATCATGTTGTTCACACATGAGTTATTGGGAGGTATTTTTTAACAACATTTTTCCATGTTATCAGCTTATGTTATTTACATGAGAAGTTATCAGTGGTATGTTCTCAACAAATTTTTTCACGTCAAATTTATCGTGGTGTTTGTACCTATGTTATTAGGGTTGGGAGCCTATATTATCATGCTATTTACACAAAAAGTTATCAAGGTATGTTTTCAACATCTTTTTTTCATGGGTCAAAGTTATCTTGGTGTTTGTACCTAAGTTGTCATGTCCGGAAGCCTATAATACCATGTTATTTACACAGATGTTACCGGAGTATGTTTTCAATAAAAAAAATCTACGGGTCAAAGTTATCGTGGTGTTTATACCTAAGTTATCAATTCCGGGAGTGTATATTGTCAAGCTATTTACAAAGAAGTTATCAGTTGTATGTTTTCAACAATTTTTTTTCATGGGTCAAAGTTATCGTGGTGTTTGTGCCCAAGTTATCAGGACCGGGAGCCTATATTATCACACTATTTACACAAGACAAGTTATCAGAGTATATTTTCAACAACTTTTTTCACGGGTTATCGTGGTGTTTGTACCTAAATTATCTGGTCCAGGAACCTATATTACCATGTTATTTACACAGATATTACCGGAGTATGTTTTCAAAAACTTTTTTCCACGGATGAATGTTATCATGGTGTTTATTCCTAAGTTACCAAGTCCGGGAGTGTATATTATCATGCTATTTACAAAGAAATTATCGGTGGTATGTTTTCAACAACTGTTATCCAGTGGGCAAAGTTATCGTGATTTATTTACCTAAGTTATCAAGTCCAAGAGCCCGATGGCATGCATTAGTTGCGTGCTCCTGGTCTTGAAATGGAGAGAAACATGCTACCATAATGGGAGCAAGGATTGTGTGCTCCCATTTCAATCCTCTTAATTTTCCAGTCCATTATTTACATTCCTTGAACAAGGTAGAAATGGGAGCAAGACTACCATAATGTAGAGAGACAACAACGTTTTTAACACTATATATGGTAATTGCCTATTGTAACCAACAGGCTATTTAACACTAGTAGAAAAAGGGCCATTTGTCCCGGTTCATAAGGCCCATTTGTCCCGGTTCGGGAACCGGGATCAAAGGGTCGGTACTAAAGCCCTACACCTTTAGTCCCGGTTCTTATACCAACCGGGACAGATGGGGCTCCACGTGTCCGCTGCGCCTTGCCCTGGCAGGGGGGCCTTTTTTCCCGGTTGGTAGCACCAATCGGGACAAATAAGCTACCACGCGTCAGCAGTTCAGGGGCTAGGGTTTTTTTTTCTGAAGGGGAGGGGGGTTGGGGGTTTTGGGTGGTTTTGTAGGGTTAATTTAGGTGTTTCATATATTGTGTTAGCTAGCTAATAGAGAGAAGTGTCCTCTCTTATCTCCGTGCTTGGTCGACGCTACGTACTATACGTATAGAGAGGACTCGACATGCTAACTAGTAAGCAAATGAAGGAAACCATTAAGTACAGAAGATCGTCATGAACATATGCATACAGAGAGAAGTGATATCGACCTCTCCTTCTCCAAGAGATTGGTCGAACAACAAGTTTTCGTAGATCTATCCGACGCTACTGGCTACATATATACAATATAAGATCTCTTACAATCCCCTAATATCTGAACTCAACTTCCACATGGTATTCTCCGGCTTTATTGATGACGTGATCAAGAAAGAATCCCGCCAATTCCTCTTGAATTGCTTTCATGCGATCTTGTGCTAGGAGTTCATCCCGCATCTGCCACGTCTAATTTGAAGAAGGGGGTCAATACATATATATGAATGAAACTCAACACAAATGATGGTAATAAAATGAAATTGTGAATATTATATCTTACGCACAGCATATTGTCTTTTAGAGTAGCCCCGCTTATTCTTGACTGTTGCGTTGTAGATGAACTCGCAAATGTAGTATCCACAGTAATTATTCCCAGGTTCCTGCCAGAAGCACTTTACGAGAAATAGAGGTCAATCATACTGATAGTGGAGCATTATAAATGGCATTGATGAAAGTAGCTAGAATCCACGGGAGATGCACGGAACTAGCTAGCTAGTAGTACTTACTTTCGCGTATGTAAATCGCAGCTCGCCCGGCAGTCCCGGAGCTTGTGCGGTGAATACTTTCCAAACCCTGCGGGACAAAGAAAACATTTACTTGATATCAGGAAATGAACAAAGTTGACGATATGGTGCGATAATGATCGATTGAACTTACTTCTTGAGCATGTTAGTCATGTCCGCATAGGCCTCGGGATCTTTTCGTCTCGAGTCTAAGACGGTTACTAGTCCCTGCTCAAGCTTAATCTCCAGGAGAATATAGTGGAAGCTGCGGACGCATGCATAACTCATCAATTACATTACTATAACCTCGAGTAATAAGGGAAACCGAATATGCACAAGACAGTAACACTCACTCGAAGTTGTAAGGAAAGAGTATTGTATCTTTGTTTTGATTTACTAGCAACGACTTGAGCAAGTTGGCCTCGGTTTATTTGGCATGAAATTTAACCGTAAATTCATCTATGAGATTTGTGTTAATGAGCCCAATATCATAGATTTCTGCTTTTCTGCATTCGACGATCTTCAATCTGCATAATATAGTGAGAATAATTATAAATACATGCAATGAAAGAGCTGAGCTATATATAGAGACTTAATGACAGAAGTAGTACTGACAGACAGTAGCAAGTGACCGTTAATTTATCGAGGGCCTTTTGATTGAAAAACTGGAAGAACTCCTCAAATGGAATAGACAACAGATCAATTCCAAGGAGGTCGTGCTCCTCTTTAACTCTCATCCTCAAAGTATCCTTCCCCCCAGACTCTCTGCAGGTTTTCATGTACCAATCATGGACTCTTCGCATCATTGTTGTTCGAGGAGGACTTCCATCTTTGACGAGAGGCTTCCCGTACTGGTATTTGTGTTAGTCCACCTCCATTATATCATAATGTGCATCGTCGGGCAGCTAATCTCCAAGATTGGTACTAGGCAAAATCCCCAGATGATTAGCGACGATATCGCTAGACACCTTAAGCGGGGGGCACGATTGGTTCGCTTGTTCGCCAAGCTGGGCAATTTTTTTCCCAGCTTGTTGTTCTGCTAACCTTCGATCACTGCAAGTACTTCCCGACCGCTCCACTTCCTGATAGGTCCTTTCAATAATACGCTCATAGTTGTTTTTCGGCGGAGACGACGGTGGTTTCTTCAGGGCATCGATAGTGCGCTTTGCTTTCACCGCATCTATCTTCTCCTCCGGAGGTGGATGTTTCTCAGCTCTTTGCGTTTCAAAGAAATCCTTCACATAGGCTTGACAGATCTCCTCATTTTGCTCTGCGGTCATCTCATATGGTAACTTCTCTACGGGCTTGAGAGATGGACCGAATCTGTATTGCCTCCCGCCTCTGGCTGTACTGCTACACGCCGAAGCAGATAGAGCGGCTATCTTCTTTCCTTGCTTACGAGGCGGAGGACTACGACGCGCCGGACCAGCTAGAGTGGCGGCAGGTATCTTCCGGCCTTGCTGACGAGGCCGAGGAGGAGGCGGGCTGCTCGGAGGTGCCGGCGCAGGCTGACAAGGAGGCAGAGTGCGGCCACGCGCCGGAGAAGGAGGCGGAGTGCCCTGATAACTCGCTGGAGGAGGAGGCGGAGTGCCCTGACTCGCCGGAGGAGGAGGAGGAGGAAGAGGCGTCCAGTTCGGAAGGTTGATGAACTCTTTCCGCCATAGGCATGGAGTCTTCAGAGGAGAACCTAGCCGAGTCTCCCCTTCACCGGTAGGGTGGTCAAGCTCGAGCTCCTCAAATCCCTCTGTTATTTCATCCACCATCACCCTAGCATATCCTTCTGGAATTGGCTGGTAGTGAAAAGTTGCGCCGGGTTCAGGAGGTGCAACAGAGCCAATAGCCGCCTTGACTTTGAATTTCTGCCATTGCATCATAAGGTGGCAATGTTGAGACTCCGTGATAGCATCCACGGGGTAGCTAGCAGGAGCTGTGAAGATAGGCTCCTGAAGCAGCTCGGTGGAAGCCACGCTGCTTCTTCGCTGAGATGGCGGGGTAGGTCACTTGCTGTGAACTGCTTCTCGTTCCTCTAGCGCTTGTACCCTTGCGTGCACCGCTTGCAGTTGGGTCAGCTCCACTTTCCTCTTCCTCTCCCGGCCTCTGTAATCGCCTGCGTCGGGAAACCCAGCCTTCCACGTGACGGAGCTTGGCGTGCCTCGTGTCCGTCGAGGGTGCTCAGGATTCCCGAGGGCTTGTGTGAGGTCGTCGTTCTCTCTGTCGGGAACGAAAGTCCCTTTTTGTGTTGCGTCCATATACTCATGAAGCCTCATGATGGGTATTCTCATTTGCTCGTTCATCCAAACGCACTTCCCTGTTTTAGGGTCCAACGATCCCCCAACTCAGAAGAACCATGTCCTTGAACTGTGTGGCCAGTGCAATGTCTCCGGTTCGACCCCTTTATCAAGCATATCATTCTCAGCCTTGTCCCACAACGGCCGGGCTTTGAGGTTGCCACCTGACCCCGTGCGATGGTGATGCTCCTTCTTTGCAGCATTTATCTTGTTTGTCTTGTGGGCGACAAATGCGTCCCAGTGATCTCTGATCTTGTCAAATCGGCCGGTGAATTCTGGAGTCTTCTCATTGTCGACAAACGTTGATTTTAGCCATCTTCTTAAGAGCATGAGCCTTGATCAATGGCTCTTTAACTGGCTTCTCCGGATCCTCTTCTGGCGGTAGGGTGAAATTTGCCTTCAGCGCGGCCCAAAGATCATCTTTCTGCCTATCGTTGATATAAGACACCTCGGGGTCTTCCTTCTTAGGCTTATACCATTGGTGGATGCTGATCGGGATCATGTCCCTCACTAGAACCCCACACTGAGCAAAAAATGCTTCCTTGTTCCGGAGGGGTGCAATCGGTTGGCCATCACGCGTCATTTCTGCGATCGTGAACCTTTCATCCGAGCACAACTTTTTCTTCGGGCCACGTCTCGTTACCGAAGTTTGGCTTGACCCGGAGGGCTAGAAAATAAGAAAGAAGAGAGTTAATATGGGTACATACCAAAACAATTAATGCATCAATGAGCTATAGTCAGCACAGGCTTAATTAATATATATACCTGGCCGAACTCCGTTCGGTTACCGGAGCCGTCATCACGGTGTCCTTCTTCCACTGGCATTCTGTAACCGGAGCCATCATAATCATGTCCTTCCTCCTCCATTGTTCGATCACCGTAGCCTGCTTCTTCACCCTCTCCTTCCAGACCATCGGTGTCGTTATGATACGATAAGACACCAGCTCCGGCTGCGATTATGTCCCCCAACACCTGTTCTGCTTCCTCGTCTCGGCTGTGCTCCATAGTTTCTGCAAATATTAAAACATGGCAATTATCATATAAAACATGACAAATGGATATATTAGTGGCAAATTTATACCTAGCTAGCTAATCGCAATAAGGAATCATATTAGTGGCCTCGACGCTTCTCTAGGGTTTAGGGTGGCCTCGGCAACGCTTCTAGGGTTCAGGGTGGCCTCGACGACAACGCTCTTTTTACTTGGTAAATTTGGTGGCCTCGGCAGCGCTTCTAGGGTTTGGGCTGGACCGTCTCTCTCATGATTGTCCGACGTCTGGACCAATAAGGGATTTAACAAAATGGCGCCATTCTGGATGTGCAGAAAATGTCCATATTTTTCCTGATCTCATCTACCCTTCTATATGTCACATTGTCTAGTGTCAAAGAATTCAAGAAAACCATGACTTCATCATTAGCCGGAAATGACAGGCGCATAATGGTAGGAAGATCTTCATAGTTGTTTTGGAGTGGAGTTCCTGGTAGAATAATTCGCTTTTTGGTGCAAAGTTCAGCAAGAGCCTTCCGAATATCTCTATTTGGAAAGCCTTTGCTAAAATTCGTACCAAAAGGCAAATTATTCTATCAGGAACTCCGTTCCAAAACAACTTTGAAGAGATTCGTAGCATCATACACCTGTTACTTCCAGCTAATGACGAAGCCATGGATTTCTTCAATATTTTGACAAACAATGTGACATATAGAAGAATATATGTATATAGATGAGACCAGAAAAAATTGGATCAACTTGTGCACATCCATAATGGGGGCATTCATGATAAATCTGGACCCTCGACCGTAGACCGCTCAGCGATCCACGACCATCTATACCCAAGTTCCCGACCCTCGACCCCCTCATGTCATGTTTGTCTAGTGTCAAAGGATTCAACAAAACCATGTCTTCATCATTAAGCGAAAGTAACAGGCGCATGATGGTATGAAGTTCTCGAAAGTTGTTCTGGAACGGAGTCCCGGATAGGATAATTCGTCTTTTTGTACGAATTTCAGCAAAGTCCTTCTTTTTCCCCTCCTTCCTTTTCTCCTTCTTCTTCCTTCTTCCTTCTTCCGCTTTTCTTCCTTTTCCTTATTTTACTTTTTCCTCTACACTAACGTAAAATGCACTAACCTAAAATCAATATGTACTAACAACCTAAATAAAAAAATTAATACATATATGAAAAAAAACTTCAGATGAAAAGAAACATCATATGCACAAAAAAACATCATATGATCATATGAACAAAAAAGCATCATATGAACATCATATATGAACAAAAAAACATCAAAGAAAGCCACCAGACCGTAGCGCGGGGCGGCGCGGCGACGGCGTCGGGGCGGCGCGGGGCGGCGACGTCGTTGGGGCGGCTCGGCGCGGTGACGGCGACGCCGTCGGGGGACGGCGCACGACGACGGCACGGGTTGCCACGCGGGTGACGGCGCGGGGGCGGCGCGGCGACGGTGTTGGGGCAGGGGCGGCGCGCGGCGGACGGCGTCGATTGGGGCAGCATGGCGGCGTCAATGAGCTCGGCGTCGTCGGGCGGGGGCAACTGGCGATGAAAACTGAAAATTTTCACAAGTGTTTCTTATATAGTCGAAGCATTGGTCCCGGTTGGTGGCACAAACCGGGACCACTGCCACCCTTTAGTCCCGGTTGGTGGCACCAACCGGGACCAAAGGTCTCTTTTCAGTAGCCCAAAGGGCGGGAAGCAGAGGCCTTTGGTCCGGGTTGGTGGCACCAACCAGGACTAATGGTGGGCATTGGTCCCGGTTGGTGCCACGAACCGGGACCAAAGGTATGCGACCAATGTCCTACGCCTGCCAAAGTCGCGGTGCGGTGGGATGTTTAGTCCCACCTCGCTAGCCGAGGAGCGGCCGCACCTGTTTATAAACCCTGCCCCGCCCACTATAAAAAAAAGACACATCCGTGACATTTTGGCCCGAACGAAATTTTTTCTGTCATACTTATGACAATAATTGTGACAAAACACGGTATCATCATAGATGTGGTGGGGTCCTACTTCTATGACAAAAAATCATGACAGAAAATGGGCTTTTCGTTTTGGGCGGGCCGGAGACGCAGCTGCATGACATTCTTTGGGCCGTCCATGCCGGAAAAAACCGTTGTAGAAGCGAGGGCGAGGAAAATATTGGGCTGTTCCCGGTTACGGTGAGAGGTCGGGGCCGAGCGATGCGCGTTTCTCTCATACACGCACGCGCGTGGGTGCAAGGCATTGGGCTCTAACTGAACCCGAGCGAGGCGTTGGGCTCGCACTGAACCTGAGCGATTGCACTGCAGGCTACGCGTTACTGAACCCGAGCGATCGATCGATGGCTCTTAACTGAACCCGATCGAGCGACTCCTTCGCTACTGCTGCTAACTGAAGCCGATCGATGCTGCCTCTGGATGAACAGTGAGCGTTGCTGGGGGGTTTGGATGAACAGTTCCCGGTGGGGGTGGATGAACAAGACCCCGTGGTGTTGCTTCTGGATGAACAGTGAGTGTTGCTGGGGGGTTGGATGAACAGTTCCCGGTGGGGGTGGATGAATAGGACCCCGTGGTGTTGCCTCTTAATGAACAGGACCCCGATCAATCGAGCCGGTTGGGGCTGGATGAACAGGACCCCGTGGAGGGCTGGATGAACAGGACCACCCCGTGGAGGGCAGGATGAACAGTAGACAGTGGAGGGCTGGATTAACAGTACCCCGTGGAGGGGTGGTTGAACAGGAGCCCGTGAAGAGGGCTGGATGAACAGTAGCCGGTGGAGTAGCGCGTGGTGGAGGCTGGATGAACAGGAGCCCGTGGATGAACAGTCGCAGGTGGAGGCTAGAGGAGGTCGACGGTGGATGAACAGTAGCCCGTGGAGGCTGGAGGGGGTCGACGGTGGAGATGAACAGTATCCCGTGGAGTCCCATTTTGCGGTACACCACACCCCTCCCGATGAACAGGACCCACGTTTCGACCGTAGCGCTCCAACACAAGTCCGTTTCCTCCGTTTTGCGGTACGCCACACCCCTCCCGATCAACAGGACCCCCTTTTCGACCATAGGAGGTCCGTTTTCTCCGTTTTGCGGTACGCCAGACCCCTCCCGATGAACAGGATCCCGTTTCGAACGTGGCCGGTCGAACACAAGGCCGTTTCCTCTGTTCTGCGGTACGCCAGGCCTCGTTTCCATCGGCTGTTCCGTCCAAGCCCTCCCGGTGAACACGACGACGCATTTCGTTCCGACCCAGCCGGTTGGCTCCCCATGAACACGACGACGCATTCCGTTCCGACCCAGCCGGTTGGCTCCCCATGAACACGACGACGACGTTGTTTCTCCGTTCCGACCCAGCCATGTACACGAGCCCTGGCCGTACATATGCGCGAGTAGGCGTTCGAGTGGCCGTATTTACCTTCTTGCACCCTGGCCGCTGTACGTACGTGTACATGTTACGTGCGCGCCTCTACTACGACACGTGCGCGCCTCTACGTCGACCAGTATGTACATACACGTTCGCGACCAGAATGACAACGCTATGTACACTTCGACCAGGTGGGTCCCGACTGTCAGACACTTCCTTCCGTGCGAAGATGTAGCTGGTGAGTCCCAGCAGTCAGGGGGCGAATTGTTTTTTTTGCCCGGACACACTTCCTTGCGTGCGAAGATGTAGCTAGTGGGTCCCAGCAGTCAGGGGAAACGTTTTTTCGTGAAATACGGTGGCCCGTCCGGTGTGTCCCCGCTATCAGGTGGAGGAATAATTATTTTGCGCGTAATAAGGAGGCACTTCCTTGCTACGGCCGTGGACCCAGCTGTCAGCCTCTCCACGTACAGTACTCTTCCGATGGAAGTCGGTCGTTGACCACATTGACCACGCCGCGCCGAGAGCACCAAGGCAGTGGACGACGGTGAGGCCTAGGAAGGGAACGACGTGGAGCAAGGGAAGACGCGGCAGTGAATGCCCACGCGGAGTGGAGTATGACCGTTCACTGGTTCGGCTGTGGTGTGAGGCTGCCGTCGCTGCAGAATAACAGGGGGTGTCGGTGAGTAGAGGGATGGCCTAGCCAGCGATGGGTGTAGTAGGGGGCGGTGAAGCCTCCGCGGCATCGCAGCCGGCCACGGGAGGCAGGAGCACGAGGCATGACCGGCGCGTGTTTGGGCGGCTGGAGCAAGAAGACCAGAGGTTGAAGAAGCACTACGGCCATTGGATGGACATCGTACGGTCAATGGAGCTAGAATCGTGCATATTGACTAAGTTGACAAAGCCCTCTGTCCCCGTCAACTTAGTAGGCCCACAAGTCAGCCTCCCACTATACTGGGTCCTAGCTAGCAGGGGGAGTATTCATTTTTTTGTGCATAATAAGGAGGCACTTCCTTGCATGCGAAGATATAGGTGGTGGGTCCAAGCTGTCAGCGGCGGTAACGTTTTTTCGCGAAATACAGAGGTCCTTTCGGTGGGTCCCAGGGGTCAGGTGGAGGATTCATTATTTTGCGCATAATAAGGAGGCATTTCCTTGCGTGCGCCGTTGACCCAGCTGTCAGCCTCTCCATGCACAGTCCACTTCAGATGCATGTCGGTCGTTGACCACGTTGACCAGGCCGTGCCGAGAGCACCAGGTGGTGGACGACGGCGAGGCCTAGGAAGGGAACGACACGGAGCCAGGGAAGACTCGGCAGTTGTTTCCCACGCGGAGGGGAGTACGACTGTACGAGGGTTTACTGGTTCGTCTGCCGTCGCCGTAGAATAACGACAGGTGTGGGTGAGTAGAGGGATGGCTAGGCCAGCGATGGGAGTACGGTGGGGCGGTGAGGCCTGCGCGGTAACACAGCCGGCCGTGGGGAGGAGGGAGCAGGCAGTCCCGCCGGCGCTTGTTTGAGCGGCTACAGCAGGAAGAGCAGAGATTGAAGAAGCACGACGGTCGTTGGATGGACATCCAACAGTCACTGCTTGTGCGTCAACCTTTTTTTTAGGAAAGCCTCAAATCTGTGGCAAACAGCATACAACAAATCTGCCATTATTTCTAATATTTTACAGCCCATTTGCTAAGGTGGTGTTTGGTTCTCTAGTCCTAAGACTTTTTCTAGTCCCAACTAAAAAGTCCCTAGTCCCTAAAAAGTCCCTCCCTGTTTGTTTCCAGAGGCTAAAAAGTCCATAGTCCGTTCCTAGAGGTTATTAAATGACCATGTTGCCCCTAGTATATAGAAAAATAACAATCAAACAACACCATGGGGTGGCGGGCCAATGGGTGCATGGAGGGGCATTATTGGAAAAGTCGCAAAAAGTCCCAAAAAGACTCTCCTTGAGAGTCTTCTTCATTTAGTCCCAAATGCCTAGTTTAGTCCCTAAAAAGTCCCTCCCGTTTGGTAAAAAAGTCTCTAAGAGGGACTCTTTCTAGTCCCTACATAAAAAGGTCCCTGGAAACAAACACCCACTAATTCTTAAGGTTTTTTTTAGCCCATATTCTTTTTGTTGGCATTACAGCCCATATTGTGGCCATAGTTAAAAAATTAAACGAAATTTTGCATATTTCGGTGCGGTCCGAACTGTTTTTAATCCCAAAATTTTGAGCCACGTTCAAACAGATTTTAGAAATAAATATATATCAATATAAAATCCAACAAATTGTCCACGCATAAAAATCAATGCAATTTAAAATCTCGAAATGAAAAAAAGAAATTTGAAACTAATTGCCGGTTTGATGTGTTTTAAAAATGTACAGCCCATTTCTCATTACTGATAGGCCATTTTCTCGACCAGCAGAATGAAGCTCTCCTCGTCTTGAAAGATTTGCAGCCCAACAGGCCTGACAAAGCGACTTACTTGGCAAATCACAAAAAAACTGGGCTGTGGCCGTGGACCCAGCTACGGCCGTGGACCCAGCTATCAGCCTCTCCACGTACAGTACTCTTCCGATGGAAGTCAGTCGTTGACCACATTGACCACGCCGCGCTGAGAGCACCAAGGCAGTGGACGACGGCGAGGCCTAGGAAGGGGATGATGCGGAGCCGGGGAAGACGCGGCAGTGGATGCCCACGCGGAGAGGAGTACGAGGGTTCACTGGTTCGGCTGCGGTGTGAGGCTGCCGTCGCCACAGGGCCTGGCTAGCGTTGGGAGTAGTAGAGGGCGGTGAGGCCTCAACGGTAGCACAGCCGTCCACTGCAGGAAGGAGCAGGCGCTCTCGCCGGCGCTGGTTTGGGCGGCTGGTGCAAGAAGAGCAGCGATTGAAGAAGCAGCAGGACCGTTCGATTCAAATCCAACGGTTACTGCTGCTAGAATCGTTTGGTGACTAAGTTGACAAGCCCTGCGTACGCGTCAACTTAGTAGGCCCACAGGTCAAGCTCCCAACCGGTGCGCCCCAGATGCCAGTGGGAGGAATCATTTTTTCGCGTAATAAGGAGGCAGTTGATTGTGTGCGGCCGGCCCAGCGGAGGGAGTAGGGTGGGCCGGGGAAGCCTGTACAGCATCATAGCGGGCCACAAGAGGAGGGAGCAGGCAGTCCCGCCGGCGCAAGTTTAGGCGGCTAGAGCAGGAAGATCAGAGATTGAAGAAGCACGTCGGCAGTTGGCTGGACATCCAACAGTCGCTGCTGCTAGAATCATGTGTTGACTAACAAAGCCTTGCCTAAACAAGTCAGCCTCGAAATCTGTGGCGTGTATAGCCCATTTGCTATTATTTTTATATTTTTTACTCATTTTCTAATACATATGGAATTTATTGCAGCCCGTTTTCCATTTTCAGAATTGCTGCCCATTTTCTGGTCAGTACCAGGGTTAAAAAAAATTAACTAAATATGTGTGAAATTTTGAAAATTCGCAAATTTTTGGTGGGGAAAAATTTATTCTTAATCCAAAAATTAGTAGCCATACTAAAATAAATTTAAAAATAAATTAGTACTATGTCATGTTAAATCCAATGAAATACTCCCTCCATCCCAAAATTCTTGTGTTAGATTTGTCTAAATACGGATGTATCAAGTCACGTTTTGGTATTAGATACATCCGTATCTAGACTAATCTAAGACAAAAAATTTGGGACAGAGGGAGTATAAGATATCAGTGAAGAACAAAAACAAAAAAAGAAACTAATAGCCCATTTGCTATAATTTTTTTGGAATTTGCAATCCCTTTTGATATTACTTTTAACAGACACTGACCATACTCTTTGACCAGGCCGGAATGCATCCCTCCTCGTCTTGAAAGATTTGCAACCCGGTAAGTCGGAGAAAACAAATAGGCCTAGCTTGGGTATTCTTCAAAAAGAAATACTGGGCTACCTATTTTCCCAAAGAAAAAACTGCTGGGCTGGTGATGTTGTTAGACGGGCCACAGAGACCGCATAACCCAGTTTATCGCCTCCTCCTCCGAATTACTACTAAAAAAAAGTTGTGCAATTCTGTCGTTAATTTACTACACGTTGAAAATGATGTGTGTCCCAGATATCAGCAAGGTGGATTAGAGTAAAAAAACGAGCGGTTCATCTGAGTAGTAAAAGAGGCGCTTGCTTGTGTTCGGGAGTGGACCTGGTGGATCCGTACTATCATACTCACAACTACAGTCCTCTCCCGATTCACTATGTTGATAGGGACCGTTTCGAAAAAAACAATGTAGACAAGGCCGGATGGCAGCGCCGCGGCGAGCGCACCAAGGCGGAGGATAATGTGCTGTCGCCAATTTCCTGGGCTGGGTTGGACATTCTTATTGAAAAATAAAAATGAACCGGATCTATTTACGACGTTGACTACGATTTGCATGCGTCCGCTGGTTGCCGGAAGAAAATGCTGGGAGAAAGAAGACTGGTCGCTATCTTTGCCAAAGAATAATATCGACTAAATGTAACGACACTATCATAGGAAATAATATCCTCCCGTTAAATCGTGAATTTAAAGAACTGGTGCATGAGCATTTAGCTTTATTTATTTATTTATTTATTTACTTATTTATGTTTAGGGAACCATGAGCATGTACCTGGGCCGGATTCATGTGAGAGCCTCCCTTCCAGTTAATTATGGGCTTCTCTATTGGGCCTTCATCAGTGGGTTGCATGTTATCAACAAGTGAAAAATGTGTTCCGTACAAAAAATAGTATACGCTACGTACGGTATGCGGAACTAAAGGATCGAACCGTGCAACGACTTCCAAAACATTGTATTTGTCGTTCTCATAACATATTTATTCAACCAATAGACGAAATATACTACTGATTGTACATTAAAAACAGCAGCAGCAGCAACCAGGGCTGGGGGTGCAACAGAAGCAGTAAGCAGGCCAGAAGAGTTAAGATGCAGCTCTCTCATCCAAACCAAACATCAGCCATCATTATAAAAGGGCTACCAAAAAAGAACAAGTGTATGCATCAAACTAAATAAAGTTCCTAATACACCAAGTGTACGCATCTAACTAACTGGCTCAGTTAGACATTACTATTTATTAAGCTGTGGAGATTGGCTGACGGCTTGAACCAGATGGGTGCCTGACGGGGGAAACTCCAGCCAGCGGGTCGAAGTCTGATACTTGCGACCCTCTCTCCTACTTTGGGCTGTAGAGCGTGGCGGCACTTATCAGGGTATGGTGCATGCAGAGACGCATGGTACGCTGTGTACACACAGTTTTCCCTGATGAACAAAACCGCGCTGCCATCATGATCCTTGCCGTCGGTTACCTCCTGGTTAATCGGATAATTCAGTCCGACAAACAGAGAGCGTGTACCAAGGCTACTTACCAACCTCCAGTCAAAATTTCCTGAAGGCCCAGAGAAGCTGGGATCCTGCTCAAAGACCTTGCAATGACTGTGAGTGTATTCCACGAAAGAACACGTCCGGTACGTGCGAACGATCATCAACCGTTCGCCGTCGTCTGATCGAGTCAGGAACCACCTGCAACTTCCATGCTGCTTTTCTTTGAAAGGTTCTGGGATTAGTAAGGGTAGGGACACCAGGCGGCCTACAACATCATATCAAGCTGGAGTCAAATAACCCTAAAAAAAGTTGGAGTCAAATAAAAAAGGGCTCTTGATGTACTCAATCTTAAGAACAGCATGTTATGAGCATGAATATTTTTTCTGTAAATGGTGGCAGTAATATAAGCAAGCCATCATGATATCATAGGAAAGTAACATACTGCTGTAACACCCGTTTGTAGCGATGACTGGAGTAGGCCAGCAATACGTCCAGCCATAGAAGGAGTCGATAGCGTAAATGAAGCCCTTGTGTTCAATGGCATCAGAGAACCATAGAGGATGTATGATCCTGCGATGGACGTGCAGATTCATCCACTTACCGCAGTGACCTGTCAGATAGGCGAGACCGCGGTTGAAGAACGCAATTAGCCTGAACTTTTTATAATTCACAGATCTTGTGAGCACTTGGCAGATTACAACCTTGAGCAAATCAAACTTGGTATCATGTTGGCTACTGTAAGATTCCGAGTATTTTGGGCCGCGGTGCCAAAGCAGTGCAGTGTTAATCGAAGGAAGGGGGATCAATCGCCGGGTGTAGACCTCCACGAGCATCCAGCTGCTGTGATGTAACGCCCGGATAATCATGCTACAACAATCTCACGTTAATGATGGCACGTCACCTCTGTCACTGTAATTAATCTCGGGTTAATTCAAAACCGTTTCAAATTTAACTCCTAAATAAGTCAAACAACAAAAGTTTTCAAACATTAAAATAAAAATGTTCGGGCCATGTCAATTATTGCATCGGTAATTATGGTGAAGTAAACACATTTTTATAAAATGCCTAAATGCTTTTAAATGAATTAAAACAGAAAAAAAATAAAAAGAAAAAGAAAATACAAAAGGGGAGAAACAAAAAAAAGAGAAGAAGAGAACCCCCCCACTGGACCCTGGCCCAACTGGGCCGACCCCAGGCCCAGCCGGCCTGGCCCACTTCGCTCGGCCGTGCCCTCCCCTTCCCTGTTCCCCCGACCGGGGTCGGAACAGGGGCAGGTCCCCGCCGCACCCCCTCGCCGGCGACGGGGGAGGATAAGGCCGCCACGCCCCGCCTCCTCGATCGCGCCTCCCACTCGCCCCCACCCTCGCCCTCGGTTCCTGCGCCTCTCCCTCCTTCCTCAACTCCACCTTGTTCCCCACCGCAAACGAGCGCCGCCGTCGCCATGGTTGTGCCATAGCCGCGGCCACCGAGCCCCGTTCTCCTCCCCGACGTGTCCACGAGCTCCGCCGCGTCGAGCCCGTCCTCCCCGACCACCTGCTCGAGCCGGGACCCCCTACATCACCCCCAACGCCGTCGCCTTCTTCCTCGGGTCGCCGCCGTCTTCTTCGACTGCAGCTGCTACTAAGCCTCTCACCGGCCTCCGTGTGCCGTGCGGTGAGCTCCTCTACCTCCTACCCTTCTCCGTTTGCTCTCGCGCGAACCTTAGCTAGCTCTCACAACGAGGCCGAACGCGTCGCCGCGGAGCTCGTCACTGACGCGTCTCCGGTGACGGTTTGGTCACGGGCTCGTACCCATTGGACTCGCCGCACCACGTAGATCCTCCCCAGCCTCCTCTTTTGCTCAATAGCGTGCTGCCTCGCCGTTTCCGTCTTCGACCGAAGCCGCTCCGCCGCTGGCCTCGACACCGGCGCCGATTCCATCCAACTCCGGCGATGCCACCATCGCTGTTCGACGCGCGTTGCTCCGCTCTTTCGAACGCGCCCTCGCACGCGCGAAACGGTTGCCCGTAGGCGAAATCCGACGAGGTCCGAAGCCCTCCGCCGTGTTTGGCGTCACCGGCGACGTGCCGCCGGCCGGCGCCGACGTGGCACACCTAGGGCCATCCCGGGTCACTGCCAGCGGGCCCCGCGGCCCCGTTGACTGGGTTGACCCAGTCAACGTGCTGACTGGGCGTCTCTGTGAAGCTGACATGCGGGCCCCGCCGCATAAGTAAACTAAATAAAATGTTTTTATAAAATAAAACTAATTAATTAATCTAAATAGGCACTGACAGGTGGGGCCTACCTGCTAATAACCTTGTTTAAGTTAGTTATAAAACTCTGTTAGTGCCCTGTCAATGACATGTGGGTCCCACTGGACCCACCTGTCTGGTTTGACTGGTCAGCCGACCTGTTGATCTGCTGACGTCAGCGTTACCTCATGCTGACGTCATAATTCATTTTTGCTAAATTCAAATAATTCCAGAAATTCAAATAATCTTTGAAAATTCATATCTTTTAAACCGTAACTCGGATGAAAATGTTTTCTACATGGAAGTTGCTTAGAACGATGAGACGAATCCGGATACGCAGTCCGTTCATTCACCACACCTCCCTAACCTATCGAACTCGCAACTTTCCCCCTCCGGTCCATCTGTCCGAAAACGCAAAACATCGGGAATACTTTCCCGGATGTTCCCCCCCTTCGCCGGTACCACCTACTGTCGCGTTAGGACACACCTCGCACCGCTCATTGTCATGTCACGCATCGTCATGGTTATGTTTGCATTGTATTTACTGTTTCTTCCCCCTCTTCTCTCCGGTAGACTACGAGACCGACACTGCTGCTGCCCAGTTCGACTACGGAGTTGACGACCCCTCCTACTTGCCAGAGCAACCAGGCAAGCCCCCCCCTTGATCACCAAGATATCGCCTATTCTTCTCTATACTGCTTGCATTAGAGAAGTGTAGCATGTTACTGCTTTCCGATATCCTATCCTGATGCATAGCCTATCCTTGCTACTACTGTTGTTACCTTTACCTGCAATCCTACATGCTTAGTATAGGATGCTAGTTTTCCATCAGTGGCCCTACATTCTTGTCCGTCTGCTGTGCTATACTATCGGGCCGTGATCACCTGGGCGGTGATCACGGGTATATACTTATATACTATATACATGACACATGTGATGACTAAAGTCGGGTCGGCTCGTAGGAGTACCCGCAAGTGGATCTTTGTGGCGGAGCGACAGGGCAGGTTGAGACCGCCTAGGTGAGAGGTGGGCCTGGCCCTGGTCGACGTTTGCGGTTACTTAACACGCTTAACAAGATCTTGGTATTTGATCTGAGTCTGGCCATTTGGTCTATACGCACTAGCCATCTACGCGGGAGTAGTTATGGGTATCCCGGCGTCGTGGTATCAGCCGAAGCTCTTTTGACGTCAGCGACGGAGCGGCGCGCGCCGGATTGGACTGGAACGCCACTAGGCTAGGTCTGCTTCCGGCGTGCATAGGGCGATGGGCCCAGACCCCTGCGCGCATAGGGTTAGACCGGCGTGTTGACCTCTCGGTTGAGCCTAGGTGGGGCTGCGACGCGTCGATCTTACGAGGCCGGGCATGACCCAGAAAAGTGTGTCCGGCCAAATGGGATCGAGCGTGTTGGGTTATGTGGTGCACCCCTGCAGGGAAGTTTATCTATTCGAATAGCCGTGTCCCTCGGTAAAAGGACGACCCGGAGTTGTACCTTGACCTTATGACAACTAGAACTGGATACTGAATAAAATACACCCTTCCAAGTGCCAGATACAACCCGTGATCGCTCTCTAACAGGGCGACGAGGAGGGGATCGCCGGGTAGGATTTATGCTATGCGATGCTACTTGGAGGACTTCAATCTACTCTCTTCTACATGCTGCAAGATGGAGATGACCAGAAGCGTAGTCCTCGACAGGACTAGCTACCCCCCTTTTATTCTGGCATTCTGCAGTTCAGTCCAATGATATGCCCCTTTACACATATACCCATGCATATGTAGTGTAGCTCCTTGCTTGCGAGTACTTTGGATGAGTACTCACGGTTGCTTCTCTCCCTCTTTTCCCCCTTTCCTTTCTATCTGGTTATCGCAACCAGATGCTGGAGTCCAGGAGCCAGACGCCACCGTCGACGACGACTCATACGACACTGGAGGTGCCTACTACTACGTGCAGGCCGCTGGCGACGACCAGGAGTAGTTAGGAGGATTCCAGGCAGGAGCTGCGCCTCGTTCGATCTGTATCCCTGTTTGTTCTAGCCTTCTTAAGGCAAACTTGTTTAACTTATGTCTGTACTCAGATATTGTTGCTTCCGCTGACTCGTCTGTGATCGAGCACTTGTATTCGAGCCCACGAGGCCCTTGGCTTGTATTATGATGCTTCTATGACTTATTTATGTTTTAGAGTTGTGTTGTGATATCTTCCCGTTAGTCCCTGATCTTGATCGTACACATTTGCGTGCATGATTAGTGTACGGTCAAATCGGGGTGTCACACGTGACCGTCGATGAGCACCATCCAAGACGTGTTCATGCCGACCCAGTACATATCGTTAATGTATTGAGTGTGACGGGGATCGGATCGCAGTCAAGGGGGTCGATGCATGCCACCCAACGATCGTTATGTTTCGTGACACGCCGTTTCTGAAGATTAGGTGGCATCAGCAAGCAAGGAGCTGGCTTAAAAAGCTCCGGCCTGAGGGCTTTGAGTAAACGGTAAAGCCCCGACGAGCACGCGGCGAGCGGCATGGGACTGAGATTGTCCACACGCGAAACAATGAACTTGATTACCTCTGTGGGGAGCCAATTCCAGCCACTCTTTCGGCGGATGCTGCTCGGTTCTGCCATTGTTAGTGCTTGGGTTTCGGACGAGGGGGGAGGCGCCTTAGCAGGGATGGAAGATTGGACTAGGGGGGAGGCGCCTTAGCGGGGATGGAAGAGTGGACAAAGATGGAGAAGCGGATATGTGCTGCGGGAAGTTGACTGGTGATGATGACTACAGCACGCCGCTTGACTTACGAGACACATACCAGCAGCGTAGGGTCATATAGAAGTCAGACAACTTGCTTGAGTGATCACAGTACTGGTCCAATCATTGTTATATCAAAAGTAAACTTTTTGGAGTGAAACATAAGATATTTTTAGTGATATGTATATCAAAAGTAAACTGTTTTCTTTCAAATTTGTGAATATGTATTATTCTACTTTGGATCCGTTGCAACGGACAGGCTCATTGTTATAAAGGTTTGTCTCTTGCATTCTCCGCAACCAACACCTAGTGTACTGGTCTGGGCCGGATGCTCGCAGCACGATGACCTGAGTTCGAATTATGTCCAAAACTTTAGCTTTTTTTAATATATACTAAACTTCTTTCGCTACTGTACTGGCAGTGGAACCCACAGAGTACTTAGAATATAGTATTAAGGATGGATTTGTTTCTTTTTAACTTTTTGTACGAATCTGTAGCCAGCCTGCAAGTCATGTACACTGTACTGACAGTGGAACCCACAGAGTACTTAGAATACAAGATTAAGGATGCAAATAACTTTTTATAGAGGGAGAATCTTACACGCAATTAACTCAGATGGATTGGTCGTGACTCTATTATTCTCCAATGGCAACCGGCAAATTTCCTCCCGTAGGCCGGAGTAGGTTTCTCGGTTTGCATGCGGGTTTAACGACGGGGTGTAGTGGACGAGGCGTGTTCAGCCGGGCGTGTAGTGGCCGGCGCAGTACTATTCGATTTGACCACTACAACTAGTATATTATAAAAAACAAAGAAGAGTAGTAGAGATAGAGATAAGAATAGACACTAGGGAGGAGCACCATCTACTACTTCGCGGGCCACTCCTGTGTTCCATTCGGCGGCCGCAACGTCCCCTACAGCCACTCCCTCCTGCGCTCCATTCGGCAGGCGCTGTTGAAATTTGGGGAGCGCTCTCTCGCGAGTGCTAGCAGCGACGACTTCACCGACGATGACTTCTTCCCCGACCTCGGCAACCTCTCCCTCAACAACATGGGCGACAACCTCAACGCCAATGGCGCTGCTCCCGTTGCACCGTATGTCTTTCTGTCCTTCCTGTTCGAAATCGTGGTAGAATTCATGTTTCTAGTCTGTGTCCTAGATTCGATCTGTTCATCTACTATGCTAGTCCGCATGATTAGTTTAATCTCTGTTATAGCCATCATGCTCTATTTTGTGCTTATTAGGACTAAATCTCGTAGTAACTTGCTCATATATTCAACTAGCGGAACGTCCCCTACAGCCACTCCCGTTTCATGGACGGCCTGGTCGATGCCTCCAAGGAGCCCTTCGTCTACTGCTATGAGTGCCCGGTGCCGTTTTGGGGCTCGCCGGCGGACATCGTGCATCACCTGATGCAGGCGTGCGGCGATCACTACTAGCCCTTGGCGAAGAACATCAAGTACGAGACGTGCTACCTGTTCACCGTGTCGGAGTCGCTGGAGGATCACCGCCGCCTGCTAGTCTCGGAGGAGGACGGCAGCGTCTTCCTCTTGATCGTCGGCACCGGCGAGGCCCGCGCAGGCCGCCGCCCCGTCTCTGTAGTGTGCGTCAGGGGCGACGCCGTTGAAGCTGACACTGACACGAGGCCGATGTACGGGTGTGCTCACTATTACTACCCCTCGGAGGTACGTGGGCGGCGACACTGGCTACGTCAAGCTGACTTGGACTCTGCCGAGCCGGGACATTCCCGCCGATGTGGACATGGAAGACGCACGGTATTATTTGACCCCCAATAATGTGCACGGTGACTCCAAGGAGGTTCACTTGGACATCTGCATTATCAAGTTAAATGTTGATCATTAGTCTTCGCTCAATGTAATCCGCTGTCTAAGCATGTGGAGACATCCATGCATGATCTTGCTCTATTGGAGTATCGCGTATGAATAAAAGTGTATACATTTATGGTTTAGTCTAGAATCTTCCATGTATGAATTTTTACTACAGTACTGGTGAAAGACTTATGATGAACCATTTCTTACATATCCTCTGCCCCCTTCCAAGTCATTCTGATTTAATCCCTCGGTCTAGGTGTATAAGGGCATGGTTAATACTTAAATAGTATAGCCAACTGTTGACTATAAGAAAGTGCCATGTCATCTGCAGCCAACATGTATAACAATGGATACTCAAAAACTAATTCTTGATGATCATTTCTTGCAAAGCACAATAAGAGTTATTTCTTCACAAGTTTTGCATGCAGGTTGAACTGTTGAACGCTTTTGTTTGCAAAAGATACTTTTTTATCTATTTCACCCGGATGTTTGTCAGCTCTAGAGATGAAATAATATCCGAAGAAACATATCGATACCAGTTACACATGAGATGACCCCCACATCGTTTGTCAAAATAAACAACTCCCCGATCAATGCATTTCACTCTTCCGTGCAACGCACGGGCACCTTACTATAGATTAGTACGACCAAAAATTGAACTAACATTATATATAGTACAATAAATGATGATGCATGTCACCTAAAATTATATCATTGAAAACTATGTTCAAATACGAATCCAACCATATTGTTTTTGTTGACATGCACTAACATTTTTTCAGTTAAATCTTCAGTCAAATTCAATGGGGGATAAACCACGATCGAGTACTAGTGTACAACGCGGGGCTGCACGGGAGTCTCACCCCACTCGTGGCACGGCAGTAAAGCCGTCATATCACAAAACCCAACCACTCCCAGTAATAAGTGGCCTGGTAAAATAAATGGACAAGCAACCATCACATCCCTCCGTCTTTTTTGCATTTCATCTCTTTGCATTTACTTTCTCCGGTTCATCTCGCACACTCGATCCCTAGCTACTACTCCTAGGGCCAGTTCTTTTGGCGGCTTCCCCAGCTTTTCTCATAAGACTAGTCACAGTGGAGAGTAACATTAAGGTGCCTCACTCATTTATTTGGGCTTCTAAACTACTACTTGTAGTACCTCTGTTCTGGTTTATTCCTCCCCATTGTAATTTGTGCTAAATTTTGACCAAAGATTTAGCTGACATGCACTAACATTTCATTAGTTAAATTTATGATCAAAATTTGAGACAGATTACAATGGGGACCAATAAACTAGGACGGAGGTAGTAGTTGTGGGATTACTAATCTAGAAGCCTAAAAGAACTGGCCCCTGGTACTCCTACTAGTAGTAGTACTCAAGTTGGAATTCCAATTGCATGGCACAACTTGTTAGGCAAAAAATTCGACACAGGGTGTAGGAAGCGGTTTGGGAATTTGCATGCCTTTTCGACCAGTGAGATACTCCGTACAAAGTACAATAGAGAAATAACCACAGAGAAGGAAGCTAAAAGTAAACAATCAAACGAGCATTTTTGCATTTGTTTTGCATTGAATCGTTTCACAAGCTTGACTAGTGCTGTTTTTCTAGTTTTAGAAAAACCGCATTGTAATGTTAAAACGTGCATTTGCATGTACATAAGTAATAGTAGTACTCCCTCCGTCTAGGTGTATAAGTCTTCCCTCCTTCTTGGTCACGGTGCACAACCAAAGATGACTTATTGACCTAGACGGAGGAACTAGCACCGTCTGCAAGCATATATAGAGAGAGACGTGTAGTGCGATAGAATATAGTAAAGTTTGTGCTATATGCACGTACGTACAAAATGCGTACGAATACACAAGGTCTCGAAACTTTCCCTTTTACATACTTAATTAAGGGCGCTAATAATTCCTGAACATTCGGGATTTATCATTTGCATCCCAAAACTAATGAGATCGCCTTACGAAACAAAAATTATACTCCTACTAAAAGCCACAGCGCTCGCAGGAGCACTTGCGGCGCGCCACGAGTGCGCTGGTGTGCGGCCGTTTCCCAGCGCGCCGACACAACGCCTCTTCCTCAGCCTCACAACTCGCGAGGTGCTGATTGGCGGCTTGCCGACGGGCGAGCGCGATCTCACCGGTGTGGTGAATCGACGCCAACAGGTACTCCTCCTCGCTCGAAGCGTGCACCCGGTCCACGTACCGCCAAACGTAGATGAGGCGCTTGGGCCCGACTGCACTCAGGGCTTCGGCACGGGCGTCCTCCGCCACCCTCACGGCCCTCGCACGAGCCTTCTGCCAAAGAGCCAATTGCCTGACTCTCTCGGGCGCGCCAATCTGCCTCGCCTTTGAAAATCTTTCCTTTCTTTCGACATTGATGGTTGGTCGGAAGAAATCGACGATGGCCCAGGTACACATTCTTCCTGCATTTATCCAGGTATATACTTTCGGTGTCAGCTAAACAGTGCCTGCATGCGTGGTATCCCTTGTTTGTCTGTCCTGAAATGTTACTGAGAGCGGGCCAATCGTTGATGGTTACAAACAGCAATGCGTGCAGGTTAAATTCCTCTTGTTTGTGCTCATCCCACATACGTACACCATTTCCATTCCACAGCTGTAAAAGTTCTTCAACTAATGGCCTTAGGTACACATCAAAGTTATTGCCGGGTTGCTTAGGGCCTTGGATGAGAACTAGCATCATAATGAACTTCCGCTTCATGCACATCCAAGGAGGAAGGTTATACATACATAGAGTCATGGGGCAGGTGCTGTGATCGCTGCTCTGCTCCCCGAAAGGATTAATGCCATCCACGCTTAAACCAAACCATACGTTCCTTGGGGCACCTGCAAACTCAGCCCAATACTGTCTCTCGATTTTTCTCCACTGCGACCCGTCAGCGGGTGCTCTCAACTTCCCGTCTTTCTTACGGTCGTTTCAACCGTGGTATTATAGGAGCATACCACATCACCTTCGCAGGAACCCTCTTCCTGCGGGGCTCGCCGTCAACATCACCAGGGTCATCTCGTCTGATCTTATACCGTAATGCACCGCATACCGGGCATGTGTTCAAATACTTGTACGCACCGCGGTAGAGGATGCAGTCATTAGGGCATGCATGTATCTTCTACACCTCCAATCCTAGAGGGCATATGACGTTCTTTGCTGCGTACGTACTATCGGGCAATTCGTTATCCTTTGGAAGCTTCTTCTTCAATATTTTCAGTAGCTTCTCAAATTCTTTGTCAGGCACAGCATTCTCTGTCTTCCATGCAGCAATTCCAATACGGTACCGAGCTTTGTGTTGCCATCTTCGCAATTGGGGTACAACCCTTTTTTGTGATCCTCTAACATGCGATCGAACTTCAGCTTCTCCTTTTGACTTTCGCATTGCGTCCTTGCATCGACAATGACCTGGCGGAGATCATCATCATCGGGCACATCGTCTGGTTCCTCTTGATCTTCAGCAGCTTCCCCCGTTGCGGCATCATCGGGCACATCGTCTGGTTCCTCTTGATCTTCAGTAGCTTCCCCCGTTGCAGCGTCACCGTATTCAGGGGGCACATAGTTGTCATCGTCCTCTTCTTCTTCGTCGTCTTCCATCATAACCCCTATTTCTTCGTGCCTCGTCCAAACATTATAGTGTGGCATGAAACCCTTGTAAAGCCGGTGGTGTGAAGGATTTTCCGGTCAGAGTAAGACTTTGTATTCCCACATTTAGGGCATGGACAACAAATAAAACCATTCTGCTTCTTTGCCTCAGCCACTTCGAGAAAATCATGCACGCCCTTAATGTACTCGGAGGTGTGTCTGTCACCGTACATCCATTGCCGGCGACGAGATCGGCGCGGGCGATCGACGGCGGTGAAGACGGGGACGGGGCGTGACGGATCGCTAATATAAACCTAGACAAATCTCGGGAAAAATGGAGCTCGGAGGTCGAGCTTCCAGAGGAGAAAGCTTAACTAGTGTGTCTCGGGCATTTCATCGAACACCTCATGTGCATAGGAGGTGAGCTAGAGCACCCAATGCCCTCCCCCTCGCCGGCCAGCAAAAAGCACTGCGGAGTGCTCTGCTGCGGCGATGGTGTATACATAGACAACTCATTTGTCCCGGTTCGTGGCTGGAACCGGGACTAAAGCTCCCCCTTCTGTCCTAGTTCGAGCCACGAAACGGGACCAATGGCTGTGGGCCAGGAGCAAGGCCCATTGGTCCTGGTTCGTGCCTAGAACCGGGACAAATGGGTCAAAACGAGCCGGGACCAATGCCCACGAGGCCCCGTCCGGCCCCCTGGGCTCACGAACCGGGACTAATGCACCCCATGGGTCCCAGTTCTTGCAGAACTGGGACTAATGGGCTGGCCAAGCCCGAACAAAAGCCCTGTTTTCTACTAGTGTAGGCCTGCCAGGCAGCTTGTCCCGTGGTGCGCTTCTCTTCCTCGGCCTTCTTCTACGCCTCTATTTTCGCGCGCTTTGCTGGAGGCAAAGCCTCCCACAAGGCGACATCCATTTCTTTCCAAAGCTCCTCAAGGCTGGGGGCTCGACGGGTGGCGCGGCGTTCTCCTCGTAGCGGGGAGCCGACGCATCCTCTGCCGCGCGTGCTGGCGAGATTGGGAATGCCAACACGTCCACCTCGACGCGTCGCGGCGAGGAGCGAAACGCCGACGCGTCCTCCTCGACTAGTGGCGGCGAGGAACGGAACGGCGACGCCTCCACCTCGACGCGTCGCGGCGAGGAGCGGAATGCCGACGCGTCCTCCTCGACTAGTGGCGGCGAGGAAAGGAACGGCGACGCGTGACCGTCCGTGCAGTGCAGCGAGGGGCGCTTAGGGCTTGGGAGGGGCGATGCTATGGTGGTCGACGTGAGAGGGAGGGGGAGGAGATAGCGATGAACATGAACGTGAGGGGGAGGAGATAGCGATGTCGTGGGAGGCGCAGTATTTATAGCGAGCAATGGCACACCTACTTAAGATATGGACTGAGCTGCACTGACTTAACTGCAGGTCCAGTTGTGTCACTGACATGTGGGCCTGACCCCTGGTTGGCCCAGATGTCAGTGACCCAATGCACCTGCAGTTAAGTAACTGAAGAAGCGTCCCGGAAGATATGTTGTGTGATTAACGTACTCCCTCCTTTCCGGTTTATAAGGCTCAATTCAAAATTCTCACCAACCAAGGTAGATGGTGAGTGGTGGAATACTTTTTGTAGTTTGCAAAAGCACCCAATTAATGCTCTTGTTTTCCTCAAAAAAGTATGTTTACCAGTGCATTAATTGCAATGCATGCATGCATAAATTACATGCATTGGTCAATTTTCTCTTAATACTTGCATGCAATGATTTAATGCACCTTGCAATCTGAACATGTGATGGGAAACAACCAAATTGAGCCTTATAAAATGAAAAAATCAAAATTTTGAAATAAGCCCTATAAACCGGAAAGGCGGGAGTAACAGCTATGTGGGCATATTTGTTGGAGTAAATTACGGGGGAGGGAAGGGGTGGAAATATTGCTGGTCACAACGGATTGGACGAGCGCGGGGCAAGGAGAGTCATGCATGCAGATTTTTTCCACACGGGGTGGAGTGTTGGGATCGCCAGACGGAGAAGGAGAGTCCGGCAGGCATATTGTTTCCACACATGGAGAGGAAAAGATTTGTAGACGAACGGGCTTCCTGCAGGTATGGGGAACGGTGCATAATAAGTCTCATCTTGCATGCCGGGCTAGGTATAGTCTCAAGTCATTAAAAACATACATGCCCCACACATGTTCATATTTCAAGGTGCACTAAATTATTGCATGCGATGATTAAGGCTGGCCATAATGGTGGTATCTTAGCTTCTATCATGCACACGGGAATAGCAAACATGCTGATGTGGCAAAGAATTAAAGAAGAGAGAGGGGGTTAGAGTAACTAGTGTTCATGCATGCATTGGTAAACACATTTTTTGTGAAGAACTACAAAAACTATTCCACCGCCTCTATCTTGCTAAGAGTAGGTGAAATTTTTGAATCGAGCCCTTTAAACTAGAAGGGAGGTAGTAGTACTCTACTAGCTAACCTTGGCCCTGTTTGGATCCATGTGTTAGAGTTAGTTTGGGTTAGTTTGAACTCAACTAAACCAAAAAAAATCTAACCCACCCAAGAGGTGCTTATTTGGGTTAGTTCTTCTTGGGACACTAAAAAACACATTTTTCTCTCACTCTCCCCGCAGCAGATCCCTCCCTCCCTCCCTCTCGCACCGCCCATGAAGGCACCTCGCCGTATCCGTGCTCCATCTAACCCTGTCATCCAAACACCTCTTTCGCTAGAGTTACTTCAGGGTTAGTTCAGGATTAGAATCTTTAACTCATCTAATAGTAGTTCTTATACTCATTATAATCAGTATTATAGATCTTGATATTTTTAGTACTCCCTCCATTTTTATATACAAGGCCACAAACTCAAATTACTGGTACCAAGATAAAAATTAATGCGTGTTTTACATGCCAATTTGTGTTCTCGATTACCGGGTTAATTAATAGGGTGCATGCACATTAGAGGAAACTGAGTGGCTAGGAGGGAGGAAGTAGTTGAGTGTGTCATTATCATCCACTACATGCATGCTAGTAATTAAACCATGGGTTACTAGTACGAGAAAACATCATTAATATTTGCCTCGATTACTGTTGGTGGCCTTATATAGATGCAAAATGTGTTTTTCATAGTGGCCTTGTATACAAAAATGGAGGGAGTATAAATTTGGTCAAACACTTTGCAAACGGTTGACGGAAGTAAAAAGGGCCGGAGGGAGTACTATCATGCATGCGGAGTAGGAAAAAAATTGCTCATTTATAGCCGGTCGAAGTCTCAAAGGGCGCGATCGCGTGAGGGAGGCGAAGGTCGTGGGAGGCGCGACGGTTGACGGAATTAAGTGAAGTTACCCACGCACCAACATGGCGTGCGAACAGGCAGAAGCTATACCGTCAGGCCTACGATATGGGTTTAGTAGACATGACATCTAGTAGGTCCCGCATAGTTCTCGAGAACTCTTTGGGGATTGCAGCCGTTTATCCACCGGGCAAGCCAGCAACCCCACGCCGTTCGCTTGCCCTACTCGTCCCCGTCTTCTACTAGTATAGTACCTTACAACTGTTCGCTCCCAGTTGTCCCGTCCTTTCACATTACACCAGTTCAACTTCTCCTAACCCTCTTCCAAAATCCATGGCCTCCCAAATCTCCATGGTCGCTGCTGAGTACCAGGTTAGAGCCATCACCAGCCATGAGTTCTTCATCATCTACACACGTGGATCCGCGACGGTGAAAGCATGCCTTGCTCGCTTCCTATGCATGTTCAACAGTTCAATGCATGAGTGGGTCGCTGGGCTAGATGTTGAGTACACCACAATACTGCAAAGAGAGAAGAAACTAAAGGAGGCAGAGAAGAAGAAGCCCGCCGTGATCCAGGTTTGCGTACATAATGTGTGCTTGGTCTATCACATATGCCATGCCGACGTTCAGTGCCAGGATTTTAAGAACTTCCTCAAGGACGAAAGAGTGAAATTTGTTACTGTAGACTTTAGGAATGACAGGGATGTCCTGGGTCGGATAGGCCTCGTTGTAGGCCAGCCCTTTGATCTCCAGAAGGCAAGCCTGGTGTCCTCCTCTCAGCCTTCAATGCTGACCCTGGCAGCAGCCATGATTGGTCCTTCGTACACTAAACTGAAGAAACCTCACCACGAGTTTCATCATGCATGGGAGTCGAAGACATTATATGAAGATCACATCCTGTACGCAGCAATGGATGCCTAACTTTGTTTAAATATCTACAAGGGTTGGATGAAGAAGCAGAGCCCAGTGTCCGGTTCAAGCAAAGAAGCGTCGGCGAAGAGGAAGAGGAAGAGGGACGAGGAAGAAGTCGAGGACGTGGACTCGGACTCCGAGTAGGTGGCAGTGTCGTCGCTCATGCTGGTTCTACTGCAGTGTCAAGTGGACTAGTTGCTTAGTTTATTTTCAACGGTGTGTTGTGCTCAGGCCCCAGCAGAACTATGTTTATGTTCTTTCTCGTTATTTGAACTCTTTAGTACGTACAGTAGTACTAGTACTATGTCTTACTACTGTTCTTCTTGCAGTTGGTACTACTGCTCGTATCTTCGTGTTCCTACTGTACTTAATACGTTCGTACTAGTAGTATAATTTGGGTCAGTCGATTTGTGAAAGAAGTTCGACGGAGCGAAGGAAGAAGATGGCAGAGAAGCTACCCCAGTATCTATCTTAGGGTGGTAGGGTGCCCATGAACTATCTTATGAGTGTTGGGTGTGGAATGCAGTTCGCCGGAAAAACTGGATCGTGCCTGGGGTTAAATGGATGGCGTGGGTGGGGGGAGCATGGCGGTAGCAGGCGGTTCAGGGGAGCGCACGGCGGCGACGGCAGGCGGTTAGGCGTGTGGCGGGCTGAGAAGATGAACCATGCATCAGTTTCGGAGGTTGAAGAAGCCCTTCTAGCCATCCATGTTGCATCAAATGGCTCACAAGAGTCGACTGACCCAGATTGCTCCTTCAGATTGCAGGATCCACGTGGCATTCAAGGTCTCGAAGGTAGATTCCACGTCCGCACCTGGTTTGCGGGCCCGACGCGCGCGCGACCGGCTTCCGCCGCGACAGCCACCATGCGCGGCTCCTCCGCGCGGGCGGAGACGACAATGACACGCTAGTTCCTCCTCGCTGGCGTGGTGGAGCATGCGCTCGTCCTCCTCTTCGTACGCTACGTGCATAGACGCGGCTCCACCAGCTGCTCGTGTGCTTGGCAGCGCGGCGGCATCACGAGGAAGGACTGCAGACGACGTGAGCGGGCGAGCCTTCGGCTTGGCGGCGACACGGGGGTGATGGGCGAGAAATTGTTGGTCGGAGCAGGCGGGCGCCGGCGGCATATTGATGAGTGCGCGTATGGGATCTTAGTTTAGTTTTATATAGGGTTGGTCAAACTTAAAAGAAATCGTACAAGTACACGTAAACATTAGACTTAGGCAGAGCTTTTATTAGTTACCACAGCCACGATACGGAATCCTGTGCAAGCGCGTGAACCGCGGCCGCGCGGTCGATCGAACGGAGCGTCACCGTGTCGCGCTTGAAGGACATCCACTGAACCTTTTTGTGTGTGTGAAAACAATCCCCGAATATTACTCAACTTTTTTCCGGGAAAAGTTCTTGACGCTACAATATTTCCATATATTTGAATTTAGCTCCAGTTCGTGTTTATTTGGATTTGGATGTTTTAGGTGCGCCCTATTTTTTTAATACTGATTTTGTGTGTGTGACTGAGAGAGAACGTGTGTATGTGTCCATATGTGTGTTGTGGCGGAAGGGCGGTGTGGAGACGGTGTGCGTGTGATAGAGACATAGAGAGGTGTGAATGTGCAAACGATCATGCATGAGTGAGACATAGACAGATGCCGATACGTTGTGTATACATGAGAGAACGGTCTTCTATTTTACATGTGTGTGTGTGAGAGAGAGAGAGAGAGGAGAATCCGTAACACAACAACCATCTCTCTCGATTCGTCCGTCCCTCGCACGATCGCATGTAACACATGCATCAAAGCGCACATTTTGACGCCCTCACCCGGCCCCTGCCCACCTCAAGGCCCGCACATCGCTCTCTATCTCGCACGCACAATCTCTTCGTGAATACCCTGTTTAGCATGTAGCTTTCCGTCACATACACACACATTTCTCTCCTTAGGTTCGTTTTCCCTCAATATCTGACCCACACACACACACACACAGCACAGCACATCACACACACACCCCCTCCCCCGAGCACCCAATTCATCCCCATCCAAGGGTATATGGCGACCACTCTCTCTTGTGCTTCTCTGCACCCCAGCATGCACAACACCTCAATCTTCAAAGAGGGCATCGAGGAGATCGAAGACGGCGACCACACTGCGCTAGAGAATGTGGGGCCATTTGGAAGCAGGATGATGTGACGACAGCTGACTGACTCCTCCCCCCACCCTCTCTCTCGCACAAAATTACCAATTCCTCTCTCCCCCGCACAAATTTATCAATCCCTCAACCCACGAGATCCTTCCCCTCACGTCCATGTTTTTCTATCTCTCTCATCAAACCTGTTGTCTCTTCTCCTTCCTCGTGTACAGAATCCGGATGCACACGCATCTCACGTATATTACATGTCTCCATCTTTCACACGGACCTAACTTCTCCCTCTCTCTGTTTCGTTAGGTTTGTCTCCTACTCTCTCATCCACATACATATAGTCTTTCCCGCCCTATATGCTCCATCTTCGCAAGCCCTCTCTGCACGTTTCATTCACACATTGGGATATGTTCAAAATGTTGCTTTTATAATGGCTGATGTAGAGTTATTGTTGGTTTAGTTGCATCCTACAAAGTAATAACTATGAAATGCATTTTGATTGTAATTTGACTGGGATTATGCGGGTTTGAGCATGTTGTGAAGTACTATAGACCTCGTATACATCTTGGAATTCGTCAATGATTGTAACTATTGAATTGTATAGACCATTACATTCGAAGTCAGTAGCCTAATATATTTATTTCACAATTTCAACAAATGATTAATTCACTACATACTAAGAAAACAAATGTGTACACCCTCCGTTTTAATTTAAGTCCACGTATTAGCATTGGTCAAAGTCAAGTTTTGTAAACTCTCAGAAAGTTTATAACAAAAAATATTAACATATACAATAACAAATAAATACCATTAGATTCATTATTGAATGTACTTTCACATCATACATATCTGTTATGGTAAATCTTTATATTTTTCTATAAACTTGGTCAAACTTTAGGAAGTTTGACTTCGGTCAAACCTAATATGCAGAGTTTACTAGTACTACTCGCTAGTTTCTTAGCCGAATCACCAAACACGCCACACGGGGAGTTCAGTGTCACAAAATTTTGAGGTCGGCGGGAAAATCTCCCGCGACCCTGATTCGAGCAGTGGGAAGTTACCATCATAGCCTTCGGAGCAGGCCTACGTATGACGATTGGTAGGGGGCTGTTTTCGTAACTTCAGGTTCAACCTACCCAGCCAACCCCACCCCAGCACCCAAAGTAGTACACCTGAATACTCCCCATTTTCTATCCCCACCGCAAAATAGACTGCTCCACGGCACCACAACCTTCGTGCTCCTCCCCTTGTACATCGGCGCACTCGTCCACCGCAGCGCATCTGCCTCATCGACGACCTCGTACGCCGCACTTGAGCCGGTCCACCATCGTCGTCGTACATGGAGCCTCTTACCGGCACCGTCTTCCACGGTCTCGGATATGCTTCCCGGAAGCCGATGCCAAGCGCAGAAGCACCACCGTCGTGGACAATGAACTGACTCCCGTTGCCGACCATGACTCACAGAGGCCGCCGCAACCATCGTTCTCCTCCTCGATTGGTAATGTGTCTATTGAATCATCGTCTCCCACGGTCTCGGATCTGCTTCCCGGAAGCCGATGCCAAGCGGAGAAGCACCACCGTCGTGGACAATGAACTGACTCCCGTTGCCGACCATGACTCACAGAGGCCGCCGCGACCATCGTTCTCCTCCTCGATTGGTAATGTGTGTATTGAATCACTTAGCAGTACATGTGCAGTTCCAATTTTTTGTTCATACCTACCCTTCAAATTTCCTGGGTGCTATTGTTCCCGTAAAAGTAATTGGTTATAGCCTCCATTTTTCTTGCCATGTTGAGATTTTAAAACCACGAGTGCGAACATGCAGCGGAGCAATGAAGACCAAACACAGGATATTGGGGACATCTTCAAGGAGCGTGCCAAGTTAAAGAGGAGCTGCACCGAACCTGTAAAACGAGCTTTGGTAAGTAACACCCTTTCAATTACTTTCGTTTAGCCTCGTGTTCTTCGATGTGTATATGTTGTAGTTTCTATTTCTCTTAACCCTCGTGTTCTTCGATGTGTCATAAGAAGAGTCTTAATCGTCCTAATGCTTTCATTTTTAGCTTGATGTAGGAAGTGGGTGTTCTCACCTTGTAGTCTGTTTTTATATTTTTTTTCCTTTTGAATTCACTTATCCCAGTTATGTTTATCTGGCTTCTACTAAATGGATCTGGGTTGCTCTGAGTATTGATCTAAAAAAGAAGTAACTTCATGTCAGGATGCAGTTCCTACGAGGAGGGAAGTATGGTCAACCTCGAGATCATGTTTCCAGAATGAGGCTGGATTACACACAAGGTGCCAGTTCCCTAATGACGCTGGATTAGACACAAGGTGCAAATTCCCAGATGATGCTGGATTACACACAAGCCAGGTGGAGTCGTCAGCTGTTCGTGTCCTCGTGGCTCTAGTAAAGGCTGAAAGAAAGCGTGCAACAGCCCTTGAGAATGTAGCTGAGTTCCTGAAGAAGCGAAAAGAGCAATCAGATGCTCTCTTCACCCACGCCAAAGAAGAGATGGAAGAAACCAGAAATAAGCTAGCAGAGGCACAGCAGGCTAGGCATCTCCTGCTATCTAAAACTGTTGTCAATACAAAATTTCCTTCATAGTAGCTAGGTTCAAATGTTTATCTAGTCAGCATGCCTGTTGTGATGTCCATACATCTACTGATGTGGCACAAAATATTTTTTTCCGGGTCATGTAATAACAGCAATTACTTACCAAACAATAACAAACGAAGCATTGGACATGGTATAGTTCACGTGCAAGCCCGACATTCCAAGTTCAACTTCCACATCAAAATCATGTTCATAGATATCTCCACATTCATACATAATGTCCACAACCATGATTCATTTCAAAGCCAAAAAAATTTAGGAGAGTTATGAATAAAGAAAAACCTCTAGTTCCTGCTACCAGTGCGAGCACAACAAGTCAAGACCATGCGTAATTAATGATATTTTGGTCAATTTTTGTGTTCTAAAATGCCGGCCGGCTCGCGGAAGGACATGTTGCCGGCACACGTGCGGATTCAATGAAGGCAGGCGGGGCAATCTGAAGCCGGTTGCATGCGGAGAGGAGGCGTGTTCAGCCGGGCCTGCAGCGAGTGGGGTCCTCTTGGCCGGCGCGCCGATTCAATGCCTGCGCTATGAGAGGTCGCATCCATGTCAGAGCAATCACTCCCTCCAGTCCTTTTTTGTTTGCGTATAACAAAATCTCGTTTTCCATTCACATTTTACAAGTAAATTTCATGGACAAACTTTGACCCAAAATACGATGGGGACTAGTAAACCAGAACGGAGGTAGGAGTTTTTTTAATCAAAGAAGGGTTTGCCCCTTCCGATTTTCATTACTAAAAACCAACATCTAAATCAAAACCATAGTATTTGCCCTAGAACTACCAGGTTCAACATCTCGCAACATAAACCCATACAACCATACGCCAAGGAGGTACGTAGTACTATGAATTCCATTTTCGCTCCATACCCATCGTTCTAAAAACTACTTAGTACTTATAACGCGCCATTGAAAATCAGAATTCTTAACCCCGCTAAAAAATGATATTTTAAACGTGGCTACTCGGTCTGTGGCAACTAGCTAGCCACCGCCTCCAAATCGTTCACCTGTGGTCCCGACCATCAACTCCTACGGATCAAATTATCACGCGAGCTGACTATTCCTACAAAGGTGCGCTCCACCACGTACCCGGTACCCGCGAATGCAACAATCGTGCACCTAGGATTTTAGGGTTTATTTGTTAACGTTGCCTTTACGCAACACTCATGTGTGCGAGACAGCAAGAGACCGACTGCCTGCGTGCGCCTCTTCTCTTCGTATATGTACTCCACGGTTTGTCTGGTGTCCAAAAAATTATAATAACTACTAGCAATGTGCGCGTTGCCACACGATCAGAGTAGATTAATACAAATTCACCGATTTGATAGAAAAAAATTCTAGTTTTGAAATACGCATATTAATAAAAAAATGTTATGTTTCACTCAAAATATATTCCTTTAGCGGTTTTGATGAGATAAGGGAGGAATGTTTTTGGTTTCAAGATTCGAGAAGTGGTATATGTCTAATTTCTACTCTTACTAGCATGATAGTCGTGCGTTGCACGGAACATCAAGATCTTGTGGGAGAAAAGGATGAATGAGGGAAGGCCTTATCTGCAAATGTGGAGAGGAGTGCGGGTAAATTGCCATAGTTTCATTCCTATCCGTCAGATATAAATCGGACGACCTATATTGCAGGATGGCAGGCCCACCATCATCACCAACTCTGTTTTTTATCCCTACTAGCAAGAGGCCCATGCGTTGCATGGAACAGCAAGATGCATTTATACGAGCTGTTTATCTCGCGGGAGATGAAGATGAACGAGGGAAGTCCTTATCTGCAAATTTGGAGAGGGGTGCGGGTATCTTTTTGCAAAATTGTCATAGTTTGGTTTCTGTCCGTCAGATATAGATCGGACGGTCTATATTGCAGGATGGCAGGCACACCATCATCACCAACTCGGTTTTTTATAAGAGTAGAGATCTTATAAAAAGCATAGTCGGTGATGATCGTGTGCCTGCCATCCTGCAATATAAGCCGTCCGATCTATATCTGACGGATAGGAAGGAAACTATGACAATTTTGCAAAAAGATACCCACACCCCTCTCCACACTTGCAAATAAGGCCTTCCCTTGTTCATCCTTTTCTCCCACAAGATAAACTACTCATACAAATGCATCTTCATGTTCCGTGCAACGCATGGGAATCTTGCTAGTTGTTGCAAAAAGCCCATGTGTGAGAGAGAGAGAGGGAGAGAGGAGGAGGACGGAGTGCATGTGTGACAAAGACACAAAGAGTCTGTGTGCGAGAGGTATCAGCTTAAAATGAGGCGATAGTGTGTGTGTGCACGATCGGGAGGGCGTGTCTCAAGAATGGAAGAAAAATTTACATAGATACAAGGAGCGGGAGAGAGACATGTATGCGATAGTGGAAGCACGAGTGTGCGGGTGTATAAACCTATCTAGAGGCTAGTCGATAAATGCTTGTGAGAGAAATACGAGTCGGGGGTGCGAAAGCGAGAGTTTTGTGTGTGAGAGAGAGAGACGGTAGTCGGGAAGGGGAGTGGAAGCAGGAGTTGTGTGTTTGTGTGTGAGAGAGAGAGGGGGGAGTTTGTCTGATCGGTAAGCAAATGAATAATGTCAGTCTGTTATGGAGACGAAAAGGAGACCGCAACAAATGTTGTGTCTATAGGAGAGAGAGAGAGAGATTAATTTTAGTGGTATGATTCATATCTAGAGACATATAGGGTGTGTGAGAGAATCCCATAGAGAGAAAGACAAAGTGCAAGATAAGTGGAGACTGTGTGTGTGGTGGTGAAAAAGAAAGCTTCGGTACCTAGTGATACCAGAGAACGGTAGAGATGTGAGAGATAATGAAAACCATGTAATGTATAATGATAGGGAGAGTGTGACACTTCTCAAGGGAGACGTCGAGAGACCATGTTTGCAAGGATAGGAGAAACATGAAGTGAGCGTGCGGGTGAGCTGGAGAAAAGAGGGTGATAGCTACATGAAGGAGCATGCATGCGAGAGAGTTGGGCGTGATGGGAGTGAACATAAAAGGGATTCAAATATTTCAATTCGAGATGAGTATACATGTAATCCATACTCGAACCAAAATTGATCTATCAAACATGCATACTCATATGAATTCACGCGCATCTATGTTATTTAATATGTAGATATTACTGACCCATACATTTTAGTAGAACATAATTTGGTTTAATTTTTTGAATTCAACCTTATGATTTTGAGATCATTGTATTTGTAAATCATATTATACATATAAAGGAGCAGAATTGTTTGTTGTGCTTTTGAAAGTATATATAAAAAATGATGTATATAGAATTTTATTCCAATCGAAAATGGATCCCGCCTGAAAAAAATAGAAACAAACGGGATTCGAATTGAGTTGGCACGGTAAACGTGCACTCTACAAAATTTGAATGAAGCGGGGAAAGTCGCAGTAACCGCCCGAAACCAAAATCTGCGAGATGGAAATTACTACTGCCTATCCCTGCCACGCAAAGCCTATATGCTCGATTTGTATAGGTTTTGATAGGGGTAGGTTTGTAATTTCACTCAAACGTGACATAACCGCCTCTCACCCAGATTCATACACGGTGGGCGCCAAAACACAATGTGTCCTCGGCCGAAATCGACTCCCTCCCCGATTCATACACGGTGGGCGCAAAAAGCAAACTCTCGTCGGCAAATATTCGGTGTATGCGAGATTACTGTCCTATCCCCAACCGACTAATATTGTTGTGATGTAGGAAATTTGAAACCGGGGCTAAGTTTGTAAATTTCCTACCATTTGAGACAAGCGCGCCCTGAAGACATGGTTCCCCCCTTCCTCTCCACCTCCATTTCCCCATTCGTACTCCGTGGGCGCCAAAACACCCTCTCCACCCCAGCCTCCTCCGTCCGCCACTCCATCCACCGCCGTCCTCCTCCACCATGCCGGAGCTGATACCCCGACGCCGCCGTCCATTACAAGAGATCGACCTCTCTCATCCACGGCTTTGGACCGGGATCCATGCATCCCTCCCCGCCGTCGTCCACCTTGCCGCCGCCGCTCCTGCGACCGTCTCGTCCACCGCGCCCCGCCGCCACCGTCTACCCTCCTAGATCTGCTTCCACGCCGCCTATAGCCATCACTACCGCAGCACCGTCAAATTCTCAACAGATGCACCAGAGGCGGTACTCTTTCGTATCTGCTCAACTTATTTATCGCCGCAAGAAAATAGATCGCCACTGCTTTACTCTGATTTCTTGTCCATCACTTACTTGCTAGTTGAAAGCAAACATTGGTTGCGAAGTTGCCTTTGTCAGGTTTGCACCTTCAGATGCACCATGGCATGCTCAACACTATACTACCAATGCTTATGGTTTTCCCCTATTATACTCCACACTAGTTAAATCACAGTAGACTAAATTTCACAATTGGGTCAATCGATTTTTCAGAGCTCGCCGGTTCGCCGGTGCGAACGAAGGGGCTCGGGTGGGGACTTTGGTTGTGGGGGGGCGGTGGTGGGGCCTCGCCGAACGAAGAAAACTTGACGCGGGTGGGGGCGAGGGTGGGGGGTGGGTGTGGCGGAGGAACACAGGCGGTGGGCGCCGGTTGTCCGGCCGGCGGCCCGTGCGGTGTTCTGTATGGGAAGAATCAGAGACGAGGAAGAAGAAGGGTTAGGAGACGTAGGATCTTCATCCAACCGCCTGAAATGGTCGACTGACCCAAATGACAAACGTCACGCGACTTGCATGCAAACATGCCTTTATATTCAGTACCATCATCGTACCTGCTTAGCACTGCTCCTGAATCCATCAAGCTAAACAACGTGCACTCATAATTCCAAACTTGTTGCTCAAGTACGAATCTGATATGATGCTGATATTACTAAAATAGATAACATTTAATTGGTCAGCTAATGTTCCTACTTTACTTTCAAAAAAGCACATGCACCACATATAGATAGACAGCAGGGAGTTGCTTTCTTAATGCGCTCTGGTTCATCATGTGTGGGCACTGCGCAACGAACATTTTATTATCCAAAATCTGCTTGCTCTTCTTTAGCATGTTCCTCTTCCGTTCTTCTTTAATAAGTACTCTCTCCATTCCTAAATACAAGTCTTTGTATAGATTCCACCATGGACTACATATGGAGCAAAATGAGTGAATATACACTCTAAAATGTATCTGGATACATCTGTATGTGATCCATAGTGGAAGTCTCTACCAAGACTTATATTTTGGAACGGAGGGAGTATGATAGTAGTATAGTATGTTCCTTGTAGGATGACGAGCAGGGACATTTGCAGTGTAGAGGTCTATACGGTCGGTCGGTATGGACACTTTGAACTCTTCGGGCCTCTTTGATTCGTAGGATTTTGTAAACATGGGAATAGGATTTGTAGTGGCCTGCCCACTTGAATCCTGTAAGAATAGGAAGGAAATGCGCGGAGCTGTGTCGCCTTTGAGAGTTACACTGATATTAACAGTACCCCACCTTCATTTGAAGAGAGCTGGTATCTGAAGCCTTTCTAGACGTACCGGCAATACTATCACATATATTCCAGCAAGTTCCACTTTGCTGATTTTACTCTGATGCTTACGGTTTTCCCGTTATATCTACACTATGATCTGTGTAGCTGCTTTGTGTCGCACTAGCAGCAGTCCACTCTTGAAGCTAAACACCGCAATGACTTACAAAATTGGCACCAAGGCATTGAGTGCCATTCTGGATGCAATGAAACTCATATGCTCCCCACCTGTTGATTCTTGTTCAGAATATGATCGTAATGACTATTCTAACCTCAAGGAGTCAAAGGAGATGGCATGTCCTTTTCACCCATCAAGGTGCTTGTTCTAATTTGGCAAGGTTTTATTGATTTCGCGTATCTTGCATATGTTGTCTTGCATTTCTTCTACTTTGTTGCACCGCCATCTGCTTAGTTTACTCATCATATATGTCGAGATGCCATGCCCATCCATTATCAATACATTTTCCATCTGTCATCATACCATGTTTTTTCACTCAAGTGCTGTTCTTGTGCATCAAACATCAAAAAGGAAGAGGGTGATTGCCGAACCTGAAGGAGCACCAGCAAAGTCCTTGAAAAACGTGGTTGTGCCGGAGAAATCAGACAGCACCCCACTTATATTGGCTGTACAACCAGTGACACAAAACGTAGGACCGACTCCAGCAGACTGTACCCATACTTCACTGGCCACACCACTAGCCGCACCACACAGGACCTGCACTCCAGCAAAAGGTATGCCGATTTCAGTTGCCATAGCATCATCCGTACCAATCCCACTCCAGCAAAAAGTACAACATGTCCACCGGCCGAAGACCTATCCCAACTGCAGAGACGGCCAATTCATGCAGATTGGAACCCCATTCCAGTTATTCCTAGTTTAAAAGACAATGCTTTCAATGTTGTTAGGGACTACGCGCCTATATTCCTATCATGGGAAGATTATAGTGAAGACAAACACCATTTTCACATCTTCCTGTCCCACTTACGTGTAAGTGCTATTATTCATGGTGATTATTTTCCTGTTTTCTGCTGATTGAACACATCAATGATTTACATTACATTGTTGTAAGTAGGCGAGGGTCAATCTGGATAGTCATGACGAGCAAAGCTTGCTTGCGCTTTTCATGGAAGCATTGCAGCAGTATTGGTGTTACCTGAGGAAATCACACTTTGATGGCAAGTCTATAAACGAATTTCTTGTGAAGTCTCCTGTGCTAAATTTAGAAGATATTGAATTGAAAAACCTTGTTATGCACTGGTCTCATTTCGAGGATGAGGTACTGTCTATGATATCGCATGACAATTTGAACTTCTACTTTTCCGCATGTGCCTTACGGATCTTTTTTGCAGGAAATCGCAAATATGCTGCCCGCTACATTGCTTTTGTTAGTACCTGTTGTCCTGTATCACTGTACTTGCATACATACCTGGTTCATTATGTGACAGCAGTAGGCATGATAGCTTGCTTGTTAATTGTTCGCTCCAAATTATCTGACATGTATGAATGGTCACATTAGTGTAGAATATATCCAATGCCAATGAAAATTTTTAGCTCTGCATTGTTCTTGTAAGTACCTATTGTCCTTTATGAGTGTACTTATATTGACAGGTAGTTGTTCATGTACCATCACTCTGCAGCTTATTTTCCTTTACCCTCCATTTTTTACACATAAGATCTATATTTACTCTTACCATAAGGTTGAATAACACCAATGGTACTGAAGAAGTTTAGCTCTGCATTGCTCTTGGGTGTACCTTTTGCCTATAACGTTGTACTTACATTTATAGCTACTTGGTTATGTAGCATCACTCTTCATCTTACCTTACATATTCTCCATTTTTTCTTATATTGTCACATCTATATTTACTCTTAACAAAATGTAGAATAAAGGCAATGCTTATGAAGAAGATTCCGTGGTAAACTTCTTGAATTCCCCCCCCCCATCAGCATGGATAAGGGCTTTATAGAGCCTTCCTTCACCAATAATGTAAGTTTGTCCTTCTCAAGCCTTCAAACTTTGTTGTGTATACTTGGTTATGCATGACTGCAACAGCTGTTTATTTTTGGTGTTTGCATTAAATTGCATGTTTAAAGTTTATTATGTAGTTCATAAACAAAAGTTTGTCCTTCTAAATTTAAGTTTTCAGTTGTACAACCAAGTTCCTTCTTCATACCATGTAAATTACACTATACAGAGCAAGTGATCTTCTTTTGCACTTCATGTATGCTTCTGTTCTTGATCCATAATCTAGTGGTGTGGTGAACCTACACACTACAGCACAATGTCATATTCTGCAATGTCTTAACTATGAACAATGTCATATCATTCTACTATTATTTAAACCGTCTCTTTATTTGCCAATCTGAAATGGAATAAATTGACAGCACACTAACCATTGATACTTATGAGTTCTTGATCTGTAAGCGAGTGGTGTCGTGAAGCTACCAACTCCTTCACAATGTCATTTCCCGCCATGTCTTGACCTGAACAATACCATATTGTGTTAATGTAATTTTAAACTGTGTCACTTTATTCGTCAGTAAGAAATGTGGTGAATTGTCAGCACTCATACTTTTATGTGCAAAACCTGTCATCTGTCTGCTTGTTTATCTTTCAGAGTGAGGAGGATATAAGTGTTAAACAAGCGCAGTCTCATCAGCTTGCTCAGCTGCTTGCGCTGCAGCTCCCCAGCAGGGCTAACCTTTCTTGAACTCTATTGAAGTGTTGTCGGTTTTGTATATTATTTTGTCAGTGTGTTTAGTTGCACCGGTGGCGATCTTTGATGCCCCGTGTATGTAATCTGCTGTCTGCTTGTGCTTTATTATCATAGTTGCGAACTTTGATGCCCAGTGGATGTAATATGCCGTAATTTCTTTATTGTATAGTCTAGGTTTTTCCTTATTCACGATGCTGCAGTTATTTTACTGTATATATATATATCCTGTCTTCGCAGTAAACCGGCCAAACCGTAAAATTACGGTACATAATCGGGCCGTCATGCAATCACGATGTATGATCCGCATCATGGGCCCCGTCATCTTGGTATGTTAGAAGGCCTAATGTAAACTGGCCCACTAGTAGATTCGGGCCTTTAATAGGCCGAGTAAACCGCCGGCCCTCTTTTCGCAAGAAAACTCAATGGGCTTTTAGTAGGCTGAGAAGTAGGTTGGGCCTGAAACGTGCCGCACAGCTCACGGGCCGGCAGAAGCCCGAAATGGACCCCGGCCCATGATTGTGCCAATCAAGTCACGGGCTTTTAACAGGCCAAATTTGTCTCGGTCCTTGTTTGGCCCAATCAGATTATCGGCTGCGAGCAGGCCGGATGCAAACCGGGCCGTAGTTAGGCCCAACTATATGACAGGCTTTTAATATAGGGCCGAAATGTTAAAGGGGCCCTTAATAGGACGAAACTAATATCAGGCCGAATTACTAAATGGGCTGGTAGCAAGTGGGCCCAAAAGCACAGCGTCCAGTTGATGGGCCGAATCTAATATGGGCCGCAATTTAGCCCAAAGCCTCTTAAATGGCTGGACCTGATCTGGGCCGTAATTTGGCCCAGAACATGGTAGGCTTTTAACGGGCCGGATCTCATATGGGCCATTGTTAGGCCAGGAACGTGGCAGGCCATTAATGGACTAGATCAAATATGGGCCGACATTTGGCCCAAAACATGGCTGCGAGTTAATGGGTCGGGCTACTACGGTCCTCAAAATCTTGTGGGCCTACAGCTGGGCCGGCCCATTAATGTCGGCGAAATCTCGTGGGCCTTTAGCTGGGCCGGCCCATTATGGTCCACAAAAATCTTGTGGGCCTTCACCTGGGCTGGCCCATTATGGCCCGCAAAAATCTTGTGGGCCTTTACCTGGGCCAGCCCATTATGGCCCGCAAAATCTTGTGGGCCTTTAGCTGGGCCAGCCCATTATGGTCCGCAAAATCTCGTGGGCCTTTAGCTGGGCCGGCCCATTATGGTCCGCAAAATCTTGTGGGCCTTTAGTTGGGCCGGCCCATTTAAAATTTATGGGCCACTTTTGGGCCGGTCCACGTGTCAACATATCATAGACGCATCTCGCCCATTGGATGAGTGACACCTGTGCCAACGCGGATATGACACGTGTTTCCGTCAGCCAATCAGAATTTTACACGTGGAAAATCCCCGTTGGTCCGGGCTGTTAACGGGTTATCGGATCCAAAACCGGACCTGATAGCTTAATGGCGTTCCGTTACGGTGGATGCCACGTGTCGGTCACCCTTGATGAAAGCACTTCTGTGACGCGCGATTTATCGTCATGGAAGTGGACACTTCCCTGATGATAATTTTGGTAATATCATGGAACACTTCTATGACAGCACAAGTATGACTATCTTGATTCTGTCATAAAATTGTCATGGTTGTACATGCATGATAGAAAACGTGACCTACTGTGACAAACACGTATCATCACAGAAGTGTATTCTTTTTGTAGTGGCCATCTCCATTGAACTCCTCTGAACTGCAGGCCTATGAGCCTAATCTCACGCTGCTATGCCTATGGGCCTGCTGGGCCTTCTGCGGGCATGAATCCTGGCCCATGGATGGGTTTCTAGTCGTATTCAGGCCATGGTGGCCCAGCAGGTGGCATATTTTTTATTTTTTCCCAGTATTTTTGTTTTCTTTTTGCTTTATTTATTTTATTTTGTTTCTACTTACAACAAAATACTTACTGTTGCTATTTTATTTATTTCATGAAATTCTTTTTGCTTATAAAGTTTTGAACAGAAAATCCTTTGATAATTTTAGGTCCATAAATTTTATTTATGTTATTAAAGTTTATTTTATTTTATTTTGTTTCTAGTTATTTATTAAAGTTTATTTTGTTTCTAATTATTTATTTTATTTTGTTTCTACTAATTTATTTTATTTTATGATAATTCTTTTTGCTATTAAAGTTTCTAACAAAAAAACTTCTTGATGAAAATTCTTTTTGCTTTTAATGTTTTGAACAGAAAATACCTTGATAATTATTTTATGATAATGAACTCTGAAAAGGTTGAAAGTTGGCATGGTATCATCATTTTAGCCACATAGCATGTGCAAAAAAGTAGAGAGGGTTACGGCAAAAAACTTGATGCACATCGTGTACGAAACGGACAATCTCTTTCAAAGTATCAGGGTTTCATACGGAAACTCATCAGTTACAAAGGGATTTCATTTTTTTCAACTTATTTGAACTCCAAACTTTTTTTATGTTCAAAATGCACCATTCAAAGACACATCATCGATTTTCAACCCTTTCTGACTTCATATGTTATTTTTCATGCATTTACTGATTTTTGGAGCTATAAGATCCTAACAAAGAAAAGCATTTCAAATGAACTCTGGAAAGGTTGAAAGTTGGCATGGTATCATGATTTCACCCACATAGAAGATCCTCTAACATGCGATCGAACTTCAAAAAATGAACTTCAAATCTTCGCAATTGGGGTACAACCCTTTTTGTCATCCTCTAACATGCTATCGAACTTCAGCTTCTCCTTTTCACTTTCGCACTGTCCCTTTGCATCAACAATGACCCAGCAGAGATCATCATCGGGCACATCGTCTGGTTCCTCCTGATCTTCAACTTCCCCCGTTGTAGCTTCACCGTATTCAGGGGGCACATAGTTGTCATCGTCCTCTTCTTCTTCGCTGTCTTCCATCATCACCCCTATTTCTCCGTGCTTGGGCCAAACATTATAGTGTGTCATGAAACCCTTATAAAGCAGGTGGGTGTGAAGGGTCTTCGACTCAGAGTAAGACTTCGTATTCCCAAAGCTAGGGCATGGACAACACATAAAACCATTATGCTTGTTTGCCTCAGCGACTTCGAGGAAATTATGCACGCCCTTAATGTACTCGGAGGTGTGTCTGTCACCGTACATCCATTGCCGGTTCATCTCCGCGCATTATATATAATTAAGTGTGTCAAAAACCATTACAGAACATCATGAATAGATAAGTGACGAAATTAATAGAAGTTCATCACATTAAAACCAAAGTACATAAATAGTTCTCATTGAACAACATATAGCTCTCCAGAGCATCTAATTAAACCATACATTGAAACTATGTAAAACATTTCAATGCAACAACAAATGCGATAATAATCGCAACCAAGGTAACAATTGATCCAACGGCATAATGATACCAAGCCTCGGTCTGAATGGCATATTTTCTAATCTTTCTAATCTTCAAACGCATTGCGTCCATCTTGATCTTATGATCATCGACGACATAAGCAACATGCAACTCCAATATCATCTTCTCCTCCTTATTTTTCTATTTTTTTCCTTCAAGTAATTGTTTTCTTCTTAATTAAATTTAACCTCTCGACAATATGGTCGGTTGGAATTTCCGGTTCACATACCTCCTAGATAAATAAAATCTATGTCATGTTGGTCGGCATAATTGTCATAAACAATAAATGAACCAAATAGTTATAAAATATAATATATACCACATCCGAATCATAGACAGGACGAGGGACGACGGGGGCGGATACCAAAACCATCGCACTATATAATAACAAGCAATAATAAAAGTAAGAAAAATTACACAAGTATCTATCTAATCATACAAGTAAGAACTTTTTATTTCGGAAAGAAGATAAGAATTAACTAGAGGGTCACCACAGTGGTGCCGACGACGAGATCGGCGCGGGCGATCGACGGCGGTGAAGACGGGGACAAGACGAGACGGACTGATAAACCTAGACAAATCTTGAGGAAAATGGAGCTTGATGGTCGAGCTTCGAGAGGAGAAAGCTTAACTAGTGTGGCTCGGGCATTTCATCGAACACCTCATGTGCATAGAAGATGAGCTAGAGCACCACAAAGCTCTGCCCTCGCCGGCCTGCAAAAACAGAGCAGTGTGGAACCAAGACTAAAGGTGACCCTTCTGTCTCGGTTCAAGCGACGAACCGTGACCAATGGTTGTGGGCCAGGAGCGAGGACCATTGGTCCCGGTTCGTGCCTGGAACCGGGACAAATGGGTCAAGACAAACCGGGACCAATGCCCCATGAGGCCCGGGCGGCCCCCTGGGCTCGCGAACCGGGACGTATGCCTCCATTGGTCCCGGTTCGTGGCTGAACCGGAACTAATAGGCTGGTCAGGCCTCAACCAAAACCCTGTTTTCTACTAGTGTAAAAGCATAAAATTAGGGGGTAAGACAACAAAAGTAATTTAAGTGAGCTGGCTAATAGGCGAGAGCTTAGTTACGAGGGATTAAGTCCGAGTCCAAAGGCACCCCACACACAACATCAGATTTATTTTCTAATTTTTTGGCTGTAGATGCAAAGGAGCAGTGATACGATAAAAGGAAATGTAACATATCTTTGAACACATAAAAGACTTAGCTGGGTTGGTTACAGCTAGTAGAAGGCATGCAGCAGGTGCAAGGATTGAATCCCACTGTTGCTGATTTTTTTTGCAAAAAATAAAAAGCGGGCGGAAGGTGGAGAGCTGGAGCCGAACTCGATCTATCGACAAGGTGAGAACGTGACTTGTATAAAAATGCAATATATGGTCCCTGATTTTCAGGAGCTATGCATCATTGTCGTCAGTTTGTTTATGATAAGAAACGAAGAGTCGTGTACTAAAGCTACTACGAAATATCTACACCATCCGGATATGGATCTAGTGTAAGACCATCACCTAGCTAGTACATACACACATGCACGAAGCCAACACATCACACATGCAGCAGCAGCAAGTTAAGCCCTGCACACGCAGGCGACGCAGCAGCCCGCGCAAGCAGGAAGCACGCACGCGACACAGCGACCGCGACAGCAGGGCGCGTGGCGGGAGAGCGAGGAGAAGACAATCGTTGTGCAGCTCAAGAAGAGGCGAATCGACCTGAAGCTGGAGCACTCCTTGCGAGGGGTTCGGCGCTGATCTACCGGAGGCGACAGATCCCTATGTCGACGTACGGCACAGGCCGGAAACGGCGGGGTGCTGAAGATAGGCGCAAGGTCGACGCTATGGCTGCGAGCTCAAGACGCATGCGAGCTGGGTGAGCTTAGGTGGAGAACACCACCTCATGGTCTCACGATGACGGCGACGGCGCGCCACCGCGGCTGGAGTACCGCATCCCGCACGAACACGACCTCGACTCTACTGCATGTGCCACAGTCTCTGTTATGCATAGAGCTAAGCGGTGGATCTCGTGCAGCGTGGCATCCCGGCGCCGGCGGCCAGGAACCAGCTTCCTGTTCCCCATAAGGTCAGCAGCCCCCGCGGCAAGCAGGCTAGTGGAGGTGCTGAGTGTGCTCGGAGGGGAGACGCGCTGCAGGACGGGGGAGCCCGGTTGGATGGTGGTGAGGGATAGGGGGAGGAGGCGGCCACGTCGACGCCGATGGAGAAGACTGACCGGACGGTGCACTCGCGCCAGCAGAGGTCCTTGATGTTGCGCTTCATGACCTCCGTGGAGAGCGCGGCCGCGGCGCCCGCTTCGACGGGGTAGATGCTGACCGTGGCGCGGCGCGGGCACAATAGCTTAAGCCAGCTGAGCGCGTCGACGATCCGCCCCGCCCCGACCATCTCCTCGATGCCCGGCGCACGTTGAGAATGCGGAGCAATTCCGGAGCACGCCAACAACAAAGATGGTAGCGACTGGTCGGGGTGGTCGGGATGGCCTACGCGGTGGCTCGGTGACCAGAACCAAGACCGGCGGGACGGCTTCCACGATGACACATACGATCAGTAACGGCTGCCCGAACCCCGGCGGGACCAGTGCAGACAGAGCCGGGACGAACCATCAATAGATGTGACCGTAGATGGACAGGCACCAGAGACCTCAAGGCAAGCAATGACAACGGAAAGCCGCATATTTATAGCACCTCCGAAGGAAATTAAAAAAACAATCCGTAGAACAATCCCGATCGATCCACACGACCAATATCCAGAACATGCGACAGCGGCAACCGACTCTCCATTGCAACAACGACGGGTGGCATCGTATGAATCCAACTCTTAAGAGAACACATACGTGACAGCGTCCTAGTACGACAACAAACCAGGGAGAGAAGAAGACACCTAGAAAAAAGCCCATTTGTCCCGGTTCTAGAGGCCCATTTGTCGCGGTTCCGGAACCGGGACTAAAACCGAATACCTTTAGTCCCGGTTCGCCTACAAATCGGGACAGATGGGGCTCCATGTGGCCGCTGCGGCTTGCTCAGGCAGGAGGGTCTTTTATCCCTGTTGATAGCATCAACCGGGACAAAAAAAACCACGCGTCAGCAGTTCTGGGGCTGGGGTTTTTTTGGGGGGGGGGGGGGGGGGGGGTTGGGGTTGACACTAATAGAGAGAAGTGTCATATCTTATCTCCGTGCTTGGTTGACACTACGTACTATACGCATAAAGAGGACTCAACATGCTAGCTAGTAAGCAAATAAAGGAAACCATTAAGTACAGAAGATCGTCATGAACATATACAGAGAGAAGTGATCGACCTCTCCTTCTCCGAGAGATTGGTCGAACAACAAGTTTTCGTATATCTATACAATATAAGATCTCTTACAATCCCCTAACATCTGAACTCAACTTCCACATGGTATTCTCCGGCTTTATTGATGACGTGGTCAAGAAAGACTCCCGCCAATTCCTCTTCAATTGCTCGTATGCGATCTTGTGGTAGGAGTTCATTCCGCATCTGCCACATCTAATTTGAAGAAGGGGGTCAATACATATATATGAATGAAACTCAACACAAATGATGGTAATAAAATAAAATTATGAATATTATTGCTTATGTACTTCATATTGTTTTTTAGAGTAGCCCCGCTTATTCTTGGCCATCGCGTTGTAGATGAACTCGCAAACGTAGTATCCACAGCAATCATTCCCGAGTTCCTGCCACAAGCACTTTACGAGAAATAGAGGTCAATGAAACTGATAATCAAGCATTATAAATGGTATTGATGAAACTAGCTCCCCCGGCAGTCCCGCAGCTTGTGCGGTGAACTCTTTCCAAACCCCGCCAGACATAAAATATAATTACTTAATATCAGAAAATTAACAAAGTTGCCGATATGGTGCGATAATGATCGACTGAACTTACTTATCGAGCATATTTGTCATGGCCGCATACTCCTCGGGATTTTTTCGTCTCAAGTCTTAGACAGTTACTAGTCCCTGCTCAAGCTCAATCTCTAGGAGAATAAAGTGGAAGCTGCGCACGCATGCATAACTCATCAATTACATTACTATAACCACGAGTAATAAGGGAAACCGAATGTGCACAAGACAGTAACACTCACTTGAAGTTGTAAGGAAAGAGTATTTTATCTTTGTTTTGATTTTGAAGCAACGATCATAGCTAGTTGGCATCGGTTTCTTTGGCATCATATTTAACCGTCCATTCATCTATGAGATTTGTGTTAATGAACCCAATATCATAGATTTCTACTTTTCTGCATTCGATGATCTTCAATCTGCATAATATAGTGAGGATAATTATATATACATGCAATGAAAGAACTAAACTATATATAGAGACTTAATTACAGAAGTAGTACTTACACACAGTAGCAAGTGATGATTATTTTATCGAGGGCCTTTTGACTGAAAAACTGGAAGAACTCCTCAAATGGAACAGACAGCAGATCAATTCCAACAAGGTCGTGCTCCTCTATAACTCTCGGCGTCAAAATATCCTTCCCAGACTCGCTGCAGGTTTTCATGTACCACTCATGGAATCTTCGCATCATCGTTGTTAAAGAAGGATGACCAGGTCGAGAGGCTTCCCGTGCCGGTATTTGAATTTGTCCACCTCCATTATATCAAAATGTGCATCGTCAGGCAGGTAATCTGCACGATTGGTACCGGGCACCATCCCCGGATGATTAGCGACGATATCGCTAGATACCTTGAGCGGGGGGGCACGATTGGTTCTCTTCTTCGCCGAGCTGGGGAATTTTTCCCACTTCTTCGTTCTGCTGACCTTCGATCACTGCAAGTACTTCCTGACCACTCCGCTTCCTGATATGACCTTTCAATAATGCGCTCATAGTTGGTTCGCGGCGGAGACGGTGGTGGTCGCTTCAGGGCATCGATAGTGCACTGAAATTTCACGGGATCTATCTTCTCCTCCGGAGGTGGATGTTTCATAGCTCTTCGCGTTTCAAAGAAGTCCTTCACATAGGCTTGACAGATCTCCGCGTTTTCCTCCACGGTCCACTCGTGTGGTAACTTCTCTAGAGGCCTGAGAGATCGACCGAATCTGTATTGCCTCCCGCCTCTGGCTGTACTGCTAGACGCCCGAGCAGCCGGAGCGGCGGCGGCTGTATTCTTTTGTTGCTTACGAGGCGGAGAAGGAGGCGGAGTGCTACGACGCGCCGGAGCAGTCGGAGCGGCGGTGGCTCTCTTCCGCCGCTGCCGACGAGGCAGCGGAGGAGGCGGGCTGCTCGGACGCGCCGGAGGAGGAGGAGGAGGCGGAGTGCCGGCACGCGGCGGAGCAGCCGAAGAAGGACGCGGAGTGCCCTCATCACAAACCGGAGGAGGAGGCGGAGTGCCCTGACCCGCCGGAGGAGGAGAAGGAGGCGGAGGCGTCCAGTTCGGAAGGTTGATGAGCTCCTTCCGCCATAGACATGGAGTCTTCAGAGCGAGACCTAGCTGAGTCTCCCCTTCACCGGTAGGGTGGTCAAGCTCGAGCTTCTCAAATCCCTCCGTTATTTCATCCACCATCACAACAGCATAGCCTTGTGGAATCGGAAGGCAGTGAAAAGTTGCGTCGGGTTGAGGAGGTGCAACAGAGCAGACAGCCGCCTTGACTTTCAGGTGCTGCCATTGCGTCATAAGGTGGCAATCTTGAGCCTCCGTGATAGCATCCACGGGGTAGCTAGGAGCCGTGAAGTCAGGCTGCTAAAGGAGCTCGGTGGAAGCCACGCTGCTTCTCCGCTGAGATGGCGGGGTAGCTTCTGGGGTAGCTCTGGCAGGTTGCTGGCTGTGAACTGCTTGTTCCTCTAGCGCTCGTGCCCTTGCATTCAGCTTCTGTAGTTCGGTCTGCACCAATTTCCTCCTCCTCTCCCGGGTTTTGTAACCGTCTGCGCAGGGAAACCCAACATTCCACGCAACGGAGCCTGTCGTGCCTCGTGTTCGTCCTGGGTGCTCAGGATTGCCAAGGACCTCTGTGAGCTCGTCGTTCTCTCTGTCAGGAACGAACGTCCCTTGCTGCGCTGCGGCAATATACTTCTGAAGCTTCTTGACTGGTATTTCAAGTTGTTTGTCCGTCCAAACGCACTTCCCTGTTTCAGGGTCCAAGGTTTCCCCAACCCCGAAGAACCAAGTCCTTGAACGGTCTGGCTAGTTCAATGTCTCTGGTTCGACCCCTTTATCAAGCAGGTCCTTCCCAGCCTTGTCCCACAACGGCCGGGCTTTGAGGTAGCCACCTGACCCCGTGCGATGGTGATGCTCCTTCTTTGCAGCATTTATCTTGTTTGTCGCTGACATCTTCTTACTCTTTTTCGATGTCTTGTGGGCCACAAATGCAGGTCAGTGATCTCTATCTTCTCAAATCGGCCGGTGAATTCTGGAGTCTTCCCTTTGTCGACAAAGATTGATTTCAACTCATTCTTCCACCTCCTGGACAGATCTGCCATCTTCTTAAGAGCATGAGCCTTGACCAATGGCTCTATAACTGGCTTATCTGGATCCTCCTCTGGCGGTAGGGTGAAATTTGCCTTTAGCGCGGTCCAAAGATCATCTTTCTGTCTATCGTTGACAAAAGACACTTTAGGGTCTTCGCTCTTTGGCTGATTCCATTAGTGGATGCTGATCGGGATCATGTCCCTAACAAGAATCCCGCACTGAGCACAAAATGCTTCCTTGGTCCGGCTGGGTTCAATAGGTTGGCCATCGCCCTTGATTGCTGTGATCGTGAACCTTTCATCCTGGCGCAACCTTTTCTTCGGGCCTCGTCTCGTTACCGAAGTTTGGCTCGATCCGGAGGGCTAGAAAAGAAGAAAGAAGAGATTTAATATTTGTACATACCAAAACAATTAATGCATCAATTAGCTAGTCAGCACAGGCTTAATTAATATATATACCTCGCTGGACTTTGCAATAGCTCCTTCCTCCGTTCGCTCACTGGAGCCGTCATCACGGTCTCCTTCTTCCACCGGCATTCGGTCACCGGAGCCATCATGATCTTGTCCTTCCACCTCCATTGTTCGATCACGGGAGCCTGTTTCACCCTCTCCTTCTAGACCATCGGTGTTGTTCAGATACGACATGACATCACCTCCTCCGCGGATGATGTCCTGCAACAACTCTTCTTCTGCGAAGTCCCTTTAATGATCCATAGTTTCTGCAAATATTACAACATGGCAATTAATATACAAACATGACAGATGGATATATTAGTGGCAAACGTAGACCTAGCTAGCTTGACGCTTCTACGTTTTGGGGTGGCCTCGACAACGCTTCTAGGGTTTGGGATGGCCTCTGCAACGCTTGTAGGATTTGGGGTGGCCTCGACAATGCTTCTAGGGTTTGGGCCGGACCGCCTCACTCATGAATGTCCGACGTCCGGACCAACAAGGGATTTAACAAGATGTTGCCATTCTGGATGTGCAGAAAATGGTCCCTATTTTTTCTGATCTCATCTACCCTTCTATATGTCACGTTGTCTAGTGTCAAAGGATTCAAGAAAACCATGGCTTCATCATTAGCCGGAACTAACAGGCGCATGATGGTATGAAGCTCTCCAAAATTATTTTGGAACGGAGTCCTGATAGGATAATTAGCTTCTTGGTACGAAGTTCAGTAAGAGCCTTTCGAATATCGCTATTTGGATGGCCTTTGCTGAATTTCGTACCAAAAGGCGAATTATCCTATCAGGACTCCGTTCCAAAACAACTCTGAAGTGCTTCATACCATCATGCACCTGTTACTTCTGGCCAATTATGAAAGCATGGATTTCTTCAATACTTAGACACAAGAGAACGTGCAAATATAGAATGGTAGATGAGATCAGGAAAAATATGGATCAACTTAATTATGCACATCCATAATGGGGGCATTCTTGATAAATCTCTTATAAATCTTGAGAGAGTTGTCGGGTAGGGGCGGGAGGGGGTAGGAGACCGACAATGTTTTTTTGTGGGGTTTCGGCCGGACCGCCTCTCTCATGAATGTCTGACGTCCGGACCAACAAGGGATTTAACAAAATGGCGCCATTCTGAATGTGCAGAAAATGCTCCATATTTTTCCTGATATCATCTACCCTTATATATGTCACGTTGTCTAGTGTCAAAGAATTCAAGAAAACAATGACTTCAACATTAGCCGGAAATGACATGCGCATAATGGTACGAAGCACTTCAAAGTTATTTTGGAACGGAGTTCCCGATAGAATAATTCGCTTTTTGTACAAAGTTCAGCAAGAGCCTTCCGAATATCGCTATTAGGAAGGCCTTCGCTGAAGTTCGTACCAAAAGGCGAATTATTCTATCAGGAACTCCGTTCCAAAACAACTTTGTAAAGTTTCGTAGCATCATACGCCTGTTACTTCTGACAAATGATGAAGCCATGGATTTCTTCAATACTTTGACAGACAACATGACATATAGAAGAATATATATATATATATATATATATATATATATATATATATATAGATGAGATCAAAAAAAATTGGATCAACTTGTGCACATCCATAATGGGGGCATTCTTGATAAATTTGGACCCTCGACCCCTCGGCGACCCACGACCCTCTACCCTAGTTCACGATCCTCGACCCTCTACCCTAGTTCACGACCCTCGACCGCTCGATGATCCACGACCCTCTACCCTAGTTCCCGACCCTCGACCCCCTCATGTCATGCCCGACGTCCCCCCTCATGTCATCTCCGATGTCCGGACCGACAAGGGATTTAACAAAACGGCGCCATTCTGGATGTGCAGAAAAGGGTCCCTATTTTTCCTGATCTCATCTACCCTTCTATATGTCACGTTTGTGTAGTGTCAAAGGATTCAACAAAACCATGGCTTCATCATTAGGCGAAACTAACAGGCGCATGATGGTATGAAGCTCTCCAAAGTTATTTTGGAACGTAGTCCCAGATAGGATAATTCGCTTTTTGGTACAAAGTTCAGCAAGAGCCTTCCGAATATCGCTAGTTGGAAGGCCTTTGCTGAAATTCGTACCAAAAGGCGAATTATCCTATCCGGGACTCCGTTCCAAAATAACATTGGAGAACTCCGTACCATCATGCCCCAGTTACTTCCGGCTAATGATGAAGCCATGGATTTCTTCAATACTTTGACACAAGGCAACCTCTCGACCCCTCGGCGATCCTCGACCCTCGACCCTCGAACCCTCGGCAACCCTCGACCCCTCGGCGTTCCTTGACCCTTGACTCCTCGACGACCCTCGCCCCTCGAACCCTCGGCGACCCTCGACCGACCCTCTACCCAAGTTCCCGGCCCTCGACCGCTCGGCGATCCTCGACACCCTCGTTCCCGATAAAAATTAAGAAGAGAAAGAAGAAGAAAAAAAGAGGAGAAAAAGAAAAGAGAAGAAGAAGAAGAAGAAGGAATTCTATTTTTTCTTCTTCTTCGAAGGAATAGAGGAGAAGAAGAAAAAATAGATTTAATCTATTTTTTCTTCTCCTCTATTCCTTCTTCTTCTCCTTTTTTTTCTTCTTCTTCCTCTTCTTATTTGTTTCTCCTCTTCTTCCTCTCCTCTTCTTCTCTTCTTCTTCTCCTTCTTTATCTTCTTATTTTTTTCTCCTCTTCTTGTCTTTTTTCTCCCCTTTTTCCTCTCCTTCTTTTTCTTCCCTTCTTCCTTCTTCCTTCTTCCTCTTTTCCATACATATAAAAAGTCTAAAAAATACATACATACATACAGAAAAAACATCCATTCATACATACATATAAAAAGAAAGCATATATAACAAAAAAAGCATATATAACCAAAAAATAAGCAACACGGCGGCGGCGGCGGGGCAGGACAGGGGCGCGGGGCTCACAGAGGAGGCGTCGGGGCGAGCAGGGGGGGCTGGGCGGCATCAGCGGCGTCGGTGACGGCGTGGTGGAGCAGCCTGAGGGCGTCCGCGACCACGCGGTGGAGCAGGGCTCAGCGGCGACAACGACGAGGAGCAGCGCTGGGGCGTCGGGCATGAACTGAGGATGGTAATCTGAAAATTTCCTAAGTGTTGCTTATATAGCAAAGGCTTTAGTCCCGGTTGGTGGCACCAACCGTGACCAATGCCCTCCATCAGACCCGGTTGGTGCCACCAACTGGGACCAAAGGTCTCTTTTCAGCAGCCCAAAGGGCGAGAAACAGAGACCTTTGGTCCCGGTTGGTGGCACCAACCGGGACTAAAGGGGGGCATTGGTCCCGGTTGGTGCCACGAACCGGGACCAAAGGTGGGCATTGGTCCTGGTTCGTGCCACCAACCGGGACCAATGGGCCTTGCAAAGCGGCGTGGTGGTGGGAGTTTAGTCCCACCTCGCTAGCTAAGACAGAGCCACACCTCTTTATAAGGTGCGGTGCGCCAGAGCTGTTGAGCTCCTCTCTAAAGCAGGCTTACGGGCCGCACCTATGGGCCTACTGGGCCTTCATCCTGGCCCACCTGTATGGCTGGGTTTCTAGTCGTATTCCGGCCGTGGTGGCCCAGTAGGCGGCATTTTTTCCAGTTTTTTGTTTTGTTTTTTGCATTATTTATTATCTTTTGTTTTTTCCTTTATTTTTTAATTCTTTTGGCTTTTAGGTCAGAAAAATTATAAACTTTGTGTTAGTGCCATTAGTTTTCAAATTTGAATAGTTTAAATTTGAATTTTTGAAATTTGTGTGAATCACTAGTTTGTGATTCTATAAAAATAGATTTTGGAGTGATTCTTTTTCCTGCTATTTAATACTACTCCGTTTTATCATTATATTCAAAAATAGTTTTTGTTATTTTAGTTTCTAACAAAAAAAAATTATGATAATTCTTTTTGCTATTAAAGTTTCTAACAAAAAACGTTCTTTACGACAATTCTTTTTTCTTTTAATGTTTTGAACAGAAAATACTTTGATAATTTTAATTGCATAAATTATATATAATTTTAGTTTCAATAATACTAGAGGTTTATAAAAGCTTTTTAGTTGATTCCTTTTGCTATTAGAGTTTCATTAAAGTTTTCCAGTTCATTCTTTTTTCTATTAGAGTTTCATTGAAGTTTTGTAGTTCATTCTTTTAGTTTATTATTTCTGCTATTAGAGTTTCATAAAAGTTTTCTAGTTCATTCTTTTTTTATTAGTTCATTCTTTGAGCTAAATGACCCTGAAATTGAAAAGCACTTCAAATGAACTCTGAAGAGGTTGAAAATTGGCATGCTATCATCATTTCACCCACATAGCATGTGCTAAAATGTTGAGAGGGTTACGACAAAAACTGGATCCACTTCGTGTACAAAGCGGACAATCTCTTTCGAAGTGTCAGGGTTTCATACGGAAACTCGCCTGTTACAAAGGGATTTCATTTTTTTGAACTTATTTGAACTCCAAACTTTTTGTGTGTTCAAAATGCACCATTCAAAGCCACATCATCAATTTTTAACCCTTTCTGACTTCATTTGTTATTTGTCATGCATTTACTGATTTTTTTGAGCTATATGACCCTGAAATTGAAAAGCACTTCAAATGAACTCTTAAGAGGTCAAAATTTGGCATGGTATCATTATTTCACCTACATAGCATGTGCTAAAAAGTTGAGATGGTTACAGCAAAAACTGGATGCACTTCCTGTACAAAACGGACAATCTCTTTCGAAGTATCAAGATTTCATACGGAAACTCGTCTGTTACAAAAGGCATTTCATTTCTTCACAAGTAACTACAGTGATATTCTAGATCAAAGGCATCATCATAATAGTTGTGAAGAGAAAGTATTCACTTTTTCTTCGCTTGTGTCCTTTTCTTATTGCATCGTAACCATGGATATTCTTCATCGCTTAACAGGGTGCTTGGGTCAGCCTTGACTTCGAAGGGAGGAATTTCATGAAACTTTTCATAATCTTCAGACATGTCTGTCTTGCCCTCCAATCCCACGATGTCTCTTTTTCCTGAAAGAACTATGTGGCACTTTGGCTCATCATATGATGTATTCGCTTCCTTATCTTTTCTTTTTCTCGGTTTGGTAGACATGTCCTTCACATAGAAGACATGCGCCACATCATTGGCTAGGACAAATGGTTCGTCTGTGTACCCAAAATTGTTCATATCCACTGTTGTCATTCCGTACTGTGGGTCTACCTGTACCCCGTCTCCTGACACATTGACCCATTTGCACTTAAACAAAGGGACCTTAAAATCATGTCCGTAGTCAAGTTCCCATATGTCCACTATGTAACCAAAATGTGTGTCCTTTCCCCTCGGTTGCTGCATCAGAGCGGGCACCGCTGTTTTGGTTGGTGCTCTTTTGATCTTGGGCGATCGTGTAAAATGTATTCCCATTTATCTCGTATCCTTTGTAAGTCAATACAGTCGAAGATGGCCCCTGGACAACGAGTACAGCTCATCAGAAACAGTGATGTCTCCTATGAGACTTGTTTCCAACCAACTACCGAAAGTCCTGGTGTGTTCACATGTAATACAGTCGTCACACTGCTCCGGGTGTTTGGAACGCAGACTGTTCTTGTGTTCATCGACATACGGGGTCACCAAGGTAGAGTTCTGCAGAACTGTGTAGTGTGCTTGAGACCAAGAATGCCCGTCCCTACATATTATTGAGTCCCCTCCAAGCGTGCCTTTCCCAGTCAGCCTTCCCTCATACAGCGATTGAGGGAGACCAATCTTCTTAAGGCTAGGAATGAAGTCAACACAAAACCCAATGACATCCTCTGTTTGATGGCCCATGGAGATGCTTCCTTCTGTCCTAGCGCGGTTACGAACATATTTCTTTGGGACTCCCATGAACCTCTCAAAGGGGGACATATTGTGAAGAAATACGGGGCCCAGAATGACAATCTCGTCGACTAGATGAACTGTTGGGGAACGTAGTAATTTCAAAAATTTCCTACGCACACGCAAGATCATGGTGATGCATAGCAACGAGAGGGGAGAGTGTTGTCCACGTACCCTCGTAGACCGAAAGCGGAAGCGTTAACACAACGCGGTTGATGTAGTCGTACGTCTTCACAATCCGACCGATCAAGTACCGAACGCACGGCACCATCGAGTTCAGCACACGTTCAGCTCGATGACATCCCTCGAACTCTGATCCAGCCGAGTGTTGAGGGAGAGTTTCGTCAGCACGACGGCGTGGTGACAATGATGATGTTCTACCGACGTAGGGCTTCGCCTAAGCACCGCTACGATATTATCGAGGTGTAATATGGTGGAGAGGGGCACCGTACACGGCTAAGAGATCAATGATCAATTGTGTCTCTAGAGGTGCCCCCCTGCCCCCGTATATAAAGGAGCAAGGGGGGGGGGTTCGGCCGGCCAAGGGGAGAGGCGCGCCAGGAGGAGTCCTACTCCTACCGGGAGTAGGACTCCCCCCTTTTCCATGTTGGACTAGGAGAGAGAGGGGGAAGAGGTGGAGGGGAGGAAGGAAGGGGGGTCGCCGCCCCCCTCTCCTTGTCCTATTCGGACTGGGGGGAGGGGCGTGCGGCCCTGCCCTGGCCTCCTCTCCTCTCTTCCACCTAGGCCCACTAAGGCCCATTAAGTTACCAGGGGGTTCCGGTAACCTCCCGGTACTCCGGAAAAATCCCGATTTCACCCGGAACACTTCCGATATCCAAACATAGGCTTCCAATATATCAATCTTTATGTCTCAACCATTTCGAGACTCCTCGTCATGTCCGTGATCACATCCGGGACTCCGAACAACCTTCGGTACATCAAAACATATAAACTCGTAATATAACTGTCATCGTGACGTTAAGCGTGCGGACCCTACGGGTTCGAGAACTATGTAGACATGAACGAGACACCTCTCCGGTCAATCACCAATAGCGGAACCTGGATGCTCATATTGGTTCCCACATATTCTACGAAGATCTTTATCGGTCAGACCGCATAACAACATACGTTGTTCCCTTTGTCATCGGTATGTTACTTGCCCGAGATTCGATCGTCGGTATCTCGATACCTAGTTCAATCTCTTTACCGGCAAGTCTCTTTACTCGTTCCGTAATACATCATCCCGCAACTAACTCATTAGTTACAATGCTTGCAAGGCTTATAGTGATGTGTATTACTGAGTGGGCCCAGAGATACCTCTCCGACAATCGGAGTGACAAATCCTAATCTCGAAATACGCCAACCCAACAAGTACCTTTGGAGACACCTGTAGAGCACCTTTATAATCACCCAGTTACGTTGTGACGTTTGGTAGCACACAAAGTGTTCCTCCGGTAAACGGGAGTTGCATAATCTCATAGTCATAGGAACATGTATAAGTCATGAAGAAAGCAATAGCAACATACTAAACGATCGAGTGCTAAGCTAACGGAATGGGTCAAGTCAATCACATCATTCTCCTAATGATGTGATCCCGTTAATCAAATGACAACTCATGTCTATGGCTAGGAAACATAACCATCTTTGATCAACGAGCTAGTCAAGTAGAGGCATACTAGTGACACTCTGTTTGTCTATGTATTCACACATGTATCAAGTTTCCAGTTAATACAATTCTAGCATGAATAATAAACATTTATCATGATATAAGGAAATAAATAATAACTTTATTATTGCCTCTAGGGCATATTTCCTTCAGTCTCCCACTTGCACTAGAGTCAATAATCTAGTTCACATCGCCATGTGATTTAACATCAATAGTTCACATCACCATGTGATTAACACCCATAGTTCACATCGTCATGTGACCAACACCCAAAGGGTTTACTAGAGTCAGTAATCTAGTTCACATCGCTTATGTGATTAACACCCAAAGAGTACTAAGGTGTGATCATGTTTTGCTTGTGAGATAATTTTAGTCAACGGGTCTGTCACATTCAGATCCGTAAGTATTTTGCAAATTTCTATGTCTACAATGCTCTGCACGGAGCTACTCTAGCTAATTGCTCCCTCTTTCAATATGTATCTAGACCGAGACTTAGAGTCATCTAGATTAGTGTCAAAACTTGCATCGACGTAACCCTTTACGACGAACCTTTTGTCACTTCCATAATCGAGAAACATATCCTTATTCCAGTAAGGATAATTTTGACCGCTGTCCAGTGATCTACTCCTAGATCACTATTGTACCCCCTTGCCAAATCAGTGTAGGGTATACAATAGATTTGGTACACGGCATGGCATACTTTATAGAACTTATGGCCGAGGCATAGGGAATGACTTTCATTCTTTTTCTATCTTCTGCCGTGGTCGGGCTTTGAGTCTTACTCAATTTCACACCTTGTAACACAGGCAAGAAACTCTTTCTTTGACTGTTCCATTTTGAACTACTTCAAAATCTTGTTAAGGTATGTACTCATTGAAAAAACTTATCAAGTGTCTTGATCTATCTCTATAGATCTTGATGCTCACTATGTAAGCAGCTTCACCGAGGTCTTTCTTTGTAAAACTCCTTTCAAACACTCCTTTTATGCTATCCAGAAATTCTATATCATTTCCAATCAGCAATGTGTCATCCACATATAATATCAGAAATGCTACTGAGCTCCCACTCACTTTCTTGTAAATACAGGCTTCTCCAAAAGTCTGTATAAAACCAAATGCTTTGATTACACTATCAAAGCGTATATTCCAACTCCGAGATGCTTGCACCAGTCCATAGATGGATCGCTGGAGTTTGCATATTTTGTTAGCACCTTTAGGATTGACAATACCTTCTGGTTGCATCATATACAACTGTTCTTTAATGAATCCATTAAGGAATGCAGTTTTGTTTATCCATTTGCCAGATTTCATAAAATGCGGCAATTGCTAACATGATTCGGACAGACTTAAGCATCGCTGCAAGTGAGAAAATCTAATCGTATTCAACACTTTGAACTTTGTCAAAACCCTTTTTCCGACAAGTCTAGCTTTGTAGATAGTAACACTACTATCAGCGTCCGTCTTCCTCTTGAAGATCCATTTATTTTTTATGGCTCGCCGATCATTGGGCAAGTCAATCAAAGTCCATACTTTGTTCTCATACATGGATCCCATCTCAGATTTCATGGCCTCAAGCCATTTTGCGGAATCTGGGCTCACCATCGCTTCTTCATAGTTCGTAGGTTCATCATGGTCTAGTAACATAACCTCCAGAACAGGATTACCGTACCACTCTGGTGCGGATCTTACTCTGGTTGACCTACGAGGTTCAGTAACAACTTGATCTGAAGTTTCATGATCATCATCATTAACTTCCTCACTAATTGGTGTAGGTGTCACAGGAACCGGTTTCTGTGATGAACTACTTTCCAATAAGCGATGAGGTACAGTTACCTCATCAAGTTCTACTTTCCTCCCACTCACTTCTTTTGAGAGAAGCTCCTTCTCTAGAAAGGATCCATTCTTAGCAACGAATGTCTTGCCTTCGGATCTGTGATAGAAGGTGTACCCAACTGTCTCCTTTGGGTATCCTATGAAGACACATTTCTCCGATTTGGGTTGAGCTTATCAGGATGAAACCTTTTCACATAAGCATCGCAACCCCAAACTTTAAGAAACGACAACTTTGGTTTCTTGCCAAACCACAGTTCATAAGATGTCGTCTCAACGGATTTAGATGGTACCCTATTTAACGTGAATGCAGCTGTCTCTAATGCATAACCCCAAAACGATAGTGGTAGATCGGTAAGAGACATCATATATCGCACCATATCTAATAAAGTACGGTTACGATGTTCGGACACACCATTACACCGTGGTGTTCCAGGTGGCGTGAGTAGTGAAACTATTTCACATTGTTTTAACTGAAGGCCAAACTCGTAACTCAAATACTCTTCTCCACGATCAGATCGTAGAAACTTTATTTTCTTGTTACGATGATTTTCCGCTTCACTCTGAAATTATATGAACTTTTCAAATGTTTCAGACTTCTGTTTCATTAAGTAGATATACCCATATCTGCTCAAATCATCTGTGAAGGTCAGAAAATAATGATACCTGCTACGAGCCTCAATATTCATCGGACCACATACATCTGTATGTATGATTTCCAACAAATCTGTTGCTCTCTCCATAGTTCCGGAGAACGGCGTTTTAGTCATCTTGCCCATGAGGCACGGTTCGCAAGCATCAAGTGATTCATAATCAAGTGATTCCAAAATCCCATCAGTATGGAGTTTCTTCATGCGCTTTACACCAATATGACCTAAACGGCAGTGCCACAAATAAGTTGCACTATCATTATTAACTTTGCATCTTTTGGCTTCATTATTATGAATATGTGTATCACTACGATCGAGATCCAACAAACCATTTTATTGGGTGTATGACCATAGAAGGTTTTATTCATGTAAACAGAACAACAATTATTCTCTAATTTAAATGAATAACCGTATTGCAACAAACATGATCAAATCATATTCATGCTCAACGCAAACACCAAATAACACTTATTTAGTTTCAACACTAATCCCGAAAGTATAGGGAGTGTGCGATGATGATCATATCAATCTTGGAACTACTTCCAACACACATCGTCACCTCGCCTTTTACTAGTCTCTGTTTATTCTGCAACTCCCGTTTCGAGTTACTACTCTTAGCAACTGAACCAGTATCAAATACCGAGGGGTTTCTATAAACACTAGTAAAGTACACATCAATAACATGTATATCCAATATACCTTTGTTCACTTTGCCATCCTTCTTATCCACCAAATAGTTGGGGTAGTTCCGCTTCCAGTGACCAGTCCCTTTGCAGTAGAAGCACTTAGTCTCAGGCTTAGGACCAGACTTAGGCTTCTTCACTTGAGCAGCAACTTGCTTGCCGTTCTTCTTGAAGTTCCCCTTCTTCCCTTTGCCCTTTTCTTGAAACTAGTGGTCTCGTCAACCATCAACACTTGATGTTTTTCTTGATTTCTACCTTCGTCGATTTCAGCATCACGAAGAGCTCGGGAATTACTTTCGTCATCCCTTGCATACTATAGTTCATCACGAAGTTCTACTAACTTGGTGATGGTGACTAGAGAATTCTGTCAATCACTATTTTATCTGGAAGATTAACTCCCACTTGATTCAAGCGATTGTAGTACCCAGACAATCTGAGCACATGCTCACTGCTTGAGCTATTCTCCTCCATCTTTTAGCTATAGAACTTGTTGGAGACTTCATATCTCTCAACTCGGGTATTTTCTTGAAATATTAACTTCAACTCCTGGAACATCTCATATGGTCCATGACGTTCAAAACGTCTTTGAAGTCCCGATTCTAAGCCGTTAAGCATGGTGCACTAAACTATCAAGTAGTCATCATACTGAGCTAGCCAAACGTTCATAACGTCTGCATCTGCTCCTGTAATAGGTCTGTCACCTAGCGGTGCATCAAGGACATAATTCTTCTGTGCAGCAATGAGGATAATCCTCAGATCACGGATCCAATCCGCATCTTTGCTACTAACATCTTTCAACATAATTTTTCTCTAGGAACATATCAAAAATAAACACAGGGAAGCAACAACGCGAGCTATTGATCTACAACATAATTTGCAAAATACTATCAGGACTAAGTTCATGATAAATTTAAGTTCAATTAATCATATTACTTAAGAACTCCCACTTAGATAGACATCCCTCTAATCCTCTAAGTGATCACGTGATCCATATCAACTAAACCATAACCGATCATCACGTGAAATGGAGTAGCTTTCAATGGTGAACATCACTATGTTGATCATATCTACTATATGATTCACGCTCGACCTTTCGGTCTCAGTGTTCCGAGGCCATATCTGCATATGCTAGGCTCGTCAAGTTTAACCTGAGTATTCTGCGTGTGCAAAACTGGCTTGCACCCGTTGTAGATGGACGTAGAGCTTATCACACCCGATCATCACGTGGTGTCTGGGCACGACGAACTTTGGCAACGGTGCATACTCAGGGAGAACACTTTTATCTTGAAATTTAGTGAGAGATCATCTTATAATGCTACCGTCAATCAAAGCAAGATAAGATGCATAAAAGATAAACATCACATGCAATCAATATAAGTGATATGATATGGCCATCATCATCTTGTGCTTGTGATCTCCATCTCCGAAGCACCGTCATGATCACCATCGTCACCGGCGCGACACCTTGATCTCCATCGTAGCATCGTTGTCGTCTCGCCAACTATTGCTTCTACGACTATCGCTACCGCTTAGTGATAAAGTAAAACAATTACATGGCGATTGCATTGCATACAATAAAGCGACAACCATATGGCTCCTGCCAGTTGCCGATAACTCGGTTACAAAACATGATCATCTCATACAATAAAATTCAGCATCATGTCTTGACCATATCACATCACAACATGCCCTGCAAAAACAAGTTAGACGTCCTCTACTTTGTTGTTGCAAGTTTTACGTGGCTGCTACGGGCTTAGCAAGAACCGTTCTTACCTACGCATCAAAACCACAACGATAGTTTGTCAAGTTGGTGCTGTTTTAACCTTCGCAAGGACCGGGCGTAGCCACACTCGGTTCAACTAAAGTGAGAGAGACAGACACCCGCCAGTCACCTTTAAGCAACGAGTGCTCGCAACGGTGAAACCAGTCTCGCGTAAGCGTACGCGTAATGTCGGTCCGGGCCGCTTCATCTCACAATACCGCCGAACCAAAGTATGACATGCTGGTAAGCAGTATGACTTATATCGCCCACAACTCACTTGTGTTCTACTCATGCATATAACATCAACGCATAAAACCAGGCTCGGATGCCACTATTGGGGAACGTAGTAATTTCAAAAATTTCCTACGCACACGCAAGATCATGGTGATGCATAGCAACGAGAGGGGAGAGTGTTGTCCACGTACACTCGTAGACCTAAAGCGGAAGCGTTAACACAATGCAGTTGATGTAGTCGTACGTCTTCACGATCCGACCGATCAAGTACCGAACGCACGGCACCTCCGAGTTCAGCACACGTTCAGCTCGATGCCGTCCCTCGAACTCCGATCCAGCCGAGTGTTGAGGGAGAGTTTCGTCAGGACGACGGCGTGGTGACAATGATGATGTTCTACCGACGCAGGGCTTCGCCTAAGCACCGCTACGATATTATCGAGGTGTAATATGGTGGAGAGGGGCACCGCACACGGCTAGGAGATCAATGATCAATTGTGTGTCTAGAGGTGCCCCCCTGCCCCCCTATATAGAGGAGCAAGGGGGGGGGGGTTCGGCCGGCCAAGGGGAGAGGCGCGCCAGAAGGAGTCCTACTCCTACCGGGAGTAGGACTCCCCCCTTTTCCATGTTGGACTAGGAGAGAGAGGGGGAAGAGGTGGAGGGGAGGAAGGGAGGGGGGGCGCCCCCCTCTCCTTGTCCTATTCGGACTGGGGGGGAGGGGCGTGCGGCCCTGCCCTGGCCTCCTCTCCTCTCTTCCACCTAGGCCCACTAAGGCCCATTAAGTTACCGGGGGGTTTCGGTAACCTCCCGGTACTCCGGAAAAATCCCGATTTCACCCGGAACACTTCCGATATCCAAACATAGGATTCCAATATATCAATCTTTATGTCTCGACCATTTCGAGACTCCTCGTCATGTCCGTGATCACATCCGGGACTCCGAACAACCTTTGGTACATCAAAACATATAAACTCATAATATAACTGTCATCGTAACGTTAAGCGTGCGGACCCTACGGGTTCGAGAACTATGTAGACATGACCGAGACACCTCTCCGGTCAATAACTAATAGCGGAACCTGGATGCTCATATTGGTTCCCACATATTCTACGAAGATCTTTATCGGTCAGACCACATAACAACATACGTTGTTCCCTTTGTCATCGGTACGTTACTTGCCCGAGATTTGATCGTCGGTATCTCGATACCTAGTTCAATCTCGTTACCGGCAAGTCTCTTTACTCGTTCCGTAATACATCATCCCGCAACTAACTCATTAGTTAGAATGCTTGCAAGGCTTATAGTGATGTGTATTACTGAGTGGGCCCAGAGATACCTCTCCGACAATCGGAGTGACAAATCCTAATCTCGAAATATGCCACCCCAACAAGTACCTTTGGAGACACCTGTAGAGCACCTTTATAATCACCCAGTTACGTTGTGACGTTTGGTAGCACACAAAGTGTTCCTCCGGTAAACGGGAGTTGCATAATCTCGTAGTCATAGGAACATGTATAAGTCATGAAGAAAGCAATAGCAACATACTAAACGATCGAGTGCTAAGCTAACGGAATGGGTCAAGTCAATCACATCATTCTCCTAATGATGTGATCCCATTAATCAAATGACAACTCATGTCTATGGCTAGGAAACATAACCATCTTTGATCAACGAGCTAGTCAAGTAGAGGCATAATAGTGACACTCTGTTTGTCTATGTATTCACACATGTATCAAGTTTCCAGTTAATACAATTCTAGCATGAATAATAAACATTTATCATGATATAAGGAAATAAATAATAACTTTATTATTGCCTCTAGGGCATATTTCCTTCCTGAACTAGGACGTGCGTCATGATATTGAAGAAGGATGGTGGGAACACCAGCTCGAAACTGACCAGACATTGCGCCACATCACTCCTTAGCCTTGGTAGGATTTCTGGATCGATCACCTTCTGAGAGATTGCATTGAGGAATGCACATGGCTTCACAATGGCTAATCGAACGTTTTCCTGTAGAAGCCCCCTCAATGCAACTGGAAGAAGTTGCGTCATAATCACATGGCAGTCATGAGACTTTAGGTTCTGAAATTTTTTCTCGGCCATATTTATTATTCCCTTTATATTCGACGAGAAACAAGACGGGACCTTCATACTGAGCAGGCATTCAAAGAAGATTTCCTTCTCTTATTTGGTAAGAGCATAGCTGGCAGGACCTTCATACTGCTTTGGAGGCATGCTGTCTTTTTGTGCAAACGTTGCAGGTCCTCCTGCCGGTGTATCTTTTTGTCTTACAATACATGCCCAAGAAGCCTAGCAGGTTCACGCAAAGGTTCTTCGTCACATGCATCATGTCCATTGAAGAGCGGACTTCTAGGTCTTTCCAGTAGGGTAGGTCCCAAAATATAGATTTCTTCTTCCACATGGGTGCGCTCCCTCAGCGTCATTCGGAACAGATAGTCCGTCGGGCCCCTTTTCCAAAGACTACGTGTAAATCATTGACCATTGCAAGTACGTGATCACCGGTACGCATGGCGGGCTTCTTCCGGTGATCTGCCTTGCCTTTGAAATGCTTGCCTTTCTTTCGACATTGTTGGTTGGTCGGAAGAAATCAACGATGCCCCAGGTACACATTCTTCCTGCATTTGTCCAGGTATATACTTTCAGTGTCAGCTAAACAGTGCATGCATGCGTGGTATCCCTCGTTTGTCTGTCCTGAAAGGTTACTGAGAGCAGGCCAATCATTGATGGTTACAAACAGCAATGCATGCAGGTCAAATTCCTCCTGTCTATGCTCATCCCACACATGTACACCGTTTCCATTCCACAGCTGTAAAAGCTCTTCAACTAATGGCCTTAGGTACACATCAATGTCGTTGCCGGGTTGCTTAGGGCCTTTGATGATAACTGGCATCATAATGAACTTCCGCTTCATGCACAGCCTAGGAGGAAGGTTATAGATACATAGAGTCATGGGCCAGGTGCTGTGATTGCTGCTCTGCTCCCTGAAAAATTAATGCCATCCGCGCTTAAACCAAACATACATTCTTTTGGTCACCTGCAAACTCAGCCCGGTACTTTCTCTCGATTTTTCTCCACTGCGACCCGTCAGCGGGTGCTCTCAACTTCCCGTCTTTCTTACGATCCTCTCTGTGCCATCGCATCAACTTGGCATGCTCTTTGTTTCTGAACAGACGTTTCAACCGTGCTATTATAGGAGCATACCACATCACCTTGGCAGGAACCCTCTTCCTGGGGGGCTCGCCGTCAACATCACCAGGGTCATCTCGTCTGATCTTATACCGCAATGCACCGCATATCGGGCATGCGTTCAAATCATCGTCCGCACCGCGATAGAGGATGCAGTCATTAGGGCATGCAAGTATCTTCTGCACCTCCAATCCTAGAGGGCATACGACCTTCTTTGCTGCGTACGTACTGTCGGGCAATTCGTTATCCTTTGGAAGCTTCTTCTTAAATATTTTCAGTAGCTTCTCAAATCTTTTGTCAGGCACAGCATTCTCTGCCTTCCACTGCAGCAATTCTAGTACGGTACCGAGCTTTGTGCTGCCATCTTCGCAATTGGGGTACAACCCTTTTTTGTGATCCTCTAACATGCGATCGACCTTCAGCTTCTCCTTTTCACTTTCGCAATGTCTCTTTGCATCAACAATGACCCAGTGGATATCATCATCGGGCACATCGTCTGGTTCCTCTTGATCTTCAGCTTCCCCCGTTGCAGCATCACTGTGTACAGGGGGCACATAGTTGTCATCGTCCTCTTCTTCTTCGATGTCTTCCATCATAACCGATATTTCTCCGTGCTTGGTCCAAACATTATAGTGTGACATGAAACCCTTATAAAGCAGGTGGGTGTGAAGGATTTTCCGGTCAGTGTAAGACTTCGTATTCCCGCATATAGGGCATGGACAACACATAAAACCATTCTGCTTGTTTGCCTCAGCCACTTCAAGAAAATTATGCACGCCCTTAATATACTCGGAGGTGTGTCTGTCACCGTACATCCATTGCCGATTCATCTGCGTGCATTATATATAATTAAGTGTGTCAAAAACCATTACAGAACATCATGAATAGATAAGTGACAAAATTAATAGAAGTTCATCATCACATTAAAACCAAAGTACAAACATAGTTCTTATTGAACAACATATAGCTCTCCAGAGCATCTAATTAAACCATACATTCAAACTATGTAAAACATTTCAATGCAACAACAAATACGATCATAATCAGAACCAAGGTAACAATTGATCCAACCACATAATGATACCAAGCCTCGGTATGAATGGCATATTTTCTAATCTTTCAAATCTTCAAGCTCATTGCATCCATCTTGATCTTGTGATCATCGACGACATCCGCAACATGCAACTCCAATATCATCTTCTCCTCCTCAATTTTTTTATTTTTCCTTCAATTAATTGTTTTCTTCTTCAACTAAATTTAACCTCTCGACAATAGGGTCGGTTGGAATTTCCGGTTCACATACCTCCTAGATAAATAAAATCTATGTCACGTTGGTCAGCATAATTGTCATAAACCATAAATGAACCAAATAGTTATAAAAGATAATATATACCACATCCGAATCATATACAGGACGAAGGCCGACGGGGGCGGATACCAAAACCATCGCACTATATAATAAGAAGCAATAATAAAGGAAGAAAATTAGACAAGTATCTATCTAATCATACAAGTAAGAATATTTTTCTTTTAGAAAGATGATAAGAACAAGAGGCTCACCACCGTGGTGCCGGCGACGAGATCGACGCGGACGATCGACGATGGTGAAGACGGGGACGGGACGTGGCGGACCGCTAAACCTAGACAAATCTTGAGGAAAATGGAGCTTGGAGGTCGAGTTTGGAGAGGAGAAAGCTTAAGTACTGTGCCTCGGGCATTTCATCGAACACCTCATGTACATAGGAGGTGAGCTAGAGCACCACAAAGCTCTCCCCCCGCCGGCCAGAAAAAAACAGAGCAGTGGAGTGCTCTGCTCGCGGGCGAGGGGTATATATAGCCACATCATTGGTCCCGGTTCGTGGCTGGAACCGAGACTAAAGGCCACGCTTTTGTCCCGGTTCCAGCCACGAACTGGTACCAATAGATGTGGGCCAGGAGCGAGGCCCATTGCTCCAGGTTCGTGTCTGGAACCGGGACAAAATGGTCCAGACGAATCAGGACCAATGCCCCACGAGGCCCGGCCGGCCCCCTGGGCGCACCAACTGGGACGTATGCCCCTATGGGTCCCGGTTCGTGACTGGACCGGGACTAATGGGATGGCCAGGCCTGAACCAAAGCCCTGTTTTCTACTAGTGGCGTGCAGGCCCCACGGCGTGACACACCCGCATGCATGTGCCCAGAAAACAAGGCGAAGAGGAAAAATATCAACGAAACCCAGCGGTGGTCAAGACGTAGGCGAGACATACAACCGGAAAATGCCAAGATTACGTAGTCAAATGATGCAGCGCACGCATGTACTCCAATGGAGGCAGCGCACGCATGTACTTCAATGGAAACACACCCCGGCATGCAGTGCAAACATGCACTTGAACGGAAATATACACCGAGGCATGCAGTGCACGCATGCACTCCAACGAAACTACTCCGAGGCATGCAGTGCACACATGCACTCCAACTGAAATACACCGACGCATGCAGTGCATGCCTGCAATCCAATGGGGTTCGGCTCAGGTGCAGGGGTCACCGCACCTATTATGGTGCAGGCCCAATCAGTGCTTGCCACATATGCTTGTAGGACCAGGCTATTAATTGTTAATTCTTTTAATCCTTCTCTAGTCCCGTTCGTTTCGGACGCTCCATTCTTTCTTCAATTTCACGATGAACTTCGCCGGATTCACACAGCACACAACAGCATATGCTCGATCGTCACCTTCCTTAACATGTCATCACCCCAACCTTTCAAACTAAAACGTGATGTATTTTTTTATGGACATGTGCTCAGAGCATGCAGGCACTCCTAAATGCCATCGACTTGAGTACACACTCATCGATGCCATTGATCAAATGAGATCTATAACGTTGTTTTCTCATTGTGCTCGTGCCCAACTCCGACCGACCAGTACTTTTGAGCATCCGATGGAAAGATTCTTCAGCAGGTTAGCAAGCATGGCGAACGGTCCTCGAGCAGGCACTCACCGTGGGCCGATGGAGATTAGCTGTTGAATGGACAAGCAGAGATAAGGATTTGCAAGTTTGCAATAGTAGCAGTGAAGATATAATAATCGACAAGGAAATTGGAGAGAGAATGGAGATTCCAAAACGAAAGGGATTAGAGGAGGATTAAGAGAATTAATAATGAATTGCCTGGGCCTACAAGCATAAGTGGAACGCCCTGATTGGGCCTGCGCCATAATAGATGCGGTGACCCCTGCACCTGAGCCAAACCCAATCCAATGGGAACACGCCGCCGCATGCAGTACGCGCATGCACTCCAATGGAAACCGATAAAAACACCACCAGCCTCCAGATCACACGATCCAAGCAGCACCTTTTTCACGCTGAAGTGGCACCGAAGACGCTAACGCACAGGCCACTACACGTCGATCAAGAGGCCCGCACACGTACACAACCACCGAAGAAGCCTTAGACAACCGGGTCAACGGGCCATGGTGGCCCACACGCACAAAAATCTCTAACTGCACCCATGAATTCAGCACCCACGTTAACAAAATTTTGATTGCAAAAAGCCTACAGCCACCAGGCGTTTTCTACCCCCCCAGCCTACCAAATTAATAAATGTGCCCTCATGCCATTCATCTATGGGTTGCTTTCACCCAAGTGGTGAAACGTCGAAGCGAAAACATCCCCGGAAATAGGGGCTTGGGTATTGTACACATGCTAGAAGGGCATTCTCCTTTGCTCTTGCCATTATCTCAACCTAGCAAGAAGGGCATTAAAAGTACATAGATATCTTTTATTTTGTTAGAAAGAAGTACTTAGATATCTTGGAGTAGTACATTTTTATAGTTCTCCGTTCGTGCGACGGTTTATATTGACATTGATAACAAGAAGAAGAGAGAAACCTACAAAGTTGAGAGATGCGAAATTCAATATGGCTGATAGTATTGATCGTTGAACACAGGCGTATTCTTTGACTTATTGCACTTCAATGTCAAACAGTGCTTGAGGCATGTATCTGTTGTCGTTTACGGCGGCCTGCAACGTTGGCCTTGTACGGTCTACCCGCACGCCTTTTTTCCAGCACCGGATCGAGCCATGCTCCAGTTTGTCTGTCCGCTCGACTGTAGTCACGAGTCGTACATCATAAGCCACCGCCACATCTCTCTTACGTACACCTAGTATTTGTCCAATTAATTGATGTGCGTATTTATCTCTTTGCAAGATTGAAGTCATGTCCTATATCACTGTTTGCCTAAATGCAAGTCCAAACGAAGGTGTTTATATATTGTAGTCTTTCACCGATTGATGCTCCATAACAAGACTAGGTGTTCACTTTACTCATAGAAGTGAATGAGAAAAAAATCCAGCTAGCCAGATGAATCGCTACCGCTGGCTCTTGCCACGGCACGATGGCAGCGGATCCTAAGTTTGGAATCCCTTGTTGTCTCTATCGTGACAGTCTCCCGCACGGCTGAGCTTGTATGTCGTAGTGGTGGTTGCAGGCAATACATAAACTTACTAGTAGATAACAAAATCATACAGAATCTTGAAAACCCACAAATGTGACACTAACACTGGTTTGGATAACAAATCCATACAAAACAGTCTCAATCTACACACGAGCTGACACGTGTTGTTGTTACTTTACAAAAAAATACCCCGAAGCTAATGAAATTTGTCACTTGACGTCCTAGCCAACAATCCCCAAATCTACTGCCGTGTTCATCGCAGTAGAGAGCGGCTGCGCAGCTGGAGCGTGGCCGAGCGCACTCGCTTGCACTTGTGCACTGCCATGCGATGCGGCCGCCACAGACCGACAATGCCACAGCGAGGATGTGCAACAGCAGAAAGAAGAATCGGCATGCCCCGGTGGGTCATGGTGCAAGGCCCGCCCGCCACGGGGGAGCCCTCCAACGACACCCCGATGGCGGAAGGGGGGTAAGCCACGTAATCGGCGACCGGAGTCAGCAGCCTATGAAGACGCATTTCAAGCAGCAGCAACGGGAGAGCGATGCCAAGAGCACTGCAACAAGCACGTTTCGAGGCACTAGTGATTGTCGTTGTTAAGGTTGCGGCGGTTGTCTGGGTGCTATGAGCAGCACATGGTTATGGCTCCCGCCGCCGGCGGCAAGTGTGTCGTCATCTTCCCCTGCCCCGGCTGCGACCCCTTTCTGGCTTCGTGCGCGCCGCAAAATCCGATCCGTTGGTCGTCATTATCAGTGACCTCGCCAAGTAATCCCGCTTGGCTACCCAATGATCACGGCACACCTCACCAGCGAGGCAGGATCTCCCGGTCTGCCCAAACCCACTTCTCATTGTACCATCTGGTCACCACCACATCCAATGGCCCGGGCGGTGCCTGGCTTGTGTTGCACGAGCCCCAGTGCCTCGACGATGTGCCCACCACATCGGTCTCCTATTGCTGCTGGAGGGAATTCTTCACACACCACCATCTCCCATCGCCGCTCACCGATGGCTACCTCTTACGTGGCTCGCCAGGCCCCGCCGTCGCCGCGCCATCGAAGGGCTCCTCCGCGGCGGGCGGGTCGTGCAGCATGACCCTCCGTGGCTGCCTATTCTTCTTTCTGCTGCTGCTGGTGGGTGTGCTTGACCGCTGCTGGGCTCTAGCAGCAGCCGCCCTCTGCTGCGACCAACACAGTGGTAGATTTGAAAATTTAAGGGTAGGACCTTTGTTGTACAAATTCAATTAGCTTCAGGGTTCTTTTCGTAAATGAACAATGACACTTGTCGGCATGTGGGTTGATTCATATAGTTTTGTATGGATTCTTTACCCGAATCTGAGTTAGTGTACCACTTTTCACTAGTTTTCAAGATTGTATGATTCTGTTATCTACAAGCAAGTTTATGTATCATGAATGTAATTAACTCGTTGCAAAAATAGGAAAACTCAACGATAGCTATTGGAACATCATGTTCATTTTCTTGAAAAACCTGACTAACTTGGATGGATGTCATAGATGGATTCAGTCGGAGCTAGTGGAGCTTCATGTTCATTTTCCAGAAAACCCCTCAGTAACAGCTATTTATGAACAAGATCCTTACGTCATAGCCATGTGGGATTCATATAAGACATCCATCTAATGATCCGACAACTATTATTGAGTTTTCTATTTTTGCACACCCATAACTTGTTCCTCCCCAACATAATCGTGTGAATCTTTGTGTCACCTATACATAAGTTGTCCTTAGTTACCGTGCTTGGAACAGAGTGATGAATTAACGAGCAAAGATTTGAAGCCGGCTGCTTGTAATGTACAGTAGCACTCATACATGTGAGCCTGTTCGCGTTGTGGATATGTGGAAGCTTGATCTGGCAAAGAGATTTCTACCGGTCCCGTAGGAAGACGTACTTTTTGTTACGCTTCATGCACTAAAAGTTCAAACTATGGGAGAGAGCTGGACATTATACTCCCCCCCCCCCCCCCCCCCCCCTCAGGTCTATGCTCCTTTGTTGTTTGTGACGTGGGCAGCGGAAGTGGGGGCAGACCGCAATTGATGGGTCTTCGGCTTCGCTGCAGTAGGGTGGCACAACCTGGTGGCTTTTTTCCTCTTGCTATTTGTGTCAGCCGGTCATATAGCTGAATGTTATCATGTGGTGCCACGGCCATGCTAATGTGTACCTGGAAACCAAGCCTGCAAATGGTTTCTCAAGCTTTATCCCTCCACTAGATCTCCATGAGAACCGTGGTGATTTCCATATGAATGAAGCAATAGAGACTGTCGTTCGCACTAGAAACATCCATCCTAATACCTCTCAAGCCAACTAATAAGTATCTTATGGCCACCTCCATTCCTGAAAATTAGCTATCTTTCCACGGTCTAAATCTGGCTAGAAGGGCAGAAACAATATTTGCATATCTTGTGTATTTGCTCGGCTCTTGCAATGGTTTTTATATGAACGCCGAAACCAGGAAGAAGAGAGAAAGTTATGCATTGTTTTTGTTGGGAAGTGAAGGATACATGCACATGTATGTGGTTGGCTCACGTACTCAATCCCTTGTCAGATGTAGGTTAAGTTGCGTGTCTAGTTGGTACCACCCATAATTTGTTGCCATGCATCACCTATCCTGCAAACGTATGGCCTCTAAGTTGATCGATGCTGAAAAAAAAATGGGATTCACTTTGCCAAAAGAGAATGAATGAGGAAAAGGACCAACAAAAATCATTGGCGTCACACCCGGGTGACATGGAGGTTAAAGACAACTCAAGGACTCAATTCTTCTGCAAGCAAAAGCACTGAAGATTCTTTGCCAGGAACCAGGTGATGCAGAGAGAGAAGAATGGAAATCAATTTTTGGAATTTGGATTCCTATGACCACGTCTCAATGCACTGGCCCGGTCTTTGCAAAAATTCGTGAGAAGTCATTTCATGACATTGTTTGTGTTTATTGCTTATGACATTATTTCACATACATTTAAGACACATAACCATATTAGAGTTTCAAGTGACTGTACGCTCTCCTCTAAAAATAAACATGTGTGTACTTTTAAAAGGTTTTTTCTAAATAAAGCTTCCCATTTTTTTAATATTGTTTTCCTTGTTTCTTGAAAAGCAAGAAGTGTAGTTGAGAAATTCACATCTAGCATGCACAGGAAACACTCTGACGCAATCTAGAATACAAAAAAAATCTAACAGAAATTGGTAAGAGCTAGTGCTAATTACAAATGCCCCACGGTATTATATATTCTATAGAAAGAAAGAAAGGCAATCTCGTTCTTGCCAATGCGCCTAGCCTCCCCTGCGGCTCCCCTCCGATGACGACCTCTTGTTTGTCGGTCGTGAGGTGGTCCCCGGATCCCACATGTGCGGATACGTGCAGCAGTAGGGTTATGGCCTTATTATCTTATCTTAGGGAACTTTCTCGATAGTTCTTGGATGGATGAATCAAATGGGTCCAGCGGTAGCTGGTGAGCTACATGTGCATTTTTGGAAAACTATCCGGACTAACAGTTGTACATAAGTAAAATCATTTTGTCAGCTCCTGCAGGATCCATCTATGTCACCCATCTAAGATCTGAAGGCTCCTGCTAAGTTTTTCCATTTTGCACACTAACATGTGTTTCCTTTCCCACAAGAACGTCTTAACCATTCTGTCACATATACATACTTCGTTCGTAATTAGCATGCTTAGGGCAGAGTGAGGAATTGAGAACCAAAGAAGATGAACCAGATGCTGGTCACGTAGAGTAGCTGACATACAAGTGAGGTTCTTCAGGTTGTGGATATGTGGAAGCTTGATCTGGCTTATATATTACAACCAAGGGTTACACATCTTTCCACATTACAAACTGCCTAGCAAGATGTTTCCATCAGTTGTTACAACCTGCTAACTGGAAATTTCTACGACACAGAAGAAGTTCAGGTTGTGGTGCCAGAGATTGAATATAGAAAAGCATCTGTTCCAAACGGTTTCCAATTAGAATTATTCGGAGGTTTATAGGAATGGTCAAGGCTAATCTGTCGAAGTTGTTTAATGAACTCCTTGCAGATAACTAAGATTGTTTCGGCAAAATACTGGCTAAATAATTCTTCTAACCAAGAAACAGGAGGCATGTTAGATTCAGCAGCACTAACCAGCTATGTACTAAACAACAACTTTGAAATCATTACAAAGCTGGCTACTAACCAGCTAAATGGGATCTCTAACCATGTGATTCGATGGACCCATACGACTATCATGCATGAAACTAAAATTCCACATGGGGTTATTTTCCTACTATTCCCGTCTGTAATTACCTGTCCCAGAAATGAATGTATTTAGACTTTTTTTGTTCTAGATGCATCCATTTCTAAGACAAATAATTTGAGACGGATGGAGTACATGACACCGTTCATGAGTTGCACAGAAAAAAGGTGATTGGGATCGTTTCGATGGTGTGGTAGGCATTTTCCTCTCAAGAGCCTGGATGCTAGACTGGTCTCGGTGGATGATTGAACCACCCTGAAATTGAAATGTGGTTGATGCAGTCAATCCCACCAGTTGAGCTTGGTTCTCATGAGAATCGCGGTGATTTCAGCATAAACCAATTGTGAAGGCTTTTCTCTCCCCAAATAATTTTCCAAATGCCTCCCAAGCCTACGGGAATCCTGCATTATCATTGTAAATTAGCTAGCCTTTCTACCTTATTAACCTAGTTAAAGATTTGGATATCATGCACATTTTCACAATTCTCGCAATCGTTCATATGGGCTTCTGCACATATATTCGGTTGGCTCATGTACTCATGTGTATGCACAATTAATTTATGCTCATTTATCTACAAGCAGTGATTTGCCAGACTGAAGTTAAATTGCACTTGTACCACCTATGTTATGTTGTCATGCATCACTTGTCCTCTGAATTAATGCTTGAAAGATAAGTTGTTTAATCTCATTGGAAATAATTATCCTAGTGCCTCTCAATCCTATTGATTATTATCATATGGACTTCTGCACACATGCAAATTAGCTACTCTTTCCATGATCTCAACCTAGCTAGTTGGGCATTAAAAGTACTTAGATATCTTGATGGCCCGATTTGCAGCCCAATCAATTTTCCATATGGAATTGGCGACCCATGGTATAGAAATAGCAGCCCAAGCCACTATGAACAACTTTTGCAATATCATGAATTTATGAACATTTTTAAGATGCACAGTCATTCAAAAAAGTACGCTAACACTTTTCAGAAAGGTAAACCTTTTCTCAAATAGCTTTTGAAGTTAAATTGAAATAAAAAATAACTAAAAAAGAAAGAAAAATGTCTCGCGAGGGCAAAATGGTGGTTCGGTTTGCTCAGTCCATGTGACTCGTTTTGTTCATTAATCAGTTAAAAGGGTCAGCCCGATAGGTAGCAAAGCCCCAATATACTATGATGTCTGTCCCGATGCCTCTGTCTGGGTTTATTAGTCCCCATTGTATTTTGGATTAAAGTTTTACCAAATATTTGACTAGCAAAATATTAATGCATGTCAGTGAAAATTATATTATTGGATTCGTATTTCAATGTAATTATAATTATATTATTATTTCTACATTTAACTTACATTCTATTAGTTAAAGTTAAGGTCAAAATACGACCCAAGATACAGGGGACTAGTAAAGCTGGATGAGGTTGTTGTATCCTTGGGCGTCCCACAAGCCTGCAACTTATCCACTCTTTCTGCGAGGTGAAACTAGCTTGTAGGGAAAAGAATTGGATATGTTGTACACTTTCACAGCTTTTGAATGGTCTATATGAACATTCAAAACAGAAAGAAGACACAAAACGACCAAGAGTTTTTATTGAGAAGCGAAGGGTATATATATGTGCTGCATCTACTTTGCTGGCTCACTCGTGTAGGTGTACAATTGATTTGTATGTTCAATAACTAGTCACTTTCGATTTGTCAGATTGATCTTAAGTTGCACGTTATTCCTCTTTCCCCTCGATTCCCCATGCTTGTGTCCAGATGCTCTGTTGTACGTAATCACTACGAGACTTAAATGAATCTGTTAGGGATAATAGATAGAGAGAAGTGCGATCAGTACCCTAACATCTAGTATCAGACACCCCACCTCCCTTCCCCTGAGCACTGGCGCAGTTTGTTGAGACACGCTTCCTCTGCCACGCTGGCACGCAACTAGAAGCCATGGATCCATCAATTAAGGACGATCTCGACAAGCTGAACTCCACCCTTGACAATTTACACATCGATCTATGTGCTAACACGACGGTGACCAAGAACTAGTTGTCCAAACTAGATGGTCTAGTCATATGGTGGCCCAATCTAGAGAAACGGGTGTCAGAGCTCTTTTTCACGGTCAGCTGCAAGCAGGACATGCCTCTACATCAGTGGCGTCTGGTGAGGAGTTGAAGGTCGAAATCGTTACTACCCACCACCTTCTATAACTAGCAGCCACCTCGGCACTGGTACATGCATGGCAGGGGCTCCCCACAGGTCTACTATAGGACCACGGTGATGCACATCCACTATGAGAGCGGGCGTGGGTGCACTCACCGATGCCTCTCCCGACCAACGTCCGCTCCACCTTCCAGTCTCCCCTCTCCATTGCTTCATCGTTTGCCCACGCCAACCAGATCCTTGTGGGGATCGACCAGGTTCACCCCTTCTATAACTTTTCCCCAATTCATGGGCCACTGGAAAATGCTATGTGAGCTAGCTTGTACCTCCGAATGTTTATTGTATTTCCTAGGATCAACTTCTAATTGTTTGCCACCCGTCCAAAATAAATTAGACAGGTTTGATTAGAAATCCTATTCTTCATATTTGTTAACTCACTTTGGATGTGATCATCATCAGTTGTTAATTCTCCAATTCTTTTGACCTCTTCTATTGTGAATTACATCGAGAGATTTTTGTTAATTACTGACCACAGTGGCTCTTATTTCGACTAGACTCGGTCCATCCTTACTATTATGTTACTCGTTTTATCGAGGGCCTTCATGCGGTTATCCAATCGGTGGTGCATGTGCATCGCCATCGAACCTCGATACAACGCGCTCTCTGGCACTGCTCTAGGAGGAGGTCACCAACTATGTATAGTCGTGCTGCTATAACAACATGATTCCGCGTGCAATGGATCATGCATCACGGTTCAGCATGCCTCTACCATTACCTTGACATCCAGTACACTCCACCATACCCACGCCTACCAACGGAAGCACAGTACTGGCCGATCGTCATAGCATGGAGGTGTAATTTCGCCTTTGGAAAATGACATCTACTCCACATGGATAGGTGCAAGCCCATTTTCTCAATTTTTGCAAAGAAATTTTGCATGGCTCGACATGCCTGGTTTACATGTGCCAAGCCTGTTGAACAATATCAGGGAACCCTGATAAGGCGACAAGCAGAACCAAAACTTTCCAAACTTAAAGCTTCTCGATCTTCTTGGGCCACTGTCGTTGTTTTTGGTAAGAAGAACCCAGTAATTGTCTGATAGTGAAGAGAATAGCATGTGAAGCACATGGGTGTTAAGATGCATCTACCAAAAGGTGTTTCAACAGAAGGAGCCAAGCTTGCAAAGCGTCAGGTTCGCCCTCTCATTACTCCAAGTGAAGCGTCTATTTTTCTAAGCCAATCTGTTTAGCTTGCAACTTTGAAGGGTGTTAGGGAATCGTTTGATTTCAGCTTCTCCTATTCGTGTTCATCTTATTTTTGTTTCTAGCTTGGTAACTCCAAATAAAACCTCTTAAAGCCACCCATATGTTCTCACATTAGGCTTTTGTACAAGGAGCTGGACAAAGATATCATTTTTTTCTAGACGAGGTTGTTGTACAGTACACACAGGTGATTTTGAAGCTTGAGTCGGAGTTCCTTGCTAGGATCGAAGCCGGGAGAAACAATTCAGTGTCCTAGAAGATTATGTACACTTGCATCACGTTTTGGTCCCAGAGCATACGAATGCTGCCACAGGTTTAAATCTAGGTGTTGTGCAAAACTGCAAGGCGATCTCTACCAAAATCACAAGCAATGAATTGGTCAATAACGTCCAACTTCATTTCCTGGAGGCACGCTCTATTGTAGAAGGATGATGCAATCATCTCATGAATATTTGTACGTCTGACTTCTTCTGATCGCTATTACTATGTACAATTGACATGGTTTTTAATGGTAAAATTCCATCTCCAACACATATAATCTACCAATGTCTGCACTGGTTCCTTTCGTTGTATACTCTAGAACGACTGGAACACCGACCACTATTTACGATGGTGTGTACACGAATAAAGATATCCCATAGTAATGGCAGGGCCTCCACCCTGCTCATCTTAGGCACGGTTTATGTCTAATATGACATTGATGTTGCCGGCATTGTTTTGTTATCGTGTGCGTGATTTGACTCTGTGCATTTTAGGCATGCGTAGCAGGTCGGGTGCATGCTCAGTATGTTATGTATGCCCTTGGTACTTTATTATGAGTTAATAAAATAATCTTTTATAATAATGTTTTCTTTTGTTGAAGACTACTTGTTTCGGAGTAGTTTTGTTATTACAGAAAACCATATTCGATACGTTTTGAAACGTAAAAAAAATTAACAAAACATCGTGTAATACTCTGAAACAAGACAAACTTTGGCAAAAATAAGAAAACGTGGCACAAATATCGAAGCAAAGACACGCGGTGAATGTAAGAGTAGGATATCAAGTGCATGACTGCATGGAAGAAAAATGACTCTTGCTAGCACTCAGGTTGGATTCCTGGATAGCCAAGCAGCGAGACCCTCAGACCTTACCGCCCGCATTGCATCTGTCCTCGCAGACCTCGGGAGACTCGGTGCAGCCGGAGAAGCAAGACTCCTCCTGGAGGCGGCAGTCGGTCTCACAGGACGCCGGGCGCCTGCACACGTCGGTGCACATCGCTCCTTTCGGGGCCAGGCAGGGTTCGCACCCGCAGTGGTCGATGCACCCTGCTTCCGCCATGGTAGGGGCCAGCACGGCGGCGCAGAGGGCAACGAGAGCGACGGCGACGGAGACCTTGAGAGCGTACGCAGCCATGAGATGAGAGTTGGTATTCATAGGGATAGATAGATGGAGTAGATCAGACAAGAGACGGACGGAGACGCCATTTATAGGCTAGTTGATTAAGCACCATGTAGTATTGCCTCATTGACTTACATGCATTAATTACATGCTGACGGTGGGATGATTCTTATTATCGTAAGTAGTTTTAGTACTTCTATACCATTCTTTTTTTGAAACCCCCCGCATCCTCCCCCCGTGTCGCTCTCCCGAGGACGACTCGGGGGCGACCTAGGGTTCCCTCGCGCCGCCACCTCCTCCTTCCCCTCCTCCTCGCCGCTGCCGGAGGCGGTCGCCGGGGCTCCCGCACGGCTGCCTGTGAGGGCGGCGGCGAGGCCTCTGGCCGCTCCCTTTCGGTGGTGAGGGCCCGGATCTGAGGCGGCGGCCTCGCTGGTGCGCACGGCGCTCCTCCGGCGACGGGGAGTGCTCGCCGGTGAGGTTGGCCGGGTCCCCTCGGCTGCGCGGGCAGCGAGGCCCCGGTGGGCGCTGGTCGTGGCGCGGGGAGGCCCCGGGCTCCCCTCGTCAGATCTGAGGCGTTCTGGGCCGCTCGTGACGTATAACCTCCGGCCGGCCTGGATCTCCGGCGTGCTCGCGCCTGCTGATTCTGTGGCTGGTTCGGAGGTGGCGGCAGGGTGCTTGGCCGGGGGAAACCCTTGGCCGCCGGTGGCGGTCACGGCGTCGATGGCGTCCCGGACACCATTCCCTCCTTGGTGGCGGCGCCGAGGCTCAACTTTCCATGCCTCCCCCCTTCCCCTACGCCCAGGTGAAAACCTTAGCCCCGGTGGCTAAGCGGCGGCGGCGCCACAGCGTCGTCACCTTCTTGAACGCGCCGACTTGGGCATGGGGATGCTGGGCGTGCATGGTGAGCTTGTCTGGTTCCTGGTGGCGGCCCGTCTGATCTACCGCGTCGCAGCTCCGGGCAGGTGTTTCTGTCTCGTGACTGCGGTGCTCCTCTTCTGGCCGTGTCTCCGATGGGGACCTCGCCCTTCCTTACCTTGTACCTGCCGTGGTGGAGCGGTACTTCATCTCACACATTGATGGCGGCAGAGATCGGCGGCATGGCGCTGTGGAGGCTCGGCGTCCGATGCGCGGAGATGGACTCGCGCAGGAGGAGGTAGCTGTCTGGCGTCATGGTGACGTCGATGGCAGAGTGGCCAGACAAGATAGAAGCCTCAATATAATCTGAAGACGGACCTATGGAAGATGGCTGCGACGACACACGAGTGCGTCTGACCGGATTGTGCCCCAGACCCGGTATGTGGCTCGGCTGGGGCTTCCGGCTTTTGATGTTAGGTTTAGGTTAGTGGTTTGGGTAGTGGCCCAGCTAGCATCCCTTCATCATATGGATAGGAGGAGTGGCATATGTTGCGAAGATGGTGGATTCAGGTTTATTGTTTGTTATACTTTGTAAGGTCCTCGAGAATAATCAATAAAATGGCCGTATGCATCTCCCAGATGCAGAGGCCGCGGGGTCATCCTCCATTTCAAAAAAAAATAAAAAATACCATGATCTATAGTTGACTTGGAGAAATCGATCAAGTCGTGGTCGTATTGCTAGCTTGACCTTGACCTCCGGGCCTTGCTTGACTTATGTAATATAAGTATCTCGCCTCGGTTAGCGGCGAGTAACGTGCCCAGGAGCCAAGTTGGTACGGGAGGAGACGACTTGCTTGCAAAACCGCGGGAATATCTTGAACCCGAGCCATATGTGAAACCCTAGCTAGCGCATGTTGGCCCTGTACCACATGCCGACTGGCTTGCGGCCACACGTGGTGGCGAAGACTAAGGAAGGTCTGAAGTACAAAGCTAGCACCAAACTGGCACTGGTCGACTAGCTTTTCGCTCGCTCGTAGCTCTTTCCAGCTCAGCCCTACTAAGCAGGCCCGAAATGAATATACTAGCCAAGCCATGCTGCAAATTTGGGCCCGAAGCATGACTAGGCCGAGCCAGTTTTGGCCTAGTCCAGCTCAGTGGTAAGAATAGGCTCAGCTCAACGCAGCCTCCAACTCTATAGACAGAGCAGACAATGTCAGAGACACACCGACCATGGGTGTCTTAGACCATGAGCCCCCATGCTTTCGGTCTCTCCCGACGCCAGCCCCACTGGCCTCTCCTCACCATTGTCACTGTCCTCTCCTCGCCAATCGCCGCCGCCGCCACCATTCTCTCGTCACGGCCCTCATCGCACACCCAAAAGTTGAAAGTCATAAGGGACGCTGCCGTTCACCCTGGCGATGGATTTTACGTCGATCCTAAAAATAATAATGCAGGGAGTACGTGGGTTTTGTAGTCGTGGGACATCACGTCATGAAGCTTGGGTGTCTTGGACACATAACACAAAGACACATGATATACCTGATTACCTATGTTGAGACCCCCAATGCGGGTAAAAGCCCTACTTCCTGCCCTATTCTTTTCTTTATATGTGGACGGCGTATACGATTACAATGTATGGGAGGTACTCGGCAAGTCAGGAAGACTCGGCAAGTTTATGATGATGGTGGTGATCTCGGTGGAAAGCGCCGGAAATCCGCCACATGGTCCATATATAAGGAGCATCATATAATGGGACCTCTCCAAGACTATGATAATCACTTGGTCACTAAGAGTGAATTCTTATATATCCTCGTGGGGATTGTCAGGCGTCCACATTGTCTTAGACTTTATATGTCATCATCAATTTTCACTTCATTGTAGGAGAAAATCTGTCTGGCTCATCGAACGATATCCATCTTACCTCCCACTACATAATTATAATGTGTGGGGCCTTCTTTGCCTGTTGTTTCATGATGACAAAGTGGAGTTTCATCCCGATTTGGTCCCTAGTCCACTTGAAAGCTTGTTTTCAAGAGAGCCGAAACTGCATTATGTGAAGTGTTCTTCCCTTTTATGTGCTTATCTGCCTTTTGTAACGTTGCCCACCTTGGTTTTTACACATGTTTTCTTTCACCTTACAGGTTCGTACTCGGCTTGTTTCTCCTCTCGACAAGTCAATGTATTCCGCAAGGAATTTTCATTTTCCTGCTAAGGTAACTGGGTCGATCAATTCTCGGTGTTGTAGTGACCTTGTGTCCTACATAAATTTCCTTCCTGAACTAGTGTCCTCCTTTCGCAATGGAGATTTTTTTGTCCCTGTCCATGAATAATGTTTTTCCTCTGAGGGAGGAACTTCGCCCGAAATGGGGTGCATGGTTCTGCTGCTATCTCTTCTTGCATATGTTTCCTCGATGGGATTTTCTAATCTTTGATTATCCTTTTTCATGGGCGGCGGCCTATTGATGACATCAGGGCTACATGGCAGACGGCCTATATATGACACTAAGCTGTGGGGCAGACGTTGCGGCAAGGAAAGTGTTTCTACCTCAACAAGCTAATATTTTGAAAGCATTTTCTTTTATCTCCATTTCTAGCTTTTGCGAACCTTAGTTATCCATATAATTTTGCTTTATTCTTTCCAGATTGGACCCTACGAGATTACTGCCTTGGTGTGGATAAATTATGTTGCCACTACGATCATCGACGGAGATATGTTGAGGCCAGGGGGTGCCCCTGCCCCCCCCCCCCCCCCCCCCCCCCCCCCCCAGCTTTAGCAAAAACTCTGATCAAAAAAATGATTTGAAGGGTATATATGAGGGAAAATTTAGCCTCCACCCCCCCCCCCCCCCCCCCATTTTTTTTTGTCATTTGCGTCTCGCCACCCCCATAGGTTTCAGTCTAGCTCCGGCACTGACTATGATCAATCCCTGAAGGGATGTCACTAATTCTTATGGCGAGCTAGCTGAGTCTCAAGAAAATGTGTGTGTTTTCTCTGCTAAAGTCAAGGCACTTGGTTGGGAGATTTCTGCCTCCTTATCCCAACACCATTCATTGGAGGCTCACATTGTAGATATGTAATATGTTATGCTAAAGTTCTGTACCAACTTTGGCTCCATCATGGATGCGTGTGGTCACACCTACAACTTCTCCTTGGAGGGTCTTGTTCCAGGTTGAGTCACAATTTTGGCAGGAAAGGTGTCGGTTCATGTGCCCCGGTTTATCTCCATGTTAAAAGATAATTTCAGGAGGAGCCTACTTTAGCTTCAGTTGTCGTCGTCACCTATGCCTTGGCTGATATAATGTGTCAGGTTCCTTCCCAGCTGAAATATGTCTTTTCATTGAATTCCTCTGTTCTAGATGATGTAGACGTAGAAGCCCGCCATTATGCCTCGAAAGAGTTCTTCAGGGGCGCCCTATATTTCTGATTAGTAGCTCACATCAAAGCCCAACCATGCCAACATTGAAGTGCAAAGACTGGTGGATCCAGCACGGGGCAGGGGCAAGAAGATGTTGACCCGAATATTTTGGGAGCAACTAATTAACAGGTACCCCCTTGTAGTGCTTTTGGCATGGGAGCACGTCAAGTGGTGCGCCGAGCGGCCATCACATGTAGCGCATTGGGCACACCCTCAAGTGTTTTCCGGTTTTTTGGTTTTTGCGCTTTTCAATTTTTGCTTGGTTTTCCTTAGGTTTTGGTGGTAGTTTTTTGGTTTTTAGAGAAGCAGTGCTTTTTCGAGAGAAGCATAACATGTGCTTCTCAAAAGGCAAAATAATGCCTATACTTTCACAAGAAGTGCTGATACGTCCATTTTGCATCATGCTTTTATATCGTTATTTATTGCATTATGGGCTGTTATTACACGTTATGTCATAATACTTATGCCTATTCTCTCTTATTTTACAAGGTTTACATGAGGGAGAATGCCGGCAGCTGGAATTCTGGGCTGGAAAAGGAGCAAATATTAGAGACCTATTCTGCACAACTCCAAAAGTCCTGAAACTCCACGGAAGTTATTTTCGGAAATAATAAAAAATACTGAGCGAAGAAAATACCAGAGGGGGCCCACACCCTGGCCACGAGGGCGGGGGCGCGCCCTACCCCCCTGGGCGCGCCCCCCTGCCTCGTGGGCCCCCTGGTAGCCCTCCGGTGCCCATCTTCTGCTATATGAAGTCATTCATCCAAGAAAAAAAATCATAAGCAAGCTTACGGGAAGAAACTCCGCCGCCACGTGGCGGAACCTTGGCGGAACCAATCTAGGGCTCCGGCAGAGCTGTTCTGCTGGGGAAACTTCCATCCGGGATGGGGAAATCATCGCCATCGTCATCACCAACGCTCCTCTCATTGGGAGGGGGCCAATCTTCATCAACATCTTCACCAGCACCATCTCCTCTCAAACCCTAGTTCATCTCTTGTATCCACTCTTTGTCCCAAAGCCTCAGATTGGTACCTGTAGGTTGCTAGTAGTGTTGATTACTCCTTGTAGTTGATGCTAGTTGGTTTATTTGGTGAAAGATCATATGTTCAGATCCTATATGCATATTAATACCCCTTTGATTATGAACATGAATATTCTTTGGGAGTAGTTACATTTGTTCCTGAGGACATGGGAGAAGTCTTGCGATTAGTAGTCATGTGAATTTGGTATTCGTTCGATATTTTGATGAGATGTATGTTGTCTCTCCTCTAGTGGTGTTATGTGAACGTTGACTACATGACACTTCACCATTGTTTGGGCCTAGAGGAAGGCATTGGGAAGTAATAAGTAGATGATGGGTTGCTAGAGTGACAGAAGATTAAACCCTAGTTAATGTGTTGCTTCGTAAGGGGCTGATTTGGATCCATATGTTTCATGCTATGGTTAGGTTTACCTTAATACTTCTTTTGTAGTTGCGGATGCTTGCAATAGGAGTTAATCATAAGGGGGATGCTTGTCCAAGTAAGGACAACACCCAAGCACCGGTCCACCCACATATCAAATTATCAAAGTACCGAACGCGAATCATATGAACGTGATGAAAACTAGCTTGACGATAATTCCCATGTGTCCTCGGGAGCGCTTTTCTCTATATAAGAGTTTGTCCAGGCTTGTCCTTTTGCTACAAAAAGGATTGGGCCATCTTGCTGCACTTTATTTACACTTGTTACTTGTTACCCGTTACAAATTACCTTATCACAAAACTATCTGTTATCGATAATTTCAGTGTTTGCAGATAATACCTTGCTGAAAACCGCTTATCATTTCCTTCTGCTCCTCGTTTGGTTCGATACTCTCACTTATCGATAGGACTACGATAGATCCCCTATACTTGTGGGTCATCAAGCACGGCTGCGCTTCATGAAAAGGAAAAAGCACAACATGTTTTTCTGTGAGAAACACATCTTGTGCTCCACAAAAGGAAGAACAAAATTGTACTTCCCCGAAAAAGGGAGAAGGACATGATGTGCTTCCACGAGAACCATAGTTGTGCTTTCCGAAAGAGGAAAGCATAGCAAATATTTCGCATGTTTATACCCGACTTGGCCGGACCAATCTAAATGATGAGGTGGAGGGCAAATGCTATTGTTACTATTTTCATTAGGTACCACCACCACTAGACAAACCATTTTCATTGTTACTATTTTTCTTTTGCACTAGGATATTGTGGTGCATTACACCATGTCTCTAGGTAGAGATATTCCATTGGTGTGTGGTGCAGATCTAGTAGACGAGATTGGTAGTACTTCAAGAGTTTCGTTCAACAGGGTATGCTTGGCCGGGACTCAAGAGATCCGCAGCTGGATGCCGACAGTGTCGCTAGAGAAGAGGAAGAAGAAAAGGGGGCCGACAAGCAAAAAGAAGAAGCCTTTGGCCTCATTGCGGTAGGGTGGCACTACCTATTAGGATTTTTCCCTCTTCCCATTTGCGTTGGTCGGTCGTAAATATGTGTGCCATCACCATGCTACGTGGAGATCAAGCCTACAAACAATTCCTCACGCCTTGTCCTTAACCTATATCTCCATGAGAACCGTGGAGATTTCAATATGAGTGATGCAACCAAGATTGTCTGTCCAACTAGAAACAACCATCCTAATGCCTCTGAAGCCTATTAATCAGTATCCTATGCCCTCCTCCATTTTTGAAAGTTATCTCTCTTTCATGATCTCAACCTATCTAGAAGGGCACAAATAATACATGCAAATCTTTCGCATTTTCACGGCTCTTGCAACGGTTTTTATATGAAGAACAAAACCAGGAACATGGGAGCTACTAATCGTTTTTATTGAGGAGGAAAGGATACAATTACTAGCACATGTATGTGGTTGGCTCATGTACCAAGTCACATGTGAGATGTAAGTTAAGTTGCATGTCTAGTGTGTACCACCCATGTTATGTTGTCATGCATAACCTAGTGTGCAAATATAATTCCGTTCTAAGTTGATTGATCCTAGGAAACCATATGATTCAGTTTTTCATGCCCAACCAAACCCTTGTACACACCCCATCGACCTGGGGGTTGAAGACAACATAAGGACTCAATGTTTCTCCAAGAACACGCACTCGAGATTCTTCCCCGAGCACATGGTGTTAGAGAGAGAGGATAACGGAAAACAGTTTTCTGATTCTTATGACCAGGTCACGATGCAATAGCCTGGCCTATGGAAAATTTTCTTAAGACATCATTTCATCACATTGTTTGTGTTTATTGCTTACGACACTATTTTACATACATTAAAGATACATAACCATATTAGAGTTTCAAGCTAGTGAGTGTCGGTGTCAAAACCGGCGGATCTCGGGTAGGGGGTCCCGAACTGTGCGTCTAAGGTCGATGGTTAGAGGAGACAGGGGACACAATGTTTACCCAGGTTCGGGCCCTCTCCATGGAGGTAATACCCTACTTCCTGCTTGATTGATCTTGATGAATATGAGTATTACAAGAGTTGATCTACCACGAGATCGTAATGGCTAAACCCTAAAAGTCTAGCCTGTATGACTATGGTAATGAGTATCTCCTCTGGACTAAGTCCTCTGGTTTATATAGACACCGGGAGGATCTAGGGTTACACAAGGTCGGTTACAAAGAAAGGAATCTACATGTTTGATCACCAAGCTTGCCTTCCACGCCAAGGTGAGTCCTATCCGGACACGGGTGCAGTCTTCGGTCTTCATATCTTCGCAGCCCATCAGTCCGGCCCATGGCTAACAGGCCGGACGCCCGAGGACCCCTTAGTCCAGGACTCCCTCAGTAGCCCCCGAACCGGCCTTCAATGATGAGGTGTTCGGCGCATAGATTGTCTTCGGCATTGCAAGTCGGGTTCCTCCACCGATGACTTCCAAGTAGTGTATTCGGCCTTCCATTTAATGTCGTACTCCTCGGCTTCTGTGTATCAACAACTTCAGCTTCCACGTGTCGAGCGAATGCGAGAGGTCAGGGTATTTTTGCACATAACACCCCGGCCACGCAAGGGATAGTGTCTATTTAAAGAGATTGGATCTCAGATCCATTTGACATCTCGCGGAAAAAATCCTCAAAGATTGCTAGGAAAGAACACTCCAACATGTCTAGCGTTTCCAGCTCCTCCTCCCGTCCCTGCGGCCCAGAAAAAGGCGAGTGGGAGAAGTGCTCCGTATCCCACAGTCAGCTGGTGAAGCTGCAAACACGGGGGTTTCTCCCCCCTGCGGATCTGGTCCCTGTTCGAGCAGGGTTGGCCTCCTTCAACGGCAAAACCCAGGCAGAGGATTTCCCTAATCCATCCGGGGGGGAACGAGTGTGTTTCGTCCCCTATCTGCTAAGGGGCGTGGGATTTCCAATTCATCCATTCCTCCGAGGGCTTCTGGAATATTATGGCCTCCAGCTGCACAACTTTACTCCAGCCTCCATCCTGCAGATTGCGGGTTATGTCGCTTTATGCGAACTATTCTTGGGTTGTGAGGCCCATTATAAACTGTGGAGAAAGTTATTCTGCCTTGTCCCGCGTAAGCACGAGGGATCAATATTTGAAGTGGGCAGAGCCGAAATATGGCGCATTGCCAAGACCGGATACCTATCCGGCACACCGAAGAAGGTGTCTGAAGAGTGGACTTCCAAGTGGTTCTACATTGAGGATGTCGTACTTCCAGAACTAGTCTGGAGGGGTCTTCCATAGTTTACAAGAGTTCCTTTGAAGAAATGCCACAGCTGGCGCCCTCGGAGCCTCGAGGAGGAAGATAGTGCGGAAGTTCGCCAACTCTTGAGCAAGATAAAGATGCTTGCCCAGTCCGGATATACGATAGTCGAAGAAATGGCGACCTCCATAGTGCGGGGGGTCCAACCACTCCAATACAGAGGACTTCCCATGTGGCACTACAATGGGGAAGATGACGCCTCCTGCTGCGGCAGGAAGGGTCCGGACACCCCTGCCGCCCTGGCCAAAATATTGGCCGAACTGTTCAAAGGGCGGGAAGAGGAGTTCCTGCGCATCAAGCACATGGAAGGATATTCTATGTACAGTCCTCCTAGCTGGGTAAGCCCCCAACTCCTCTGATCTACTCATTCCACTCCCTGAGCTACGTTCAAGGAACATTAACCCGTCCATTTATAACAGCACTGGCGAAAGATTTCCGAGGGGCTTTACAGCCCCGCCCCGCAGCCCGAGGGCCACAATCGGGACCTTGACCCCGGATTCGAAGAGGATCCGGATATATTCGTGGTGCTCGAGAATGGGGTGTTTTACCAAACGAGCTACGACGACACAGAAGTGGCCATCATCGCCGATTATCTCGGTCTTCTCCCCGCTTCAGACGTAAGTAATCAAGAGACACCTTGTCAAAAAGAGTTCTCTCATTCTACCTCACCCACCGCACCGTCCTGTGCTCAGAAGGGGAGGCGTTCGGCGCGCCATGCTGCCCCGGGGGTATCTCCAAAGAGGGTGGTCCCTACGTCGGGCAAGCCTTGTCAGAGGAAGGCAAACAAAGATACGGTTGAGCCTTCATCAAAGAGGTATAGATTCGCAAATATGTTTCTGTAGAAGTCGCATCCAACTGTGACTTTTATGTTCGCCCTGTATCAGGAAGAGGGTTTGCCGGACTATGTCCGGGGATCCAGCCGGTCGCACTCCCAACACCCGGGATCCGGTCCCAGCCGAGGAGACGGGGGTTGATAGGTGAGCGGCGCCGGACTGTCCTTCGGCTGAGTGCTCGGAAGATATGTCCGTCACCAACTTGGAAGTGGAAAGCGCCATGAATCATCGGTGCCGGAGGGCCGTTTTACGAGATCCTCGCTTCTCAAAAGAAGTGTTTAGTGCCTTCAGCTCAGCTAATGCGTACATTCGGGCTGCTCGGGATGGTCTTAACAGGGCAACGGAGCAGCATTTAAAAGATGTTCAGGTAACCATATGCCAGTAGCCCCCAAGACTTGAAGCAGTTGGTACATGTGATTTAAGGATCGTTGTATACCCAGGTTCTGACGAAGAAGAACAATCTGCTAGACCAAGAGTTGGAAAAATGTTGGACACAGCTAACTGCTGCAACCACCGAACTAGAAGAGTCCAAGAAGGCGTCGACTGGTAATATTCCCCTCCATCGAGAAATAATAATTGTGTACCAGCTTGTGCTAATACTGTTCCTTATCCTAACAGGATCGTCCAACCAATTGGAAGTGAAGATGAAAGCTGCTCAAACGGGCGAGAAAGAGGCGAAAAGGCTACACGCCGCAGGCGAGCGCATTCTGACCCGAGTCAGAGAGGAGAAAAACAAGCTCCAGGATCAAAACATCCAGCTGGGCGAGGAACTGAAAGATGTGCGGGCCCAGCTGGCCGACACAGTGAAGGAGAATAAAATGCTGCGTGGCGGCATATTCAGTATGTGGCCGAACTTACCTTATGATAGTTCGGAGACGCAAGGAACTAATAGATGTGTGTTTGCAGGTATGCTGACGGGCCGTCCCGAAGATGAGACGTCCGGATTGTCGGGCGATCTGCTGCAAGGGCTGTCGCAAATGCACGAGCAAGCCCGGCAGGCAATGCGGAGTGTTGCCAAGGCCTTATGGCCATCTGCCTCCCCTCCAGGAAGCATGTAGGAGCTTTTAGAGCTATTCAAGGGAGCGCGGCGGCGTATCCGATTGTGGAAAATATCAGCCTGCCGGGAGGGTGCGCGAGAGGCCTGGGCCATGGTGAAGACACGGTATACCAAGCTTGATCCAAATCGCATGGCCCGGGTCGGACCTCTAGGGTCACACGGAAAAGAACTTCCCATTAATTTGGTGTATGACCAAGTAGTAGTAGCTGCCAAGTATTCCCAACAGGATTGCAAATTGAACAGCATGTTGGATGGTATAGAGGAGGATGTTTATGAGTCCAAGTGACTGTGTACTTTCCTTGATATATGTAACACTAGGTGAATTGTAAAACTATTGTCATGGCAGACCTTTTCGCTTTGACCTCTGGACCCAAAGGCGCGAAGTGTTTCCGAATACCAGTGCGGCCGAATAGACCGGGGTATGCGTGGAAACCACGCGTAGGGGTCATAGTTGCTTGAACAGACATGTTGTGTCCGGCTAGTTATGTTATATTTGATACGTCTCCAACGTATCTATAATTTTTGATTGCTCCATGCTATTATATATTCTGTTTTGGATGTTTAATGGGCTTATTTATACACTTTCATATTATTTTTGGGACTAACCTATTAACCCAAGGCCCAGTGCAAATTGTTGTTTTTTTTGCCTATTTCAGTGTTTCGCGGAAAAAGAATATCAAACGGAGTCCAAAAGGAATGAAACCTTCGGGAGCGTGATTTTTGGAACAAACGTGATCCAGAGGACTTGGAGTGGACGTCAAGAAACGAACGAGGAAGCCACGAGGCAGGGGGGCGCGCCTACCCCCCTGGGCGCGCCCTCCACCCTCATGGGCCCCTCATGGCTCCACCGACCTACTTCTTCCTCCTATATATACTTACGTACCCTGAAACCATCGAGGAGCACCACGAAAACCTAATTCCACCGCCGCAACCTTCTGTACCCGTGAGATCCCATCTTGGGGCCTTTTTCGGCGCTCCGCCGGAGGGGGAATCGATCACGGATGGCTTCTACATCAACACCATAGCCTCTCCGATGATGTGTGAGTAGTTTACCACAGACCTTCGGGTCCATAGTTATTAGCTAGATGGCTTCTTCTCTCTCTTTGGATCTCAATACAAAGTTCTCCTCGATCTTCTTGGAGATCTATTCGATGTAACTCTTTTTGCGGTGTGTTTGTCGAGAGCCGATGAATTGTGGGTTTATGATCAAGCTTATCTATTAACAATATTTGAATCTTCTCTGAATTCTTTTATGTATGATTGGTTATCTTTGCAAGTCTCTTTGAATTATCAGTTTGGTTTGGCCTACTAGATTGATCTTTCTTGCAATGGGAGAAGTGCTTAGCTTTGGGTTCAATCTTGCGTTGCTCGATCCCAGTGACAGAAAGGGAAACGACACGTATTGTATTGTTGCCATCGAGGATAAAAAGGTGGGGTTTATATCATATTGCTTGAGTTTATCCCTCTACATCATGTCATCTTACCTAATGCGTTACTCTGTTCTTATGAACTTAATACTCTATGGATAACGGTCCATGTGTGGAGTAATAGTAGTAGATGCAGGCAGTAGTCGGTCTACTTGTCACGGACGTGATGCCTATATACATGATCATGCCTAGATATTCTCATAATTATGCACTTTTCTATCAATTGCTCGACAGTAATTTGTTCACCCACCGTAATACTTATGCTATCTTGAGAGAAGCCACTAGTGAAACCTATGGCCCCCGGGTCTATTTTCCATCATATAAGTTTCCAATCTATTTTTACTTTGCAATCTTTACTTTCAATCTTTATCATAAAAATACCAAAAATATTATCATTTCTATCAGATCTCACTTTTGCAAGTGGCTGTGAAGGGATTGACGACCCATTTATCGCGTTGGTTGCAAGGTTCTTATTTGTTTGTGTAGGTACGATGGACTTGCGTGTGGCCTTTGATAACCCACAAGTATAGGGGATCAGTTATAGCCTCTTTCGATAAGTAAGAGTGTCGAACCCAACGAGGAGCTAAAGGTAGAACAAATATTCCCTCAAGTTCTATCGACCACCGATACAACTCTAGGCACGCTTAGCGTTTGCTTTACCTAGAACAAGTATGAAACTAGAAGTACTTTGTAGGTGTTTTTGGATAGGTTTGCAAGATAATAAACAGCGCGTAAATAAAAAGTAGGGGCTGTTTAGATAAAGACACTATAAAGTAAATATAGCGAGTGTGGAAAAGTGGTGGTAGGACTTGCGAAATTATCCCTAAGCAATTGACTATGTTACTAGACCGATAGCAAGTTTTATGTGGGAGAGGCCACTTCTAGCATGTCATCCCTGACTTGGAATTCTATGCACTTATGATTGGAACTATTAGCAAGCATCTGCAACTACTAACGTTCATTAAGGTAAAACCCAATCATAGCATTAAGATATATTGGTCCCCCTTCAATCCCGTATGCATCAATTTCTATGCTAGGTAGAAGCTTCTGTCACTCTTGCCCTCCAATACATAGTCCTATCAACATACAACTAACCCTATGGTGTGATCCACGCGCGCGCTCATATGATGGGCACCAAAGGACAGCAACATAACCACAAGCAAATTAAATCAATCATAGCAATTCATCAACCGCCGATAGGACAAGGAAAATCTACTCAGACATCATAGGATGGCAACACATCATTGGATAATAATATGAAGCATAAAGCACCATGTTCAAGTAGAGGGTACAGTGGGTTGCGGGAGAGTGGACCGCTGTAGATAGAGGGGGGAAGGTGATGGAGATGTTGGTGAAGATGGTGGAGGTGTTGGTGAAGATCGCGGTGATGATGATGGTGGCCACGGTAGCGTTCCGGCGCCACCGAAAGAGAGGGGGAGAGGGGCCCCCTTCTTCTTCTTCTTCTTCCTTGACCTCCTCCCTAGATGGGAGAAGGGTTTCCCCTTTGGTCCTTGGCCTCCATGGCATGGAAGGGGTGAGAGCCCCTCCAAGATTGGATCTGTCTCTCTGTCTCTCTCTGTTTCTGCGTTCTGGGATTCTGCCCTTTCACCGTTTCTTATATATCCGGAGATCCGTAACTCCGATTGGATCAAAACCTTCGCCAAGATTTTTTCCGAAAATTAACTTTCTTGCGGCCAAAGAAGAGCAGCAACCGCCTTACGGGGGGCCCACGAGTGTCAGGGGCGCCCCCCTGCCTCGTGGCCACCTCAGGCACCGTCTCGCGTTGATTCTTCCTCCCATATTTCCCAAATATTCCAAAAATATTCTCCGTCCGTTTTTATTCCGTTTGGATTCCGTTTGATATGGGTTTTCTGTGAAACATAAGGCATGCAACAAAGAGGAACTGGCACTGGGCATTGGATCAATATGTTAGTCCCAAAAATAATATAAAAGGTTGCCAAAAGTATATGAAAGTTGAATGATAATGGCATGGAACAATTAAAAATTATAGATACGACGGAGACGTATCAGCATCCCCAAGCTTAATTCCTGCTCGTCCTCGAGTAGGTAAATGATAAAAAACATAATTTTTGATGTGGAATACTACCTAGCATAATCTTGATCTTGTATCTAATCATGGCATGAATATTAAGATACGAGTGATTCAAAGCAATAGTCTATCATTTGACATTAAGACAATAATACTTCAAGCATACCAACCAAGCAATTATGTCTTATCGAAATAACATAGCCAAAGAAAGCTCATCCCTACAAAATCATATAGTCTAGCTATGCTCCATCTTCACCACACAAAGCATTCAAATCATGCACAACCCCGATGACAAGCCGAGCAATTGGTTCATACTTTTTAACGCGCTTCAGACTTTTCAACCCTCACGCAATACATGAGCGCAAGCCATGGACATAGCACTATAGGTGGAATAGCATATGATGATGGAGGTTGTGTGGAGAAGAAAAAAAGGAGAAAGTCTCACATCGACGTGGCTAATCAACGGGCTATGGAGATGACCATCAATTGATGTCAATGTGAGGAGTAGGGATTGCCATGCAACGGATGCGCTAGAGCTATAAGTGTATGAAAGCTCAAACTGGAAACTAAGTGGGTGTGCATCCAACTTGCTTGCTCATGAAGACCTCGGGCATTTGAGGAAGCCCGTCATCGGAATATACAAGCCAAGTTCTATAATGAAAATTCCCACTAGTATATGAAAGTGATAACTCAAGAGACTCTCTATATGAAGAACATGGTGCTACTCTGAAGCACAAGTGTGGTAAAAGGATAGTAACATTGCCCCTTCTCTCTTTTTCTCTCTTTTTTTGTTTTCTCTTTGTTTTTCATTTTTTTGGTGGGCTTCTTAGGCCTCTCTTTTTTATTTGGGCTTCTTTGTCCTCTTTTATTTATTTTTAAAGTCCTGAGTCTCATCCCGACTTGTGGGGGAATCATAGTCTCCATCATCCTTTCCTCACTAGGGCAATGCTCTAATAATGATGATCATCACACTTTTATTTACTTACAACTCAATATTACAACTTGATACTAGAACAAATACATGACTCTATATGAATGCCTCCGGCGGTGTACCGGGATGTGCAATGATCTAGCATAACAAAGATATCAAAAAACGGACAAGCCATGAAAATATCATGGTAGCTATCTTACGACCATGCAAAGCAATATGACAATGAATGCTCAAGTCATGTATATGATGATGATGGAAGTTACATGGCAATATATCTCGGAATGGCTATGGAAATGCCATGATAGGTATGGTGGCTGTTTTGAGGAAGATATAAGGAGGCTTATGTGTGATAGAGCATATCGTATCACGGGGTTTGGATGCACCGGTGAAGTTTGCACCAACTCTTGAGGTGAGAAAGGGCATTGCACGGTACCAAAGAGGCTAGCAATGATGGAAGGGTGAGAGTGCGTATAATCCATGGACTCACATTAGTCATAAAGAACTCATATACTTATTGCAAAAGTTTATTAGACCTCGAAGCAAAGTACTACTACGCATGCCCCTAGGGGGATATATTGGTAGGAAAAGACCATCGCTCGTCCCCAACCGCCACTCATAAGCAAAGCAATCAAAGGACACCTCATGCTCCAACTTCGTTACATAACGGTTCACCATACGTGCATGCTACGGGAATTGCAAACCACAACACAAGTATTTCTCAATTTCAAAATTATTCAACTAGCATGACTCTAATATCACCACCTTTATATCACAAAACTATTGCAAGGAATCAAACATATCATATTAAGTGATCTACAAGTTTTATGTAGGATTTTATGACTAACCATGTGAATGACCAGTTCCTGTCATCTCTCTAAATAGATATAAGAGAAGCAAGAGAGTTTAATTCTTTCTACAAAAGATATGACCATGCTCTAACAAATATAAGTGAATAAAAAGAGCATTCTACAAATGGCGGTTTTCTATGTGAAGAGAAACAGGCAATCCATACTTCAAAAGATATAAGTGAAGCACATGAAGCATTCTATAAAGCCATACTCAAAAGATTTAAGTGAAGTGCAATGAGCAATTCTATAAATCAACCATGGACTATCTCATACCAGCATGGTGCATTAAAGAAAAAGTGAAAACTAAATGCAAAAGACGCTCCAAGATTTGCACATATCGCATGAACGAAACGAATCCGAAAACATACCGATATTTGTTGAAGAAAGATGGGATGCCTTCCGGGGCATCCCCAAGCTTAGATGCTTGAGTCTCCTTGAATATTTACTTGGGGTGCCTTGGGCATCCCCAAGCTTGAGCTCTTACCTCTCCTTCTTCTCCTCACATCGAGACATCCTCGATCATCGAACACTTCATCCACACAAAACTTCAACAGAAAACTCGGTAAGATCCGTTAGTATAATAAAGCAAATCACCACTCTAAGTACTGTTGAAAACCAATTCATATTTTGTTTTTGCATTGTATCTACTGTAATATAAGTTTTCCATGGCTTAATACACTGATGGAAATTGATAGTTTCATCAAAACAAGCAAACTATGCATCAAAACAGAATCTATCTAAAACAGAACAGTCTGTAATAATCTGAACATTCACCATACCTATGTTACTCCAAAACTTCTACCAAAATTTGGAAAAATAAAAAATTTGCACAGAAAGACAGTGCAAAAGGTTTCAGAACCATTTGACGTTCAAGTAAAAAATGTAAAATCGCGCACTACAGCCAAAGTTTCTGTCCTGCACCGCACAAACCAACAAGCATTGTAAACATCCTAAAGGCAAACCTTGGCCCATTATTTTTATTATACAATGGAATTGTACAAGGGGATAATTATTTTTGTTGAAAAGTTTCTGTAATCAAGATTCACAAAGTTTCCGTGAGCATGAACAAAGTTCAAGGAGCTCCCCGACTTCAAGAATGCTTGTCTCTCTCACTTTCACTTTCCTTTTTGAAAAGTTTTGGGTTCCCCTCTTTATTTTTTTGTTTTTAACTATATAAAAGCACTCAACAGAAATAAATGACTCTCTAAAACTTTCGGGTTGTCTCCCTGGCAGCGCTTTCTTTAAAGCCATTAAGCTAGGCATATAGTGCTCAAGTAATGGATCCACCCGGATCCCAAGGTATATCAAAGCCAATTTTAACTAACAATGATTTGGCATTTAGTAGTGAGCACAAAGCAACATATATCAAGAAATGAAAAATTCTAACTCTCTTCCTATGCATCGGCATGTCATAAAAGAACAATTCATGCACACATAGTATAGGCCAATGCATAGTATAAACAATTTCTTGCAATTTTACCGTGTTGGAAACATAGAGAGGTGGAGATATAGTTCCTCTCTCATAATAATTGCAAGTAGGATCAGCAAGCACATGCATATTATATCTATCAAAATCATCATGTGCAACGGTAAAAGGCAACCCATCAATATAATCCTTAATAAGTGCAAACTTCTTCGATATAGTGTAGTCGGGAGAATTCAAAAAGATAATAGGACTATCATGCGTGGGTGTAATAGCAACAATTTCATGTTTACCATAAGGAACTATAGCAAGTTCATCTCCATAAGCATAATTCATATTGGCATCTTGGCCACAAGCATAGCAAGCATCATCAAAAAGGGATATTTCAAGAGAATCAACGGGATCATAACAGTCATCATAGCAATCATCCTTCGGTAAGCACCAAGGGAAATTAAACAATGTATGAGTTGAAGAGTTACTCTCATTAGAAGGTGGGCACGGGTGATCAATCCGCTCTTCCTCCTTTTGTTCTTCGCTCTCCTCCTCATCTTTTTCATCCAATGAGCTCACAGTTTCATCAATTTCTTCTTCCATAGACTCATGCAAAATATTAGTCTCTTCTTGGACAGCGGAGACTTTCTCAATAAATGCATCAATATCGGCATTGTATTCATAATTCTCATAGCAATATTTAAGGATAGCTAAATTTTCAGGTCTACAAACATCATCATAAAGATTTTCACACTCTTTAAATACAGATTCAATTTCATAAGCACCCATAAAAGCAACAAATTCTTCTATTTGTTCCAGATCATAGTAATCATATATACCTCTAGCATAAGAAGCCAAGGTTTCATTATCATTAAATTTTCATGAAAAGGGAAGGTGTGGAGACTTCATCCTAGAGAAAAAAGTATAACCATATCTCAAGCATAGTTGCCTAGCATACCACTTCAACATATAAATTTGATCCCATGATAATTTCCCTTTTTGAGTCAAGCGATAATCCCTAAAGTATTCACGTTGATCCAACCTGTCTCCCATTACAAAATTGAATGGGGTTTTCTCAGGATTATCAAAGTAGTACATAATATCTATCACATACCGAGCATCGAGGGTTTTAGGAGGTTCCCCATCTCCATGAGCAGCAAGTACACCTAATTTTTTTGGTATTTCGTGTTCCATATGCATAACTAAAGATAGAGAACAACTAAGAATAGCAAATAAAAATTACTTAGTGATAAAGCAAACAAGCACACACGAGAATATTCAACCCACGCTATAACTCCCCGGCAATGGCGCCAGAAAAACGTCTTGGTAAACCACAAGTATAGGGGATCAATTATAGCCTCTTTCGATAAGTAAGATTGTCGAACCCAACGAGGAGCTAAAGGTAGAACAAATGTTCCCTCAAGTTCTATCGACCACCGATACAACTCTAAGCACGCTTAGTGTTTGCTTTACCTAGAACAAGTATGAAACTAGAAGTACTTTGTAGGTGTTTTTGGATAGGTTTGCAAGATAATAAAGAGCGCGTAAATAAAAAGTAGGGGTTGTTTAGATAAAGACACAATAAAGTAAATATAGAGAGTGTGGAAAAGTGGTGGTAGGAGTTGCGAAATTGTCCCTAAGCAATTGACTATGTTACTAGACCGATAGCAAGTTTTATGTGGGAGAGGCCACTTCTAGCATGTCATCCCTGACTTGGAATTCTATGCACTTATGATTGGAACTATTAGCAAGCATCTGCAACTACTAACGTTCATTAAGGTAAAACCCAATCATAGCATTAAGATATATTGGTCCCCCTTCAATCCCGTATGCATCAATTTCTATGCTAGGTAGAAGCTTCTGTCACTCTTGCCCTCCAATTCATAGTCCTGTCAACATACAACTAACCCTATGGTGTGATCCACGCGCATGCTCATATGATGGTCACCGAAGGATAGCAACATAACCACAAGCAAATTAAATCAATCATAGCAATTCATCAACCGCCGATAGGACAACGAAAATCTACTCAGACATCATAGGATGGCAACATATCATTGGATAATAATATGAAGCCTAAAGCACCATGTTCAAGTAGAGGGTACAGCGGGTTGCGGGAGAGTGGACCGCTGTAGATAGAGGGGGCAAGGTGATGGATATGTTGGTGAAGATGGCGGAGGTGTTGGTGAAGATCGCGGTGATGATGATGGTGGCCACGGCAGCTTTCCGGCGCCACCGGGAGAGAGGGGGAGAGGGGACCCCTTCTTCTTCTTCTTCCTTGACCTCCTCCCTAGATGGGAGAAGGGTTTCCCCTCTGGTCCTTGGCCTCCATGGCATGGGAGGGGTGCGAGCCCCTCCGAGATTGGATCTGTCTCTCTGTCTCTCTCTGTTTCTGCGTCTGGGATTCTGCCCTTTCACTGTTTCTTATATATCCGGAGATCCGTAACTCCGATTGGATCGAAACCTTCGCCAAGATTTTTTCTGAAAATTAGCTTTCTTGCGGCCAAAGAAGAGCAGCAACTGCCTTACGGGGGGCCCACGAGGGTTAGGGGCGCGCCTAGGGGGGCAGGCGCGCCCCCTGCCTCGTGGCCACCTCGGGCACCGTCTCGCGTTGAGTCTTCCTCCCATATTTCCCAAATATTCAAAAAATATTCTCCGTCCGTTTTTATTCCGTTTGATATGGGTTTTCTGCGAAACATAAAACATGCAACAAACAGGAACTGGCACTAGGCACTGGATCAATACGTTAGTCCCAAAAATAATATAAAAGGTTGCCAAAAGTATATGAAGGTTGAATAATGGCATGGAACAATCAAAAATTATAGATACGACGGAGACGTATCAGCCTCCTACTGGATTGATACCTTGGTTCTCAAAAACTGAGGGAAATATTTACGCTACTTTTCTGCATCACCCTTTCCTCTTCAAGGGAAAACCAACGCATGCTCAAGAGGTATCAAGAAGGATTTCTGGCGCCGTTGCCGGGGAGTCTACGCACAAGTCAAGACATACCAAGTACCCATCACAAATTCTTATCCCTCGCATTACATAATTTGCCATTTGCCTCTCGTTTTCCTCTCCCCCACTTCACCATTGCCATTTTATTCGCCTTCTCTTTTCGTTCGCCCTTTTTTCGCTTGCTTCTTGTGTGCTTGTGTGTTAGACCGTTTGCTTCACTGTCATGGCCAGGCCCTTATCTGCTCCTTTATCTCCCGAGTTTGAAGTTCTTCACTTCAAGCAAAGACAAGAAGAAAACTTAAAAGATGCTTGGTTTAGGATGATGGAATCTTATCGTAATTGCACCCAAGAGGTGAATTTTAGAATTTTTCTTTGCAATTTTTATGTTGGACTAAATATGTCCCATAGACAACCTTTGGATTGTGTTGCTAAAGGAAATTTATTGAAATTGATCCCAGTATTGCGCATGAAATCATAGAGGGGGTAGTGGGAACACTACCTCAACAAAAGGGGCCACAACATACCCAGGAAGAGACACAAGTTTTTGAAAAGATTTGCGAAGTAACTAAGAGTTTACAAAAGTCTCTTGAACCTCTTAAGAGTGTTAGCGGAAATCTTCACCGCATGAATATGTTGATTACCCTTTGCAATAAGCGGTTGGATTCTTTAGATCTAAAAATTTCTGGATATGAAGGGAAACGTAAAGAACCTCCCGGATTCGAGCATGATTCCGCTAAAAAATTAAAAGCCAAAGATGATAATACCTAGATCTATCCTTGCCTTTATGCCTAGCTAGGGGCGTTAAACGATAGCGCTTGTTGGGAGGCAACCCAATTTCATTTTAGTTTTTTTCTTTTTGCTTCTGTTTAGTAATAAATAATCCATCTAGCTTCTGTTTAGATGTGTTTTTGTGTATTAATTAGTGTTTGTGCCAAGTACAACCTTTGGGAAGACTTGGGGAAAGTCTTTGCAATCTTGCTGTAAGAAACAGAAACTTTAGCGCTCGAGATTAGCTACAACTTTTTACTGGAGAGCGCTATTTAGTTGATTCTTTTTGAAGATGATTAACAGATAAATTCCTCACGTCCAGAAATTTATTTTAGAATTTTTGGAGTTCCAGAAGTTTGCGTTTGATACAGATTACTACAGACTGTTCTGTTTTTGACAGATTCTGTTTTACGTGTGTTGTTTGCTTATTTTGATGAATCTATGGCTAGTAATGGAGTTTATGAACCATAGAGAAGTTGGAATACAGTAGGTTTAACACCAATATAAATAAAGAATGAGTTCATTACAGTACCTTAAAGTGGTGTTTTGTTTTCTTTCGCTAACGGAGCTCACGAGATTTTCTGTTAAGTTTTGTGTTGTGAAGTTTTCAAGTTTTGGGTAAAGATTTGATGGATTATGGAACAAGGAGTGGCAAGAGCCTAAGCTTGGGGATGCCCAAGGCACCCCATGTTAAAATACAAGGACAACCAAAAGCCTAAGCTTGGGGATGCCCCGGAAGGCATCCCGTCTTTTGTCTTTGTCCATCGGTAACTTTACTTGGAGCTATATTTTTATTCACCACATGATATGTGTTTTGCTTGGAGCGTCTTGTATGATTTGAGTCTTTTCTTGTTAGTTCTCCACAATCATCCTTGCTGTACACACCCTTTTGAGAGAGACACACATTAATCGAAATTTATTAGAATACTCTATGTGCTTCACTTATATCTTTTGAGCTAAACAATTTTGCTCTAGTGCTTCACTTATATCTTTTAGAGCACGGTGGTGGTTTTATTTTATAGAAATTATTAATCTCTCATAATTCACTTATATTATTTTGAGAGTCTTTTAGAACAGCATGGTAATTTTCTTTGGTTATAAAATTGATCCTAATATGATAAGCATCCTAGATGGATATAATAAAAACTTCCATATAAGTGCATTGAATACTAGGAGAAGTTTGATACTTGATGATTGTTTTGAGATATGGAGATAGTGATATTAAAGTTGTGCTAGTTGAGTAGTTGTGAATTTGAGAAATACTTGTGTTGAAGTTTGCAAGTCCTGTAGCATGCACGTATGGTAAACGTTGTGTAACAAATTTGAAAGATGAGGTGTTCTTTAATTGTCATCCTTATGAGTGGCGGTCGGGGATGAGCGATGGTCTTTTCCTACCAATCTATCCCCCTAGGAGCATGCGCGTAGTGCTTGGTTTTTGATGACTTTTATTGTTTTGCAATAAGTATGTGAGTTCTTTATGACTAATGTGAGTCCATGGATTATACGCACTCTCACCCTTCCATCATTGCTAGCCTCTTCGGTACCGTGCATTGCCCTTTCTCACCTTGAGAGTTGGTGCAAACTTCGCCGGTGCATCCAAACCCCGTGATACGATACGCTCTATCACAAATAAACCTCCTTATATCTTCCTCAAAACAGCCACCATACCTACCTATTATGGCATTTCCATAGCCATTCCGAGATATATTGCCATGCAACTTTCCACCGTTCCGTTTATTATGACACGTTTCATCATTGTCATATTGCCTTGCATGATCATGTAGTTGACATCGTATTTGTGGCAAAGCCACCATGCATGTTATTTCATACATGTCACTCTTGATTCATTGCCCATCCCGGTACACCGCCGGAGGCATTCATATAAAGTCATACTTTGTTCTAGTATCGAGTTGTAATCATTGAGTTGTAAATAAATAGAAGTGTGATGATCATCATTAATAGAGCATTGTCCCCAAAAAAAGAGAAAGGCAAAATAAAAAAAAGAAAGGCCCAAAAAAAAGGGGGAAAAGAAAAAAAAGGGACAATGCTACTATCCTTTTTTTTCACACTTGTGCTTGAAAGTAGCACCATGATCTTTATGATGAGAGTCTCTTTTTTATCACTTTCATATACTAGTGGGAATTTTTCATTATAGAACTTGGCTTGTATATTCCAACAATGGGCTTCCTCAAATGCCTTAGGTCTTCGTGAGCAAGCAAGTTGGATGCACACCCACTTAGTTTATTTTGTTGAGCTTTCATACATTTATAGCTCTAGTGCATCCGTTGCATGGCAATCCATACTCCTTGCATTGACATCAATTGATGGGCATCTCCCTAGCCCGTTGATTAGCCGCGTCAATGTGAGACTTTCTCCTTTTTTGTCTTCTCCACACAACCCCCATCATCATTATATTATATTCCACCCATAGTGCTATATCCATGGCTCACGCTCATGTATTGCGTGAAAGTTGAAAAGGTTTGAGATTACTAAAGTATGAAACAATTGCTTGGCTTGTCATCGGGGTTGTGCAAGATGAGAGCATTCTTGTGTGACAAAAATGAAGCATGGCCAAACTATATGTTTGTAGGGATGAGCTTTCTTTGGCTATGTTATTTTAAGAAGACATAATTGCTTGGTTAGTATGCTTGAAGTATTATTATTTTTATGTCAATATTAAACTTTTATCTTGAATCTTTCGGATCTGAACATTCATGCCACAATAAAGAAAATTACATTGAGAAATATGCTAAGTAGCATTCCACATCATTTTTTTTGTTTTTATCATTTACCTACTCGAGGACGAGCAGGAATTAAGCTTGGGGATGCTTGATACGTCTCCAACGTATCTATAATTTTTTATTGCTCCATGCTACTATATATTCTTTTTTGGATGTTTAATGGGCTTATTTATACACTTTCATATTATTTTTGGCAATAACCTATTAACCCAAGGCCCAGTGCAAATTGCTGTTTTTTTTGCCTATTTCAGTGTTTCGCAGAAAAAGAATATCAAACGGAGTCCAAACGGAATAAAACCTTTGGGAGCGTGATTTTTGGAACAAACGTGATCCAGGGGACTTGGACTAGACGTCAAGAAACGAACGAGGAAGCCACGAGGCAGGGGGCGTGCCTACCCCCCCTGGGCGCACCCTCCACCCACGTGGCTCCACCGACCTACTTCTTCCTCTTGTATATACCTACGTACCCCGAAACCATCGAGGAGCACCACGAAAACCTAATTCCACCACCGCAACCTTCTGTACCCGTGAGATCCCATCTTGGGGCCTTTTCCGGCGCTCCGCCGGAGGGGGAGTCGATCACGGAGGGCTTCTACATCAACACCATTGCCTCTCCGATGATGTGTGAGTAGTTTACCACAGACCTTCGGGTCCATAGTTATTAGCTAGATGGCTTCTTCTCTCTCTTTGGTTCTCAATACAAAGTTCTCCTCGATCTTCTTGGAGATCTATTCGATGTAACTCTTTTTGCGGTGTGTTTGTCGAGATCTGATGAATTGTGGGTTTATGATCAAGATTATCTATGAACAGTATTTGAATCTTCTCTGAATTCTTTTATGTATGATTGGTTATCTTTGCAAGTCTCTTCGAATTATCAGTTTGGTTTGGCCTACTAGATTGATCTTTCTTGCAATGGGAGAAGTGCTTTGCTTTGGGTTCAATCTTGCGTTGCTCGATCCCAGTGACAGAAAGGGAAACGACACGTATTGTATTGTTGCCATCGAGGATAAAAAGATGGGGTTTATATCATATTGCTTGAGTTTATCCCTCTACATCATGTCATCTTACCTAATGCGTTAGTCTGTTCTTATGAACTTAATACTCTAGATGCATGCTGGATAGCGGTCGATGTGTGGAGAAATAGTAGTCAATGCAGGCAGTAGTCGGTCTACTTGTCACGGACATGATGCCTATATACATGATCATGCCTAGATATTCTCATAATTATGCACTTTTCTATCAATTGCTCGACAGTAATTTGTTCACCCACCGTAATACTTATGCTATCTTGAGAGGAGCCACTAGTGAAACCTATGGCCCCCGGGTCTATTTTCCACCATATAAGTTTCCAATCTATTTTTACTTTGCAATCTTTACTTTCAATCTTGATCATAAAAATACCAAAAATATTATCATCTCTATCAGATCTCACTTTTGCAAGTGGCCGTGAAGGGATTGACAACTCCTTTATCGCGTTGGTTGCAAGGTTCTTATTTGTTTGTGTAGGTACGAGGGACTTGCGTGTGGCCTCCTACTGGATTGATACCTTGGTTCTCAAAACTGAGGGAAATACTTACGCTACTTTGCTGCATCACCCTTTCCTCTTCAAGGGAAAACCAACGCATGCTCAAGAGGTAGCAATATTATGTTAAGATTGTAAGAAACATCTTCCAGAGAGAATAGTTCCGTTAAGGTTTCCTTTCCCTGGGTGTGCATGCGTTAAAGTGCATGTCCGAATTGTGATTGAAAAATCGCAGTATATTTAACTTCTGGGGGTTCACAATGGAGTGAATGCAAAAAACATCTCTAATTCACCGACCGAATATTCCCTTAAGAACGCTAGCTTTCGGCTTCACCCAGTCTGAGGTACACGTCCGGATGACCCGGCAGTAACAATCGCAGAGGTGCTCCCTTTATGCCCTAGCCGAACTAACGGGAACGTAGGGCATAAGCATAGGAGCCAGGCAACCCAGCTTGGCCAAAACATAGGTCATATTGATGCATATAATGGCGAAGAAGAGCTACATATGGAAAAAGCACATATGTGATGAGCTTGATGCTCGGGAAATAATAATAGCAAGCTTCTGATCAGGAAGCCCCCAAGTATAATGGACGTACATTTTTAAAGATGTATGCGTCAGGCATGCACGGTCTAACCACACGAAAGCTGTAAGGCTGAAGAAAAAACGAAAAGAGAGAGAAAGAAAGGAAAAAAGGTATTATGGAAACAGCAGGGAGAAGGAGACGAACAAAGAGTTCGGCGCTTAGGCATAGAACCTTCAAAGTCTGCCCGCGTTCCAGGGGTTCGGCTCGAGGCGATTGTCTGATGCATCACGCAGGAGGTACGCTCCTCCGGTGAGAACTTCGTCAATGATGAAGGCACCCTCCCATTTGGGCTTGAGTTTGTCCTTTTTCTTCTCCGGCAAGCGTAGAATGAGTTCGCCAACGTTATAAGTCTTGGCCCGTACTTCTCTGCTTTGATATCTGCGAGCCTGTTGTTGATAAAATGCGGAACGGGCTTTTGCAACGTCGCGCTCCTCCTCCATGGCATCTAGGCTGTCCTGCCGATCGAGCTTGGCCTCTCTCTCTCTCCATACATGCGCACCCAAGGTGAGTCATCTATAATGTCGCAGGGCAACACAGCCTCTGCGCTGTATACCATGGAAAAAGGTGTGTATCCGGTAGTGCGATTGGGCGTGGTCCGCAGCCCCCAGAGTAGGGAGTCGAGATCCTCAACCCAGTGTTTGTCTGATTCCTTAAAAGACCGCACCAGCCTGGGTTTGATGACACTCATGATAAGACCGTTGGCCCGTTCGACTTGACCATTTGTTTGCGGGTGATAGACGGAGGCGTAATCGAGCTTCATGCCCAGATTGGCGCACCAAATTTTTACCTCATCGGCTGTGAAGTTGGAGCCGTTATCGGCGATGATGCTGTGTGGAACACCATAATGGTGTACACCGCCGGATATAAAGTCTATTACTGGTCCGGCTTCGGCCGTTTTAACTGGTTTAGCCTCTATCCACTTGCTGAATTTGTCCACCATGACCAGCAGATATTTTTTCTTATGGCTTCCTCCTTTAAGGGGTCCGACCATATCAAGCCCCCAGACCGCGAAAGGCCAAGTGATGGGGATTGTTTGCAGAGCGGTAGGTGGCATATGGCTCTAGTTGGTGAAAATCTGGCACCCGACGCAACGTTGGACAAGGTCCTGCGCGTCTGCTCGGGCCGTCGGCCAATAAAAACATGTATGGAAGGCCTTGCTAACAAGGGCCCGAGCTGCGGCGTGGTGGCCGCCGAGACCGGCATAAATTTCAGCCAAGAGTTGTCGCCCCTCCTCCTCGGAGATACATCTTTGAAGGACTCCAGTAGCGCTTTTCTTGTAGAGCTCTCCTTCGTGAACCTTGTAGGCCTTCGAACGCCGGACAATGCGGCGGGCCTCGTTCTGATCTTCAGGGATTTCCTTCCTATTGAGGTAGGCCAAGAAGGGTTAAGTCCATGGGGCAATTACTGCCATAATGAGATGGGACGATGGTGTTACTTTGGTGGCTGAGCCTCCGATGGTATCGGTGTGTTCGGAATCTGGGGTTGTGTTGGGGTTCGGACTGGTATTGCCGCTCTCCCCTTGCCACACCACGGATGGCTTGAAGAGCCTTTCCAAAAAGATGTTAGGTGGGATGGCGTCGTGCTTGGTGCCGATGTGAGCAAGGACGTCCGCCGCTTGATTACTTTCTTGAGCCACGTGATGAAACTCGAGCCCCTCGAACCGAGCCGACATTTTCAGGACGGCATTGCGATAAGACGCCATCTTCGTGATCTTTGGCATCAAAATCTCCATTTATTTGAGATATTGCTATGTTTGAGTCCCCGCACACCTCTAGGCGTTGTATGCCCATGGAGATGGCCATCCGAACACCATGCAATAAGGCTTCGTATTCGGCTGCATTGTTGGAGTCTGTATATAATATTTGGAGTATGTACTGAACTACATCTCCTCTAGGGGACGTTAAAACGACGCCCGCTCCTAAACCTGCCAGCATTTTGGAGCCGTCGAAATACATAACCCAGTTTGAGTAAGTGTCGTACTCTTTAGGGAGTTCGGCCTCTGTCCATTCAGCGATGAAGTCCGCTAGTACTTGGGATTTAATGGCCCGACGCGGTTTGTATATTATGTCGAATGGAAGGAGCTCGAAGGCCCATTTGGCAATCCGGCCCATAGCATCGCGGTTGTTTATTATATCATTGAGTGGTACTTCGGAAGCCAGCGTGATAGAACACTCCTAGAAGTAGTGTCGTAGCTTCCGGGAGGGTACCGTGATTTGCATGGTGTGAGGACAGTGGATACATAGTATACCGGCTTCTGAAGCGGGAATTTGTGTCCGTCCAGTTCTCGTTCGATGACGAGTACGCCGCTCACCACCTGGTGCATTGCCGATATGTAAAATAACATTGGTTCGCTAACGTTCGGTGCGGCCAGGATTGGGTTACTCGCCAAAATGGTTTTTATTTCTTCCAGTCCGGCAATTGCCGCGTCCGTCCACTCGAAGTGATCGGTGCGCCGTAGAAGACGATAGAGTGGCAATGCCTTTTCTCCCAATCGGGAGATAAAGCGGCTTAGAGCTGCCATGCAACCGGCGAGTTTTTGGACCTGTTTAAGGTCCGTTGGCGTAGTCAATTGTGACAGAGCTCGGATTTTTGCTGGACTTGCTTCAATTCCTCTATTTGAAACGATGAAGCCCAACAACTTTCCAGTGGGGATGCCGAAAACGCACTTCTCCGGATTGAGCTTGATGTCATATGCACGAAGGTTGTCGAATGTAAGACGTAGATCGTCTATGAGTGCTTCGACGTGTATGGTTTTGACGACCACGTCGTCCACATATGCTTCAACTGTCTTGTCGATCTGTTTCTCCAGGCATGTTTGGATCATGCGTTGATAGGTGGCGCCGGCGTTTTTGAGCCCGAAGGGCATGGTGTTGAAGCAAAAAGGCCCATACGGGGTATTGAATGCCGTTGCGGCTTGATCGGACTCCTTCATCTTGATCTGATGGTATCCTGAGTAGGCGTCGAGGAAACACAGTGAATCGTGTCCTGCGGTTGCATTAATGATCTGATCGATACGAGGGAGGGGGAAGGGATCTTTAGGGCAAGCCTTATTGAGGTCTTTGAAATCGACGCATAGGCGCCAGGATTTACCCTTCTTTGGTACCATCACTAGGTTTGCTAGCCAGTCCGGGTGTTTGATTTCTCTGATGAATCCGGCTTCGAGTAACTTGGCTAGCTCTTCTCCCATAGCTTGTTGTTTGGGTTCGGAAAAACGCCGCAGTGTTTGTTTGACCGTCCCTTTAAGATATTGAGGCTGTGTTCGGCGAGCTTGCGTGGGATTCCTGGCATGTCGGAAGGGTGCCAGGCGAATATGTCCCTGTTTTCACGTAGGAACTCCCGTAGTGCGGCATCGACCGTTTGATCGAGTTGTGCCCCAATAGATGCTATCTTTGTTGGGGTCCGTTGGATGGACCTGGAATTTGACTATTTCCTCTGCCGGCTTGAAGGAGGCGGATTTGGGTCGTTTGTCTAGAATCACATCGTCCCTGCCACCGGGGAGCGCAGTGCGGTTAACTCTTCGGCCGAGAGGGCTTCAGATAAGGCCTCAAGGGCGAGGGATGCGGTTTTATTTTCGGCGCGAAGTGCTATGTCCGGATCGTTGGCGAGAGTAATTGTGCCATTGGGCCCGGGCATCTTATGCTTCATGTACCCGTAGTGAGGTATAGCTTGGAAGCGTGTAAATGCATCTCGCCCTAAGAGGGCGTGATATCCGCTGTTGAAAGGGGCCACTTGGAAGGTTATCTCTTCGGACCGATAATTCTCTGGCGTGCCGAATACCACGTCAAGTGTGATTTTTCCCGCACACCGCGCCTCTCGACTAGGAATGATTCCTCGGAAGGTCGTGCTGCTGTGCTTGATGCGACTCCTGTCTATTTCAATTTTGTTGAGTGTGTCCTCATAAATGAGGTTTAGTCCGCTGCCGCCATCCATGAGTACCTTGGTGAGCTTAAAGCCGTCCATAATTGGACTGAGGACCAACGCGGCTGGTGCTCGGACTGTCCTGTATTTTTGTTCGTCACTGCCATTAAAAGTTATAGCCGTGTCGTTCTAGGGGTTTATTGCTGCGATTTGGCAGACTTCGGCGAGTTCGCGGAGTGCCCTTTTGCGCCTATTGTTTGAGGCAAATGTCTCGAAGACCGTCACCACTTTGAGGGTGTCGTCTTCCGGGGGGTGTTGTTCTGGGGTATTCTTGGTGAGGATATCCTCGCCGCTTTTGGTCACTTGCCGGAGTATCCAACATGCTCTAAGGCTATGGGTTGGTATGTTATCCGGTGTTGTGTGTATTTTGCATGGAGCATCGAGCCATCCTTCCAGAGCGGTTCCGTGCCCCGTAGTAGGCTTGTATTTCTTTTCTATTTGATCGGGCGTGCCACGAGGGTGTGCCCTTTTTGCCTAGACGAGGGGTTTAGTGCGGACCAATAATTCCCAGCAAGCCACCTGAGTTTTCCAGGTGCTTACCATTCTGCTGTACTTCTGTATGATAGTTGCCAAGTAAGCGAAGTGTGATATGCAATGGCGGTTGACGGCGTTGAGGATTCCCTCGTCCGTGCAATTGGTGCAGAATCCTGAGATCACGCCTTCGTTGCGGCAATCCTTAATCTTGCTTTTGACAAGAAGGAATCTGGCCCAGAAGTGATGGACCGTTTCCTGAGACCGTTATTGTATGCTCATGAGAGCGCTTATGTCCGGGTGGGTGGGTGGATTTAAATCCGAACCTTGACCCAATTTTAAATCCGGAGTTTGAAGATCTTTTGGATTTGACGGTTCAGGCATATTGATCGATTCTCTAGGCTTGTCGTCCGACTCTACGTTCGGAGGACAAGGCATGTCTTTCTCCCGGAGAGAATCCGGCTCTTCGAGATCGGCGATCCGAATATAGTTCGTCTTCAAGATAGGGGAAGGGTGGTCTTGCTCCTCGACTACCACTACCTGGTGGGTGATCGGCGGAGTTTTAATTTCTCTCTGATCGGGTCTAAGCCCAATCCGATCGTAATCTGTAGCGACCCCCAAGGCGGCAATGCGATCTAGGAGTTTGTTTAAAGACGATAACTCCGTCGGATCCATCTGAGTGGAGTATTCGGAATCCACGCGGAGGCGATTTTCGATGACCCGAGAGGTCATTGTCGGCCCACGGGCCGAGCTGGCGGCCATGACGAAGCCGCCGAGCCGAAGGGTTTGGCCTGAGTCCAGGGCACCTCCGGAGGTGATATTTTCCTTGACAACAAGGCGAGCCATCAACCCTTTTTGACGACATCGCAGTGGAATTCTCAATGAAAGCACCAAAGTCGGTGTCAAAACCGGCGGATCTCGGGTAGGGGGTCCTGAACTGTGCGTCTAAGGTCGATGGTAACAGGAGACAGGGGACACGATGTTTACCTAGGTTCGGGCCCTCTCCATGGAGGTAATACCCTACTTCCTGCTTGATTGATCTTGATGAATATGAGTATTACAAGAGTTGATCTACCATGAGATCGTAATGGCTAAACCCTAAAAGTCTAGCCTGTATGACTATGGTAAGGAGTATCTCCTCCGGACTAAGTCCTCTGGTTTATATAGACACCGGGAGGATCTAGGGTTACACAAGGTCGGTTACAAAGAAAGGAATGTACATGTTTGATCGCCAAGCTTGCCTTCCATGCCAAGGTGGGTCCTATCCGGACACGGGTGCAGTCTTCGGTCTTCGTATCTTTGCAGCCCATCGGTCCGGCCCACGGCTAACAGCCCGGACGCCCGAGGACCCATTAGTCCAGGACTCCCTCAGTGAGTATACGCAATTCGCTAATGACAAATAGTTGTCTACTTTTCCAGATGTTCTTTGAATAAAGCTTCCTAGATTTCTTTTTAGTAAGTTGGCCTTTTTTCTTTAAAAGTAAGAAGTGTAGTTGCGAAATGCACATCAACCATGCACATGAAACACTGTGACACACTCTAGGCTACAACATATCTAATATAATTCGATAAGAACGTATGTTCATTACAACATCCCACGGTTATCTTTCTTCTATAGAAAGGAAGAAAGGTGGTCGCGTTCTCATCAGTGAGGCCAGCAGAGGCTAAGCCACACTAGAGCTGTATAGTCAATTGCCTACATAGATTTTTACAAAAACAACATATATCAAGCATAAATTATTCCTAAAATTCACATAAAAGCATCCATCTGACTACACAACGCTCACTTGACCACACAAGATTGGATTCCTGGCACTGCCACTTGCACCCACCCTTCCGGCGATGTGGACATGTGTAGCAGTAAGGTTAGGGCATCCCACATACTCATTCTGCAAGATCAAACTGAGCTTGGAGGGGGGAAAACAAAACTTGGATACCCTGCAAATTTTCAGAGATTTTGCAAATGGTCTATATGAGCACAGATAGTCAAGCAAGAAGAAGATAGAAACTACCAAGAGTTTTGAAATGTGAAGGGTACAAGTATCTGGCACATATATTTTGTCTGTCTCACTCTAGTAGATGCACAATTGATGTGTATTTATGTACAACTAGTCAATTTCATCGTGGTCACACTGAACATAAGTTGCTTGTCCACCACCTAAGTTATGTTGTCTCGCATGCTGCATCACCGATGCTCTAACTGTAAGTCCTGCCTCTTGGTTGTGGAAGCCTACTAAACGACATCTTACATTAGCCTGCCCCACGGCATGCACACATATACATCTCAACTAATTTTAATTGTACCAGCTTAGTCAGGCTAGACTCAGCCAGGATGGTGGATACGATGCGACATGAGACTATGCAGGTATCCACACATGCCCCTAGTAAATTTAAAAGTAGGTGACTTTGCATATTATCATGAGAAACACACCAGCAGCACAATAAATCCATACGTTCCCAAACCCCAGCACAATGTAAGCACAAGGACAAGTACAAATATGACACACAGGGAGTACACATATGCATGGTACTCTTTTAGGCCCCATGCATTTATCCCCCGCCTGTTGTTGCTTTGAGATTTTGTGTTATGTTTTCTGGTTTTTGGTAAACTTTGTCTCTTGCTTCAGCGGGTTTTATCAGTTTTTTTCCTTATTTCAAAGTGTATAGTAATGTTATTATTTGTTGAACAGTGCACTCGTTTCACAATAAACCTGTTCATGCACAACAAATATTCAATACATTTTCAAACATGAAAAAAAAACTTAACAAAGCATCATGTAATACTCTGAAACAAGAAAAACTTAGGCAAACATCAGAAAAAATGGCACAAATATCAAAGTAGTGTCATGCGGTGAATGTAAGAACAGTACATCAAGTGCATGACTGCATGGTAGAAAATCACTCTTGCTAGAACTCAGGTAGGATGTTAGCACACAATCAACAATTCACTAAGCTAGCCTCCATTATCGCCGAATCGAGCTACAATTCATGAGTTCATAGAGAGGGGATCGAAGGAGGAGGAAGGATTTCTGTTACAACACGAAAGGGGAAAGTTCACTAGCCTGACAGCCGTTCGCCAGCCACTCACACGCTATTGCCAGGTTTAAGTACACTGCCCACATGGGCCCATTCTGGGCTAGTCAGCCGAGCCGGCAGGCGAGGCTGTCTCCTGGGCCAGCCCACTCCTGGTGCTTGGTTCTCTTTATCTTCTGTGTGACAATCCCTCCCCTGTTAGAGACGGCTTGCCCCCAAGCCGGTGCTCGAGGAAACTTTTGCTTGAGCTGCACCTTGTCCTCCCATGTTCCCATTTCCACCGGCGTGTCGCTCCACTTCACCAGCACTTGCACCAGGGGATTGGATCCGCGACGCACCACTCGCCGTTGCAGCACCTGCTCGGGAACTGAAAACTGCATATCTGGAGAGGGGAGTTGGGGCAATACCTCATGAGCTTGCCGAGCACCTTCCGCAGAAGAGAGACAAGAAATAGTGGGTGCACGCGACTGGTGACCGGCAATGCCAAGCGGTAAGCCACCTCGCCAACGCGCTCCAGAACTTCAAAGGGTCCATAGAATTTGAACGCCAACTTGTGATTCGCTCTGGGAGCAACCGATGTCTGAAGATATGGCTGTAGCTTCAGAAAAACAGAGTCCCCAACCTCGAATACACGCTTAGATCGATGCTTATGGGCCTGTGTCTTCATGCGCTGTGGCGCACGCAATAGATGTTGGCGCACTGATCCGAGAATCACTTGGCGATCATCAAGCCACTGTTCCAGATCAGCAGACTGCACTGTACTCTCCACGATCAACCCAAAGTGACGTGGCTCATGGCCATAGATGATCTCAAAAGGAGTATTGCCTGTCGCCGAGTGCCAATTAGTATTATACCAGTATTCACACAGTGGTATCCATTTAGCCAAGTGAGAGGGGTGAGCACTGACAAAACACCTCAGAAAACATTCAACTTGTTGGTTTACCGCTCCGTTTGTCCATCAGTTTGAGGGTGACGCGTTGTACTCATACGCAATAGAACACCAGCTTTCTGAAAAAGTTCCTTCCAGAACTGGCCTGTAAATATGCGATCACGATCTGAAACTATAGAGAGAGGCATCCCATGCAAACGGTAAACTGTGTTGAGGAAGGCTTCAGCAACTGTAACTGCAGTAAATGGATGATGCAATGGAACGAAGTTTCCATACTTCGACAGCTTGTCAATGATCACCATCAAATAGTTATACTGCCCAGAAACTGGTAGTCCTTCGACAAAATCCATAGTTACCATTTCCCACGGCAAGCCAGGGACAGGCAGGGGTTGCAGTAAGCCCGGGTACGGAATTCGTTCGGGTTTTGCTTGCTGGCATATGGTGCAGTTCGAGACATACTGTTTAATGCAACTGCGCATACCTTGCCAATGGAACAGCTGCCTGACACGCTTGAAAGTGACAGGAAAGCCTGAGTGCCCACCAATTGGACTGTCATGGAAGGCAGTGACAATTGTGTGCTGCAACTTGGGATCTGCACCTGCCCAAATGCATTTGTCAACTCTTAATAGTCCAGACTTCAAGGAAAATTTTCCGTCGTGCCCACCAGAAGAAACAAGTTTCTGTAGTAGATCAGTGCAAAACTTGTCCTGAGAGTAGTTGTGTACAATGTCATGGAGCCAGGCTGGTTGAACAGTTGATATGGGGAATAGTTCAGGCATAGTTTCAGCAGATGTATGTGGTTTTCTGGACAGGGCATCTGCAGCATGATTTTCAACTCCTTTTTTATAGACAATGTTGTATTGTAAACCTAGCAGCTTAGTCAGAGCTTTCTGCTGCCACTTGGTATGCAGTCGTTATTCAGACAAACTGGCCAAACTGCGCTGATCTGTTTTGATAATGAACTCAGACAGCTGCAGATACTGACGCCAGTGTTCAACAGCCAGCAAAATTGCCAGACACTCTTTCTCATAAACTGACAGAGTTTGATTCCTTGGGCCCAAGGCCTTGCTCACATACGCCAGTGGGTGCCCTTCCTGCATTAATACTGCACCTACTCCTATGTCACAAGCATCAGTTTTAATGACAAACTGTTTAGAGAAATATGGGAGAGCCAGAACAGGTGCTGACATCAGTGCCTGTTTGAGGGTTGTAAAAGCTTGTTGTTCAGTGCTTGTCCAGTGGAACGGCACCCCTTTCTTGAGTAAATTGGTAAGAGGTTTGCTAATGAGACCATAATGAGCTATGAATTTCCTGTAATAACCAGCTAGACCCAAAAATCCTCGGACCTCCTTAGCAGACATAGGTACAGGCCACACCTGAATGCTTGTAATCTTTTCAGGATCAGTTGCAACCCCCTGACTGCTGATGATGTGGCCCAAATAACTAATCTGGGTTTGAGCAAAAGCACACTTTGACAACTTCACTTTCCACTGGTGTTGTTGCAACAACTGCAGAACTCTTGCCAAGTGTTCCAAATGGAGAGCATAAGTTGCACTGAATATTAAGATATCATCAAAGAATGAGATACAAATTCTCTGAGGCGAGGGGCCAGAGTGTCATTCATAGCAAAATGGAAAGTATTTGGACCACCAGTCAGCCCAAAAGACACAACCAGGAACTCAAAGTGCCCAAAGTGTGTTTGAAATGCTGTTTTATGTTCTTCACCAGGAGCCAAGCGAATTTGGTGGTAACTAGCTCTGAGATCGAGCTTAGAAAACCAACAGGATCCAGCTAATTTGTCAAGTAGCTCGTCAATGACAGGAATAGGGTATTTGCTCTTTACAGTTATTGCATTTAAATGTCTGTAGTCAAAGACTGGCCTCCAAGTCTTATCTTTCTTCTGAGCCATAATCATGGGCGACGAAAAAGCACTAGTGCTATGCCTGATGATACCTGAATCCAACATCTCTTTAACTTGCCTCTCCATCACATCCTTGAGGGCAGGTGGAAGCCTGTATGGTCTGATAGAAACAGGTGAAGCTCCTGGAATAAGGGGAATAGTGTGATCATATTTTCTCCTAGGTGGAAGGCGAGAAGGAGCTTCAAATACAGTAGCATAAGTGTTGAGGATTTCTTTAATTTCAGCAGGTAACTCAGTTTGTTCTGTGCTCTTGGAAGAGAGCAGCGATGACAGCTCAATCATGGCCAGGAAACTAGGAGTAGCATCTTCACCTAGTAATGTGACAGTAATACCATTCAGATCAAACGATAACCAATGTTCAGCCCAGTCCACTTGCATGGGGCTATGGGTGGCCAACCAATCTAAACCCAGAATTCTATTATAAGATCCGAGAGGAAAGATCTTAAAGTCACTTGTGAACTTGTGCTCATCTGTTGACCAAGATCCTGATAGCAGTTGCCGGCTCCTGGGAACTAAATTCCCGTTAGCAACCTTAACCATTTTAACAGGCATATCAGAAACTCCTTTGATTTGAGAAGCATCAGCACAATCCAGGAAGGAGTGAGTGCTCCCAGAGTCAATGAGAAAAGTGAGCTTGTGTCCTTGCAACTGTACTGTCAGTTTCATAGTTGCAATCGCAGGAACAGATGGATGTCCCCAATGCTGCAGCTGAAATGCAAATCGCATTGACTTCTCCAGTACTCTCAGCTTCAGTGTCACTTGTCTCTGCTGGCATATTCTGCACATACTCCAACATCTCTTGTACTACATGCAGCTGAACTTAACGCTCTCCACAAATGAAACAGAGTCCCTTAGATTTCCTGTAGGCACGAAGAGCTGACCAGCGGTCTTCAACTGGGGCTGGACGGCTTGTTTCTATTGAATGTCTGTCCTCAACTGCTTTACTGACAATAACACTGCGAGCAGACGGCTGGAAATTTTTCTTGTTGTGAGAGACTGAACTAACTGAAATTGTTGGCTGGAACGAGTGATCTCCCAGTTCCTCAAATAGGAGGGCCAGAGCATATGTTGCGTCTAGATCTGAGGTTGTTGAATACCCACCAGCAATCGGACGGATGGCACTAGCCCCTCCATGAATCGACTGACATAATGTACCTGACTGGGATTTGGTTCATATGCAGTCAACTGATCAAACAACTCTGAGAATCGCTCCACGTAATCCTCGACTGTGATGGTCTGGCGGATGTTAAACATCTGCCTGAGTATATGTTGATGCTTGTTGCGTCCAAAGCGGGATTGCAGCAACGAACAAAGTTCAGGCCATGCTATGCCCGGAGCGCGGCGTGGGACTGATTCAAGCCATCGTGCAGCTGCACCTTCAAACAGAGCGGTAGCGAAAGGGATCCACTGGTGCACTGGAGTGTTCCAGAACTTGAAATAATCCTCACATCGGGTCTGCCATAACTTGGGGTTTGTCCCATCGAATTTGGGCAACTCGATCCGGGGACCGAAACCAGAAGAATCCCCAGAGAATGGTCGAAAAAATTCCGGGGGTTGATTCGGCTGCCTGAGCACAATCTGGTCCTGCTGCATACCTCTGGCAGGTGGCGGAATGTACTTCGGAGTGGGTGGGCGTAGATCGACCTCTGGTGGGAGCCCTTCCTGGCTCGTGGTGCCGCTTGCCGGAGCCGTGGACTTGGTGGTGGCCGAAGGGGGACCTTGAGAAGTGGGCGATGCGGGCGACGACGCAACGCCGCGATCCGCGGCCATCTCCCCGCGCAGTTCGTCGGTGTCGACCCCAAGGGACAGCTTCACATCCTCGAGTCGCCCCGATAGCTGGTCGAGTTTGGAATCCAGCTTCGCGAGCGCGGAAACTATCTCTTCGCTTCGCTCGGAGGAGCTCTTGGCGAGGGCGGCATCGAAGTCGGCACGGAGAAGCTCGTAGATCGCCTTGGTCTCCGGCGAAATCCGATCCATCGCCTCCTCGGCGATTTTCCAGGCGCGTGCGGTGGTGGTGTTGAGGCAGCTCCAGGACGGAACGGCTCTGATACCAGGTTGTTAGCACACAATCAACAATTCACTCAGCTAGCCTCCATTATCGCCGAATCGAGCTACAATTCACGAGTTCATAGAAAGGGGATCGAAGGAGGAGGAAGGATTTCTGTTACAACACGAAAGGGGAAAGTTCACTAGCCTGCCAGCCGTTCGCCGGCCACTCACACGCTATCGCCAGGTTTAAGTACACTGCCCACATGGGCCCATTCCGGGCCAGCCAGCCGAGCCGGCAGGCGAGGCTGTCTCCTGGGCCGGCCCACTCCTGGTGCTTGGTTCTCTGTATCTTCTATCTCTTGATCGCTGCTGCTGACATAGGATTCCATGCTAGTGAAGCAGCGAGACCCTCAGTCGTCGCCAGCCGCGCTACATCTGCCCTCGCAGACCTCGGCAGACTCGGCGCAGCCAGAGAAGCAAGCCTCCTCCTACTGGCGGCAGTCGTTCTCGCAGGATGTGGGGCGCCTACACACGTCGGCGCACATCGCTCCTTTCGGGGCCAGGCAGGGTTCACACCCGCAATGGTCGATGCACCCCGCTTCAGCCATGGTAGGGGCCAGCACGGCCGCGCAGAGGGCAACGACAACGACGGCGGAGACCTTGAGAGTGTGCGCACCCATGAGATAATAGCTAGGAGATGGTATTCTTTGGGGTATATATATTGTAGATCATACAAGAGACGGATGGTGACGCCATTTATAGGCTTCTTACTTGATTAAGCACCATGTACCATTGGCTTGTTGACTTACATTCTGACCGCAATAGGATTCTTATTGTCGTATAATAAGTAGTACTTGTAATTCTATACCGCGGTCTATAGTTGACTTGGAGAGAATTGATTAAGTCGTGGTCATATTGCTAGCTTTTGACCTCGAGCTCTGGACCTTCCACGCCGCGGGAGCAGCAAGTAACGTGCACGGGAGCCAAGTTGGTACGGGAGGAGACGACTTTTTTATGGCAAAACCAAGGAGATATCTGGAATCCAAGCCGTACGTGGCAATCTCAACCCGAGCTTGTTAGCGCCTGCTGGCCCAGTATCACACGCTGAGAAGCTTCCGGTGACACTTTTTTTCAGGGGTAGCTTCCGAAGACACTCGCCGACGAAGACGAAGCAAGCTGGATGTCTCATGCACGCACGTACAAAAAAGCTAGCGCCAAGATTAAACAGGACGACTCCAGCGGCTCCAGCCCAGTCCAGCCCAGTCCGACTGACCAGGCCCAAGAGGATTAGTGGCTGAGCCAAGCTGCACAACCGTGCTGAGCTGGTTTTGACACGGTCCAGCTTGCTGAACAGAAGGGGCCCACCCCAACTTGCAACCCCCATCCTTTCCATTAGCTTTAGGCGGACGTCGGAGTGCCGCTACTCCTTCCTTGTGGTGGTAGAGATTACCATCCCAAATGCATCCCATGCACATGGAAGATCAAACTACTGAAACACTCATCTTTACCAAATCCACATGTTAGTCTCCTTATGTTACCTTTCAAACGATTCACTGAACAACAGATACTGAATATATAAGCATCGATCTAGCTTCATTCATTGAGGTACTGAATGAATAAAAGTTCCCACCTACCATCGATCTACCTATATTTCTTATATATAGGTCTGGTTAGCTAAATGTTTAGTAGTTCGGTTCTCCAATTCAGACGGTGATACTTGTACGTTGTAAGTGAAAATAATGAGCAACTTTCTTCATTGGATGCTAATATTCTTGAGTTAGATAGTCACAAACAGTTGATTAAATGGCATATCATAACTTGCATTGTGCTAAACCTTGCCTCATTCAATGCGGCAGGATTTAAAGAGTGGATCACTGAAAGCTATGACAATTGGGGTGGGCTTCTTCGAAAACCTTCACTGTTTTGGCGTGTCATTTCTGGAACCACTAATTCTCGATTAGGAGTGTTTTTGCATGAAAACCGCAACACGGTCCCATATTTAGGGCTGACTGGGTGCCACAAACAAATACAGCTAGTCAACCCTTAGATACATCAACTTTTTTATGTAAGAAAAAATAACTTATTTTCAATGTTGATTTCGCAGGCAAAGGGTAAGTGAGACATTGTCCGCGAAATCCCGGACTTTGGGACCCTCCATTTAAATCCTGGCATTTCTTCTTTCTGTAAACTCATTCGGCCTCCGGCTTTACTGTCGGATTTATAGTCAAGTTTTACAGTAAAGTTAGTCTTCAGCCAGCGCATTGCCGCGGTGTGGACACCAGATTTTGGCACGGAACGAAAGATTATTGAAATTATTTTCTGCGAATCTCCAGTGCACTATAAGCTAATATTTTTTATGTTTTGCACTATTTGAAACAGAAAATGCCTAAAAATATAAAGAACACATTATTATTTTGGGTAAAATTGAACCAACGAGATATTTTATTCAGGATTTATTATGTCTTTTTGCAAGATGAACTTTTTTAAGCATCCAATGATGATAATGTTTTTTATGTTGATGTTTAAATTGAAAATGAAATGACTCTAATTTTTAATTCAGACCAACAACAATTTATTATTATGAGTCATCACTTTATGATATTTTTAGTTCCATGTCTTTTCTGTCGGGCAGGTGATATGACATGGAGTTGAAATTAAATCCTTGGCATGTTTGTTTATGTACCAACGTAAATTTATAATCATGCACAGTGGCTTATGAATTTTTATGATAATTTCAGCTTCCGCTCCATTCCTGTCCGACAGGATCGAACCACTTACGGGGAGTAACTTCCCGCGTTGGTAGTCCCAAGTCAAATTATGTTTGAGTTGTAATGAGTTTGATTATGCCTTGAGGGAAGAAAAACCTGTAGCACCCGTGGTAGGTGCTACAGGGTATGCAGAACTCAAAAAGGACTATGATGTTAAGATGGAAAAATGGAGCAAGTCCAACCATATAGCGGTTCTCAACATGAAAGCGACAATATCAGTGGACATTTCTGAGGCACTCCCTAAGAAAGACACTGCTAAAGAATTCCTCACTGAAATGGAGGAGCAATTTAAAGGTTCCGACAAAGTGTATGCTCGTGAGGTTTTTACTAAGCTTCTTCAGAAATACACTGTTGACGGAAATATTAGGCAACACATACTAAGGCCAGTGAACGCTTTCACCAAGCTTAAAGCTTTGGAGTGTTCTTGAAGTGCAAATCTTCTTGTAATAACGATTCTTAAGTCTCTTTCAGAAGAATTTCAACAATTTAAGGTCAACTATAACTCTCTAAAGGAAAAATGGCCACTCGGTGAGATGACTGCAAGGATCGTCCAGGAGGAAGAGAGGATCATGAGACAAAAGAAAGACCATGTTTTTCATGTTGGCTCCAACAAGAGACAGCATGAGGGGAAAGATTTCCCTAAGCCTAAAAAAAGCAATTCGAAAAAGAAAGCCCTAAGCCATTGAACCCAAAGCCGTTCAAGCTTAAAGAAGCTAGTACATTTTTTTCTGCTCCTAGCAGCTCCACTGCTGGAGATAATGCTTGTAACTTCTGCATGTAGGAGGGACACTACCAAAGGGATTGCCCAGGCTTTCTAAAATCGATGAACAAAACAGGTTGATCAAATAACTTTTGTAGATGAATCTCTTTATGTCAAATTTTCTATAAAGTCATGGCGGATTGATTCACGTGCAACCACTCACGTTGCTAACTCTATGCAGGGATTCAATACGATCCAAACTATAAAAGGAGGAATAAGAAAGCTTATGGTTGCGAACGGAGTTGAAGCCGACGTTTAAGTTGTGGGATCTCTCACGTTGGAGCTACACACCAGCCACACTCTTAGACTGAATAATGTTATTTATGTGCCTACCTTAAGTAGAAATTTGATTTCAGTTTCTCGTTCAGATGATGATACGTATGAGTGCCATTTTGGCAAAAAACAATTTGCTTTGAACAAATGTAATAAGAATGTAGGCCTCGGTGTTATACGAGGCCAACTATACATGTTATCTCTTAATAATGATTCAGTTATGCATGTGAGTGATGAAATTGATGTTGAGAAGAAATGGAAAGGAGTTAGTAATTCTTCGAAATTGTGGCATTGTCATTTGGGCCATATTTCGGGGGGGGGGGGGGGGGGGGAATGGAACACTTAGTTAAAAATTAAATACTCCTCCCATTATACTTCTCAGATGCGGACAAATGTGTCGGCTGCATTAAAGGAAAATACACAAAAAACAATTAAGAAAGGAGCAGTAAGAGCCACAAGGGTTTTAGAATTAATTCACACCGACATATGTGGACCCCTTAATGTTAAGTCTATAGATGGTTTTGATTCATTCATTACTTTCATGGATGACTTTTCCCGCTATGGGTATATTTATCCCATACGTGACCGATTGGAAGCTTTGGAAATGGTCTATGGGTAAATTTAAAGTCCATAAAGCCAGGGTTGAAAATCAACTGAACGCAAAATTCAAAGTTGTATGGTCTGATCGCGGGGGAGAGTATTATGGTAGGCATGCTCCTTATGGGCAGATTCCTGGACCTTTTGCCAAGTTTTTATCAGAAAATGAAATCATTGCCCAATACTCAATGCCTAGTGAACCACAACAAAATGGTGTGGTTGAGCGTCGCAATCGCACCCTTATGGATATGGTGCGAAGCATGCCTAGTCACTCGAGTTTACCACTAAGCCCTTGGATAGAGGCATTAAAGACAGCCGCACACATACTAATCTTGCTCCAACTAAGTCAGCACCGAACACACCTTACGTGATGTGGGCAGGAAAGAAACGAGCTTGAATTACTTACGGGTGTGGTGTTGCCCTGCTGAAGCTAAAGTTTTTAATCCACAACTTAAGAAATTGGATCCAAAAACAGTTATTTATTTCTTTGTTGGATACCCTCATAGGGTAAAGGGATATTGTTTTTATTGTCCAAGTCATACCACCAAGTTTGAGTAGACTGGACAAGCGGTATGTTTTGAGGACAATAAGGTCACAAAGTTAAGGGAGATCGATCTTGAGGAGAAGCGGGTTTGTGCACCATCCCTGATTATCCAAGATTGTTTTCCCAATACAAAGAAATGTGACATCTGATGATCCTGAATCTCATGGTTCGGTTTCTCAGTCAAATGGTGATCCAGAGACTAATAATGAAAATCAAGACATAAATGAGGACCACTAGGGAAATAATGATCCTCAAAATAATGATATACCACCACCACCTCCTCCCATGGGTAGACCACGGCGTGAGAGGAAGAAAGCCATATCAGATGATTATGTCACTTTCATGGTTGAGGATATGAATGATATGGTAAAGGTGGAGTATCTATCCTCTTATAAGGAAGCCATTAAAAGCGAAAATTCGTCCAAGTGGTTGGTTGCCATGGAAGACGAGTTGAAATCCATGGGCTCAAACAACGTTTGGAACTTAGTAGAAGTTCCCGATGGAGCTAAGAAAGTAGGCTGCAAGTGGGCCTACAAAACCAAGTACGATTCCAAAGGGGATGTCGAAAGGTTCAAGGCAAGGCTAGTGGCAAAAGGGTATACACAGAGAGAAGGAATTGACTATAAGCAAACCTTCTCTCCTGTGTCAACCAAGGATTCTTTCAAAATCATAATGGCATTAGTAGCTCATTACGTCTTAGAACATCACCAAATGGATGTTAAAACGACATTTCTAAATGGCGGCCTGAAAGGTTTACATGGCTCAGCTGAAAGGTTTTGTTGTCGAAGGGAAGGAACATTTAGCATGTCACCTAAAGAAATCAATTTATGGCTTGAAGCAAGCTTCAAGAGAGTGGTAGCTCAAGTTTGATAAAATTATCAAAACTTTTGGTTTCACCGAAAATGTTGTGGACAACTACATATATGTTAAGTTTAAAGGCAGTAGGTTGTGGTGGGCGAAGCTGGTTTGGAACTTGAGATGGTCAATGAGCTGCAATGGACGCCTCCGCGCAGTTCAAAGTCATCATTGGGTCGCCTCCTCTTGCACGGCCACGCGGACATGCTGGTAGAGACCACGTCTACCAACAGCTCCTCGAGACAGCCGCCTGCACCCCAGTTTCCATTAGAAGTGTGGTCATTTCCACATGAACCAACGAAAATTAATGCTCAATCACACTCGAAAAAGGTCGTCCTAATGCCTCTCAATCCTACTACTCCTGACCATTGCAAATCAGCAACTCTTTCCATCATCTGAACCTAGCTAGAAGGCATTAAAAATATTTAGATATCGTGTAAAATGTTATAGTTCTTGGTCTTGCAATGGTTTTATAATCGTTGCTACCAGGAAGAGGACAGAAACCAACAGAGTTTTTTGGTCGACAGGTGAAGTATACAATTACTGGCTAATCAAATCTATTGGCTCAGGTACTTGTATGTTTTCAATTAATTGACGTGTTTATTTATCTACGACGGTCCCTTTGCGAGATAGAAGTAATGTTGCATATTTACCACATATCTTTATGTTGTCCTCCACCACTAATTGTCTAAGTGTAACCAGATGAAGGTTCTTATATAGTGTAGTATTTCCCCAATTGATGCTACATAAGAACACTAGCTAGGTGTTCACTTTTACTGATAGAAGTGAATGAGAAAAAATTCGGCCCAACAGCAAAATTTTATACCCAGCCACCTGGGTGAAGATTTGTCTTACACACCCCGTCCCACTCCTGCTGCTGACCCTTGCTCCGGTGGGAATGGGTCATATCCCTGGAATACTTTGTTCTCTCCCACATGATAGATCTTCTATGGTAGATTGGTGGCCGCAGGCCAGTAGATTAGGCGCATCCTCCCTGGACACGATGGCTGACTACAGTGTGGCATGGCCGACTAGCAGTCGAACAAGCCATGTGCATGGGGGATTGAATACTCAAGGGAACGTGTTGTGGGCCGGGAAGACTACAATGGACTCATCACTTGCGCTGCAAAAGTAAAAAAAAAAAAGTCAACAAGAGCTAGTGGAGCTTCATGTTCATTTTGTAAAAACAGAACCCTGACTAGCTTGGATGGATGTCATAGAGGGATTCAGCAGGAGCTAGTGGAGCTTCATGTTCATTTTCTGAAAAAACATTGGCTATCATTTATATATGAATAAGATCCTTCCACTAGCTCCCATGCGATTCATCTAAGACATCAATCTAAGATTCGACAACTAGTGTTGAGTTTTCTATTTTTGCACACTAACAGGTTCTTCCTCCCCAATGCAATCATGTGGATGGTTGTGTCACATATAAATAATTTCTCCTTAATTACCATGCTTAGAGCAGAGTGAGAAATGTGGAGCAAATTAAGAAAACAAAGTCGGATGCTAGTAATGTGCATAGCCAGAACCTAACTTCGCCACTGGTTCCACAAGTCAACGAATGCAATGGAACACCATCAAGGACAAACGCCTTGTCCATCAATGGAACCACCGAAGTCAATGGCTCCCCATCGGCCGATCGATAACTAGACGGTGAGCCTCTTGACGGTCCAGGTTCACCTGTCAGAGCTGAAGATGAAGAGCTCGGACTCTCCTTTGACCTCCATGGTTAGCAGTAGACGTGGTTGTTAGATCAAACTCAGGAATATACACGCGAGGTGGACACACACGGTGGAGTTTCAGTTTCAGTGAGCGAACGCGAACACAGAGACAGAGATTTTGCGACGCGTGAAGTTTGCGTCTATTCTGTTTCTTCCTTTTATTCCTTCTGATCCTAACAAGCCGGCCTCGATCCGCTTTACCCGCGCCATCCCACGGACGAGATCGTGGCCAACGATTACACGATTGACAGGAAAAGTAAACGCTATCCCTACTCAGCCGCAGCACGAACACAGCGTGCCTCTGACATTATTTTTCAGAAAGTTCAGAAATGATACAGTAGCCTGACGGGTTCAGGTTCAGTGAGATTAACACAACAGTGGTACCCACCACTTGCACTGCCATGGTAAAGGAGACCGATCTTGTAGCCTTCCGCGATTAAGAACCTACCACTCGGTTGTGGGATCAAATCGAGCGAGTGCGCGGCAGCGCTGCCAGGCCAGTAGATGTAGCACGCCGCCGTTGATGCCGGGAGGGCAGCGTACCAGTGCATCGATTAGCTCCAACTGAATGTGTAGCTTCTATTCAGATTCAGAGAGATATGGTTTATATTTCAATGAGGAGTGATGATTTGATTGATTTCATTAGCAGAAAATAACAAATGTGGATAAAAAATGAATTGGACACCCAAAATGGAATTTCTGGATCTGTGAAGACCAAGTCTACAAAAGGTTCGTCCAGCCCCATCGTGCACTTAGATCTCCGTGAGAATTGTGGTCATTTCCTTTGGAGCGTGTCGAGTACATACATGACTGCCGAGGCAGAGTACATACATGACGGCCAATGCCATATTACATCAGTACTGCCAGTGCACGTGCTGTTCGTGGGCAGGTACGTCGCTGTGATGGAGATGTTGTTGTTGCATATTGCCGGCGATCACGAAGGAGAGTCAGAGAGAGAGAGATGGAAGACAGAGACTTGCGCTGCGAACTACAACTGCAGCTTTTCGGGGTTTCTGTTATTTGAGCAAAACTCTGATGCGAGCTGCTGGAAAAGAGGAGGAATTGGTCGCCCACGAACGAGCCTACAGACCGCGCCATCCCACGATGCTCGTCGTGCTTGATCCCTACAAGCTCGCCACGACCTGCGTGATCCATGCCATCCCATGGCGCTGCATCGGGCGAGCTACAAAGTCGCTAACTACTTAACTCAAGAAACTACTGCATCTGTACATGCACACACACGCTGACAGACTGAACTTTTATTCAGCTAACTAACTAAACTAACTGAAACTGAAACTTTCTGAACTTGTTGATGCAGCTGATTATCTGACAAATCACCCCCTAATCTGCTGCACCTGCATGATCCCAAGCCTGCTCCGTAGCTCACTGAACTGAGTCCTGCCCAGTGACTTGGTGAGAATATCAGCAATCTGATCACCTGTTCTCACATGCTCAACATCCACTCTGCCCAGCTCAACACACTCTCGAATATAGTGATACCTGAGGTCAATGTGTTTACTTCGCTCATGATGGACTGGGTTCTTGCTGAGCTCAATAGCTGACTTGTTGTCGATCTTCAGCTTAACTTTCTGAACTCCTTCGCCGAGCATCTCCGCAAGCAGTCTGCTCAACCACACAGCCTGTGTAGCTGCTGTTGCTCCTGCTATGTATTCTGCCTCACAGGATGACAGTGCCACAATCTTTTGTTTCTGAGATGTCCAAGTGATCACTCCCGATCCAAGGAAGAAAACAACTCCAGTAGTGCTCTTGCGATCGTTGAGATCACCAGCATGGTCACTGTCACTGTAACCTGTCAACACATCCTTCTCCCCTTTCCTGAAGAAACAACCGAAGCCAGGTGTACCTTTTATGTAACGCAGAAGTTGCTTCACAGCAGTCCAGTGTTCCTTCCCAGGTGATTCCATGAACCTGCTGAGAATCCCTACTGCATATGATATGTCAGGCCTGGTGTTTACCAGATATCTCAGGCTCCCAATCAGACTGCGATACTCTGTCGAGTCCACTGTCTGACCAGTGTTTTTCTTCAGTTTCAGGCGATTTTCCATCGGTGTGCTGCTCGAGTTGCAGTCGCTCATACCTGCATCCTCCAGGATCTTTGCCGCGTAGCTTGACTGACACACCGTGATCCCATCATTCTCTTGCTTCACCTCAATTCCCAGGTAATAGCTGAGAAGACCCAGATCAGTCATCTGAAAAAGCTCTTGCATCTGTTTCTTGAAGTGTGTCAATGGCTTCTGTCTCTGTTCCAGTGATTATCAGATCATCCACATACACTCCAACTAGCAAGAATCCATCTTTGTCCTCCCGCCTGTACAACGCATGATCGAGCTGGCAGCGCTTGAAGACAAGTGCATGAAGTGTGGTGTCCAGCTTTGCATTCCATGCGCGAGGGGCCTGACGAAGACCATACAGAGCTTTCTGAAGCTTGAGCATGCAGTGTGTGCTGTTGCTGTCGACAAAACCTGCGGGCTGGTGAACATACACCTCTTCCTGGAGATCTCCATTGAGGAACGCGGAGCGCACATCCATGTGATGTACACCCCAGCTCCGGTGAGCCGCCACGGCAAGCAGTAGCCGCACCGTCTCCAGACGAGCGACAGGTGCAAAGACCTCATCAAAGTCCACTCCCTGCCGCTGTGCATATCCCTTCGCGACCAAACGGGCCTTGTGCTTTATGATCTTGCCATCCGGATCACGCTTGACCTTGAAAACCCACTTCAGTCCAATAGCGCGGTGGCCGGCGGGCAGCATGGCCGGGACCCAGGTGTCGTTGGAGCGGATCGACTCCATCTCAGCCTCCATTGCGTTCCGCCAGGCAAGTTCGTCGAGTGCCTCCTGGACAGACGCGGGCTCCTCTGCTGCAGAGAGACAGAGCCCGCTGTACTCTAGAGTGCTTGCCGGTGCGTGGTTGATGATGTATTCCATCGACTTGAAGCGGACGGGCACCCCCTCGCTGTCAAAATCCTTGCCGGTGGGCGGCGTCACCCACCCGTCGTCTGAGTCGTAGAGTGTGGCAGGTGTGGACGGGCTTGAGCTCGCCACGGCTGAAGTGTTCGACACGTTCTGCGTGTCCACAGCGGATCCACCAGACAAGGGCGTCCGCGGCGTGCCTGGAGTAGACGGTGAACCTGGCGCAGCTGGTGTGATCGGGGTGCCAGGGGGCGTCGCCGGGTCCGGCGACACGGAGTAGGTCGTGGTTGAGGGCACGCCCGCGTCAGAGTACACGACCGTGAACTCGTGTGCGCGCTCCGAGTCGCCACCGTCCTTGCTCCAGTCCCAGCGTTGGTCTTCTTCGAAACGGACATCGCGCGTGATGTACAGGCGCTTGCCGATCGGGTCGTATACCCGATAGCCCTTTGTGCCCGCCTCGTAGCCCAGAAATATGTCTGGCCGTGATCTGTCCGCCAGCTTGGTCACGCCAGGGCCGACGAGCTTGACATGCGCAACGCACCCGAAAGTGCGGAAGTAGTCGACGGTCGGCTTCTTCTTGCGCCAGGCCTCATAGGGTGTCATGCCCTGCAGGCTCCTTGTCGGCGAGCGGTTGAGAATGTGCACCGCCGTGCGCACCGCCTCGCCCCAGAACGTGCTCGGCACACCCATGCTTTTCAGTAAGCTGCGAGCCATCTCGACCACGGTTTGGTTGCGGCGCTCGACGACTCCATTCTGTTGTGGAGAGTACGGAGTCGTCGTGTTCCTTAGAATGCCGAGCTCCTCGCAGTACGCAGAGAACTCGTTCGAGTTGAACTCCCGGCCGCGGTCGGTGTGGAACGCTCTGAGCTTTGCACCACACTGCGTCTTCGCGGCCGCCTTGATCTTTCTGAAGAATTTGAACGCCTCGTCCTTGCTCCTGAGTACTTCCAACCACATGTATCTACTGTGATCGTCAACGATGAGCAGAAAGTACTTGTTACCAGAGGTGGTCGCCGGCATGATGGGCCCGCAGAGGTCGCCGTGGACAAGCTCGAGCCCCTGCTCCGCGCGGTACGCTGACGCGTGCGGGAACGGCGTGCGGTGCATTTTCCCGAGTGTGCAGCCCCCGCAGAACTATTCGACATGCTGGATCGCCGGCATGCCTCGCACCATCCCCTTCGCGCCAAGATCGTGCAGCGCCCTGAAGTGGAGGTGGCCGAAACGTCCATGCCAGCGCCACGCTTCGTCGCCGCCGTGCGCCAGGAGGCACACGGGCGCAGCCAAGTTCAGAGCCACGGCGTAGAGCCGGTTGCTCGTCCGCTGCACCCGTGCCAAAAGCACGCACTGCCTGTCATAGAGACAGAGCACGCCGTCCTCGATCACAGACTTGCACCCGTGCTCGTCGAGCTGTCCGAGACTCACGATGCTCGTCCGCAGTTGGGGAATGTAGTAGACATCCGATAGCGCGCGATGCTCGCCGTTCTTACAGGAGAACGTCACCACGCCGCGTCCGCAGATCTGCACGACGGAGCCGTCGCCAAACCGCACCGAGCCGCGAACGGACTCGTCCACCTGCGATAACATGTCACGCCGCCCCGTCATGTGATTGCTAGCACCAGTATCCAAATACCAGCGATCGTCGTTTGTGGCCACCGGCACCACGCGAGCTTCATTGAGAAGATGTCCGTGGTATGCTCTCGCATGCCGCCCACCATGCTCGCCGCGTTCACCCCCGTGCAGGTGGCGAGGAGCAAGCCGGGCTGCTCAACCTCGACCTGGGTGACGTTCGTCTGCTGATCTTGCTGCTCGCGTTGGTCCCGTTCCTTCTTGCGGCACTATTTCGCCCAGTGTCCTGGGATGCCACAGTAGCGGCAGTTTCCCTTCCGCTTGGGTGTCGCCGGCCCGCCGTTTCCACGCCCAGTGCCCTGGCCACGATCGCCCCCGCCGTGGAAGTTCTTTGGCTTCCCGTTTCCGCGCCCGCGCCCTGCTCCAGACCCCGAGGGCGCGTTGCTCTGGCCGAACAGCTTCTCATGCGCTCGCCACTGATCGATCGTGTACAGCAACTGTGCGCCGGGCGCCGGTGTCTCCTCGCGCTCGCGCTCCTCGACGACAACGAGCCGGCCGCAGAGTTCCTCGAGGGAGAGCTGCTTGGTGTCGACGAGCGACTCGATCGCCACGGCCATCTCGCGGTATGGGCGTGGTACCGTCCGGAGCACCTTGATGACAGCCTTGTGTTCGTCCACCGGGTCGCGAAGCGCCTGCAGCTCGTCGATGATCGTCCTGAGCCGCATCACATACGACTCGATCCCCTCGCCGTCCTTGTACCGGAGTGACTCATACTCCGAACGGCGGGTCTGTGCCTTGGCTTCGCGCACGCGCTCGACACCAACGCGCATGGTCTTCAGGGTGTCCCACGCCTGCTTGGCCGTGGCCTTGGCGCCCAGGATCCGCATGAGCTCCGGCGGCACCCCCTTGAGGAGGGCGATCATGGCGTGCCCGTCGTCGCAATCCGTGCCTTGTCCCGTGTCCACCACGCGCCAGAGCTCGTCCGCCTGCAGCTGCAGTTTCGTGATCATAGCCCAGTCGGAGTAGTTGGTGCGCGTGAGCATCATCGGGGGCCCGCCGCCGCCGCCGCTGTGCACGACGCGCTCAACGACGCGCACCCCCGAGCCCTCCTTGGTGGAGAGACGAGCTAGGGACTTCCCAAGCTCCAAGGCCTCCGCCTTGGCCTTTTCTTCCTCTAGCTTCTTCTGCGCCTTCTCCTCATCGCTTCCGGCCATCTCTCCGACGGATCAAACACCGCCGGCGCCCAGGATGGATCGAACACCACCGAGGCTCTGATACCACTTGTTGTTGCAGATTGCCGGCGATCACGAAGGAGAGTCAGAGAGAGAGAGATGGAAGACAGAGACTTGCGCTGCGAACTACAACTGCAGCTTTTCGGGGTTTCTGTTATTTGAGCAAAACTCTGATGCGAGCTGCTGGAAAAGAGGAGGAATTGGTCGCCCACGAACGAGCCTACAGACCGCGCCATCCCACGATGCTCGTCGTGCTTGATCCCTACAAGCTCGCTACGACCTGCGTGATCCATGCCATCCCATGGCGCTGCATCGGGCGAGCTACAAAGTCGCTAACTACTTAACTGAAGAAACTACTGCATCTGTACGTGCACACACACGCTGACAGACTGAACTTTTATTCAGCTAACTAACTGAACTAACTGAAACTGAAACTTTCTGAACTTGTTGATGCAGCTGATTATCTGACAGATGTAGGGAGAGAAAGGATAGCCTCTGGATTGCCATGAACGGCATTGTGCTGCTACAGCACGGTGTGCAGTAACAGCACCACCGTAGACGAGCTAAACACTCTAAGTGTCGGCGACGGTGGCTTGAGATGGCCGGTGAGCCTTATGAGGTGGCCCAGCGCAGTGTAAAGTCATCATTGGGTTGCCCCCCCTTGCACAGCCACGCCGATGTCCAGGGCCTGTGGAGACTAGTTCGACCATCAGCTCCTCGTGCCGACCCGCCTGCACACAGGTTTCCACTAGAAGTGTCGTCATTACCACAGGAAGCAACCAATCTGGTCAGCGCCACTGGGACTGGTCATCCTAATGCCTCTCAATCCCACTGATTAGTATCCTTTGGACTTCTGCACTAGTGCAAATTAGCTACTCTTTCCATTATCTCAGCCTAGCTAGAAGGGCATTATAAGTGCTTAGATATCTCAGTAGTACATTTTTGTAGTTCTTGTTCTTGCAATGGTTTATATAGACGTTGATACCAAGAAGAGGAGACAAATCTACAAAGTGTTTTAGTTGATAGGTGAAGATACAATTAATGGCTCATATATTTGATTGTCTCACCTACTCTTGTAAGTGTATAATTAATTGATGTGTGTATTTATCTACGACATAATCTTTTCCAGATTGAAGTAATGTTGCATATTTATCACATAGGTTTCTGTTGTCCTCCATCATTGATTGTCTAAATGTAAATCTAGAACAAGGTTCTTAAATATTGTAGACTTTCCCCGGTTGATGCTCAATAAGAAGTTTAGGCGTTCACTTTACTCATAGAAGTGAATGAGAAAAACTCCGACCCAACAGCCGAACCCAGCCGCCACCAGGGCAAAGATTTTACTTACACCACCACCCCCGCGCCTCCTTGTGTCGTTTCTACCGCTGTCTCTTATCGCGGTGGCAGCGAATCCTATCCTGGCAATCCCTTATTTTTTCCGATATGGCGGAGCTTGTACTCCTGAGTGGTAGCTGTAGGCCGGCGGATTAGGCATAGCGTCCCAAGAAACGATAGTTGACTGCAACATGGGATGGCCAACTAGCAGCAAAACAACCCATGTGGATGGTGGATTGAATACTCGAGGGAATGCGGTCAGGGCAAGATTACAATGCAAGCACCACTTAAGTTGCAAAAATGGAAATATGCAACAAGAGCTAGTGGAGCTTCATGTTCATTTTGTGAACACCCCCTCCCCCTAACTAACTTAGATGGATGTCTTAGATGGATTCAGCCGGGGCTGGCGGAGCTTCATGTTCATTATCTGGAAACCCCAGACTAATAGTTATATATGAATAAAATCCTTCCAGCAGCTCCATGCAGGATTCATCTAAGACATCCATCTAAAGATCCTACAACTATTGTTGAGTTTTCTATTTTGCACACTAACATGTTATTCCTCCCTCGCACATTCGTGTGGATCGTTGTGTCACCTATATATGGTTTGTCCTTAATTACCATTCTTGAAGCAGAGTGATGAATTGAGGAGCAAAGAACATGATGCCAAATGTTGGCAACGGACACTAGCACTCATACAAGTGAGCACATTGTGGATATGTTGAAGCTTGATATGGCTTATACGACATCTAAGGGTTCCACACCCTTGCACTTTACAAACCACCCATGTAGCTGTATATTTCCACTAGTTATTACAGCTTAATAACTGAAAATTTCTAGGAAACAAACGTAGTGTCTTAGATAGAACATACAAAACCATGTGATCCACACCGTTTCCCAGCAGAATTCTACCGAGGTTTCTAGGAGTGATCAAGGCCAATCTGCTGGAGTTGTTTAATGAAACTCCACATGGATAGCCTTGATTGTTCCCAAAAAAATATTGGCAAATTAATTAATCTTCCCAAGAGAAGGAGACATGTCAGATTCGGCAGCACTGACCCATTATCACCTAAACATCAATTTTAAAGTCTTTATAAAGGTGGCTACTAGCCAGCTAAATGTGATAGCCGACCATGTGGACCCACCTACTTAGATGCCTTCCATGCAAGGCAGAAACATTCTACATGGCCTTATTTCCTTTCATGAGACTTTACATCAGTTATACCAGAAAAAGATGACTCGGACTGTTGCAGGGGGCGTTAGGCACTAATCCTCTCACGTGCCCAAGCTTGGATGCTGGAGTGGTGTCGGTGGATGATTGAACCGTCCTGAAATATAAATGTGGTTGATACAAGTAATCCCACCATTTGAGCTTGATTCTCATGAAAATTGTCGTTTTTTCGGCATAAAGAATCTGTGAAGGATTTTATTTCGAAAAATGTTTTTCCAAATGCCTCCAAATTCTACTAATAAGTATCCTTGGGAGTCCTACATCTATGCAAATTAGCTACTCTTTCGACCTTGTTAACCAAGCTAGAAATTTGTATATCATACACATTTTTATAGTTCTTGCAGTTATATGAATGCTGAAACTAGGAAAGGGAGTGAGCTACGAAATGGCTTTGTTGCGGAGTAAAACCTACAATTAATCGCACATTTATTCGGCTGGCTCTTGTACTCTTGTGTATGCAAAATGAATGTATGTGCATTTATATACAACTAGTCATTTTCCATACCGAAGCTAAGTTGCACGTGTACCACATTTGTTATGTTGTAATGCATAATTTGTTCTATGAATGAATTCTCAAAAGACCACTTGTTTCACTTAACTCAAAAATATTTATGATTAAAAAAGCCTTGTCCAAGGCTGCACCGTACCCTGAGATGACACAGGGCAAAGACTTAGAAAACTACCATCACCCATTGTCAGCCCTGCCACAACTAATCCTTGATGTGTGGTGGTGAAAAGCCAACCCCCAAAGGTGGATGGGAATCTTTTGGTCGCCTCTCAAGTGGCAAACCTTTGATCCCTTGTTGGTGAATGTAGCACACACACCTAGTTGCGGCGGGATGCTACGGTGCGAGCGAGGAGGCGGCCATGGGTGCATGGTAGCCTGATAGAGGCACCACTACGTTGTGTGTTGTGTCAAACATGTTTCAATATCAGTGTTTCAATCCACTTATTTTACTCAATCTATTTTCAGTGTGTGAAAATTTCTTACGACAAGACCAATGAATTAAATATGTTTTTGAATTTACTAAAATTGCTTTTCTTTGAATTAGTGAAATTTGTTTTTTGATTTTAGAGAAATAATTTTTGGAAAAGAGTGATTTTCTAGGAGCAATTTACCTAATTTGAAGAAACTAATTTCAATTTTTTTTACAGATTATTCTAAAAGAGTGACATAAAAATCAATTTGAAAGATATTTCAGTTACTCCAATTTCATATTTCAGAAAAGATTGGTAACCATTAAGTTTTTTTTTGTGAAATTTCTTCTATCACTAATTTCGGTTTCAGTTACATTTCACACACACGGGTTTCTTGAAAAGAGTTAGATTATTGTAACATTAGTGAAATTCATTTTTGGAAATAATTAAAATGAGTGGGCGCAATTGTATAAAATGAATTAAATCAATTTTATTCTGAATTAGTGAAATCATTATTATTTGAAATGAGAAAAATAATTTTAAAATGGATCAAATGTGTTTTTGAAATAACTAAAATTAATTTTAGAAAAAGAGTGTGTTTTTAATGAGTGAAATCAATATTTTTGAATGAGTGAAATCGGTTTTCCTGAAATGATTGGATTCCGTTTTTGGAAATGAGTGAAACAATGTTTTTAAAATGGGTGAAATTATTTTTATGAAAAAAAACACAAATATCATATTTTAATTACAGGTATCTTTCAGAAATATCAGTTCACGCATTGAACTAAGCTATTCCACGAATATAAAGATTTATATTTGTATGAAATAAGCATCTCTACTGTGAAATAAAATAAAAGTGTCTGAAATATGCTTTTTAAAATGAGTAAAATCAAAAATTGGAAATGAGTGATTCCATTTTGTCCAAAATAAACAAATGTTTATTAAGTAAGTGAAAGAAAATTAAATGAGTGAAATCGATTTTCCTAAATTGATTGTAATCGGCTTTGCGGAATGAGTGAAACATGTTCTTTAATTGAGTGAAATAATTATTTTCAAATAAGCAATTTCAAATATAAAATATTTTAATTCAAGATATATTTCACTAATATGAGTTTCATGCATTGCAATAAAATATTTCACCAATATCAAATTTCAAATTCTGTGAAAGAAACTAGTCGAAAATTATGAACAATGAAATTTGAACTAGTCGAAATGTATCCAGTATCGGTCTTGTTTTAAAGGACTTATTGTTTCTACTATTTATTTCCGCCGAGATATTCTCGTTCATTACACCAAGTCTCCAAATAGATATATTAAAAAAAAGTCTCCAAATAGATATATTCGCAAAAAAGAAGCTCCAACTAGATACATTCCTTCAGTCTGTGGGTCAAATCCAGTACATGAGATTGATAGTACTTCAGGACTTCGGGTTAAGAGGGTACGCTTGGCCAAGATTAAAAACACCAGCAGCTCGATACCGACCGTCTCGCCGGAGAAGAGCGGAGAAGAAAAGAGGGGGCAGCATGGACAAAGAGGGCGCCATCGGGTTCGCCGTGGCAGGGTGGCACTACCTGGTAGACTTTGCGCGACCTCTTTCCATTTGCGCCAGCCGGTGAATGTTATCATGTGGTGACATGGCCCATGCTAATGTCTACGTGGAGACCAAGTCTGAAAACGTTTCCTCTAAGCTTTGTTGGGACAAACCCCGGACCAACTCTCTCACTCTCTCTCTTGCTCGCAGCCGGACGAAGGTGAAAGTTAAAGTTTCTCCGGCGACAAACGCCCTGAGGCCGAACGCCCAGATTTTCCAATTGCTGGACTAAGCACACCGTAACAAACTTACAGTACAGCCGGTTTTATAGCTCTTCGGACGCAGCGCACACAGCCCCAGCGAGGCAGCGACCACTAACAGCACGAACGGACGACCCGTCCACTGTAGCAAAGAGCATCTACAGCCGTTGGCCGCTCAGGAGGCATAAAAATCGCCGCCTGGGGACGAGCCGGCGGTACAATCGGCGCTGGGGCGGTTGGGCATCTAGCCGTCGCCCCCAGGTCGCCCCAGGCACCGATATTGGCCCAGTTTTCGGCCCACTTCGGCCCATATTCAGCGTGGTTCGTCATGATTCGGCGTCGAATTCTCAACATAAATATTTTTTTATGACATAGTTTATCACAGAAAATCAAATAGTTCAACAAAATAGTGCAACGAAAATTAGTTCAATACAAATTAATAGTACAACAAATAAAAACTCCTATTTCATCACACGTCGAGCCCGGCGTCGCCCTTGAGCCTCCATAGGTGCTCCACCAGATCCTGCTGCAGTTGATGATGCACATGTCGGTCTCGGATCTCCTGCGCATACTGAGGTAGGCAGTCCAGGTTGCCGGTAACTGGTGATCAACTTCGGCTAGAGGACCCTGCCTGTACTATGGTTCAGTGTCAAACACTGGCTCTTCCTGCTCGCTCTCGATGATCATGTTGTGCAAGACGACACAACAACTCATGATCTCCCACATTTGATCTTTCGACCAGGTCTGAGCAGGTACCTGACAACAGCAAATCGAGATTGGAGCACACCAAATGCCCGCTCGACATCCTTCCTGCAAGCCTCCTGCACCTTGGCAAAGTGGGACTTCTTGCCTCCTGGCACAATGTTTGAGATAGTCTTCAAAAATGTAGACCACCTCGGATAGATGCCATCAGCTAGGTAGTACCCCTTGTTGTAGTGCCGCCCGTTGACCTCGAAGTTCACCGGAGGAGAATGACCTTCAACAAGCTTGGCAAAGACAGGGGAGCACTGCAGCACGTTGATGTCATTGTGAGTTCCTGGCATACCAAAGAAAGAGTGCCTAATCCAGAGGTCCTGTGTGGCCACTGCCTCAAGTACCACACTGCAACCGCCTTTGGCGCCTTTGTACATCCCCTGCCAAGCAAATGGGCAGTTCTTCCATTTCCAATGCATGCAGTCGATGCTTCCAAGCATCACAGGAAATCCTCTTGCTGCATTTTGTGCTAGGATCCGAACAATGTCTTCCGCATTGGGTGTTCGCAAGTATTGCGGTCCAAACACTGCCACCACTGCCCGACAAAACTTGTAGAAACACTCAATGGTGGTGGACTCGGCCACACGCCCATAGTCGTCGAGTGAATCACCGGGAGCTTCGTATGCAAGCATCCTCATCGCTGTCATGCACTTCTGGATCGAGGTGAATCCATGTTTGCCGGTGCAATCCATCTTACTCTTGAATTAGCTGTCGAACTCCCGAAATGTTTTGTCATCGTGAAGTGGAGCGTCGGCGAAGTAGTCGGAGTAGAGCATGCAGTAGCCTTCGAGACGATGCCGGTTCTTTGCTTTGATCCGCCTCTGCGCCGAGCCACCTCGCCGTGGCTTTTCATTGCTCGCTAGTAGGCCGGCGAGGGCGGCGAGGACCATGAGATGTTCCTCTTCCTGGACGTCGGCCTCGGCTTCCTCCTCCAGCAGCGCGGCGAGCGCCTCCTCGTCGTCAGAGTCCATTGCCGAGGCAGGCAAATCGCCGAACACCTTGCAGGCGCGGTGGGCGCGTACCCGCCGCTAAACTGCCTCTCCGCGGCTGGAAATGGCGGGAAAAGCGCCCAGCTGCTGGTGGAGGGGCTGCCTAGGCGAAAGCTCTGCTCTTTTTCCGGCGGGGATGGACACTCTAGCGGTGGTGGGCGGTTGGCGGCGGCGGGATCAGCCGGTTGGTGGCCGAGCGCGCGGGGGGTGGGAGGCGAATCTGGAAGAAAGACTTGACTTTTCGCCTGACGGTGTGGGCCAGATGCGCTTTTCCCTCGCGCCGGAGCCCCCGAGCGCCCCCAGTGCGCCGGGTTCGGCCTACGATCGCCGGGCCCAAAAACGGGCCGAACCGGCGGATTTCAGAGTCCTGGGGGCGCGACTGGGTCGTTTTTTCGGCGCCGGCACCGAAAAAGTCGCCTGAGGGGCCTGTTGGGGGCGCGGCTTGAGATGCTCTAAGGATTTCTAACCGATCCCAATCGACCTTACAGGAGGATAAATTATCCTTAGCCACCGCGGTTCTCCCTATATTTACTTCGCCACTCGGCAGCTGAGTAAAAATATGTTACCATCTCTTTGTCTCCCCCGCCCCCTGCCCCCGACCCACAGCAGGCGTGTCCCCTGCCGTTCCACGCCACCCCCTCTCCACCCAATGGCCGAAAGCGGTGGCTGGAGATCCCTGCCGCCGATCCGCAGCGCAGATCCACGCCACCACGCCTGCGGTTCGTTATCTAGCAACGCATCCTTCTCCCGCCGCCGCACGCCCGTTCCGCCCGCCCCTGCCTGGTTTGCCGACTACCCGGACCTCCCTCCGCCGTGCCCGCCACATTGGACATACCTCGGCATCCGACAACGCGCGTGGGGGATATGGGTGGTGGAGATCACCGATCGGGAGACCTACACGAGGAAGTGGGTCGGGTCGTTCCACACGGGGGAGCTCGCGACGATGGAATACGATTGGTGGCAAGTACAGTTCGACGGCTCTGCCGCAAGGGCGGAACTTCCCGTTTGGGATGGCGTTGGTCCACCTTCTCCCACTGGCGTCGGGTATGGTGCACGCGGCGATGGCTCGGGAGGACCGGGAGGCGAGGGAGCGCCTCGAGGTGGTGGCCGCCGCCGAGGCGTACATAGAAGACCTCTGCCGCCAGCACCCCGAGCTCGTGGAGCCGGAGCAGACGATATTCACCGACAATGGCAGGGAGGTCATCGTCAACTCCGATAACAAGGTGCAAGGTGGCAAGGAGGACGACGAGGAGCAGGACTTCAACGTCGAGAAGTCGTGGCGCATCTTCCCTGGCTAAGACAACGACAACACCGTCCCAGACCCATGTCTCACCGACGGTGGCCTGTTGAGGAAAGATTCGCTCGACAGATGAAGATAAAGTTGTCTAGTGAAGTTTAAGTTTAATGTAGTTCAAGTTTGAATTTATGTTTAATGTGCGGTTGTCAATACTATGTTGAACTTATGTTTAAATGTATGCAATTTTTGGTTAAAACTAGGTTAAATTTATGCCAATTTATGTTATACTCCAATAAATTTAGATAGGGCTAGAATTCAAGCAGAGTCGAGCCAGCTCTGCTCGACTCTGAAAAGCTCGTTTTGTTAACGAGCTAGCTCGACTCGACTCATTACTATAACGAGCTCAATTCCAAGATTGGCTCGACTCGTGTAGCTCGCGAGCTAGCACTAGTAGAAAACATGGCTTTGGTTCGGGCCTGGCCAGCCCATTAGTCCCGGTTCATTCACGAACCGGGACCCATGGGGGCATTCGTCCCGGTTCGTGAGCCCAGGGGGCCGGTCGGGGCCTCGTGGGCATTGGTCCCGGTTCGTCTGGACACATTTGTCCCGGTTCCTGGCACGAACCGGGACCAATGGGCCTCGCTTCTGGCCCACAACCATTGGTCCCGGTTCGTGGCTCGAACCGGGACAGAAGGGGGAGCTTTAGTCCCGGTTCCAGCCATGAACCGGGACAAATTAGTTGCCTATATATACCCCATCGCCGCAGCAGAGCACTCCACTGTGCTCTGTTTTTTGCTCGCCGGCGAGGGGGGATGCATTTGGGTGCTCTAGCTCACCTCCTATGCACATGAGGCGTTCGATGAAATGCCCGAGCCACACTAGTTAATCTTTCTCCTCTCGAAACTCGACCTCCGAGCTCAATTTTCCCTGAGATTTGTCTAGGTTTAGCGATCCGTCACGCCTCGTCCCCGTCTTCACCGCCGTCGATCGCCCGCGCCGGCACAAAAGTGGTGAGCCTCTTGTTTTTATCTTCTTTCTGAAAGAAAAAAAATTCTTACTTCAGATAGATACTTGTCTAATTTTCTTACTTTTATTATTCCTTGTTATTATATAGTGCGATGGTTTTGGTATCCGCCCCCGTCGGCCCTCCTCCTATCTATGATTTGGATGTGGTATATATTATCTTTTTATAACTATTTGGTTCATTTATTGTTTATGACAATTATGCCGACCAACGTGACATAGATTTTATTTATCTAGGAGGTGGTTGAACCGGAAATTCCAACCGACCCTATTGTCGAGAGGTTAAATTTAGTTGAAGAAGAAAACAATTACTTGAAGGAAAAAATAAAAAAATTGAGGAGGAGAAGATGATATTGGAGTTGCATGTTGCGGATGTCGTCGATGATTACAAGATCAAGATGGATGCAATGCGGTTGAAGATTACAAAGATTAGAAAATATGCCATTCATACCGAGGCTTGGTATCATTATGTCGTTGGATCAATTGTTACCTTGGTTGCGATTATGATCGCATTTGTTCTTGCATTGAAACGTTTTACATAATTTCAATGTATAGTTTAATTAGATGCTCTGGAGAGCTATATGTTGTTCAATGAGAACTATGTATGTACTTTGGTTTTAATGTGATGATGAACTTCTATTAATTTGGTCACTTATCTATTCATGATGTTGCCTTTGATGGAAGAAAAAGTAAAGACTTTCTCTCCACAACTATTATGATGATGCCTTTGATCTAGGATATCACTGCAGTTACATGTGAAGAAATGAAATGCCTGTTGTAACAGACGAGTTTCCGTATGAAACCCTGATACTTCGAAAGAGATTATCCGTTTTGTACACGAAGTACATCCAGTTTTTGTCGTAACCCTCTCTACTTTCTTGCACATGCTATGTGGATGAAATGATGATACCATGCCAACTTTCAACCTTTTCAGAGTTCATTTGAAATGCTTTTAAATTTCAGTGTCTTATAGCTCAAAATAATCAGTAAATGCATGAAAAATAACAAATGAAGTCAGAAAGGGTTGAAAATTCATGATGTGGCTTTGAATGGTGCATTTTGAACACAGAAAAAGTCTGGAGTACAAATAAGTTCAAAAAAATGAAATCCCTGTTGTAACAGACGAGTTTCTGTATGAAACCCTGATACTTCGAAAGAAGTTGTCCATTTTGTACATGAAGTGCATCCAGTTTTGCCGTAACCCTGTCTACTTTTTTTCACATGCTATATGAATGAAATGATGATACCACGCCAACTTTCAACCTTTTCAGAGTTCATTTGAAATGCTTTTCAATTTCAGGGTCTTATAGCTCAAAATAATCAGTAAATGCATGAAAAATAACTAATGAACTCAAAAAGGGTTGAAAATTAATTATGTGGCTTTGAATGGTGCATTTTGAACACAGATAAAGTCTGGAGTTCAAATAAGTTCAAAAAAATGAAACCCCTTTGTAACAGACGAGTTTCCATATGAAACATTGATACTTCGAAAGTGATTGTCTGTTTTGTACACGAAGTGCATCCAGTTTTTGCCGTAACCCTCACTACTTTCTTGCACATGCTATGTGGATGAAATGATGATACCATGCCAACTTTCAACCTTTTCAGAGTTCATTTGAAATGCTTTTCAATTTTAGGGTCTTATAGCTCAAAATAATTAGTAAATGCATGAAAAATAAGAAATGAAGTCAGAAAGGGTTGAAAATTGATGATGTGGCTTTGAATGGTGCATTTTTAACATAGAAAAAGTCTGGAGTTCAAATAAATTCAAAAAAATGAAATCCCTGTTGTAACAGACGAGTTTCCGTATGAAACCCTGATACTTCGAAAGAGATTGTCTGTTTTGTACACGAAGTGCATCCAGTTTTTCCGTAACCCTCTCTACTGTCTTGCACATGCTATGTGGATGAAATGATGATACCACGCCAACTTTCAACCTTTTGAGAGTTCATTTGAAATGCTTTTCAATTTCAGGGTCTTATAGCTCAAAATAATCAGTAAATGCATGAAAAATAACAAATGAAGTCAGAAAGGGTTGAAAATTGATGATGTGGCTTTGAATGGTGCATTTTGAACACAGAAAAAGTCTGGAGTTTAAATAAGTTCAAAAAAATGTAATCCCTGTTGTAACAGACGAGTTTTCGTATGAAACCCTGATACTTCTAAAGAGATTGTCCGTTTTGTACACGGAGTGCATCCAGTTTTTGCCGTAACCCTCTCTACTGTCTTGCAGATGCTATGTGGATAAAATGGTTATACCATGCAACATTTCAACCTTTTCAGAGTTCATTTGAAATGCTTTTCAATTTCAGGGTCTTATAGCTCAAAATAATCATTAAATGCATGAAAAATAACAAATGAAGTCAGAAAGGGTTGAAAATAAATAAGTACAAACAAAATAAAATAAATAAATAGAAACAAAATAAACTTTAATAAATAAGTAGAAACAAAATAAAATAAATAGAAACAAAATAAACTTTAATAAATAAGTAGAAATAAAATAAAGTAAAATAAAATAAACCTTTAAAATAAAATAAAATAAGAAAACTTTAATAAAATAAATAAAAATACCAATAGTAAAAAAGAAAACAAAAAACTGGGCAAAAATAAAAAATGCCACCTACTGGGCCACCACGGCCAGAATACGACTAGTATCCCAGCTAGTTGGGCTAGGATTCAGGCCCGCAGAAGGCCCAGAAGGCCCACACGCATAGCAGAGTGAGATTAGGCCCAAAGGCCTGCAATTCAGAGGAGTTCGAGAGAGATGGCAGGGCGGCGCTTATAAACAGGTGCGGCAGCTCCTCAGCTAGCGAGGTGTGACTAAACATCCCACCGCACCGCGGCTTTGGCAGGCGCAGCCCTTTGGTCCCGGTTGGTGGCACCAACCGGGACTAAAGGGTGGCATTGGTACCGGTTGGTGCCACGAACCGGTACTAATGCAGGACTTTAGTCCCGGTTGGTTCCACCAACCGGGACCAAAGGTCTCTGATTTCGACTGCTGAAAAGAGACCTTTGGTCCCGGTTGGTGGCACCAACCGGGACTAAAGGGCTGCATTAGTACCGGTTTGTGGCACGAACCGGGACTAAAGTCTTTGCTATATAAGCCAGCACTTAGCATTTTTTCAGATTTCATCACCAGTTGCCGCCCGACGACGCCGAGGTCATCGACACCGCCAGGCTGCCCTGCCCCCGTCCGCCGTCTCCGTCGTCTCCGTCGCCCTGCCTCGGCCTCGCCGCACCCTGCCCCGACCTCGACGCGCCCTGGCATTTTTTTGGTTATATTATTGTAGAATATGCAAATGTTTGTATGCTCATATGCACAGAATATGTCATTTTTTCATAAAAATTTTATGATTTTTTTCTGTTGTAATTTTGTTCATAGAATTTTTATTTCGTTCATAGAATTTTTATGGTTTTTTCTGTTGTAATTTTGTTCATAAAGTTTTAGGGTGAAAAAAAAGAAGAAGAAGAAAAAAGGGAGGAGGAGATGTTTTGTTTAGTTGTAGGATTATTTTACTTTATGTTTAGTTTAGGAAGAAGAAAAAGAAAAAGGAGAAGAAGAGGAGAGGAAGAAGAGGAGCAATAAATAAGAAGAGGAAAAAAGAAAAAGAAAAGAGGAGAAGAAGAAGATGGGAATAGAGGAGAAGAAGAAAAAATAGAAAATATTCTATTTTTTCTTCTTCTCCTCCATTCCTTTCTTCTTCTCCTCTTTTTTTTTCTTTTTTTCTTCGATCTTATCCTCTATTCCTTCCTTCTTCTCCTCTTTTTATTTCTTCTTCGTGTTCTTATTTTTTATCGGGTATGTCGTTGTCGATATACCCCCTCCCGGTAACTTCAACATGGGGGGAGGGGGGGGTCGATATACCCCCTCCCCGATAACATTATTTTCCCATGTATGTATGTCGTCGTTGTCGATATAACCCCCTCCCCGATAACTTCGACATGAGGGGCGGTCGATATATATACACCCTCTCGACCGCGATAACTTATACCACGGGAGCACCCCCTGGCCCTCTCACTCGACCAAAACTCTCGAGTACACACAAACCCTAGAAAAAAACGATGTCGATCTCCTACCCCCTCCCGCCGCGCCCCTACCCGACAAACTCTCTCGACGCCACCCAAATTTACCAAGTTAAAAGAGCGTTGTCGTCGAGGCCAGCCCAAACCCTTGAAGCATTGTCGAGGCCACCCCAAACCCTTGAAGTGTTGCCGAGGCCACCCCAAACGCTAGAGAAGCGTCGAGGCCACTAATATGATTCCTTATTGTGATTAGCTAGCTAGTTCTACGTTTGCCACTAATATATCCATCTGTCATATTTGAATAATAATTGCCATGTTGTAAATATTTGCAGAAACTATGGAGCACCCCCGAGACGAAGCAACAGAAGCGGTGTTGAGGGACATTATCGTAGCTGAAAGTGATGCCATCTTGTCGTATCTCAACGACACCGATGGTCTGGAAGGACAGGGTGAAGAAACAAGCTACGGTGATCGAAGAATGGACGGGGAAGGACATGATTATGATGGCTTCGGTGAACGAATGCCGGTGGAAGAAGGACACCGTGATGACAGCTCCGGTGACCGAACGGAGTCCAGCCAGGTATATATATTAATTAAGCATGTGCTGAATATAGCTAATTGATGCATTAATTGTTTTTGGTATGTACACATATTAATCTCTTCTTTCTTCTTTTCTAGCCCTACGGATCGAGCAAAACTTCGGTAATGAGACGAGGCCCGAAGAGAAAGTTGCGCTCGGATGAAAGGTACACGATCACCAAAATCGATCGCGCTGGCCAACTGATTGAACCCCTCCGGACCAAGCAAGCATTTTCTGCTCGGTGCGGGGTTCTTGTTAGGGACACGATCCCGATCAGCATCGAGCAATGGTTTAAGCCTAAGGACGAAGACTCTGGGGTGTCTTAGTTCGACGATAGGCAGAAAGCTGATCACTGGACCGCGCTGAAGGCAAATTTCACCCTACCGCCAGAGGAGGATCCGGAAAAGCCAGTTAAAGAGCCATTGATCAAGGCTCATGCTCTTAAGAAGATGGCTGAGCTATTCAAGGGGTGGCAGAATGAGCTGAAATCAACGTTTGTCGACCAGGAGGAGACTCCAGAATTCATCGGCCGATTTGAGAAGATCAAAGATCACTGGCCCTCATTTGTCGCCCAAAAAAATTCTGAGAAGGCCAAGAAGATGTCAGCGACAAACAAGCTAAATGCTGCAATGAAGAAGCATCACCATCGCACGGGGTCAGGTGGCTACCTGAAAGCCCGGCCGTTGTGGGACAAGGCTGAGAATGACCTGATTGATAAAGGGATCGAACCAGAGACATTGCGCAGGCCAGACCGTTCAAGGAATTGGTTCTTCGGGTTGGGGGAACATTGCACCCTGAAACAGGGAAGTGCGTTTGGACGGACGAGCAGCTCAAAACACCCATCACGAGGCTTCAGGAGTTTATCGAAAAAGCGCAGCAAGGGATGTTCGTTCCGGACAGAGAGAACGACGAGCTCACACAGGCCGTCGGGAATCCTGAGCACCCCGGACGGACACGAGGCACGCCAGGCTCCGTTTCGTGGAAGGCTTGGTTTCCCGAGGCAGGCGGTTACAAAGGCCGGGGGAGGAAGAGGAAAGTGCAGCTGACCAAAATACAGGCGCTGCACTCAAGGGTACAAGCGCTAGAGGAACGAGACACAGTTCGCAGCTTGCGACCTGCCGAAGCTACCCCGCCATCTCAGCGGAGAAGCAGCGTGGCTTCGACCGAGCTGCTTTAGGAGCCTGTCTTCACGGCTCCTGCTAGCTACCCCGTGGATGCTATCACGGAGTCTAAACATTGCCACCTTATGATGCAATGGCTGAAATTGAAAGTCAAGGCGGCTGTTGGTTCTGTTGCACCTCCTGAACCTGGTGCAACTTATCACTGTCGGCCGATTCCATAAGGATATGCTAGGGTGATGGTGGATGAAATAACGGACGGATTTGAGGACCTCGAGCTTGACCACCCTACGGGTGAAGGGGAGACTCGGCTGGGTTCTTCTCTGAAGACTCCATGCCTATGGCGGAAGGAGCTCATCAACCTTCTGAACTAGACGCCTTCGCCTCCTCCTCCTCCTCCGGCGAGTCAGGGCACTCCGCCTCCTCCTCCGGCGAGTGATCAGGGCGATCAGCCTCCTTCTCCGGCGCGTGGCGGCACTCCGCCTCCTTCTCCGCCTGCGCCGGCGCGCCCGAGCAGCCAGCCTCCTCCTTCTCCGCCTCGCCAGCAAGGGCGTAAGAGACCCGCCGCCGCTCCGGCTGCTTTGGCGTGTCGTAGTCCTTCTCCTCTGACTCGTAAGCAAGCATGAAAGAAGACAGCCGCAGCCGCTCCGTCTGCTCCGGCGTCTAGCAGTACAGCCAGAGGCGGGAGGCAATACAGATTCGGTCCATCTCTCAAGCCTCTAGAGAAGTTACCATACGAGAAGACCGTGGAGGAAACCGTGGAGATCGTGCAAGCCGAAGTGACAAACTTCTTTGAAGCAGTGAAAGCAAAGAAACATCCACCTCCGGAGAAGAAGATGGATCCGGTGAAAGTAAAGTGCACTATTGATGCCCTGAAGAAACCACCACCGTCTCCGCCGAAAAACAACTATGAGCTTATTACTGAAAAGGTATATAAGGAAGCGGAGCGGTCGGGAAGTACTCTTAGTGATCGAAGGTTAGCAGAACGACGAGCTGGGAAAAAAATTGCCCAGCTCGGCGAACAAGCGAACCAATCGTGCGCCCCGCTAAAGGTGTCTAGCGATATCTTCGCTAATGATCAGAGGATGGTGCCCGGTTATACCAATCTTGAAGATTACCTGCCCGACGATGTACATTGTGATTTCTTGGAGGTGGACGAACACAAATACCATTACGGGAAGCCTCTCGTCAAAGATGAAAGATCTCTAACAACGATGATGCGAAGATTCCATGATTGGTACATGAAAACCTGCAGAGAGTCTGGGGGGACGAATACTTTGACGCTGAGAGTTAAAGAGGAGCACGACCTTGTTGGAATTGATCTGTTGTATGTTCCATTTGAGGAGTTTTTCGCCTTTTTCAATCAAAAGGCCATCGATAAATTAATAGTCACTTGCTAATGTCTGTAAGTACTACTTCTGTCATTAAGTATCTATATATAGCTCAGCTCTTTCATTGCATTTATTTATAATTATCCTTACTATATTATGCAGATTGAAGATCGTAGAATCCAGAAAAGCAGAAATGTATGATATTGGGTTCATTAACACAAATCTCATAGATGAATATTCGATTAAACATCAAGCCAAAGAAACCGAGGCCAACTTGCCCAAATGGTTGGTAAAAAATCAAAACAAAGATATAATACTCTTTCCTTACGAAGCAAATGAGTGTTACTGTCTTGTGCATATTTGCTTTCCCTTATTACTCGAGGTTATAGTAATGTAATTGATGAGTTATGCATGCGTGCGCAGGTACCACTATATTCTCCTGAAGATTAAGCTTGAGCAGGGACTAGTAATCGTCTTAGACTCGAGACGAAAAGATCTCGAGACCTATGCCGACATGACTAAAATTCTCAACAAGTAAGTTCAATCGATCATCATCGCACCATATCGGCAACTTTTTGTTCATTTTTTCCTGAAATCAAGTAATTATTTTCTTTGTCTCGCAGGGTTTGGAAAGTATTCACCGCACAATCTCCCGTTGGAAGCTGCGATTTACATATCCGAAAGTAAGTACTACTAGCTAGCTAGTTCTGCGCATCTCCCGTTGATTCTAGCTACTTTCATCAATGCCATTTATAATGATTTGATTATCAGTTTGATTGACCTCTATTTCTCGTAAAGTGCTTGTGGCACGAACAAGGGAATGATTACTGTGGATACAACGTGTGCGAGTTCATCTACAACGTGACTTGCAAAAATAAGTGGGGCTACTCTAAAAGCCAATATGAGGTGCGTAAGCAATAATATTCACAATTTCATTTTATTACACCATCATTTCTGTTGAGTTTCATTCATATATATGTATCAACCGGCCCCTTCTTCAAATTAGATGTGGCAGATGCGGAATGAACTCCTACCACAAGATCGCATCAAAGCAATTCAAGAGGAATTGGCGGGATTCTTTCTTGACCACGTCATCAATAAAGACGGAGAATACCATGTTGCACCCGAGTTCATATATAATTAGGGGATTATATATATATATATATATATATATATATATATATATATATATATATATATATATATATATTGTAAGAGATCTTAATATATTGTATATATGTAGCCAGTACGTAGCGTCGGATAGATATACGAAAACTTGTTGTTCGCCCAATCTCTCGGAGAAGGAGAGGTCGATATCACTTCTCTCGGTGTGCATATGTTCATGACGAACTTCTGTACTTAATGGTTTCCTTCATTTGCTTACTAGCTAGCGTGTCGAGGGCCTCTCTATACGTATAGTACGTAGCGTCGACCAAGCACGGAGATAAGAGAGAACACTTCTCTCTATTAGCTAGCTAACAACCTAAATTAACCCCCTAAACCCCTAAACCACCCCCTTTAAAAAAAACCAAAAAGCTCAGCTTCTGCCAGCTGCTGATAGGTGGATGCCTTTTGGTCCCGGTTGGTGCCACCAACCGGGACCAAAGGCCCTCCTGCCTGGGCTCGCCGCAGCGGCCACGTGGAGGCCCATCTGTCCCGGTTCGTATAAGAACCGGGACTAAAGGCCTAGGGCTTTAGTAACGACACTTTAGTCCCGGATCCGCAACCGGGACAGATGGGCCTTACGAACCGGGACAAATGGCCCTTTTTCTACTAGTGTAGCTTGTTTAGCTTGTTAAGCTCGCTATAGATATGATCATAAAATCTTATAAATGTGATAAAAATTATTAATTGAGAATGTGACATGTACATATTAAGCATGTACGATGTTCACAAACAATTGTAAGTAGCTTAAACTACAATTGTCACTACCAGCAACATATCAGCAAGTTAGTAACATGTACACTTACACAATAATCAGCAAGTCGGTAACATGTACATGACCACAATTCCACACACAATGTTACATGACCACAATACTAAGCAAGTTAGTAACATGTACACGACCCGAGAGGGTTTACATGGCACTCCTGCCCTCACGAACTCACGATTCTGGAACAGAGGAGACGGGAGGGGGATCGACAGACTGGCCTCTGACTATTTCGCTAGGGATGGAAGGAGAGGAATCGTGGCCTGCATCTCCTTGGCGGCTGAGCCTAATGTTTTGCGGATAGGCTCCGTGTTGTGCCTATGCGACCAGCCTAGGATGCAAGGTGGTGCTGGGTGACTGATTCTTATACCGAGCCTAACGAGTTACACGAGTACTCGTCAGCTCGGCTCGTTTAACTTGGTCTATAAATGATCTTAAAATAAAACTCGGCTCGACTCGTTATTCTTCGAGTTCGAGTCGATTTGACCCGAGTCCTGAGATACTCATTTAGCTCGTAAGCTTCGACCTTTTTTCCAGCCCTAAATTTAAAGGATCGACTAGAACGGATCAAAACTACTGTGTGAAGTATAAATACTTCACTAATTAAGTTTTATTCGGACAAATCCTTTTTTATTTTTTAGGGATCGGTTAGAAATGGCCGCAGCTCCACTCAACGGCCACGTGACTCGGCCAGCGATGACTACGCACACAACTAGCTAGCTACTATTGCATGCACTCAACTAACTACGGCCACGCTACTGACGCCAACAGACTGCGACTCGTACTCGAGCACGGACGCAGCCACACACCGGTGTCCGCTCTAGACATAGACACACAGACGCACACACGCTAGTGACCATGGACAAACACGTTACGGTTTATTTTCTAACAAGCTTCCTGACCTAGATCTCCATGGGAACTGTGGCGATTTCCATATGAATGAAGCAACTTAGTTTCTCTGTCGCACTAGAAACATCCATCCGAATGCCTCCCAAGCCTACGAATTAGTATCCTATGGCCTCCTCCATTCCTGAAAATTAGCTCTCTTCCCATGATCCCAACCTAGCTAGAGGGTACTTGCATATCTTGTGTATTTTCACCGCTCTTGCAATGGTTTCTATATTAACGCCGAAACCTGGAAGAGGAGTAAAGCTATGCATTGATTCTGTTGGGGAGTACGTTTACTAGCACATGCACGTAGTTGGCTCACGTAGCCAATCCCTTGTCAGATGTAAGTTAAGTTGCCTGTCTAGTGTGTGCCACCCATGTTATGTTGCCAAGCATCATCTATGGTGCAAACGTAAGTCCAGTTTAAATTGATAGATGCTGAAAAAATATGGGATTCAGTTTGCCCAAAGAAAGTGAATGAGGAAAAAGGGACCGACCCAAAACCTTGTTGTCAGTTGTGACACCCGTGCACATGGGGGTTGAAGACAACACAACACCTCAATTCTTCTCCAAGCATATGCACTCGATATTCATCGGAAAGCATACAAACTCGATGACCATATAGAAAATACAAATGTGTGACAGTATAGCGAATACAAAATATTGAACTGGTACTTTCATTTTTTCCTTGGAAATCCAATGTGAGAATATGTATGCTTGTGGTTCCATGTAGGAGCTCACTTAATTTGAATACTGTATTATAAAATGTTAAAGCAGACGAAAGTTTTAGTTCCCCAAGAGACAGGACATCACCAAACGACAAGGCGGTATATTCAGGTAGCCAAGTATCCCAATGGAGCTTCTCCAGTTCAGGAAGGCAGACCAACTCAATTCTCTCAAAGCAACATGTACTGTATCCTGATCGCACAAACCTAGCGCCGCAGCGCCGCCGCCGCCAGGCCCCCGCTCCATCGCTCCCTCATCTCCTCCTCCCCCGATCCAAGGAACCTAGGGTCGCCGCCGCCAGACCCTCGCTCCCTCGCTTCGCCGCCGCTGGAGGCGCCACCGGCGAAGTCCGCGCGTGCCCCAAGGAAGGTGGCGGCGGGGCTGTTTCTCCCCTCTCCGCGGCGTTGCGCGCGCTGTCTGCAACGCCATGAGCGCGAGTGAGATGCAGGGCTGCGGGAGCGGCGTAAGCGCGGGGAGAGGCCGGATCCTGATCGGGCTTGGCCAGATCTAGCTTCTCCGCCCTCATTGTCCCTCGATGTGGTGCGCGCTCTGTTGGCGGGCAGTGCTCGGCGGCTCCATTGTGGAGTCGCAGACGTTGGTTTGCGGCGGGCGGCGTGCGACGGCGAGGTGGGGCTTAGTGCCTCCGTGGTGGGGTTGTGAGCTCCGGCAGGTGGCATGCGACGGCGAGGTGGGGCTTAGTGGCTCCGTGGTGGGGTTGTGAGCTCCGCGGGCAGCGAGGGCTGGATCCCGGGGCGGCGGCCCTGGAAGGTGGTGGCGGGTGAAGCTCGGCTTTCCGCGGCGGCATGGCGTGGTGCAGTCCCTGTCCAAGGCGGATCTGCGTCGGCGATCTCGTGGTTTTTGCTACGGATTGGTCCAGATCAGAGACGGTGACAAGAGTGCGGGATCCATCTCGACGGCTCTCGCGGTTTGGCAAGGTGGGTGGGAGCCCTCCTCCCAGACTCCAGTGGTGGCACACTCAGGCAGTGGCCGGTGCGCCAGGGCTCCTACGGTGGCACTGCTGTTGCGGTTGGTCGCCAGATCTAGGCGGCTAGATCTGGGGCTTTGAAGGCGGTCGAAACAGTGCATTGGTTGTCAGGTGGATTTCTTGGGATGGATCCGGGTGAAAACTTGGTCTTCGGTCGTTGGCCGGAGCCGGTGATGACGATGCCCTTATGATCATTTCCTTCATTAATGCATCATCGAGGTGAAGCTCCCAACCCCACCTAATATCTCTGGGGGAAACTCTTGATCAGTTGATCGGATGATGGCGGCAATCATGTGTCATTACCCCCTTGGGGGCGGCATTCTTGGAGATGCACTCGGGCTCGAGGGACCAGCGGACGGCTTCTGCGGTGGAGCGGTGTTTATTTCTACATATTCATAGTGGCGGTTCTCGGCGGCATGGAGCAGTGGAGGCTTGGCGTCAGATGTGTGGCGATGGACACGCGCTGGAGGTCGACGTTGTCTGGCATCGTGGTGGCGTCGATGGCAGAGAGGTCTAACAAGGTCGATGCGTTAGTATATGCTTTGAGGATGGATCGATGGAAGGCGGAGGTGACGGCCCTTTGCAGCGTGTGGGTGTGGTACTCATTGAGAGTGCGCCGGTCCGGAGTGTTACCCAGTCCCGCCTATGTGGCTTGGATGGGGCATCCGGCATTAGATGTTAGGCTTTCGTGCGATGTATGTTTGGTATTTGGCCCGGACATTCGGCACCCCTTCATCAAGATGATAGGAGTAGCGACAGGTGTCGTCTAGATGGTGGCCTCGGGCTTACTGTTGTATTACTTTGTAAGGTCTTTCTGAATGGCCGCATGCATTACCCAGATGCAAAGGCCGGGGGTGCTTCCTCCTTTTTCAAAAAAAAAACATGTACTGTATCCCAATTAGGTTTGGTGCATGCATCTATCTTCCAAACAGAGCAGCCACCAGCATCACAATAAGGGAAGCTTAGATGCTTCAATTGTGTGCAGCAGTCAAAGAGGAGATGGCGCATATCCAACTCGATAAAATAAACACCGTGCAGAGGAAGTCTTGTGATTGTGAGGCAACGAAACACGCTGGGGCCAGCATTGCAAGAAACATAAATGTTCTAGATAAGCTGTAGCATGTCCAAATCAGAAGAGTCACAAGGTCTCAGCTCATCGAGAAGGGCAAAGTCCAAATCTTTCAGCAAACCACATTGACCTCAGGCAGCAGCCTCCACTGTGTTGACATCGTACCTGTCCTTACAGTCATGCTTATGTCGACTTTCCGCGGGATAGACAGTAAAACATCATCTGTCAACACGCTCAGCCAACAAAAATATGGATCCAGTTAGTTTGTTATCAGTTAGCAAAAAATAATTCTGAGACTCGAAACATTTAATGGGTAAAAACAAACAGTACCACGAGACCCAAACTAGTACAAAGTTATCCCCAAGCTCACAAAAGCATGAATTTTCACCTCATATGACTGAGGCCCCCAAATATATCACTACTTTCCAATACACCGACCCGCAGGGTTCTCACGGTGCGTAGTACCCGATGTCGTCCTAGCTGGGGGCCAAGGAGAATGCGGTGGATAATGCGACACCGGTCTAAACAAGAACTGCCCCAAATGTGTTAAGAGTGTGTACTATTAATAAGGGTTCATCCCTGCTTTCTGTAATTACGATGTTCATCAATGAAGCGCTACTGTTTTGACTACAATCAGCTCCTCATTCCCTTGGATTTCTAACATCTTATTAGCAAGCTCTTCCAAAGAAAGAGCTAGGGGCCATCCACCGAATCACTGCAGCAACCGAGGGTAGAAGAAACAAACGGGAATAGGAAAGAATATGGGATCATATCAATTCTCACCGTTGCCTTCTTCGTAAACCTGATCATCCTCTAGGCCGGATCGGGTTCGTGCAGGGCTTGACAAAGCCTAGAATCAAAATTCCATGCCCGAGCCCGGCCTGGCTTGGCACGAAGCACATGAACAGTGGAATTTTTAAATTATATTAATTATATTTGGGCTATTAAAATAATATAATATACCTATATTTCGAATAGAATAAACATTTGCTGCCATTTCGGGCTTATTTTGAGGATTTCAGGCTCGGCTTCGCGTGAGAAATTGAAGCCCAAGTACAGCCCAGATGCCAGGCTTCAGGCTTGGGCCTCTGGGCCGCATAGTAAATGAACAGGTTTACTTCTTCGCCATGGGGGACTCCATCACCTCGGGTCCTCATGTTGCCCGCCCCCCCTCCCCCACCACCACTAGCCCCAACCTCGGTAGCGCTTGCGGCGCGTGGAAGCTTTCCGGTGCGACCGCCCTCTTCCAGCGGTGTTAGATGCAGAGGTCATGGAAGAAAATTTCGGTCTTTTTTCATGAGGCAAGGAAGAAATTCTCGATCTGATGAAACTGCGAGGGCTAAGGAACGTATTTCGGGCTACATGGGCTGGCAGCCCAGCCCAGAGGTTTATAGCATTTATATTTTTAGGAGCATAGTGGAAAATCACTAATGGAGCCTGGTTACAATCATCTCTAAGAATAACTCTCCTATTAAATGCATAAAAAAATCTCCTAAAAATCTCTAAGAAGACCACGTAGCTCCACCGGGATTTCTGCCACCAGGAATTGGTCAAAGTGAGTTCTAGCACGCACCGCCAAGTTGTGAGCCAAACTTGTGTCCAACTTTTGTCCCTCCTACAATTGAAATTTTTGGAGGTTAATCGCTTCATGTTATCACCTTTAAATTGTTATTTATTTTGTAATTATCCATCCGGGACAGATCATGTGGTGGTTCTTGCTATTCCAGCTGATTGATTGATTTGGTTGTGGTCACCTTTGTTTTCGTGGCTACTGATTGATATATCTCTGCTCACTCTTTGTTGCCTCGTTGATCGCACCCTCTTGTGCTCAATATTCAAGAGAATTGTGGTGATCTTGATATGAAGCAAACTATCATTATCATTGCCACTAGAAATGGATGTCCTAATGCCTCCCAAGCCAATCTATGGCATCTTGAATTCATGCAAAGGGGATACACTCTTTCCAAGATCTCAACCTAACCATAAAGGCATAAGAAGATGGATATCTTGAATATTTTACGTTCTTGCACAACTTCTCTTCTTGCAGTACATTATAAGAACGTTGAAACTAGGAGCGACACCAAAAGGTACATAGTGTTTTTGGTGAGATATAAAGACTTAGGCACTTCTATTTGGTTGGCCCTTCTGCTCCTGTATATATATGTAGTACAATTAACTAATGTGCATTTATCTACAACCAATCACTGGCCAGACCAAAGTTAAGTATTCATGATGTTGTCATGCATCACCTATGTTATGTATTCATACATCACCTAATCTCTCAATGCGGGGAACAATTGATTTTCATATTTTGATGGGAGATTGCCACTTTGTTGAAGTATAAATGCATAGTCAACTTTTCCTCATCAGTTTAAGCTTTTGGGTGAATTGGCTGGTGCGTGCAGTTCTACATGGTATCTGAGCCAAGAGGTTTTAAGTTCAAGACTGAGGCCACTTTCAATCCATGTTTAGGCCTGAGGGAGGCACACCGATCAACTTAAGTTTTGGGCGAACTGGCTGGTGCGTCCAGTTCTACACACTCGATGTGGAAGACCGTTAGAGGTGACTAGCGGGCGATTTTTTTTATTTATTGGAACGAAGAAACAGAAAGGGCCCAGATTTATATTAAAAAAGCCCAAACCGGATAACAGTGAAGTCATACAAAGCAAATGTTCAAACACGAAAATAATACGCCAAGGATACAAGCTACCAAAAAAATGTCTCAACTGAGTATGCAGACTCACAAATCAACAAGCATCTAAGAAGAAGAAGAAATAGTTACAAGGATACAAAGACTGACTGAAACTAGATTGAACACAATGTGACCGAAACTTCATAAATTTGCGTCTACATCTCGCAAAGGGTTGCCATGGCCCGTACATGTATTTTCTAGTTGTGTATTTTTTTCCTGGAAAAAGAAATCTAAGGTTCTCATGGCGTACACGCTAGCTTCACTGGTAGAGACGTCTAAACAAAATGTGAGAATGCTTTTGATTCGTTCATTCGGGGTTTCGTAGGTGTGCTCGACCGTGTTGCTGGTTGTTTCGACACCTCTCAACATCTCTGTTGGGACCAAGCCGCACAAGTGGGGAGAAAGCTGGGTCGGAGTGAAAACTTGGTCCTCCCAACCCTTCCTTCCAGCGGTGGCCTTTCTGTTTCATCGCCCTTTCCGGTACCTGTCGCCGCATCCCGCTTAGAGCTATGTCTTCATCTTGCTACCGTGTTCGACTATTCCTCGCTCCCATCACTCTAAAATATCTTGTGGAGTACGCGAAGCACGTCATCCTGAATCGTATCTCTTTTCATCCCCGTCAGACTAGCTCGCCCACTAAATTGTACTTCTTTACATACAGACACGAGGGGGGAAAGGAAAAATATGATCATATAGAACATCGAACACCACAGTATGTCAAGTCTCAAGTGTTATCGTGTCTCCCACATTGTTCTTGTGGCATAACAAATATAAATAAATCAGACATGGGGGGATCTTGGATATTTTTCTAGGTCTTTGGATTAACATCCAACCATCGCTCACATATTAAACACGGTCAAGGTTGCTCTAATATTATATTTCACTTGTAAACTTTCGAAACTGAATTATCACTAACTAATGTGGAACTTTAACTGGCCGAGACTTCAAAAACTTTAGGAAACTTAGAATTAGCAAAAGTTAAAAAGATATACATCGAATGGTAAAGATCTACACTCTATCACAATTAGTATAGCGTACTGTAAAAAGCCTCTTGAAGAAAGGAAATGTTGATCACCTACTCGAAACTTATCCATAGGTTAAGTGGCACTCTACTTGGTTTATATGTACATACCAAAAAAGAATTTACGCCCCGCTTTATAAATAAAGCACCAACCACCAACAGACATACAGTTGCCGAAATAGTCCCAGGAAGCGAAAAAGAAAAGAGAGTTCAAACACAATGAAAACTAGGTAATTTCCCCGCGCGTTGCTGCAGGAATATAAAATTAATTACAAATGACTTATATATGAAGGAAAAGATCTAAATCATAAGCTATTAATTTGAACATATAAATATTCCGTACTTGCATTCTGTCTAAATCAGGGCATTTCACAACCTTTAGGAAGTAAATAAATTAAATAATTATCTAATCTACTACATATGTCCAGTGACAAAAATTAACATATTGTTATGGTTTGCATGGGTTGAAGTTGGATGCTTGCATGTTGAGAGAATTAGTGACAATGGAATAAGGTTTGCATGGGCTGAAAAGTATTGTTAGTGGATGCTGTCGTGGCACACTTGGTGAGGTGGATGGCTTGCATGTTGAGAGAATTCGAAGTAGTGGGGATCTTCTGTCTAAATCAGGACATTTCACAACCTTTAGGAAGTAAACAAATTAAATAATTATCTAATCTACTACATATGTCCAGTGACAAAAAATAAACATATTGTTATGGTTTGCATGGGCTGGAGTTGGATGCTTGCATGTTGAGAGAATTAGTGATAATGGAATAAGGTTTGCATGGGCTTATTGTTAGTGGATGCTGACGTGGCACACTTGGTGAGGTGAATGGCTTGCATGTTGAGAGAATTAGAAGTAGTGGGGATCAACTATTTAGGTATTATAGATGAGGGGGGTCTTGCTGGGGTCACAACACGACAAGGCCACCAAATAGAAAATAAAACATGTCTAGGGGGCACATAGACCTCATCTAATCAGGCTCTGGAGGCAGCGGGGGAGGGGATGACGTCATCTAAAGCGCCAAGTTCCTGAATCCATCAATAAGCATGTCAATGGCAGCATGCTCCGGCAAACCACTAAGAGGATTCCATAGCTGCAGAAAACCACAAAATTTAAAATTGCATTAGTCAGGTGACGTAGGGAAGAATGCTCCATGACAAGCCTGACGCATACCTTCCAAAGAGAGCAAACGATGGTCCCAATCCAAAACCACATAGTGTGTCTAGTAGCTACAGGGGTTGCACATAATTTCGCGTATTGGTCGGGGAAGTTTATGTGTCACCAGTGCCCGCCAACAACATCCTGAAAGCAAATCTATAAGAACTGAGTTGTAGTGCAAGAAAACATAATGTGATTGGAATCCTCTGTGACCTCACACGAGGGACGGAGGCAATCTCCAGGACCAGGGACACACCCAGAGATATATTGCCATAGGAAGATCCTAATCTTCTGTGGTTGTTTGACAACCCAAAGTTGGGAGAGCCTGGAGGCGTCGCCACCACTTTGTATATGGAGCTAGTCGAGAACCACTTGTTGACCTCGAGACGCCGGGAGACACTGTCTAGTTCAAAGCTTGGGGTGTGTAGAGCAACACAATCTAGCAAACTTTCCTACTCGTCCAATTCCTGTTAACCGAAGGTGCGACGAAAGGCGAGGTGCACAAGATCAGTTAGGGAAGCCGCAACTGAAAATGTGGGGCGGCACACATATGGCAAAAATAGATGAGAACCGGGCACCAATTCACTAATGCAGAACCGGGCTTTAGCGCCGGTTCGTAAGGGCCTTTAGTGCCGGTTCTGCAACCGGCACTAAAGAGTGGAGACTAAAGCCCCCCCCCTTTAGTACCGGTTCATCACGAACAGGCGCTAAAGTGTCACCACGTGGCACGAGCCAGGCCCGGGTGCGTGCAGGACATTAGTACCGGTTGGTAACACCAACCGGTACTAAATGTTTGGGTGTGTTTTGGTATTATTTTTTATTTTTTCTTTAATTTTGTGTTTTCAATTTCATTTAGTGATTATTTTAGTTGTTAAATCATTAGGTGAAAGTACCGCAGATTAGTTTCGACTGGATGCATGTGGATCCTAGCAAAGTGATCAAGTATATGCCATATCCATATTATACTTGATCACCTATAATTAAGTGATCAAGTATAATATGGATATGGCATATACTTGATCACTTAGCTAGGATCCATCCAACTGAAACTAATTTGCGGTTTCTTTTATAAATGATATAATAACTCATCATCATCATCATCATATTAATATAAAAACTCTTGCATCCTATCATCAACAACAGTAAATTAGCTAGCTAAAAATCATCATAGCCGTCATTACCACTGTTTAATCATCATAGTCATTACCGCTATCTAATCAGCACCAACACTAGCTTAAAGAAAAAACATTCACTTGTACCAGAAGCAAAGATATCATCGAGTTCAACATGGTCATCATATTATAAGCGTTCATAACACCACAAAAGCAAATCACCCTTTGAGATTAAGTTTAGGACGAAGAACACGGACATGAGAGGACAAAAGTACTAAGATCATGAAGTAGCTAAATCACTCCTGCTGCTCTCTCTCAGGTAAAATAGGATAGAACATGTATAGCTCTCCTGATTCATCATACTGGAGCATGCAGATGAACCTGTCTCCTAATCGTGGGCTGCGCTTCTCATTGCTGCCCCTAGTACTTCTCTGCTAGGATCGTTAACAATTTTGGTCCAATCTTTCACTATTAAGCATTCATCGCTTTTAGAAATCCTGAATGCACTCATGTGCAATGTAGGATATCTTGGTCGTAAGCTAACCATTGACATGTGACCTTTAGTCTCGATCCACTGAGGCACAACTGTCATTGGGAGTCCCTGTTGAAGAACATCGTATAGTAATTAATATACTTAGCAATGAAAGTTTAGCAAAAAAATAATGTATGCAAAAGATGCACTGAGGACAAATAGTAAAAATCTTACCATCTTTCGTAAATAGATGTGATCGTAGTTCAATACGATCACTATTGGTCGCACGTTTTGAGTACTAACATTTCTAAGTGCAGGAAGAAAATTTGTCTTAACAGTATGAAGATCCTCAGGCCATGAAACATAATGACTTATCTCCTCGCAGTTTAGTTCAGCTCCGGGACAAACATAATGACTTATCTCCTCATAGTTTAGTTCAGCTCCGGGACAGTAGTAGGTCCTGTCTACCAAGCGCCGGACATGTTTGCTTGAATGGAAATAAGCTGTCAATAGAAATTAGTTGTCAACAATTTTTGAATAAACAATATCAAAGACATAAATATGGTTGAGAAACTCACATAATGGTAGAACTGGAGGCGTCTGCACATCGACCCAGATGTCTCTATTACCTTCAATATCATCTTCCGGACGAATAACAAAGGTGATAACCATATCAGGCTCAAATGCATAAGCCTTGCATAGTGCTTGCCATGTTTTGCATTCAGGTGTACGTGTCTGCATTGTATAATTTGACGTTGAAAGTATAACCATGCTCGGTCTTCAGGTAAACTCTCTTTACCTCCATAGTTTCCATAGCACTGAAACCTATCTTATCCAAGACAAAAATTCTTGCATGGCAGGGGATACGCTAGTAGAATAGTGAAAATTTAAAATTATAAGTTAAAGCAAATGAAGCATATATAAGTCATGCTTAATTACGAAAAAAGACTTGTCGTTGTGACTTACTGTATCCACTTCGAAGGTCTCATCCAGCTTGATGCTGAAGCGCCTATCATTAATAAGGAAATTTCTGTCGCACAGGCCGCACTGGTCTTCATAGTATTCGCACTTAATGAAATCTTTTTCGTCGTCAGACGACATTTCCTATGTTCATATAGGTGAAACATTAAACACTTACTAGTTCTATTAATTCAACTAATTCAACTACTTCTATTAGTTCAACTAGTTCTACTAATTCAACTAAGCATTTAATAAAAATAAACTTGTTCTATTAATTTTCTTACTAAAATAAAGTAGCTAATTCTATATAGTAATATTTTAATTAGATCATCAAATCTCAGATATCTAAATTTTCTTAGTAAAAATAAACTAGTTCTATTAATTCAACTAATTCAACTAAGAATTTACTAAAAATAAACTAGTTCTATTAATTTTCTTACTAAAATATATAAAGTAGCTATATATATAGTAATATTTTAATTAGATCATCAAATCTCATATACCTAAATTTTTCTTACTAAAAATAAACTAGTTCTACTAATTCAACTAGTTCAACTAAGCAATTACTAAAAATAAACTACTTATATTAATTCAACTAGTTCAAATAATCTCATATACCTAAATTTTCTTACTAAAAATAAATTTGTTCTATTAATTTTCATACTAAAAATAAACTAGTTATATTAATTCAACTAGTTCAAATCTCATATATATACCTAACTAATATCTAGCTAATTCATCTAAAATTGACATTAATATTTAACATCTTTTCCATATAATTCATCTAACATTAATATTCTAACATTCTTATCTACGTAATTTATCTAACATTAATCTAAACAACAGAAAACAAAAAATAAGTAAAAACAATATGTGTGTGTATGTGTGTGTGTATATGTGTGTGTATGTGTACGAGCGGGGGGCGGCGGCGTACGGGCGGCGGCGCGAGACGGCGATGCGACGGGGACGGCGCGACGACGAGCGGCGGGCCCGGGGCGACGGCGCGATCGAGACGGCGACGTAGTATGGGGCGGCGGCGACGGGCAGTGGGGGCGACGGCGGTGACGGCGACGACGGGCGGCGGGGGCGACGGCGGTGACGGCGACGACGGGCGGCGGGGGCGGCGAGGGCGGCGCGGCGGCGGCGATGTCACGCGAAGTAGTTGGAGAAGAAGTGGTGGTCGATGAAACTGAATTTTTCGTAAGTGCCATATATATAGGAGGGGCCTTTAGTACCGGTTGGAGCCACTAACCGGTAATAAAGGCCAATTTTCGCCAGGCCAAGGGGCAGGAAACTGCCCCTTTACTACTGGTTCGTGGCTCGAACCGGTACTAAAGGCCCACTCATTAGTACCGGTTGGAGCCACCAACCGGTACTAACGGTTGTGCGCTACCACCGACGGTGCACAATGTTTAGTCCCACCTCGCCGAGCGAAGGGCAGCCGCACTGGTTTATAAACCCAGCCGCGGCTGCTCCTTCAAACTTCTCTATATAGCAGGCTTGTGGGCCTAACTTCGGCGCGCTGCCCTGTGAGCCTGCTGGCCCTTCTGGGCCTGTATTTGCAAACCCTAGGTCCGGCAGGCCCACTAGGCAGCGCCCCAACAATTTTTTATATAATTTTCTTCTATTTATTTCTGAGTAGTTTTTTTGCTGTATTTAGTTTTTTGTGAATATAAAAAAATTATATAGTTTTTTCTTTTCTGCATTATTTATTTTCTGCTATTTATTTTTGAGTAATTTTTTATATAGTTTTTGTCTTTTCTGTTTTATTTATTTTCTGTTTTATTATGATGCATACTGAACGCAAAAATAGGCTGGAGTTCAAATAAGTTTAAAAAACATTGAAGTGCCCGTGTAACAGATGAGTTCTCGTCCGAAACCCTGATGATACCATGCCAAGTTCCAACATTTTCAATGTTCATTTTGTAGTGATTTTCAATATCACCGTCATTTAGCTCTCTAAACAAATCGGTAAATGACTGAAAAACAGCAAATGATGTCAGAACGTGTTGGAAATTGATGACGTCGCTTTGAATGATGCATATTGAACGCAAAAATAGGCTGGAGTTCAAATAAGTTTAAAAAACATTGAAGTGCCCGTGTAACAGGTGAGTTCTCGTCCGAAACCCTGTTACTCCGAAAGAGATTGTCCAGTTTGTACACGATGTGCGTCCAGTTTTCGTCGTGACCCTCTCTACTCTTTTGCACATGCTATGCGGGTGAAATGATGATACCATGCCAAGTTCCAACATTTTCAGAGTTCATTTTGTAGTGATTTTCAATTTCACCGTCATTTACCTCTCTAAACAAATCGATAAATGACTGAAAAACAGCAAATGATGTCAGAACGTGTTGGAAATTGATGACGTCGCTTTGAATGATGCATACTGAACGCAAAAATAGGCTGGATTTCAAATAAGTTTAAAAAACATTGAAGTGCCCGCGTAACAGATGAGTTCTCGTCCGAAAACCCTGATACTCCGAAAGAGATTGTCCAGTTTGTACACGAGGTGCGTCCAGTTTTCGCCGTGACCCTCTCTACTCTTTTGCACATGCTATGCGGGTGAAATGATTGAATGGATCGATATAGTTGACTAGAGGGGGGGTGAATAAGCAACTAACAATTTTTAGCTTTTCTTTACCAATTTAAACTTTGCATTAAAGTAGGTTGTCTAGATATGCAACTAAGTGAGCAACCTATATGATGCAATGACAACAAGCACACAAGCAAGCAAGGGATATAACACAAGTAAGCTTGCGAAAGTAAAGGGACGAGATAACCAAGAGTGGAGCCGGTGAAGACGAGGATGTGTTACCGAAGTTCCTTCCTTTTGAGGGGAAGTACGTCTCCGTTGGAGCGGTGTGGAGGCACAATGCTCCCCAAGAAGCCACTAGGGCCACCGTATTCTCCTCATGCCCTCACACAATGTGAGATGCCGTGATTCCACTATTGGTGCCCGTGAAGGCGGCGACCGGACCTTTACAAACAAGGTTGGGTCAATCTCCACAACTTAATTGGAGGCTCACAACGACACCACAAAGCTTCACCACAATGGACTATGGCTCCGCGATGACCTCAACCGTCTAGGGTGCTCAAACACCCGAGAGTAACAAGATCCGCTAGGGATAAGTGGGGGGAATCAAATTTCTCTTGGTGGAAGTGTAGATCCGGGCCTTCTCAACCAATCCCGAGCAAATCAACAAGTTTGATTGGCTAGGGAGAGAGATCGGGCGAAAATGGAGCTTGGAGCAACAATGGAGCTTTTGGGGAAGAGGTAGGTCAACTTTGGGGAAGAAGACCTCCTTATATAGTGGGGGGGAACAATCCAACCGTTACCCCCCACAACAGCCCCGCAGAGGGCGGTACTACCGCAGGAGGCAGCGGTACTCCCGCTGATCACAGCGGTACTACCGCTCCCCCGGGCGGTACTACCGTGGAGTCTCGAGGGCAAGAGAGTGACAGACCTGAGCGGTACTGCCGCGGTGGTAGGGCAGTACTACCGCTCATGAGCGGTACTGCCGCCCTACTGCCGCTGCAAAGTACCGCACTGTCCGACACGAAAAATAACCCCTCGAGTCGACGCGGTAGGGGCCTGGTACCGTAGCGGTACTACTGCTGAGGACCCACCGGCGGTACTACCGCTGCGGAGCGGTACTGCCGCCTGTGACCCCTAAGCGGTACTACCGCTGGGTACCGCGGTACTACCGCTGGGACCAGACTCAGCCCAAAGAGAGAGGAAAGATATCTCCAATGAAGCTGAAAAGGCTCAGAGGGTGGAAAGAGGATGTGTACGTGTTGATTCCACCCTAGCCTTACCAAAGCGGACCCCCTCTTGATAGTACGGTGACTCCTACGGAACTAATCCACCAAAAGAAGCGAAAGAGCTACACCGTCTTGAATGACACTCCGAGGGGAAAGAAATCGTCTCGTGCCAAATGATGAATCTCTGAAATGCTCAAAGCACATGATTAGTCCGCAAACATGTTGTCATCAATCACCAAAACTACATCTAGAGAGATATGCCTTAACAATCTCCCCCTTTTTGGTGGATTGATGACAACCAGCGATTTGCACAAGGATATATCATGAAAGTAAAGATACTTAGAACTACAAAATATAGACGGGCTCCCCCTGAATGTGTGCACCTAGTTAGTAGTGCCTTTGGAATGTAGGACACACACATCAGGATCAACACTCCCCCTATATTTTATAGTCCAACAACCTAAGCATAGGATACATGAGAGAAGGTAATATAACAGGATAGAGAAGCAACTCATAAGATAACAAAGTACTAGAAAGACGTAGATAAAGATAAGGTAGCATATGTCTTACACCATATGTCTGGAACATAGGTCTCACTGGCACACAACCAAACAACCATATGTCTGGAACTTAAGTCTCACTGGCACACAACCAAACAAGGCAAATCGCGAGAAAACACAACGACACAACAAAGAAAACGATGACACCATAAAGCACACCATAAAGCAAATCCCTAAGCTATCTCCCCCTTTGGCATTGAGACACCAAAAGGGCAAAGAGCGATGCTACGGCTCCAGGTGAAGGCAAACTGTGGAGCTCTCTCATCACATCCCGACAGGGTCATCTGCACTGCCATCCTCAGTCAGAAACTGCTCGGTGTCGGAATCGGTCCACGGACAGTGCTGCTGAATCCACTCCTCTTCCTCAGTGATCTGGCCCTCAGACCCACTGACAACGGTCGCACCCAGCTGATGCATGAGCTCCTTGTGACGCCCCCTGGCCTTCTTCTCAGCCACATGAGTCATGTACTGACCACGGGACTCCATGCAGAAGAGCTTCTTCATCTTGCGCTTGATCTTCTTTGCCCAAGAGGGCTCTGTCCCAGAAGGCTCATAATCCTCATCATCATCATCGGCCTCAGCGCCGTCCTCGGTCTCCATGTCAGCAGCAGTAGATGGACCCCCGGATTTAGGGGCTGGGGTGCCCCAACTGTCCTTCTTCCTCAGACGCTTGATCTCATGAGAAACCAACTCTCCAGTTTCTAGCATCACCTGGGGATAGACACGTGCCTAGGCCTTCTCAATGAGCAGCATGATGAACGGGCCATAGATCGGGCACTTGCGCTCAGAAACGGCAGTGAGAAGTTCAGACCACATAACATGAGAAATGTCCAGGGGCTCGCCAGTGTTTGCTTCCTTCTCATGCTGGCAGAAGAGAAGCATATCCACGAGATAGGAGTGGACCATATCCAGATTCCCGATGCGAGGAAAGAGGGTCTCTCGAAAGACACGGTGAAGGATGTCCAGGTAGGTAGACAACTCATAGGTTTCCTTCTTAGTCACAGGGTGAGCCTTCACAGAGCAGTAGGGCCAGAGGGCTTGCTTGTGAGTGGAGTTGACGTTGCGGTGAGGGCGAAAGCCGACATGAGTCTCAAGACCGCGATATTCCACCTGAAGTAACTCCATGAAGGCCTTCCACTTGACAGATAGTAACTTGCCATTTGTCATCCAGGTCAGAGTCCTTTCTTCATCAGTGCCAAGATGGACAGTAGCATAGAATTGAGCCACCAAATCTGCATCAAAGTCCTTGTTGAACTGCATTATTCTGAGAATGTTGAGATGAGCACACATTTGAAGAGCTTCACCAAAGTATTCAGGATCCTTTTCCATGGCATCCGTGTCGATGGAGCGAACATCAACATAGAGATTCTTCTTGGCCTTGATCACATGAAAGTAGATGGCAAACTGAAAGCGGTTCCAGAACGGGCAGTTGACAAAATTGGGTTCTTGGTCTTCCGCATAGGGGTTGCGGCGACGCCTTTCCCAGAACTCCTTAGCAGACAACTCAGTCACAGTCTTGCCCCTTGGCTTCGGCCTGTTGGCAAGTTTCTTCTGATGCTGAGGCGGAGGAGCCGCACTTGAGGAAGCACCTACTGAGTCAGAGGTGCGGTAGCGCTTTGATGTTGCACGACCGGGGTTGACACGGCGAACTTGCTCCTCAGGACGTTCACCACCTGGAACCAAACACACGAATAGAAAAACCAACACGAAAGAAAAAGCGTAAGCCTCCAAACAAAACAACATGGATCAAACAGTGGTAGAGGAATGATGGAATCTGGCAGGCAGTGGTAGTACTGCTGGCCATAGGCGGAAGTACCTCGCAAGCGGTAGTACCGCTCCAGCGGGAGCGGTAGCACCGTGCAAGACTGGGAACCGGCGGTTCCTACTGCCGTGGTTAGATCCGGCACTACCGGACTGCCAAATTCAAAAATAATCCTACCAAAACTTAATCCACACAGTCTAGACGCCTTCTCCAAACTACTCAAGTCGAGATTTAGCCAAAAATCTAGAGATGCAACCACTATTGCCCCAAAACGCTAGATCTGAGAACTAGGCAAAAAGAGAGAAGGAACGAGGGCAATACCGGCATCCTTGGCAAGAGGACGAGGTGGGGATCGACTCCACCGAAGGGAATGGAGAGGGATGGCCCGGAGACGGCGGCCCGCCGGAGCCCTCCCGCAGCGAGGAGTCACTGGAAAGAGGAAGAGGGACGAGGGGGCGGTGCGAATGGGTATGGGGGAGGAGAAACCTCCCCCTGCCCCGACATAACCCCCTGATCCCGCCCCCCAGCGGTAGTACCGCTCGGGTGGGCGGTAGTACCGCTTGTCAACATAAGCGGTAGTACCGCGCACCACCAGCGGTAGTATCGCCCAGCCAATACCCCAAAGACTAGACACAAAAGGCTTAGCTCAAAGAGAAAGGAAAAACAAAAAGGCAAGAAAAGGAGACTAAGACAAGGCAGAGAGAAAGAGAAGCAAGAGACAACGAGAACCAACCACAAGACACAGCCTCTCCAAAGGGGAGGGCGGTGGCCGGAGCCACCTATGTTTGAGTCAATGGGTATGGCACCGCGAAGAATTATCGTTGGGCCCATGACCAAAACTCGTCTTTGAAGCACAAGTACCATCGAAAATGGCTAATGTGAAAGAGTTGATCAATTTATACATAATAAGGGGAGGGAGAGTTCATTAAGAGAACAACACTCCCCCTATGTCCATGCCTACACCTAAACAAGATAACAAGTTGAGTATGGTGGGGAGTGCAAGTATTCAAGCAACATTGCTCGAATCAATGATATTTAGCTCATGCCTTAACTCGCGAAATCTTGCTTCATCCAATGGCTTCGTGAAACTATCTGCAAGGTTATCATGAGTGTTGACATAGTTGAGCTCGATCTCCCCTCGCCTAATATGATCCCGGATGAAGTGATACCGAATCTCAATATGCTTCGTCTTGAAGTTTTGCACCGGGTTGAGAGAAATCTTGATGGCACTTTCATTGTCACACCAAAGAGGCACTTTGTCACAAATGACACAGTAATCCTTTAAAGTTTGCCTCATCCATAAGAGTTGTGCACAACAACTGCCGGCCGCCACATACCCCGCTTCGGTGGACGAGAGAGACACACAACTTTGCTTTTTAGAAGACCAACTTACCAAAGAGCAACCAATGAATTGGCACCCTCCGGAAGTGGACTTCCTATCCACTTTGTCTCCCGCCCAATCGGAGTCCGAATACCCTACAAGCTTGAAGTTTGATCCTCTTGGGTACCATAAGCCAAAGTTTGGGGTATGAGCCAAATATCGAAAGATTCGCTTGACCGCCTAAAAGTGGCTTTCCTTAGGTGCGGCTTGAAAACGTGCACAAATTCCCACACTCAACATGATATCCGGTCTAGATGCACAAAGGTAAAGTAAGGAACCAATCATGGAGCGATATACCTTTTGATCCACCGCTTTACCATTGGGATCGATGTCAAGTTGGCACTTGGTGGGCATTGGAGTGGACGCCGGCTTGACATCACTTAGCTTGAATCTCTTGAGCATGTCATGAGTGTATTTGGTTTGGTTGATGAAAGTTCCTTCTCTTCTTTCCTTTACTTCGAAGCCGAGAAAGAACTTCAACTCTCCCATGGAAGACATCTTGAACTTTGAGGTCATGAGTGCGGCAAATTCCTCATTGAAAGCTTTGTTAGGGGAACCAAAGATAATGTCATCAACATATAGTTGGCACACAAACAACTCCCCTTTGACCGTCTTAGTACAAAGAGTGGGGTCGATTGACCCAACTTCAAACCCACGATCTTGTAACAACTCGGTAAGATGGTCATACCATGCACGTGGGGCTTGCTTAAGGCCATAGAGTGCCTTATCGAGTTGATATACATGATCGAGAAAGTACGGATCCTCGAACCCGGGGGGTTGCTTGACATAAACCAACTCATTAATAGGACCATTAAGAAAAGAACTCTTCACATCCATTTGTTGCAACTTAAAGTTGTGATGAGAAGCATAAGCAATCAACAAACGAATAGATTCAAGGCGAGCAACGGGAGCAAAGGTTTCACCGTAGTCGATACCCTCGACTTGGGAGTAGCCTTGTGCCACCAATCCTGCCTTGTTGCGGATGATGGTCCCATGAGCATCTTGCTTGTTCTTGAATATCCACTTGGTGGAGATCTTGGAAGCAATCTTGGCGGCACGACGCTCCAATTCCTCCTCGGTGGTGAGTTGAGGAGCGGTCACTTGATCATCTTGAGCGCCGTCTTGATCTTGTTCTTGATCCTGAACTTGATCGGAGGAGAGAACTTGACCTTGGGCATCACTTGGTGTGTCACCACCGTCTTGAGGATGATCTTGCCCTTGGTCTTGTTCATGAGGTTGAGGGCCTTCACTTTGTTCTTCGGAAGCGTGTGGGCCTTGGGTTGGTGATGGCTCCACTTGAGTGGAGCATTGTCCTTCTCCTTCGGCCACAAGGGGTTCCTCAATGGGTAGGATAAAACCAACACCCATTCTTCTTATGGCTTGAGGAGGAATTTCATCACGTACATCACAAGTGCCACTTTGCTCCACTTGGGAGCCGTTATTCTCATCAAACTCCACGTTACACGTCTCCTCAATAAGTCTCGTGGATTTATTGAGGACACAGTAAGCATGAGAGTTTGTAGCATAACCAACAAAAATGCCCTCATAAGCTCTAGCCTCAAATTTAGACAACCGAACACCTTTCTTGAGAATGAAACACTTACACCCGAACACCCGAAAGTACTTGAGGTTGGGCTTGTTACCGGTGAGTATCTCATATGGAGTCTTGTTCAAGCCCTTGCGGAGGTAGAGCCGATTGGATGCATGACACGCGGTGTTGATGGCTTCGGCACAAAAGTTGTATCGAGACTTGAACTCCGCCATCATGGTCCTTGCGGCATCCATCAACGTCCGGTTCTTCCTCTCCGCAACACCGTTTTGTTGAGGGGTGTAAGGTGCGGAATATTGATGCTTGATTCCCTCATCACTAAGAAACTCATCCAAGGTGTAGTTCTTGAACTCGGTGCCGTTGTCACTTTATTGTCAAGATCTTTGCATTGTGTTGACGTTGGGCTTCATTTGCAAAGTCAATGACGGTTTGTTGGGTCTCACTCTTCCTCTTGAAGAAATACACCCAAGTGTATCTAGAATAGTCATCCACAATCACCAAGCAATACTTTCTACCCCCAATACTATCAAAGGATGGAGGCCCAAAGAGATCCAAATGAAGGAGCTCCAAAGGCCTCTTCGAGTAAATGAGAGTCGTGGGAGGGTGAGCCTTCTCATGAACCTTTCCTTCGATACAAGCACTGCAAGCACGATCTTTAGCAAAGCTAACGTTCGTTAGTCCACGGACATTGCAAAGATCTCATATTGACATGGGCTAAACGGCGATGCCAAAGCCATCCCACGTCAACTTTAGCCATTAGGCATGTCGCGGTCTTAGTGGGTCGCTCCGAAAAGTAAATCACATAGAGACCGTTCTCGACATGCCCAACAAAGGCTACTTTAAGAGTCTTGCTCCACAAGAGGGCCACGGTATCAATATCAAAGAAGGTGGCAAAGCCCATGATTGCAAGTTGACGAACGGAAAGTAAATTGTATGCAAGGGACTCAACAAGCATGACTTTCTCGATCGTGAGATCATGAGAAATGACTAATTTGCCGAGTCCCAATACCTTAGAGGACGAGGCATCACCCCACTCGACATTGGTGGGCATAGATGGAATCTTGTGCACGTCCACCACCAAGTCCTTGCTTCTGGTCATATGATTTGTAGCTCCACTATCGAGCAACCATGATCCCCCACCGGAAGCAAACACCTACATGAGATCAATGCTTGGTTTTAGGTACCCATTTTTTAATGGGTCCTTTGATGTTAGTAACAAGGGTCTTGGGAACCCAAATAGACCATTCAATATACTCATGAGGAGAACCAACAAATTTGGCATAAACATGCCCATCACTAGCACGGCATAGCACATAAGAAGGATTAAATTCGCCGGCTTTGTTGGAAGGGGTGGCATTGCCCTTCTTGACACCGCCACCCTTCGCATTGTTCTTCTTCTCCATGGAAGCACCCTCTCCCTCCTTCACAAAAGTTTGCTTGAGAGGAGGAGGTCGTTTGGTCTTGTCATTCTTCTTCTTGTTCTTGGGCTTGGGGGCGAACCCAATCCCCTCCTTGGCCACAACTTTCTTTTGATTGCTCAAAAGGTCGTTGAGGTTCTTCTCACCTTGTATGCATGACACAAGGCCTTTATCAAGTTGCTCCTTCAACTTAGCATTCTCCTCAACAAGTTGCACATGCTCACAACAAGGGTTAGTAGCATTTGCATTATCAATTAACACCATATGAGGAAAGGTGGCTTTCTCCTTAGTTAGCTTCACTTGGAGTTGATCATGAGACTCCTTGAGGCTAGCATGAACACCCTTCAAGACTTTGTGAGCCTTGTCGAGAATGTCAAACTCCTCTTTGAGTCTAGCAAGATCAACCCCAAGCTTTGCCTTCTCGGAGTTTAGCACACGAGACACAACAAGAGCATGATCAAGATCTTTCTTTAACTTAGCATGATCACCGTTGTATGACTCCTCAAGAGCCAAACGAAGACCATGCTCTTCGTCAAGAGCATTGGAAAGATCCGAGATCTCATCGGCATAGTCACGACTATGCCCCTCCATCTTAGAGATGGTGTCTTCGTGAGCCTCGATCATGTCATTGGCTTCACCGAGTTGTTCCAAGAGAGCAACGAAGTGCTTCTTGGATTTACCCTTGAGTTTACCCATAAAGGTCTCAAACTCATTTTCCTCCACATTTGTCCCCTCATGTTCATCACTGCTATTCGTCGAAGAAGGATTTATTAATGATGGTTGTTTTGATGTTGGAGGTTACCTTGTTGGTGGCTTTAGCCATGAGGCACTTGGCGGTGATGTTCTCATTGGGTGAGTCGAAGAGAGACATCTGTGGAGTCATCGCAATGGCAATGGAGGCCATGGCAACCGACTCACCATCTTCATCATCGTCATCATCCTCGTTGTACACTTCTTGTACAACTAATGCCTTGGGAGGAGTCTTCTTGGTGAAGTTGCTCTTGTTGGGGAACGACTTGGCCTTGTCCTTTCGGATGAGCTTGCCACCATTGTCTTCCCTCTTCTCGTAAGGGCACTCCGCAACAAAGTGGCTCACATTGCCACAATTGAAGCAGGTCCTCACTCGTTGCTTGCCCTTTGCGTCACTTGAATTGTTCTTGTTGAAGTTTGGCCTTGAAGCAAGAGACATGTGTTCATGATAGGCATACTTCGTATCTTCGAGGTTGCCCTCCTCTTCTTCCTCTTCATCCTCTTCCTCCATACTAACCTTGGCCTTTAGAGCAAGGTTGGGCTTCTTTACTCTTTGAGAGCTAAGAACCGCATTGTCGGCGGTCTTGTCCAAGATGCTCATAGCAACGAACTCATCCAACACTTCACTTGAGGACAAGGTGTGGAAGTCCAGGCTTTGACGAATGACGGAGGACATGGCTTTGTGGTAGGGCATCATTGCCTTGAGCAATTTGCGCTTGATCCAATTGTCATCCGTGTCCTTACTTCCATGATCTCGGAGAGAGACCGCGAGTTTGGTTACTCTTGGAAAAAGCTCACGAGGTTCTTCATCTTCTTTCATTGCAAACTCATCGGCTTCCTCTTGCACCACTTCATAGTTGGAGCGTTGAATGCTTGCGCTTCCCCGATAGAGGGAAACAACTTGGAGCCAAGCATCTTTGGCCACGGTGTAGGGCCGGAGATGAGGAAGATCTTCGGGTGGGATTGCTTCTTGGATGATGAAGAGAGCATTCTCATTGAATTGATGATCCACAACTTCTCTAGGAGTGAAGTTACTTCGGTCATGCGGATAGAAACCTTCTTCAATGATTCTCCAAAGGTTAGTGTTCACATGATTTAAATGACGCTTAAAACGATAGACCCAAGAATCAAAATCTACATTCTTCTCAATCTTAGGGGCCGGTCCGGCATGATTCAAATGAGTGGAAGGGAGCGGTCCACCATAGACAAGTGGAGGTTCCACGTGGGCAAAGATGCCGGTGCCATTTTTACCACTAGAAGAAGGAGCTTTCTCGCTAGTAGCTTCCCCCTTGTCGGAGGTAGCATCCGTCACCTTGTTGGCGGGATCACCCACTTTCAACGGTGCGGTGGAAAGTTTAAGCCCTTCTAAGAATTTGTTAAACATGCTTTCGACCTCGGTAGTCATGGAGGTTTTCAATGTGTCCAACGCCACATTGAATTCCTCACGAGAGACCGAGGTACCCCCATCTCCCATAGACGAGGCCGGATTCACACCGAAGTGCTCCTCCACACCGTCTACGACGTCAACCATACTCTTCGGACGGTAAAGTCCTTAATAAAGAGATGAGGCTCTGATACCAATTGAAAGGATCGATATAGTTGACTAGAGGGGGGGTGAATAGGCAACTAACAATTTTTAGCTTTTCTTTACCAATTTAAACTTTGCATCAAAGTAGGTTGTCTAGATATGCAACTAAGTGAGCAACCTATATGATGCAATGACAACAAGCACACAAGCAAGCAAAGGATATAACACAAGTAAGCTTGGGAAAGTAAAGGGACGAGATAACCAAGAGTGGAGCCAGTGAAGACAAGGATGTGTTACCAAAGTTCCTTCCTTTTGAGGGGAAGTACGTCTCCGTTGGAGCGGTGTGGAGGCACAATGCTCCCCAAGAAGCCACTAGGGCCACCGTATTCTCCTCACCCCCTCACACAATGCGAGATGCCGTGATTCCACTATTGGTGCCCTTGAAGGCGGCGACCGGACCTTTACAAACAAGGTCGGGGCAATCTCCACAACTTAATTGGAGGCTCCCAACGACACCACAAAGCTTCACCACAATGGACTATGGCTCCGCGGTGACCTCAACCGTCTAGGGTGCTCAAACACCCGAGAGTAACAAGATCCGCTAGGGATAAGTGGGGGGAATCAAATTTCTCTTGGTGGAAGTGTAGATCCGGGCCTTCTCAACCAATCCCGAGCAAATCAACAAGTTTGATTGGCTAGGGAGAGAGATCGGGCGAAAATGGAGCTTGGAGCAACAATGGAGCTTTTGGGGGAAGAGGTAGGTCAACTTTGGGGAAGAAGACCTCCTTATATAGTGGGGGGAACAATCCAACCATTACCCCCCACAACAGCCCCGCAGAGGGCGGTACTACCGCAGGAGGCAGCGGTACTACCGCTGATCACAGCGGTACTACCGCTCCCCCGGGCGGTACTACCGTGGAGTCTGGAGGGCAGGAGAGTGACACACCTGAGCGGTACTGCCGCGGTGGTAGGGCAGTACTACCGCTCATGAGCAGTACTGCCGCCCTACTGCCGCTGCAAAGTACCGCACTATCCGACACGAAAAATGACCCCTCGAGTCGACGCGGTAGGGGCCTGGTACCGTAGCGGTACTACTGCTGAGGACCCACCGGCGGTACTACCGCTGCGGAGCGGTACTGCCGCATGTGACCCCTAAGCGGTACTACCGCTGGGTACCGCGGTACTACCGCTGGGACCAGACTCGGCCCAAAGAGAGAGGAAAGATATCTCCAATGAAGCTGAAAAGGCCCAGAGGGTGCAAAGAGGATGTGTACGTGTTGATTCCACCCTAGCCTTACCAAAGCGGACCCCCTCTTGATAGTACGATGACTCCTACGAAACTAATCCACCAAAAGAAGCGAAAGAGCTACACCGTCTTGAATGACACTCCGAGGGGAAAGAAATCGCCTCGTGCCAAATGATGAATCTCTGAAATGCTCAAAGCACACGATTAGTCCGCAAACATGTTGTCATCAATCACCAAAACTACATCTAAAGAGATATGCCTTAACAATAATGATACCATGCCAAGTTCCAACATTTTCAGAGTTCATTTTGTAGTGATTTCAATTTCACCGTCATTTAGCTCTCTAAACAAATCGGTAAATGACTGAAAAACAGCAAATGATGTCAGAACGTGTTGGAAATTGATGACGTCGCTTTGAATGATGCATACTGAACGCAAAAATAGGCTAGAGTTCAAATAAGTTTAAAAAACAATGAAGTGCCTGTGTAACAGATGAGTTCTCGCCCGAAACCTTGATACTCCGAAAGAGATTGTCCAGTTTGTACACGAGGTGCGTCCAGTTTTCGCCGTGACCCTCTCTACTCTTTTGCACATGCTATGCGGGTGAAATGATGATACCATGCCAAGTTCCAACATTTTCAGAGTTCATTTTTTAGTGATTTTCAATTTCACCGTCATTTAGCTCTCTAAACAAATCGGTAAATGACTGAAAAACAGCAAATGATGTCAGAACGTGTTGGAAATTGATGGCATCGCTTTGAATGATGCATACTGAACGCAAAAATAGGCTGGAGTTCAAATAAGTTTAAAAAACATTGAAGTGCCCGTATAACAGATGAGTTCTCGTCTGAAGCCCTGATACTCCGAAAGAGATTGTTCAGTTTGTACATGAGGTGCGTCCAGTTTTCGCCATAACCCTCTCTACTCTCTTGCACATGCTATGTGGGTGAAATAATGATACCATGCCAAGTTTCAAAATTTTCAGAGTTCATTTTGTAGCAATTTTCAATTTCATGGTCATTTAGCTCTATAAACAAATCGGTAAATGACTAAAAAAACAGCAAATGATGTCAGAACGTGTTGAAAATTGATGAGGTCGCTTTGAATGGTGTGTACTGAATGCAAAAATAGGCTGGAGTTCCAATAAGTTTAAAAACATTGAAGTGCCCGTGTAACAGTTGAGTTCTCGTCCGAAGCCCTGATACTCCGAAAGAGATTGTCCAGTTTGTACACGAAGTGCGGACAGTTTTTGCCATAACCCTCTCTACTCTCTTGCACATGCTATGTGGGTGAAATGATGATACCATGCCAAGTTTCAACATTTTCAGAGTTCATTTTGTAGCGATTTTCAATTTCACGGTCATTTAGCTCTCTAAACAAATCGGTAAATGACTGAAAAATAGCAAATGATGTGAGAACGTGTTGGAAATTGATGACTTCGCTTTGAATGGTGCGTACTGAACGCAAAAATAGTCTGGAGTTCAATTAAGTTTAAAAACATGAAGTGCCGGTGTAACAGATGAGTTCTCGTCCGAAGCCCTGATACTCCAAAAGAGATTGTCCAGTTTGTACACGAAGTGCGTCCAGTTTTTGCCGTAACCCCCTCTACTCTCTTGCACATGCTATGTGGGTGAAATGATGATACCATGCCAAGTTTCAACATTTTCAGAGTTCATTTTATAGCGATTTTCAATTTCACGGTCATTTAGCTCTGAAAACAAATCGGTAAATGACTGAAAAAAGCAAATGATGTCAGAAAGTGTTGAAAATTGACGACGCCGATTTGAATGTTGCGTACTGAACGCAAAAATAGTCTGTAGTTGTAATAAGTTTAAAAAAAATGAAGTGTCGGTGTAACAGATGAGTTTTTGTCCGAAACCGGCCCTGATACTTCGAAAGAGATTGTCCAGTTTGTACACGAAGTGCATCCAGTTTTTGCTGTATCGTCCAGTTTGTACACGAAGTGCATCCAGTTTTTGCCGTAACACAAGAAGTCCGGAGTTGTAATAAGTTATTAAAAATAAAAAAGAGGTGCAATGCTCGTTAATTAGCTTCAAGCCTTTCGGAATAGTGTAGACTGCACTGCACATAGCTCCATGCAGTCTATCCTATTACTGAGGGCTTGAAGCTAAGCAACGTGAAGGTGAGCATTGCGCCTCTTCTTCATCGTCTCTGCACTCAGGGCTTATAAATCGCTCCTAGTGCCTCTCTCTTCGCGAGGTGGGACTAAAAAACTGCTTAGTAAGAAACTCTAGTAACGGTTCACGCCACGAACCGGTACTAAAGGTGCTCGTGGGGCCACAGCCTCATTAATACCGGTTCGTGGCATGAACCGGTGCTAAAGGTTCGCCACGAACCGGTACTAAATAGCTCCTCCCGCCTAGCCGTTGGAACCGGCACTAATGGACACATTAGTGCTGGCTCAAAATCAAACCAGCACTAATGTGCTTCACATTTGCAAAAAGACTATCAACCTCCTACCGATCAAACCAGAAGAGCGTGGATGTGCCTTAGCCCACCGTAATTGAGGCGCCAATGAGTAAGACGGGAAGGAGTTGGATCACAATTTGCCAGAATTGAAAGCCACCCGTCCTTTTGACAGAATGCAAGTGCCTGACCCCTCGGGTACTTGGTGCGAACAATAGTGAGCCATAGCCCTCCCCCATTATTCATGATACGCCAGAACCATTTAGAAAGCAAGGCTATGTTCATCCATTTCGTGGAGATGATCCCTAGACCGCCATGATCCTTAGGCTTACACATGTCTGCCCATTTCACCATACCATATGGTATATTTACTTGCCCCCTCACCGGCCCAAAAAAACATTGATTGATCTATAGCAATCTCATCATGAAGGCTCTCGTGGAGCATATATGCATTAAGGGACCATCTTCATATTTGGTGTGGTGATTCTATGCAGACAATCCTTATTTCACGCGATGGGTTAAAGAAGACTCTGACATTAATTGATGGAATTTCACATGTTATCCCTTATTAGAGAGAGCCACTTATTGGAGAACTATAAATTTTGCACTGAGTACTAGCATACATCGTAGCTGGACTTTGAATTACAATGTGAGTGAACACACTTGCTCACTCATTCTGGCAAATGTCTCTTGTACACCTTAACTGAGTGAAACTAAACATATTTATATAGCATTCTTTGAGAAGAAGCCATCGTATATGGAAAATATCACATCATTTTTTCTTTAAATATTGGATCATTGAAAGGATGTTATCTGAATAGGTTTGGCAGGAATCAGTTAGAAGTTCTTCGGACAAGAAGCCTAAGGAGTATGTGCGCTGTTTGAACAAGCCGTCATCCGTGTAACTACCATCCCGAGAGATGGACTGTGTGGTGCAGCAAAAGGTGGATTAAACAACCTGATACCACCAAATATATATCTTATAGTAAACTGATAATGTGGTGGTAATTAACTGTCTTGTAGTCAACTTGGGAACTAGACAACCTAATAACTTCCATCGGATAACCCGGCTGTTATCACAATGTCATGGTGATTGTCCAGTAGATAAATTGGTAGCTATTCTCCTTTGAAAAGGAACTATTTTTTGGTAACTGTTAACTGAATAACTGGCTGACGTACCATTGCTAGGAATATGACTGTGTGGTCATAATCTGATTTCTTTGAGACCGCCGATCATTCACATGGCATTTGTTTGATGTTCTTTTTTTTTTTTGTTGGGTGTTAACATCAACAATCAACATATAGTGATATCAACAGAATCCTACTAATATCGCATTGCATTTTAATAATATTTTGACAGCTCCCACATTCAAACCAGGTTAAAAATGGAGTCAACATTTCAATGCCAAAACATATCGAGAATAAGGACTAGTTTTCAAACTCTCGTCATCGAGAAAGTCAATGTATAGTGCGATTGATGTCAAAGTAGACTAATAATTTAAATGATGCACATAATTTGTCAATCAAAATTAGTAAATTTTATGAATGGCAATTTTCTTGGGTCGACTTAATTGCATGCAAAAGGTGGGCCACATGTAGTCCCTGCTGCGTGAATTGCCAAGTTAATGTCTACTTTGATTCATACTCCATGGGGAGAGTTTGTCTTTGATACACATAACGATATGACAAAGTAGTAAAACCAGTCTTCCCTTTTATTCGTGTCATGTAGTGTATGTATGTAATTTTTCTCTTGAGCACTTGCATGTTGATTATTTGTATTTTCCGTTCCATTAGAAGGTTGCTATGGGCCATGGTGGATATTTGAGTCTTGCTCTTAGATGTAGCTTAAGACGAGGTATTAATTAGTATATGTGTCTTTTCTTAACCCAATCAAATGTCCATGAATTGCCAAAAATAGCTACATAAACCTTTAATGCCTATATATTATAGACATACGGTCTTAGTTCATATACCAAATCTTTGAAAAATCACTAAGATGTGCACCGTCAAAAAAAGAGTGGGCCACTTTGCTAGTTTTCTAACAAGGAACAAAGTGTCCTTGTTGCTATATTTCTCTCGCCGCCGCCCCCCGTTGTTCCTCCTTCAGCAACTACAATGATTGCTGCTAGATCAATCTAGTCTAGGAAGTGCTACTGAGCCCCAAAGCGCAGGCATCAAGAAAAATAGGAACCTATATCATGGCATCTTCTACACACTCCTGCATTGATTAGGCTAATATAGCTAATATCCATGACAATATGCTGGATCTTCAATTCGGTTACGGTGATTTCTATATGAAGCAATGGTGATTGTCACTCTTGCTATAAATTGTCGTCCTAATGCCTCTCAAGTCTACTAATTAGTATCCTATGGGGTACTTTATTGGTGCAAATTAGCTACTCTTTCCATGATCTCCAATTGGCTCAAAGTGTGTAAAAGAAACTTAGATATCTTGCACATTTTCACAGTTCTAGCAATGGTTTATATGAAGCCAAAACCAAGAAGAAGATGGAAAGTTGTGATGTGCTTTCGTTGAGAAGTAACCTATACAATTACTGGCACATGTATGTGGTTGGCTCACGTACCCTGTCACTTGTCATATTGATGTTGAGTTGTCCATCTACCACCCATGTTATGTTGCCATGCTTCAGTTATCTTGTGAATTCATGTCCAATCAAAGTAGACCGATGCTCAAAAGAATATGGGCTTCACTTTACTCAAAGAGAATGATAAGGAAAACCCTGCGCTAAAGTGACATGGAAAGCGAAAAATAATGCAAGGACTCGATTCTTCCTAAAACAAATGGACTCAATTCTTTCCCAAGCACACGGTGGTCGAGAGAAAGAAGAAAAGGCAATTTTAACTCCACAAATAAAGGGAAATCTTATCCAGCTGACGTGAGTTTTTTAGGTGTCCCCAGTGAACTACCTGGTAGCAATTGGATCAAAAACATGGATCTAAAAGCAGATTTGGTGGCCACTTCATACTTTTTTCCGTTCACTGTGGCTCCGGCCCGTGAACGAGTATCAGGCCGCACCATTAGGGAAACTTCAACGCGGCGACCCAATCGGACGCGCGTTTTGTCCGTTATTTGTCTGTTTTTGTCGGCCGAGCGGACTGACATGTCCGATTTTTGGTTTGGGTCGGCCAGTGCGCCCAACGGGTGCTAGACCTATTTTTCCCACAGGTCCAGACGCCAGTCGTGCATCAAGATGACATCTGGATACTGGAGAGGCTAGCTGCACTATAAGTGCGACCGCGCCTGGTGGACTGGGATGTATAGCCTCTCCAGCTCCTATGGCGGCCCGCCACGTCGATGATCCAGTGGCCGCGGCGGAGGAGGCGCGCGGGAGGAGCTCGTGCCGGGGCAAAACTTGCCCTTGCCCTTTCCCTTGCCGCTGAAGAAGCATATGGCACGTTAGGGTTTGTGTTCCGCACGCTTGCATTAAAAAGGACGGCGACAGGGCGCTTCCACCCATTGCCAGGTGGGCCCCAAGTCAGTGGTCGCATTTAATACGACCGCGGGTGGTGGTTGGGCGGCCGACAGGTATGGCCGCAACAAACACCAAGAGGACGAGCGCCGTGTTCGCGTGGACACAAACCAGGCGCAAATTTTGGCCTGGAATGCGTTCAGACGGACACCGAGCGGACACGGTTTGGATTTGGTCCTTGCGTTGGGCCGGCGGTTCGATCCGTTTCGATCCAAGTGGACAGGCGTGGACAGTTTGAGTCGTCGGTTGAAGTTGCTCTTACGGGTCACTTTCTTTTCCTCACGCGATTTCCATTTGCAGATCAGAACGACGGCAAGCTGAAAGAGAGGGTCACCCGCTCCATTGCCGGCAGGCTGCGCCTATGGGGGACGCCTAGGGCCATGCTTGCTGAGGCTCGGGGCTTGGATGGCGTGGTGGTGGGAGGCATGATGGACTCAGGGGGACAGTGCGGTGGTGCTGGCACCGTTGATTTCGGCGGCGAGGTGAGATGCGGTGGTGGCGTCAAGGCAGGCTGCAATGGCGGGAACGTGCAGGGGTCGCGGCGGAGATGCTCCTCACTGATTGCTGGCGGTCTCGAGCGGTGCGGATATGGCGGCAAAGCTCGATTTGGACTTGGATGAGCTCGACGCGCCGCTGCTGGAGGTTGACGAGGAGGAGGGGGCGACCCCTCCGGTTTTGGGTGGGGAGCTATAGTTCTACAGGTTCCTTCTCCCCCTCTCTCTTGCTCCCTCCCCTCCATTACCACTCACTACTCATCCCCCCACCTCTCTCATTCTATAGGTGTGGGAGGACGACCGCCATGACGCAGAGGTGAGCTCCAGCACAACAGCACCACATCATCATCATAGTCCATGTAAAAGGAAATTTTGTCTCCAAGATGTCTATAGCGTTGGTGAGGAATTTTTTTATTTGTTTTTCAAGATTTTTGTCTGAATGTATGGCATTTTAGTGTACATGTTGCCTGCCTGCCTGGCAATTCTTTGTAGTCACTACCTCATCGGTAGTTTGGTTTCCGGTGATGTGGGTTTATGCAGTCTCTAACTCCCATCGTATTGCACGGATGATTTTTCCAAAGAAATAATGTTTTCGATCTAGTCACATGGTAAAACTAGATATAAAGTGTAATAGTGGCCCTTTGGCGTGGCGGCGGGCATGCGGGATGTCAGTGGCGGGCGGCTTCGGCAGCGCTGTGTCGGCCTGCAACTCGCCCGTGGCATGCTGGCTGCACGGGTGGAATCCTCGAGTAGTGGTGTGCGTGTGGTTTCCTGGCCAGATTTGGCCGGATCTGGCTCGGGGCCAACCGTCCGCGACGCGGGAGGCGGCGGGCGGCCTGGCTGGGTCACTGGAGGCAGGGGCTTGGGCTGGAGATGTGCTGGCGGCGGTGTGCGTCGCCTGCCGCCGGTCAGGTCCTTCCGGATCTGATGTCGAGTCGTCGGCAGCTGACGCAGGGCGGATGCGGCGGCCAGGCTTGGTCGCTGGGCGGGGATGCCCTGCAGCAGCGTGGTGATGGCCCTCGCGGTGACGAAGGGGCTAGGCGGCGGGGCTGCAAGGTATTGGTGTGGAGCAGGTTGGTGGCGGCGGCGGCTGGTTGCGTCCCAGTGTCTGCACGTCTGCCGACAACTCGTGGTGGTGCTCCGGGTGGCCCTCCTTTGCAGGCGGTTGAGGTTGGCTGGCACTCAACATCGTTGGACGGGTGGCTAGCTGTGGAAGCGTGCGAACCTGATCGGAGCGCCGTGGCAGGGCGGCACAGGGGTGTGCGTGTGGGGAGGCTGGTGGGAAGGATGGGTAGCGCTGACTCGGTTGGGCTACCCGTCGCCGGCACGGGGTTGCGCTGGCCGTTGACATGGTCCGCTCCTACGTTTTTTAATGTGTGAGAAGTTTTGATTACGTTTATGTGACATTGCTGACAAACTTTAAACCCATCTTTGGCAAACGAAGGGGTTGTAGTGTGGTCATAGTTAGGTAACTACTTTTAAAGTTGTCATGGCCATTTTTCTTGAAGACATGGCGTTCTAAAACCGTGGTAAAACGTGCGTGTGCATCTGCCATGTCATGATTTAGAATACTAGACAGCATGACATTTTTATTATTTAGGCCATGGTAGTTGTAGTGTAGGTAGCATTGCATATATACTATTATTCTCATACTATGACATTTTTTATTGTTTTGATTAATTAGACGATGGTAGTTTTATTGTAGGTAGGATGGCATTTTTAGTTTTTCGTCATGGTAAAACGTACGAATGTGAATCTGTCATGTCATAATCTAGCAAAGTAATTTTGTTGAGCACGGCATTTTTTGGTAGAGCATGGCATTTTACAATTTTGCATAGCAAAGTAATTTTGTTGAGCACGGCATTTTTTGGTAGAGCATGGCATTTTTATATTTAAGAGCATGACATTTTTGCCATTAAGAGCATGTCACATTTATTTTATTTTAAAAAGCATGGCTTTTGGTAGACATTGCATTTTTATCATAAAGAGCATGGCATTTTTTATAAAGCTTGACATTTTGTATTTTAAAGAGCATGTCACTTTTTTGGTAAAGCATAACATTCTTTTATAAAGCATTGCAATTTTAATTTTGAAGAGCATGGCATTTTTTGGTAAAGTACGGATTTTTTTATCATAAAGAGTGTGGCATTTTTTTAATAAAGCATGGAATTTTTTATTTTAACGAACATGGCATTTTTAAAAAAGCACATGACATTATTTTGTAAAGAGTGGCATTTTTATCATAAAGAGCATGGCATTTTTTTTTAGGGAGCATGACAGTTTTTTTAGTGTACCATGGCAATTTTGCGTACCTCATTTTTTTAATCTGCCATGTATGATTTATTTTATTTAATTGCACTTCTTGTTGGGGTTTTTAGAGTTGAGGTCCAAACATCCAGATTTAAAGATGAGCAACTCTAGCAGATCCGCTATATCTTCCCCGGCCCGTATAAATCCGGCGGTTTTACAGTTTTTGGCCTTTTTCGGCCCGAACAGGTCCAGTAAAAGCCGGCCGGCCCGTAAAATTTGTACAGGTGGCCCGCAAATCCCGCAGCCCAGCTACATGCGCATAGTGGACGAGATCTGTGCGGTTGTCCTCCTGTCTCACGGCGGCGGTAGCTACCACGTCGCGGCATTAACCGCTACGGCTATGAGTGCATTGCGCCTACTCGAGTTCTGGTGCAAGGACTACGTACGCGCTTGATGCTAGGGAACTCTCGGTGGCCGAGGGTGTCAACATCTGTTGTCACCCTCAACAATAATGACTATTAGCTCCTGTTCGGATGCTAGCTGTTTGCCACGTATTCAGATTTCTCTGGCCGGCGAGGTATGAATTGTTGTCGTCGACAGTGCAACTGATTTGGTCCTTCAGTTAGATGTTCATCTGCTGTTCACTGATTTGTTTCGTTAGTATGTAGCGCTCAGCAATCTGAGAGTTTTATTTATGCTTGTTGATGCTGCTTTTAGTCTGAACTCAGAAGCTATGGGTAGCACTTCATGTGTCATGGTAGTATCACATCCGTCTGTCCGGTCAAACTAACACAATGATGAATCTGTTCACTAAATATTTTCATGTCATTTGCAGACAGCTGAATACGTTCATGCTTACTTTTGACCTCTTAGGCAGAAAGCTTGCGTCCTTCACTGATAGACAAGAATAATGTACAAACCTAACATCCATGTCGTGCGGGAGCGACCTCGCATCTCAACTCCTCGCCGATTAGGCTAAATCCGGCGTTTCACAATCTGCTTGGGAGAAACGCCCCGATGAGTGCCCAAGTAGGCTACGTAAGAAAAACTACAAGAAAAGCAAAGACGTCAGAGCCATCAACTGGCATATCCGTGTCCTGAGTGCCATATCGATGCACATCGAAGCACATGAAAGACCAAGAAAAGCAAAGTAAATCTAGTGAGCAACGACGTAGACAGTTCGTGCCGGCCAATGTCTTCCAAGGGTCTATTCTCACCCTTACTTATCTCGAGAAATAATGATGATCGATCCTCAAGAGAATTCACTGCTACTACAAATGGTTGTCCTAATGCCTCGCAAGCCTAATTATTAGTATCCTATGGGGTCCTTCACTGGTGCAAATTAGCTATTCTACTCTTTACACAATGTCAACCTAGCTAGAAGTGCCCAAAAGAAACCAGGATATCTTGCCCATTTTCACAGATCTTGCAGTGGTATAAATAAATGACAAAACCAGGTACAGAACGCTATGAAGTATTCTTGTTGAGAAGTAAAGTATTACAATAATTATTGGCACATGTATGTGGTTGGCTCACATCCGGTCTGTCACTTGCCAGATTGTGATGTTAATATTCCCGTCTATCACCCATGTTATGTTTTCATGCACCACCTATCATGTGAATTTAAGTCCTGTCGAAGACGATCGATGCTCAAAAGAACATGGGCCTCACTTTACTCAAAGACACTGAATGAGGAAAAGCCTGACCCATGCACCCCGCGGTCACACTAGGGTGCCATGTAGGGCTAACTAGGGCAAGGACTCAATTCTTCCACAAGCAAATGGACACAATTCTTCGCCAAGCACATAGTGATGGATGAAAAAACATTTTTTTTCTACTCCTTACTACAAATCGTGGTCTTTGGAAATTTTTCCTAAATCATTTCATAATGTCTTTGACGGGACCTTAAAGCTACTTTATAGCTTATGACCCTATTTTACACAAATTGAAAATTCCTAAGCGTCCTAGAGCTCAAATAGGCATATACATTTACATGGTTTGATTTGCGAACTCTACCTCACAGCCATAATTCAAAACGTTAGTAATGTTTACTACTTCGCCCTCCATGGTGTCGAGATGAAATACATAGTTGTTAACATGGCGAAGATGAAGTTGCAAAAGTAGTCAATCTTGCTCGGAGACCCACAACACTGTTCCACAACACCATCTCCAGCCATCTCATAGTTTAACAATAGTGAATAGCTACATCGACCGGCATCTCAACAATGATGAGTAGTATTAGGCTATTAGCTCTTTTTCGGACCCTAGTTGTTTGTCTGTTTCCAGATAAACCATTGTATCTGATTTTGTGCTATAGATAGCTTCATGGGCGTTGTATTCACGGGGATTGGATCATCTGCTCCATTTTGTTTGGGCACTTGACTGAAATCATTTTCGGATTTTTATCCCTATTTTTGTCATGCAAATTTGCAATTCAAGCCTACTCTACTCTCTTTACGTCGTTGTACCCAACTGAACCAATTGAGCCCCTCGGAGCTGCAGAGGCGTCAGATGACTCCCGGGAAGCCGTAGGAGCTGCGGAACCAATTGAGCACATTATTTTTCCTTGGACCATTATGCTCTTCTCGTACTAAATAAATTAAATTTAATCATTCTTAATCCCGCACCAGATCGGATGGCTAAAAAAAATCAAAGGGGTCGGTACTAGGTATTACCGAGAGTACTACGTCAATCACCGTAAAAAAGCTCACTCTCATTACGTCGTTGTACCCAACTGAACCAAATTGAGCCCCTCAGAGCTGCAGAGGCATCAGATGACTCCCGGGGAGCCGTAGGCGGCAACTGCTGCAGCAACGGTGCCGATGATCGAGCTCGAGCTGGAGTATATGGGCGCTGGCCTGAAGCTGGGGTTGGAGAGTACATGCGCAGCGTTGCTAAATTCGAGTTGGAGTGGGGATACACCGATGAGCGATGCTGACCTCAAGCGGCGATTGTAGTTCGTACAGTGACGAGCACCGAGTGCGGCAACTCCAGCCACAAGCTCACTCATTTCTGTGGTTATCTTTCGATTTTACTCTCAAGGTGCAAACCGCGTGTCTTGTTCTTGCTAGTCTGCAGCCCGTAAAATTGAAGTTTTGAATTTTACGCACAACATATGACAACTTAATAGGTAAAAAAATTAAAACTAACAGCATATATCCACTTAATACATGGAATGGACTAAACACATGACACTGAAATCACTAACTGATATTACAAAAAGGTTTATTAATCCAAAGGACATAATAAATTAATTATTCTGAGGCTACATCAAGAAGATACAATGATTCTGAGTCCATGTCTCGAAAATTAAAAATATTCAACACATCTTGGAATTTAAAATAGCAACTCATCATCCCCAAAGCAGAAGATCAGTGGGAGCTCGTACCTCTGCGCCATTGACGAGGATGCGGTGGATTGGAGGCAAGCCAGAGGGGACTGGGAGACGATGGAGAGTGGAAAGAATAAGGGAGAGGGGGGAGGCCGTTGGCCTTTTATGGGCTACCATGAACGCCATTAAGGGTGCAGCGGCAGGCAGCCATCAAAGGGAGCGCTTATCGGTGAGAAACGTGGTCGCACTCACACACCTCCTTCCGGACTGCTCATAGTAGGGCATTCAGATGAGGCAAATTTGATAAATTTGACCTGTGGACGAAATCAAATCACAAAATGAACTGCCCGTGAAACTATTTCACGTGGCTGATCTTTTTGTGTGACGCCCGACACGAAGGCGCCACACTATACTGTGCAACGCCTCACAGATAGGCGCTACATGCCTGGCCAGCGTTGCACCCCAGACTGCCTAAAAATTGCTAAGTCATTGTACAGAGCCTAAGAGCTAGGCGCTGCACTGTATAGTGTGGCGCCTAGCTCTGAGGCGCTGCACTAGTGGTTGCACTACAAAATGAAGCAACCACTAGTGCAACGCCTAGAAGCTAGGCGCTACACTGTATAGTGTGGCGCCTAGCTATCAGGCGCTGCACACTGACTTAGTAATTTTCGGATCACACGGGTGCGACGCTGGCCAGGCGTGTAGCGCCTATCTGTGAGGCATTGCACAATGTAGTGTGGCGCCTTCGTGTCGGGCGTCACACAAAAAGGTCAGCCGCGTGAAATAGTTTCACGGATAGTTCATTCTGTGATTTGATTTTATCCATAGGTCAAATTTGTCAATTTTGCCTTCAGATGATGTCGCGTGGCGGCCATCCAACCAGCTGCCTGTCGCGTGGCGGCCATCTAACCAGCTGCCACGAGAATCCGAGGGAACGGTCGTGACATTAATGGTTGGGTAGTTGACAGTCACGTCTTCCTCTTGTCCGGTGGAACGTGCCAGGTCGGGCCGCTTCAAATCTAGGCCACATATTAAGAGTGCTTCAAAAAATATGACGAATGGCAGGTGGATGCCGACTTTGTTGGAGCTGTTTTTTTTTGCTCTGTGCTCTATATGGTAGTTAGGGCATCTTCAACAGTAACCCGCAAAAAACCTCATGCATCCGTCCACAGACAGGGGACGCAGTCAGCGGACACGGATGTGGGAGGCAGGCATCCAACGCTAGCCACATACATTTTCACAAAAACTCAGACCAACCGGTTAAAATTCGTGCAAACACAGCCGGATTTCATATAAAAAAGCCGGATTTTTAGATAAACATGACGGATTTCAGTACAGTTACATCAATGGTGCTAGTCCGACTCTCAAGTCATAATTAACACCTAATCTAAATCGCCGCCCGCGGATCCCTTTGTCTTTCTCATGTCCGGCAGCCCGATCATCGGACTGCTGGGAGCCCCGGAGGTATATGCTTCAGCACAAAGGACGATTCGCTTCCCCGCCACTCATCGTAGTGGAACTCCCGGCTGATGCTTCAGTGGGAGGGGAAGGTGGCGCCTTCGCTTCCGTGAAGCCCAAGTGGGATCGACAGAGGTCCTCGAAAGAGAAGAACCGAGCAAGACACCGGTTGTGTATGCCGGTGTCGCCTGGACGGTGGCCTTCGTGGTACCGAAGTGGCGGCGGACTCCCGTGTTCTACTTCTTCTTGATAATGGCGGCGCACATGGAGGCGCCGTCACCGACTCGTCGCTCTCCGAGCACCCGGCTTCTGGCTCTGCCTACATGGCGTGGTCGCAGGCACGGGAGGTGCGGTCGTGCCGCCGTGCTCCCCTTTGTGTCCGCGTTGAGCAACTGGCCACTCCTCATCGAGTGGGCTTGGAGCAGCAAGTTGTTGAACCACGCGGCGGCTTGGGGCGGCAACTTGCTACGTCGGGTGAGGCGTGGGAGGTGGAGCAGCGAGCTGCCTCGTGTTGAATAATGGTGGTTACAAAACCAACGTGAGAGATATACAAGGAGGAGGAGATAGAGATAGATATAGAGATAAACTACTAACTATCTCCTAATAGCTTCCTGTATATTGCTATATGCGCTGGAATGATGGTTGGTTGACACCCTCCCTTAATCTGAACTCCTCAAGTTTAGATTACCCTTGAATTCCTCAAACTGTTTTGTAGCCAAGGCTTTTGTAAAGCCATCTGCAACTTGATCTCTAGAAGGAACAAACCGAATCTCCAGTTCCTTACTAGCAACCCTTTCTCTTACAAAATGATAATCAATTTCAATGTGCTTGGTTCTTGCATGAAAGACAGGATTAGCAGAAAGATATGTTGCACCAATGTTGTCACACAAAAGACATGGAGTTTGTGTGTGACATATCCCAAGCTCCTTGAGCATAGACTTAACCCATATAACTTATGATGTGGCATTTGCTAATGCCTTGTATTCTACCTCGGTACTTGAGCGTGACACAGTTGCTTGCTTCTTTGCACACCAAGAAATCAAGTTAGGTCCAAAGAAAAAAGAAAAGCCCCCTATGGACCTCCTGTCATCCAAGCAACCTGCCGAGTCAGAGTCAGAGAACGCACTCACAAGAGTAGAGGATGACTTAGTGAATGTTAGTCCAACATTCAAAGTATGCTTCACATATCTCAGTATGCGTTTGGCAGCAGTGCAATGAGCTGAGGTAGGTGCATGAAGAAATTGACACACTTTATTTACTGCAAAGGAAATATCAGGTCTGGTGAGTGTGAGGTACTGAAGTGCACCCACCAAACTCCTGTACTTAGTACCATCCTCTTGACTCAAGAGCACACCTTCTGCAAGAGATAGCTTTTCTGAACTAGACAGTGGTGTCAATGAGGGCTTAGAACTCTGCATCCCTGCCTTGCTCAAAAGATCAATAGCATATTTTTCTTGAGAGAGATGTAGGCCACCCTCTCTGTTTTTCTTGACCTCAATGCCAAGGAAATAATGCAAATTACAAAGATCTTTGAGAGCAAATTGTGAATTCAAATCTTTCAAAAGAGCGTTGATTGCTTCATTAGAGGAACTTGTAACAATGATGTCATCAACATAAACAAGGACAAATATAACTATGTACTGCTGATCGTAAATGAACAAGGAAGTGTCAGACTTGGAGGGAACAAAACCAAGATCTTGCAATTTGAGACTCAACAGGACTACCATGCCCGTGGAGCCTGTTTGAGTCCATAGAGAGATTTATCCAGTAGGCAAATATGGGATGGTTGGTGTTGATAAAATAACCCAGGAGGTTATTTAATATAGACTTCCTCTTCCAGAACACTATGAAGAAACACATTCTGCACGTCTAGCTGACGAAGACTCCATCCTCTGGATACAGCAACGGAGAGAATAGGACGGATAGTGGCAGCTTTAACAACAGGGCTAAAAGTGTCCTCATAATCAAGCCCATACCTTCGTTTGAACCCTTTTGCAACCAAGCGTTTTTTATAGCGATCGATGGTACCATCTGACTTTTTCTTCATGCGAAACACCCACTTACAGTCAATCACTTTGACACCCGGACGAGAAGGAAGAAGGTGCCATGTATGTTTTTTTTAAGAGCAAAAAATTCATCATCCATAGCTTGTTTCCACTTGGGATCAGCAAGACCCTCATGAACAGTGTGCAGTTCTCCTGTAGGAACAGCAGCAAGTAACCCATATTTGGTTTTGTAATTGATAGGTTGAAGTGTACCACTCTGAAGGCGTGTACGCGGAGGCGTGGGCGCAGAGGATCCTGTGGGTGCGGTCTCCACCCGAGCAGCAGACCCCATCGATCCCGAGGGGGAGACAGCACCAGATGCAGCGGGATCTTCTGTGGCGAGCGACGCAGCGGAGGAAGGGGAGACTGGCGCAGAAGATCCAGGGGAGCCTCACGCAGCCGGCTCGGTGGACGTGCCAGACCCAGCTGGCGCGGGCTCGGTGAGGCGCGGGGTCCGCCTCGTGTAGATGCAAGGAACGGGGATGAAGTGCGCGGCAGGCGGATCCCCCGTGTTGGACAGGCGGGACATGCGGGTGGGGACTGGCTCCTCAGCAGGGCACCAGGTGGCACGAGGAGATTGGCGCGGGGAGGCATCAGCTGGGGAGGCGCGAGACACCGATCCCGGCGTGGATACGTCCAGACCTGGCGCAGTCGGACGCACGGAGCCCGAAGGAGATCGCACCCGATCTCCCGTGTCCGCATCAGAGCCCTCTGGAGCATTATTATCTTCACAAAAAATATTGTTTTCTTCACTATTTTCGCTGATGTTTGTTCCTGTCACAGCAAATTCAGGTAACTTGATCATCACAATTATCATCACCCATACGATCACGCCGGAAAGATGAGAAGGGAAAAGAAGAATCTCTTTGCGAAGAAGGGCACCGGCATTGGGACGGAGTTTGGCAAAGGGAAATTGTGTTTCATCAAAGACCACATCACGAGAGATATAAACCCGACCAGTAGCAATATCAAGACATTTAACACCCTTATGTTGAGCACTATATCCAAGAAAGACACACTGCTTAGAACGAAACATAAGTTTACGAGTGTTATATGGACGAAGATTGGGCCAATATGCGCAACCAAAAACTCGAAGAGTAGTGTAGTCGGGTGCGACATGCAAAAGATGTTCAGTGGGAGTTTCATTGGCGATGACACGACTGGGGCACATGTTGATGAGGTGCATGGCAATAAGGAATGCTTCATCCCAAAATTTTAGCGGCATGGAATCGGAAGCAAGGAGGCCTAGTCCTACTTCAACAATGTGTATGTGCTTGCGTTCAGCAGACCCATTTTGTTGGTGCGCATGAGGACATGAGACGTGATGAGAAATACCAATCTTTTGAAAAAAAGAATTGAGCTTTTCATACTCACCAACCCAATCAGATTGCATGGCAATGATTTTACTATCAAACTTGTGTTCTACAAGTGCTTGAAAATTGTGAAAGACATGAAACACATCAAAATGCTTTTTGAGTAAATAGATTCAAGTGTATTTACTAAAGTCATCAATAAAGCTTACATAGTAAGAATGGCGACCAACAAGTGGGTGCTGGACCCCACACATCAGAAAATATAAGTTGCAAAGGCTTGCTTGACACACTAGTGGGTACAGGATATGGTAATTAATGACTTTTTGCTCTTTGGCATGAATCACAAACTGTCTCTGGATTTCGCTCACCAACAGCTGGGAGCTTATTTCTACTAAGGATTTGATGAATGGTAGAAAAAGATGGATGACCTAAACGACTGTGCCACCTTTCAGCAGAAAGCTTGATGGCACCATAAACTTGTTTATTGTAGGAGCAATACTTAGGAAGTAATGCATAGAGCCCTTCCACACATACACCCCTATGGAGAATTTCCTTCGTGACCTGATCCTTGATCAAAAAGAAGAATGGGTAAAATTCTAGAAAGACGTTGTTATCAAGGGCAATACGATGGACATATAACAAAGTTTTGGAAGCATTAGGAACATGCAAGATATCTTTTATTTCAAGGGTTTTGTATGGAGTTTTGATATATGATTGACCAACATGACTTATCTCCATACCTGCACCGTTTGCCGCGGTGTAGACTTGATCATTGCCACGGTACTTCTCATGCATTGTCAGCTTCTCCAATTCACCCGTGATATGATTTGTTGCACCGGTGTCCATGTACCAATTGGTGTCGACACCGTATGATGTATCAGCTGCAGCAGCAATCTATTTCTTTTGGGAAGTGTCATCGGCATAGCGCTAATCACAGTCCTTAGCAATATGATTAGTTTTTTTTACAGATTTGACATTTACCCTCGTAGCCCTCATAACCTTGAAAATTGCGGGCCCTGTTGTTGTTGGAGGAGGGACGCCGGCCATTGTTGTTGTTGGAGTTCCCCTGGTGGTAATAGCCACCACCACCACCGCCAGGATAGGGACCGCCGCCGCCGTAGTTGCTCTGGTGGTAGCAACTGGCGCCACAATTAGGATAGCTGCCGCTGCCGCCACCATAGCCACCTCCACCATAGCCGCCAGCGCCGCCACTGCCAGATCTGCCACCATCAGGGTGGCCGCCGCCACCGTAGCCACCAGATCCACCACAAGGGCCGCCACCGTTGCCCTTTTGGTTCTGGTTGCCACGGTAGCCGCCCTTGTTGCCTCTTGGTCAACTGCCGCCGCCGCGAGAGATGGAGTTTGCAGAAGATCTGAAGCCGCCTGCTCCGTTGCTATGAAACATCTCGACTCTCTGGTCAAAATTAGCCACGAGAGAGAAGAGAGCATCGATGGTGACGGGCTCCGTGTGGACATCCAACACGGAGACGATTGGTTGATACTCCATGTCAAGTCCAGCAACGATGAAGGAGATGAGTTCTCCCTCCCCAAGCGGTTCGCCCGCCGTCGCGAGCTCGTCGGAGAGAGACCTCATGTACCCAAAGTAGGCCGAAGCTGAATGGGATCCCTTCTGCGCGTTCGTGAGCGAAGCTCAGATGTTGTTGACGCAAGACAAGGACACAGCAGAGAACATGTTTACCAATGCATGCCAGATCGCATGTGACGTCTCGAGGGAGGCAACTTGGATGAGGACTTCTTTGGATAGGTTTCGAAGGAGGTATGCAACTCTTTGCTGATCTTGGATAAGCCATGGGGAGTAGGAAGGGTTGGGGACAACCTGATCCTTCCCTTCGGCGTTCTTGGTTGTGATGGTTTTGGAGGGTTCTTGGGGAGTCTGGTCGAGATAGCCAAAGAGGCCAACGCCCATGATCTGTGATCTAGCCTGGGCGCGACATAGGACATAATTGGTGCGGGAGAGTGGTTCAGAGGTATTCTTATTCAGGCCGGAGAAGATGGCCGTGCTAGAGGAGGACATGGTTGCTGGGTTGATCGGTGGAGGCTGGGTTCTGGCGATGGGGAGAAGTTTCTGTCGATGGCGAAGGGTTCTGTCGATGGGAGGTAGATGAGAACTGAGCTAGACGAAGTGGAAGAGTCCTGCTTTGTATACCATGTTGAATAATGGTTTAAGCGTCTCAAATCACCGTAACATGGTGAACTGCATATATATTAACTATGCGTGATAACCCACAAGTATAGGGGATCGCAACAGTTTTCGAGGGTAGAGTATTCAACCCAAATTTATTGATTCGACACAAGGGGAGCCAAAAAATATTCTCAAGTATTAGCAGCTGAGTTGTCAATTCAACCACACCTGGATAACTTAATATCTGCAGCAAAGTGTTTAGTAGCAAAGTAGTATGGAAGTAACGGTAACAATGGCAAAAGTAACGATAGCAGTTTTGTAGTAACTAGTCGTCAACCCGTGCATCCGCACGGGCTAGCACTAGGAAAACATGATAATGAAACTTATTAAACAACATTTGTTGTATGAGTAACATAAGACTTTGATTTTATTTTTTTATGAAAACCTTGACGATACTGCAGTAACATATTAATTGTCAAGACTTCACATTATTGTAATAACTTTAAAGGTGCATAAATCGTTTATATGGAAGATTTATGCCAGCTTCTCCAAACTTCTAAGCACATAAAGCATAAGAACGTAATGCTATAAAGGAAGTTACAATTTAATCTGAGGTACAATTTATTGGTTTCACTAATCCTTTGAAGTAGATAGAATGACAAAACTTTCCAATATTCAGATGTACTATATCATCATATAGAAATTACAACATTTCATTGGCTGAAACTAAGCCGTGCTCTTCACAACGGATTACACTCCAAAATAGGGAAACTTGGCAATGTTGATATCCAGCAATAATTTGGGAGAGATTTTTGTATGTTCCTGACTGATGTGTTTTACCCGCGAAGAAAGTTATTTATTTATATGGGCAAGTCTTCCATTTTACGCCAGGTTTCCTTTTTTCAATCAGGCATATATGCCCATTTCTTTTATGCAGTGCTTAAGTATCCCTGATTTTACAGGTCTTCTTTTCTTCAATTAGACACGCAAGTGGATTTTTGCTTCAATGATAATTGTGATATGGGTTTTTATTACCGTCCGGCATGAATATTTTTCTTGTCTTTTTTCACTTTTGCAAGGAGAAGGCAAGTGCTTCTTTTGGAATGGGGACGTCGCTGTTTTTCTGTTCAGATCCTGCAATTTTTTAAAAAAAATCAATCAGGCATATAGTCTCATTTCTTTTACGTGGCGCTTGAGGATTCTGAATTTGTACGGTGTAATTTTTCTTCAATTAGACACACACACACGTGACTTTTGCTTTAATTGTGATCTCGGATTTTTATTAGTATTGGGCTATTTTTCCCCTTGTATTCCCCCCTCCTTTGTAAGGAAAAGGCTTTGCTAAGAAAAAGGAAAGCAGAAGACATCTGCTACTGGGACATGATTTTTTTAGATACTCGGCTTTTAATTTTTTTGATCAGACATATAGACTCATTTATTTTACGTGACATTTAAGTATTCCTAATTTGTACGGGTCTTCTCTTCATCAAGTAGGCGTGCACGTGTTTTTTTTTCTTTCCCTGAGAATTAAGATGTGTTTTTTGAGCGTGGGGCGTCAAGATTTTTTTACGTGTCTTTCTTTCCCTTTTGCAAGGAGAAGACACATACGTGGGAGTTGAGGACTCCTTTATGGATGTGGCAGTTTTTTTTTGAGAATCAATATGGAGGGAGTAAAGTCTATTTTAAACCTTAAATTCATAGAGCTTGTCGTAATCGGACCTTAACGCCTGAATCCCTGAAATTGGTACCCTCACCTCTTTGATCCCGGTTAAAATCAACCCTGAACCTGTTTGGCGCACCACGAAAATATCCATCCCGCCCAGGATCACAGTCTACTATCGCTGACGTCCATGCCCCACATGTCATATACATCCTCAATCCCCGGGCATTTTTCCTGGCCGCGTGACCTGCGCAGGGGCGTCCATGGAGGTCTGGTGTGCTCCAGCACGACGTCACCGACGCCGTGGCTGGCGCCAAGGCGTCAGTGGGGGATGGGAGCTGTAGGGGGACGGACCGTGATGGCACGCGCATTGATGGTGGAACAATGCCTGCACGTCGAGGAGGTGGGAGAGCGGCTCGGCGCGAGCAGCTGGGTTGACGCAGCGGACCTGCGTGCCTGCGATCTTTGTCATGGCGTTGGGCGACAGGAGGTGCACTACGCGCGCGTACATCAGCTGGACTGGCCTGCTCGACTTCGTTCTTCGGTCCTCGGTAATCACATCAGTTGGCGACTACGTGCTGCGGCACGCCATGAGCCTGGTGACCAAGGTGCTCGGGTTCTTCCTCGAGACGTGTCTAGCATGCTCCCGGCGGCGGCATGCGGGCGGGCCATGACAAGATGAGAATGCGGTTCCGCCATACGAGACGATGACCGTCTCAGCGCATGCCACCGTCGGCGATTACGAGCAGCCCCAAGACGCCGAGTCGTCGTCGAGTACTCTGCGGCGAACACTATTGTGCAAAGCTGACAGACAATTTTGGTATTCCAGCGTATTCACACGTAGAAGCTGAGGATGTGCAAGTTAACCCAGGGAAAACAGAGCCCCCGCGTCATCCCCTAGGGGCGGCCCGGGCGGAACCCTAGCCGCCGCAGCCGCCACCCCCACCGACGCCACCTCCCCCTGGCCGCCGCTGGCGGGGGCAAAGCCCGCCGACGGCCGGCGACGGCGGGATTCGCTACAACGACCCCGAGTTCCTCCTCGCCGGAGCCTTCCTGCTGCGCTGTGCCTCCCCTTGACGGCGGTCGTGGCTCCCCGGATCCCTCCCGTCATGGTCCTGCGGGGCGCCTCCTTGCATCGGCCTCCTCTGGCCGGCTGGGACAGCGGCGGCTCCTCTCAGATCCGGAGGCTTCTCGCGGCTGCATCCCCTTCGCTCGTTCGACCGTTGCGGCAGCAGATGGCCGCTGCTCCCTGGCGGCCTGGGTCGCCGCCTCCGCGGTGAGGTGGGTCGTCCACTGTTGTCTGCTTGTCTCCGGCTAGCCCTGTCGGCTTGTGTCTTGGGGCTTGGGCACCCTCGTAACCCGGCTCTGGCTAGGCCTCCTCGGGCCGCTGCTCGTGTGTAGGGCTGCGATGGTGGGTGGCCGACCTGCTCGGGATGCGATGTGGAGGAGACAATGCCGGGTGAAAGTTCAATCGATGGCGACACCTGCGGGCGTCGTTTCCCTCTCAGAGGCATCGACTTGGCTCTGCCTTTCTCCCCCCTTGCTCCTTGACCCCGAGAGAAATCTCAGACCCAGGTTCCCGTGTCGGACGGTGTCGACGTCTCCACGTCGTTTCCTCCTTGGGGGCATCGTTTTGGATTGTTCTGCTCCGGGCGGATCCGCCCCTTGCTGCTCCTTCTTCACCTTGGTTTTGATCCTAACAGGCCTTTGTTCTTGGAGACTCGGTTGGGACTTGCCTGGACGTCTTGGGGTGGCCTCGCATGAACTTGGCTATCCGACGCCCTTCGTTCATGCCAATGATGTTCCCCTGCGAGCTGTCGTTTTGATGCCTGTTTTCTCCCCAGGCCTTCCTGTGGTTCTTTGTCTTTGGTGAAACGAGCTGCTCTGCGGAGCTCGCTCCTGAGGTGTCGGTTACCAGGGGTTTTCGGTTTGGCCTCTGTACCAGCCTTCCCCTCCTTTACTTCTTTCTTTTTCTAGTGTTTGGCTCTCATCTTGGGCGCCTTTGCTGTGTAATTTTCCTTTGCACTTTTGCGTGCGCCTCCATGTATTTGTACTGACTGCCAAGTCACTCTTCGAGTTGGAATATAACAAGCGGTGGGGTTTCTGACACCCCCCCCCCCCTCAATCTCGAAAAAAAACACGTAGAAGCTGACTGTGAAGCCAGTAGGCATGTGGATGGATTTTCCATGAGCTAGCTGACGGACGTAGTGACTTGCACGCCGGCTAGCTTAATCGATCTGTACCGGCGGAACTCAGCTAGCTGCCGTTCAATGGACGCGCGAGTACGCCCAAGAGCACGGCCTTTGACTCGGCTTCGGCGTCTTGGCTGGTGCGGGGCATGCCGTGGAGTTTGCCACGCATCGCAGTGCTGGCTGTTGCAGCATCGCTCGGGGAGCTCGGCGCGACAGGAGAGAGGAAGAAGATGGATATGACGTGCAGTGAGAGAACCTGTAATCCCGGCCGGGATTGCAGTTTTCCAGTGCGACAAACATGTCTAGGATCGGTGTAGGGTTGATTTTGACCGGGATCAGAGACGTCAGAGTACCAATTTCAGGGATTCAAAGGTTGAGGTTCAATTCCGACCAGCTCTACGAATTTAAGGTTTAAAACAGACTTTACTCATATGGAGGTGGTAGTTTAGTCCCTCCGTGGTAAAAATCCCCTTTTCTTCATGGTACCGGTTAATCCTTTATGTACGCGTGTTCAAACAAAATTCCTTTAAGTACGTGCCCACTCCTTTACGCATGTTCTATTTTTTTTCTTTTAATTAGTTATATGTTCTTCTAATAGATCTCAACCATTAAAATCTAAATCAAATGGCTAATTTAATCTTGATGATGTGGATTAACGTGGAGCCTGGTATGGTGCCTCCAATTAGTAAATATAAGATTGTAACAGTGGCAACGGTAAAGTAACTAAGCGGAGAACAATGTGTGAAAAGCTCGTAGGTATTGGATCGGTGAGGTATAATTATGCCGGATACTCATGCAACAGTTATAACATAGGATGACACAGAAATAGCTCTAGTTCATCAATATAATGTAGGCATGTATTCCGAATATAGTCACACGTGCTTATGGAAAAGAACTTGCATGATATCTTTTGTCCTACCCTCCCATGGCAGCGGGGTCCTATTGGAAACTAAGGGATATTAAGGCCTCCTTTTAATAGAGTACCGGACCAAAGCATTAACACGTAGTGAATACATGAACTCCTCAAACTACGGTCATCACCGAGAGTGGTCCCGATTATTGTCACTTCGGGGTTGCCGGATCATAACACATAGTAGGTGACTATAGACTTGCAAGATAGGATCAAGAACTCACATATATTCATGAAAACATAATAGGTTCAGATCTGAAATCATGGCACTCGGGCCCTAGTGACAAACATTAAGCATAGCAAAGTCATAACAACATCAATCTCAAAACATAGTGGATACTAGGGATCAAACCCTAACAAAACTAACTCGATTACATGATAAATCTCATCCAACCCATCACCGTCCAGCAAGCCTATGATGGAATTACTCACGCACGGCGGTGAGCATCATGAAATTGGTGATGGAGGATGGTTGATGATGACGACGGCGACGGATTCTCCTCTCCGGAGCCCCGAACGGACTCCAGATCAGCCCTCCCGAGAGAGATTAGGGCTTGGCGGCGGCTCCGTATCGTAAAACGCGATGAATCCTTCTCTCTGATTTTTTTTCTCCCCGAACGTGAATATATAGAGTTGGAGTTGAGGTCGGTGGAGCACCAGGGGGCCCACGAGGCAAGGGGCGTGCCCAGGGGGTAGGCGTGCCCCCCCCCCCCGCCCTCGTGGACAGGGTGTGGGCCCCCTGGCCTTGATTCTTTCGCCAGTATTTTTTATTATTTCCAAAAATAATCTCCGTGAAGTTTCAGGTCGTTCCGAGAACTTTTATTTCTGCACAAAAATAACACCATGTCAATTCTGCTGAAAACGGCGTCAGTTCGGGTTAGTTCCATTCAAATTATACAAGTTAGAGTCCAAAACAAGGGCAAAAGTGTTTGGAAAAGTAGATACGATGGAGATGTATCAACTCCCCCAAGCTTAAACATTTCCTTGTCCTCAAGCAATTCAGTTGATAAACTGAAAGTGATAAAGAAAACTTTTACAAACTCTGTTTGCTCTTGTTGTTGTAAATATGTAAAGCCAACAATCAAGTTTTCAGCAAAGATTATGAACTAACCATATTCACAATAAGACTTAGGTCTCATATTTAGTCATATCAATGGCATAATTAACTAGCGAGCAATAATAATAAATCTCGGATGACAACACTTTCTCAAAACAATCATAATATGATATAACAAGATGTTATCTCGCTAGCCCTTTCTGAGACCGCAAAACATAAATACAAAGCACCTCTGAAGATCAAGGACTGACTAAACATTGTAATTCATGGTAAAAGAGATCCAGTCATAGTCATACTCAATGTAAATTAATGGTAATTGATGCAAATGACAGCGGTGCTCTCGAACTGGTGCTTCTTAATAAGAGGATGACGACTCAACATAAAAGTAAATAGATAGGCCCTTCGCAGAGGGAAGCAGGGATTTGTAGAGGTGCCAGAGCTCAATTTTTGGAAATAGAGATAAATAATATTTTGAGCGGCATACTTTCATTGTCAACATAACAACCGAGAGATCTCGATATCTTCCATGCTACAGACATTATAGGCGGTTCCCAAGCAGAATGGTAAAGTTTATACTCCCCCGCCACCAACAAGCATCAATCCATGGCTTGCCCGAAACAACGGGTGCCTCCAACTAACAACAATCCCGGGGGAGTTTTGTTTGCAATTATTTTCATTTGATTTGAGCATGGGACTGGGCATCCCGGTGACCAGCCATTTTCTCGTGAGTGGGGAGCGGAGTCCACTCCTCTTGAGAATAACCCGCCTAGCATGGAAGATACAGACAACCCTAGTTGATACATGACCTATTCGAGCATACAAAACAGAATTTCATTTGAAGGTTTAGAGTTTGGCACATGCAAATTTACTTGGAATGACAGGTAGATACCGCATATAGGAAGGTATGGTCGACTCATATGGAATAACTTTGGGGTTTATGGAAGTGGATGCACAAGCAGTATTCCCGCTTAGTACAAGTGAAGGCTAGAAAAAGACTGGGAAGCGACCAACTAGAGAGCGACAACAGTCATGAACATGCATTAAAATTAATAAACATTGAGTGCAAGCATGAGTAGGATATAATCCACCATGAACATAAATATCATGGAGGCTATGTTGATTTTGTTTCAACTACATGTGTGATCATGTGCCAAGTCAAGCCACTTGAATCATTCAAAGGAGGATACCACCCTATCATACCACATCACAACCATTTTAATAGCATGTTGGCACGCAAGGTAAACCATTATAAACTCCTAGCTCATTAAGCATGGCATACGCAACTATAATCACTAATTGTCATTGCAAGCATGTTTATTCATAATAGGCTGAATCAGGAACGATGAACTAATCATATTTACAAAAACAAGAGAGGTCGAGTTCATACCAGCTTCTCTTATCTCAATCAGTCCATCATATATCGTCATTATTGCCCTTCACTTGCACGACCGAACGGTGTGTATAATAATAATAGTGCACGTGCATTGGACTAAGCTGGAATCTGCGAGCATTTAATTCAAAGGAGAAGACAAGGTAATATGGGATGTGGGTTAAATCAACAATAATGCAAATAAGAGCCACTTCAACAGTTTCATTATGGTCTTCTCCTCTCGACCCCCAAAGAAAAGAAAAAGAAATAAAACCATTTACACGGGAAAACTCCCAACAAGCAAAAGAAGAACGAGAAATCTTTTTGGGTTTTCTTTTAATTACTACTACTACAGGCATGGAAAGTAAACTAGCTAAAAACTACAACTAATTTTTTTTTTGGTTTTTCTTAAGGTTTTTCAAACACACAAGAAGAAAGCGAGAAAAAGAAAATAAACTAGCATGGGTATTACAATGAAAAAGTAAGAGCACCGACGACTAGAATGAGTGTGTGAACATGAATGTAATGTCGGTGAGAAATATGTACTCCCCCAAGCTTAGGCTTTTGGCCTAAGTTGGTCTATGCCCATGGATCAAAGTGGTCCTCTCCAGTGTACTGAGGAGGGTCCTCGGGGTGCCACTGGTTGGCGAGCTCCTCCGGATTCCACTGATAAACCGACTGCCGATAAGGGTCAGGAGATGGCTCAGGCTCAGGCTCTGGGGATCGTGTTCGCTCCCAATATGCATAAATGTCCTTGGGCAGGATGATGTACATGCCTGAATAAATATCAAACAAAGAAGGTGCAGGCAGGGTAATAATCTAACAAGTCTTTTCACCGAATACCAGGTTATAAATGAGTCTCCTCTCCTTATCATCACAGATAAAATCATGTGCTACCATACTTTTATAGTCTAAGAAAATAGGGGGCAGCAACATTTCTTCTTTCTCATAGTGTCTAATAGGTATCTCAAAATATTTAGCAAGACGCGAAGCAAAGATACGTCCAAAAATGGGGCCTTTGTACGGTTTAGACTCAACCGTTTAGCAACCATAGCACCCAAACTGAAAGTTCTATCACTGAATAAAGCATGGCGCAAAATGGCGAGGTCAGGAGCACTGAGGCCCCCACTGTTCCCGCGGCCAATTAAACATCTACTAGCAAATATTGCGAAGTAACGTAAGACAGGAAAATGTATGCTAGTAGTTCTTGCTTCTGACACTTTTCTCGTTTCCCCTACAGCAATCATATCAATAAAACCTGCCACATCCCTTGGATGTGGTTCCTCGACACTGCCCTCAAAGGGCAACTTGCAAACCCCACAAAAGTCATAAAGTGACATCTCCTTATACTCATCATATAAATAAAAATCCCCCGAAGGTGGTGATCTCCTAGCATGGAAATGAAAATTTTTCACCAAAATATTAGTGAGTAGGAGATACTGATCAAGCTGGTCGTGGAGGAAGTCGGTGAGGCCTGCATTCTCAGCCAAATAATAAAAATCATCATGAATCCCGGCTGCTGTCAAGAACTCGTCACAAGGCCATTCACACGGCCGAACCTCTGCGGTGCGAGGGAGATTATATTTGGGCTTCTTATCTTCTTCACTTTGCTTATCCTTCGAGCATCGGCTCGAAGAGCCCCTCAAAAATCTCTTCATTATTTTCTGCAAATTTCTGAAATTTTTAGTAACTCAAAATAAAAGTGAACCAAACTTAACAAAATTGATAGCAACTACTCCCACAAGTGCCTAGAGATTATATCATGCATTATAACTACTTGGGACCATATAAATTTGACATGCAAGCTGAAGAACAGGGTCACCTAGGCAGAAAATTTTGCAATGAATAAAGCACTAGAACAAAAACTAATTGGACCATTGGAGAAGTCACATACCGAAGAACAATCCCCCAAAGCAGTTTTGTGAGTGGAGCTTTGAGCAAGGAGATCGAAAATCGCAGCAAGATGAGCTAGAACTCGTGCTTGAGCTGGTTGGTGATTTTTTTGGGAGGAAGGAGTGTGTGGTGGCTGGAATAAGTGGAGGGGAGCCACCATGGGCCCACGAGGCAGGGGGCGCGCCCAGGGGGGTGGGCGCGCCCTGGACCCTCATGGCCAGGTGCTTGCTCCCCCTGCTGTGTTCTCAGTGACAGATATTCTCAAATATTCCAGAAAAAATCATATTTCAATTTCAGGGCATTTGGAGAACTTTTATTTTCGGGGTATTTTTTATTACACGGATAATTCAGAAAACAGACAAAAAATACTAATTTTACTTTATTTAATCTAAATAACAGAAAGTAAAAGGAGGGTACAGAGAGTTGTGCTTTGTAACTTCATCCATCTCATGATCATCAAAAGGAATCCACTAACAAGGTTGATCAAGTCTGTTAACAAACTCATTCCGAATCGCATGAAAGCGGAGAATTTTCGAATAGCACTATGTTACCTCAACGGGAATATGCACATCCCCAACAATAAGAATATCATATTTCTTCTTGACAGTAGGAAGAGGAAATTAAAAACCTCCAATAACAATTGATGAATTTTTCCAATAGAGTTGATATTGTGGACTTGAGGTTGTTTCCTCAGAAAGTGTACCGTATGCTCATTACCATTAACATGAAAAGTGACATTGCCTTTGTTGCAATCAATAACAGCCCCTGCAGTATTCAAAAAGGGTCTACCAAGAATAATAGACATGCTATCATCTCGGGGATATCAAGAATAACAAAGTCTGTTAGGATAGTAACGTTTGCAACCACAATAGGCACATCCTCACAAATACCGACAGGTATAGCAATTGATTTATCGGCCATTTGCAAGGATATTTCAGTAGGTGTCAACTTATTCAAATCAAGTCTATGATATAAAGAGAGAGGCATAACACTAACACCGGCTCCAAGATCACATAAAGAAGTTCTAACATAGTTTCTTTTAATGGAGCATGGTATAGTTGGTATTCCTAGATCTCCTAGTTTCTTTGGTATTCCACCTTTAAAAGTATAATTAGCAAGCATGGTGGAAATTTCAGCTTCCGGTATCTTTCTTTTATTTGTGACAATATCTTTCATGTACTTAGCATAAGGATTCATTTTAAGCATATCAGTCAAACGCATACGCAAAAATATAGGTCTAATCATTTCAGCAAAGCGCTCAAAATCCTCATCATCCTTTTTCTTCGATGGTTTGGAAAGAAAAGGCATGGGTTTCTGAACCCATGGTTCTCTTTCTTTACCATGCTTCCTAGCAATGAAGTCTCTTTTATCATAACGTTGATTCTTTGATTGTGGGTTATCAAGATCAACAACAGGTTCAATTTCTACATCATTGTTATTACTAGGTTGAGCATCAACATGAACATCATTATTAACATTATCACTAGGTTCATGTTCATTACCAGATTGTGTTTCAGCATCAGAAATAGAACTATCATTGGGATTCTCAGGTGTGTCAACAATAGGTTCACTAGAAGCATGCAAAGTCCTATCATTTTTCTTTTTCTTCTTCTTAGAAGGACTAGGTGCATCTACATTAGTTCTCTGAGAATCTTGCTCAATTCTCTTAGGGTGGCCCTCAGGATACAAAGGTTCCTGAGTCATTTTACCCCCTCTAGTCATAACTCTAACAGCATTATCATTCTTCTTACTATTTAATTCATTGAGCAAGTCATTCTAAGCTTTAAGTACTTGTTCAACTTGAGTGGTAACCATAGAAGCATGTTTACTAATGAGTTTAAGTTCACCTTTAAGCTAGACATATAATCACTCAAGTGTTCAATGATATAAGCATTGCGTTTTAATTGTCTACCAAAATAAGCATTGGCTAGCAAACTTAGTAGGCGGGATTTCAGCTTTATCATATCTATAGAGAGAATTTACCTTTACTACCTGTGTCGGGTTATCAAGACCATGTATTTCTTCAACAAGCGGCAAATTAAGACCATGTATTTCTTCAATAGGAGGTAAATTCTTAACATCTTCTACTTTAATACCTTTTTCTTTCATAGATTTCTTTGCCTCTTGCATATCTTCAGGACTTAGAAATAGAATACCCCTTTTCTTTGGAGTTGGCTTAGGAGTTGGTTTAGGAAGTGTCCAATTATTTTCATTAGTCCACATATTATTCAATAGCAATTCAGCTTGATCAACAGTTCTTTCCCTGAAAACGCAACTAGCACAACTATCCAGGTGGTCTCTGGAAGCATCGGTTAGTCCATTATAAAAGATATCAAGTACTTCATTTTTCTTGAGAGGATGATCAGGCAAAGCATTAAGTAATTGGAGAAGCCTCCCCCAAGCTTGTGGGAGACTCTCTTCTTCAATTTGCACAAAATTATATATATCCCTTAAAGGAGCTTGTTTCTTATGAGCAGGGAAATATTTAGCAAAGAAGTAATAAATCATATCCTGGGGACTACGCACACAACCAGGTGTTGGGGAACGTAGTAATTTCAAAAGTTTCCTATGCACACGCAAGATCATGGTGATGCATAGCAACGAGAGGGGAGAGTGTCGTCCACGTATCCTCGTAGACCGTTAAGCGGAAGTGTTATGACAACGCGGTTGATGTAGTCGCACTCTTCACGATCGACCGATCCTCAGTACCGAACGTACGGCACCTCCGTGTTCAGCACACGTTCAGCTCGGTGACGTCCCGCGAACTCACGATCCAGTAGAGCTCGAGGGAGAGTTTTGTCAGCACGACGGCGTGGTGACAATGTTGATGAAGCTACCGACGCGGGGCTTCGCCTAAGCACCGCTACGATATGACCGAGGTGGATTATGGTGGAGGGGGGCACCGCACACGGCTAAAAGATCAATGATCAATTGTTGTGTCTATGGGGTGCCCCCCTCCCCCGTATATAAAGGAGTGGAGGAGGGGGAGGGCCGGCCCTCTCTATGGCGCGCCCTAGGGGAGTCCTACTCCCACCGGGAGTAGGATTCCCCCTTTCCTAGTAGAACTAGGAGCCCTTCCAAGTAGTAGGAGTAGGAGAGAAGGAAAGGGAAAAGAGAAGAGAAGGAAGGAGGGGGCGCCGCCCCTCCCCCTAGTCCAATTCAGACTAAGCCTTGGGGGGCGCGCAGCCTCCCCTCTCTCTTTCCCCTAAAGCCCAATAAGGCCCATATACTCCCCGGCGAATTCCCGTAACTCTCCTGTACTCCAAAAAATACCCGAATCACTCGGAACCATTCCGATATCCGAATATAGTCATCCAATATATCGATCTTTATGTCTCGACCATTTTGAGACTCCTTGTCATGTCCCCGATCTCATCCGAGAGTCCGAACTACCTTCGGTACATCAAAACACATAAACTCATATTACCGATCGTCACCGAACGTTAAGCGTGCGGACCCTACGGGTTCGAGACCTATGTAGACATGACCGAGACTTGTCTCCGGTCAATAACTAATAGCGGAACCTGGATGCTCATATTGGCTCAGACATTTCTACGAAGATCTTTATCGGTCAAACTGCATAACAACATACGTTGTTCCCTTTGTCATCGGTATGTTACTTGCCCGAGATTCGATCGTCGGTATCTCAATACCTAGCTCAATCTCGTTACCAGCAAGTCTCTTTACTCGTTCCGTAATGCATCATCCCGCAACTAACTTATTAGTTGCATTGATTGCAAGGCTTATAGTGATGTGCATTACCGAGAGGGCCCAGAGATACCTCTCCGACAATCGGAGTGACAAATCCTAATCTCGATCTATGCTAACTCAACAAGTACCGTCGGAGACACCTATAGAGCACCTTTATAATCACCCAGTTACGTTGTGACGTTTGGTAGCACACAATGTGTTCCTCCAGTATTCGGGAGTTGCATAATCTCATAGTCATAGGAACATGTATAAGTCATGAAGAAAGCAATAGCAACACACTAAACGATCAAGTGCTAAGCTAACGGAATGGGTCAAGTCAATCACATCATTCTCTAATGATGTGCTCCCGTTAATCAAATGACAACTCATGTCTATGGCAAGGAAACTTAACCATCTTTGATTCAACGAGCAAGTCAAGTAGAGGCATACTAGTGACACTCTGTTTGTCTATGTTTTCACACATGTATCAAATTTCCGGTTAATACAACTCTAGCATGAATAATAAAAATTTATCATGAAAATAAGGAAATAAATAATAACTTTATTATTGCCTCTAGGGCATATTTCCTGCAGTCTCCCACTTGCACTAGAGTCAATAATCTAGTTCACATAGCCATGTGATTTAACACCAATAGTTCACATCACCATGTGATTAACACCCATAGTTTCACATCGTCATGTGACCAACACCCAAAGGGTTTACTAGAGTCAATACTCCAGTTCACATCGCTATGTGATTGACACCCAAAGAGTACTAAGGTGTGATCATGTTTTGCTTGTGAGAGAAGTTCAGTCAACGGGTCTGCCACATTCAGATCCGTATGTATTTTGCAAATATACTATGTTTTCAATAGTCTGCACGGAGCTACTCAAGCTAATTGCTCCCACTTTCAATATGTATCCAGATTGAGACTTAGAGTCATCCGGATTGGTGAAAAAACTTGCATCGACGTAATCCTTTACGACGAACCTTTTTGTCATCTCCATAATCGAGAAACATATCCTTATTCCACTAAGGATAATTTTGACAACTGTCTAGTGATCTACTCCTAGATCACTATTGTACTCCCTTGCCTAACTCAGTAGATCTGGTACACAGCATGGCATATTTTATAGAACCTATGGCTGAGGCATAGGGAATGACTTTCATTCTCTTTCTATCTTCTGCCGTGGTCGGGCTTTGAGTCTTACTCAATTTCACACCTTGTAACACAAGCAAGAACTCCTTCTTTGACTGTTCCATTTTGAACCGCTTTAAAATCTTGTCAAGGCATGTACTCATTGAAAAAACTTATCAAGCGTCTTGATCTATCTCTATAGATCTTGATGCTCAATATGTAAGCAGCTTCACCGAGGTCTTTCTTTGAAAAACTCCTTTCAAATACTCCTTTATGCTTTCCAGAAAATTCTACATTATTTCCGATCAACAATATGTCATTCACATATATTTACCAGAAATGTTGTAGTGCTCCCACTCACTTTCTTATAAATACAGGCTTCACCGCAGTCTGTATAAAAATATATGCTTTGATCAACTCATCAAAGCGTATATTCCAACTCCGAGATGCTTGCACCAGTCCATAGATGGATCGCTGGAGCTTGCACATTTGGTTAGCACCTTTAGGATCGACAAAACCTTCTGGTTGCATCATATACAACTCTTGTTTAAGAAATCCATTAAGGAATGTAGTTTTGACATCCATTTGCCAGATTTCATAAAATGTGGCAATTTGCTAACATGATTCGGACAGACTTAAGCATCGCTACGAGTGAGAAAATCTCATCGTACTCAACACCTTGAACTTTGTCAAAACCTTTTCCGACAAGTCTAGCTTTGTAGATAGTAACACTACTATCAGCGTCCGTCTTCCTCTTGAAGATCCATTTATTTTCTATGGCTTGCCGATCATCGGGCAAGTCAACCAAAGTCCACACTTTGTTCTCATACATGGATCCCATCTCAGATTTCATGGCCTCAAGCCATTTTGCGGAATCTTGGCTCATCATCGCTTCCTCATAGTTCATAGGTTTGTCATGGTCAAGTAACATGACCTCCAGAACAGGATTACCGTACCACTCTGGTGCGGATCTCACTCTGGTTGACCTATGAGGTTCGGTAGTAACTTGATCTGAAGTTGCATGATCATCATCATTAGCTTCCTCACTAATTGGTGTAGGAGTCAGAGGAACAGATTTATGTGATGAACTACTTTCCAATAAGGGACCAGGTACAGTTACCTCATCAAGTTCTACTTTCCTCCCACTCACTTCTTTCGAGAGAAACTCCTTCTCTAGAAAGGATCCAGTCTTAGCAGCAAATGTCTTGCCTTCGGATCTGTGATAGAAGTTGTACCCAACTGTGTCCTTTGGGTATCCTATGAAGACACATTTCTCCGATTTGGGTTTGAGTTTATCAGGATGAAACTTTTTTCACATAAGCATCGCAACCCCAAACTTTAAGAAACGACAACTTTGGTTTCTTGCCAAACCACAGTTCATATGGTGTCATCTCAACGGATTTAGATGGTGCCCAATTTAACGTGAATGCAGCTGTCTCTAATGCATAAACCCAAAACGATAGTGGTAAGTCGGTAAGAGACATCATAGATTGCACCATATCTAATAAAGTACGGTTACGATGTTCAGACACACCATTACGCTGTGGTGTTCCAGGTGGCGTGAGTTGCGAAACTATTTCGCATTGTTTCAAATGAAGACGAAACTCGTAACTCAAATATTCTCCTCCACGACCAGATCGTAGAAACTTTTTTTTCTTGTTACGATGATTTTCCACTTCACTCTGAAATTATACGAACTTTTCAAATGTTTCAGACTTTTGTTTCATCAAGTAGATATACCCATATCTGCTCAAATCATCTGTGAAGGTCAGAAAATAACGATACCTGCCGCGAGCCTCAACACTCATCGGATCACATACATCAGTATGTATTATTTCCAATAAGTCAGTTGCTCGCTCCATTGTTCCGGGGAACGGAGTCTTAGTCATCTTGCCCATAAGGCATGGTTCGCAAGCATCAAGTGATTCCAAAATTCCATCAGCATGGAGTTTCTTCATGCGCTTTACACCAATATGACCTAAACGGCAGTGCCACAATAAGTTGCATTATCATTATTAACTTTGCATCTTTTGGCTTCAATATTATGAATATGTGTATCACTACGATCGAGATCGAACGAACCATTTTCATTGGGTGTATGACCACAGAAGGTTTTATTCATGTAAACAGAACAAGAATTATTCTCTAACTTAAATGAATAACCGTATTGCAATAAACATGATCAAATCATATTCATGCTCAACGCGAACACCAAATAACATTTATTTAGGTTTAACACTAATCCCGAAAGTATAGGGAGTGTGCGATGATGATCATATCAATTCTTGGAACCACTTCCAACACACATCGTCACTTCACCCTTAACTAGTCTCTATTCATTCTGCAGCTCCCATTTCGAGTTACTACTCTTAGCAACTGAACCATTATCAAATACCGAGGGGTTGCTATAAACACTAGTAAAGTATACATCAATAACATGTATATCAAATATACCTTTGTTCACTTTGCCATCCTTCTTATCCGCCGAATGCTTGGGGTAGTTCCGCTTCCAGTGACCAATCCCTTTGCAGTAGAAGCACTTAGTCTCAGGCTTAGGTCCAGACTTGGGCTTCTTCACTTGAGCAGCAACTTGCTTGCTGTTCTTCTTGAAGTTCCCCTTCCTCCCATTGCCCTTTTTCTTGAAACTAGTGGTCTTTTCAACCATCAACACTTGATGCTTTTCTTGATTTCTACCTTCGTCGATTTCAGCATCACGAAGAGCTTGGGAATCGTTTCCGTTATCCCTTGCATATTATAGTTCATCACGAAATTCTAGTAACTTGGTGATAGTGACTAGAGAACTCTATCAATCACTATCTTATCTGGAAGATTAACTCCCACTTGATTCAAGTGATTGTAGTATTCAGACATTCTGAGCACATGCTCACTAGCTGAGCAATTCTCCTCCTTCTTGTAGGCAAAGTACTATCAGAGGTCTCATACCTCTCGACACGGGCATGAGTATGAAATACCAATTTCAACTCTTGGAACATCTCATATGCTCCGTGGTGTTCAAAACGTCTTTGAAGCCCCGATTCTAAGCCGTAAAGCATGGTGCACTAAAATATCAAGTAGTCATCATATCGAGCTTGCCAAACGTTCATAACGTCTGCATTTGCTCCTGCAATCGGTCTGTCACCTAGCGGTGCATCAAGGACATAATTCTTCTGTGCAGCAACGAGGGTAATCCTCAGATCACAGATCCAATCCGCATCATTGCTACTGACATCTTTCAACTTAGTTTTCTCTCGGAACATATCAAAAATAAAACAGGGGAGCAAAACGCGAGCTATAGATCTACAACATAGATATGCTAATACTACCAGGACTAAGCTCATGATAAATTGAAGTTCAATTAATCATATTACTTAAGAACTCCCACTTAGAGAGACATCCCTCTAATCATCTAAGTGATCACGTGATCCAAATCAACTAAACCATAACCGATCATCACGTGAGATGGAGTAGTTTTTCAATGGTGAACATCACTATGTTGATCATATCTACTATATGATTCACGCTCGACCTTTCGGTCTCAGTGTTCCGAGGCCGTATCTGCATATGCTAGGCTCGTCAAGTTTAACCTGAGTATTCTGCGTGTGTAAAACTGTCTTACACCCGTTGTAGATGAATGTTGAGCTTATCACACCCGATCATCACGTGGTGTCTCGGCACGATGAACTTTGGCAACGGTGCATACTCAGGGAGAACACTTTTATCTTGAAATTTAGTGAGAGGTCATCTTATAATGCTACCGTCAATCAAAGCAGAATAAGATGCATAAAGGATAAACATCACATGCAATCAATATAAGTGACATGATATGGCCATCATCATCTTGTGCCTTTGATCTCCACCTCCAAAGCACCGTCATGATCACCATTGTCACCGGCGCGACACCTTGATCTCCATCGTAGCATCGTTGTCGTCCCGCCAACTATTGCTTCTACGACTATCGCTGCCGCTTAGTGATAAAGTAAAGCAATTACAGGGCCAAAAAAAAGAAAGGCCATATAAAAAAAGAGAAGGCCCAAAAAAATGAGAGAAAAAGAGAGAAGGGACAAGGGACAATGCTACTATCCTTTTTCCACACTTGTGCTTCAAAGTAGCACCATGATCTTCATGATAGAGAGTCTCTATGATATCACTTTCATATACTAGTGGGAATTTTTCATTACAGAACTTGGCTTGTATATTCCAATGATGGGCTTCCTCAAAATGCCCTAGGTCTTCATGAGCAAGCGAGTTGGATGCACACCCACTTAGTTTCTTTTGTTGAGCTTTCATATACTTATAGCTCTAGTGCATCCGTTGCATGGCAATCCCTACTCACTCACATTGATATCTATTAATGGGCATCTCCATAGCCCGTTGATACGCCTAGTTGATGTGAGAATATCTTCTCCTTTTTTGTCTTCTCCACAACCACCATTCTATTCCACATATAGTGCTATGTCCATGGCTCACGCTCATGTATTGCGTGAAGATTGAAAAAGTTTGAGAACACCAAAAGTATGAAACAATTGCTTGGCCTGTCATCGGGGTTGTGCATGATTTAAATATTTTGTGTGGTGAAGATAGAGCATACCCAGACTATATGATTTTGTAGGGATAACTTTCTTTGGCCATGTTATTTTGAGAAGACATAATTGCTTAGTTAGTATGCTTGAAGTATTATTATTTTTATGTCAATATTAAACTTTTAGCTTAAATCTTTCGGATCTGAATATTCATACCACAAATAAGAGAATTACATTGAAAATTATGCTAAGTAGCATTCCACATCAAAAATTCTGTTTTTTATCATTTACCTTCTCGAGGACGAGCAGGAATTAAGCTTGGGGATGCTTGATATGTCTCCAACGTATCTATAATTTTTGATTGTTCCATGCTATATGATATTCTGTTTTGGATGTTTAATGGGCTTTATTATACACTTTTATATTATTTTTGGGACTAACCTATTAACCGGAGGCCCAGCCTAAATTGCTATTTTTTGCCTATTTAAGTGTTTCGAAGGAAAAGGATATCAAACGGAGTCCAAACGGAATGAAACATTCGGGAACGTGATTTTTGGAACAAACGTGATCCAGAGGACTTGGAGTCTACGTAAAGCAATCAACAAGGAAGGCACGAGGCAGGGGGCGCGCCTACCCCCCTGGGCGCGCCCTCCACCCTCGTGGGCCCCTCATTGCTCCGCCAACGTACTTCTTCCTCCTATATATACCCATATACCCTGGAAACATCATATACGGAGCCAAAACCCTATTTCCACCGCCGCAACCTTCTGTACCCGTGAGATCCCATCTTGGGGCCTTTTCCGGCGCTCCGCCGGAGGGGGCATTGATCACGGAGGGCTTCTACATCAACACCATAGCCTCTCCGATGATGTGTGAGTAGTTTACCTCAGACCTTCGGGTCCATAGTTATTAGCTAGATGGCTTCTTCTCTCTCTTTGGATCCCAATACAAAGTTCTCCTCAATCTTCTTGGAGATCTATTCGATGTAATCTTCTTTTGCGGTGTGTTTGTCGAGATCCGATGAATTGTGGGTTTATGATCAAGTTTATCTATGAACAATATTTGAATCTCCTCTGAATTCTTTTATGTATGATTGGTTATCTTTGCAAGTCTCTTCAAATTATCAGTTTGGTTTGGCCTACTAGATTGATCTTTCTTGCAATGGGAGAAATGCTTAGCTTTGGGTTCAATCTTGCGGTGTCCTTTCCCAGTGACAGCAGAGGCAGCAAGGCAAGTATTGTATTGTTGCTATCGAGGATAAAAAGATGGGGTTTATATCATATTGCATGAGTTTATCCCTCTACATCATGTCATCTTGCTTAAAGAATTACTCTGTTCTTATGAACTTAATACTCTAGATGCATGCTGGATAGCGGTCGATGTGTGGAGTAATAGTAGTAGATGCAGAATCGTTTCGGTCTACTTGTCACGGACGTGATGCCTATATACATGATCATACCTAGATATTCTCATAACTATGCTCAATTCTATCAATTGCTCGATAGTAATTCGTTTACCCACCGTAATACTTATGCTCTTGAGAGAAGCCACTAGTGAAACCTATGGCCCCTGGGTCTATTTTCCATCATATTAATCTTCCAACACTTAGCTATTTTTATTGCCATTTATTTTACTTTGCATCTTTATTTCTCTTTATCATAAAAATACCAAAAATGTTATCTTATCATATCTATCAGATCTCACTCTCGTAAGTGACCGTGAAGGGATTGACAACCCCTTTATTGCGTTGGTTGTGAGGTTCTTATTTGTTTGTGTAGGTGTGTGGGACTCGAGCGTGGTCTCCTACTGGATTGATACCTTGGTTCTCAAAAACTGAGGGAAATACTTACGCTACTTTACTGCATCACCCTTTCCTCTTCAAGGAAAAACTAACGCAGTGCTCAAGAGGTAGCAAGAAGGATTTCTGGCGCCGTTGCCGGGGAGATTCGCGCCAAGTCAAGTCAAGATTTGACTCCCAGCAACGAGCCATTTCTGGCACCATTGCCGGGGAGTGTACGCACAAGTCAAGACACACCAAGTACCCATCACAAACTCTTGCCCCTCGCACTACATTATTTGCCATTTGCCTCTCGTTTTCCTCTCCCCCACTTCACCCTTGTCGTTTTATTCGCCCTCTCTTTTCCGTTCACCTCTTTTTCGCTTGCTTCTTGCTTGCTCGTGTGTTGGATTGCTTGCTTGTCACGATGGCTCAAGACAATACTAAATTGTGTGACTTTACTAATACCAACAACAATGATTTTCTTAGCACTCCGATTGCTCCTCTTACCGATGCTGAATCTTGTGAAATTAATGCTGCTTTGCTGAATCTTGTCATGAAAGATCGCCGGCCTTCCTAGTGAAGATGCCGCTACCCATCTAAATAGCTTTGTTGATTTGTGTGATATGCAAAAGAAGAAATATGTGGACAATGATATTGTTAAATTGAAGCTATTTCCTTTTTCTCTTAGAGATCATGCTAACCTTCGTTTTCGTCTTTGCCTAAAAATAGTATTGACTCTTGGAATAATTGCAAAGATGCTTTTATCTCTAAGTATTTTCCTCCTGCTAAAATCATCTCTCTTAGAAACTATATCATGAATTTTAAGCAACTTGATCATGAACATGTTGCACAAGCTTGGGAGAGGATGAAATTAATGATACGTAATTGCCCTACACATGGTTTGAATCTTTGGATGATTATACAAAAAATTTATGCCGGATTGAATTTTGCTTCTAGAAATCTTTTAGATTCGGCCGCAGGCGGCACTTTTATGGAAATCACTTTAGGAGATGCTACTAAACTCCTAGACAACATTATGGTTAATTATTCTCAATGGCACACCGAAAGATCTACTAGTAAAAAAGTGCATGCGATAGAAGAAATTAATGTTTTGAGTGGAAAGATGGATGAACTTATGAAATTGTTTGCTAATAAGAGTGTTTCCTCTGATCCTAATGATGTGCCTTTGTCTACCTTGATTGAGAATAATAATGAATCTATGCATGTGAATTTTGTTGGTAGGAATAATTTTGGTAACAACGCGTATAGAGGAAACTTTAATCCTAGGCCGTTCCCTAGTAATTCCTCTAATAATTATGGTAATTACTACAACAATTCTTATGGAAATTTAATAAGGTGCCCTCTGAATTTGAGACTAGTGTTAAGGAGTTTATGAATTCGCAAAAGAATTTCAATGCTTTGCTTGAAGGAAAATTGCTTAAGGTTGATGAATTGGCTAGGAACGTTGATAGAATTTCTCTTGATGTTGATTCTTTGAAACTTAGATCTATTCCACCTAAGCATGATATCAATGAGTCTCTCGAAGCCATGTGAATTTCCATTGATGAGAGCAAACAAAGAACCGCTAGGATGCGTGCTAAGAAAGATTGCTTTGTGAAAGCGTGTTCTTCTAGTTTCTATGAAAATAAAGATGAAGATCTAAAAGTTATTGATGTGTCTCCTATTAAATCTTTGTTTTGCAATATGAATCTTGATAATGATGGGACTAGAGATGAGTCACCTTTACCTAGAAGGCGTCTCAAAAATTCGGAGTTTTTAGATCTTGATGCAAAAATTGGTAAAAGTGGGATTGAAGAGGTCAAAACTTTAGATATTAATGAACCCACTATTTTGGATTTCAAGGAATTTAATTATGATGACTGCTCTTTGATAGATTGTATTTCCTTGTTGCAATCCGTGCTAAATTCTCCTCATGTTTATAGTCAAAATAAAGCTTTTACCAAACATATCGTTGATGCTTTGATGCAATCTTATGAAGAAAAACTTGAGTTGGAAGTTTCTATCCCTAGAAAAATTTATGATGAGTGGGAACCTTCTATTAAATTTAGAATTAAAGATCATGAATGCTATGCTTTGTGTGATTTGGGTGCTAGTGTTTCAACAATTCCAAAAACTTTATGTGATTTGTTAGGTTTCCGTGAATTTGATGATTGTTCTCTAAACTTGCACCTTGCGGATTCCACTATTAAGAAACCTATGGGAAGAATTAATGATGTTCTTATTGTTGCAAATAGGAACTATGTGCCCGTAGATTTTATTGTTCTTGACATAGATTGCAATCCTTCATGTCCTATTATTCTTGGTAGACCTTTCCATAGAACGATTGGTCCAATTATTGATATGAAGGAAGGGAATATTAGATTCCAATTTCCATTAAGGAAAGGTATGGAACACTTTCCTAGAAAGAAAATAAAATTACCATATGAATCTATTATGAGAGCTACTTATAGATTGCCTACCAAAGATGGCAATACCTAGATCTATCCTTGCTTTTATGCCTAGCTAAGGGCGTTAAACGATAGCGCTTGTTGCGAGGCAACCCAATTTTATTTTAGTTTTTTTTTGCTTTTTTCTTATGTTTAGGAATAAATATTTGATCTAGCCTCTGGTTAGATTTGTTTTTATGTTTTAATTAGTGTTTGTGCCAAGTTAAACCTATAGGATCTTCTTGGATGATAGTTATTTGATCTTGCTGAAAATTCCAGAAACTTTCTGTTCACGAAAACAATTGTTAAAAATCACCAGAACTTGATAAAATATTGATTCCAATTGCAGTAGATCAATAAACAAATTTTCTAGGTCGTCCTATTTTGGTAGAATTTTTTGAGTTCCAGAAGTTTTCGTTAGTTACAGATTACTACAGACTGTTCTGTTTTTGACAGATTCTGTTTTTCGCGTGTTGTTTGCTTATTTTGATGAATCTATGGCTAGTAAAAGAGTTTATAAACCATAGAGAAGTTGGAATACAGTAGGTTTAACACCAATATAAATAAAGAATGAGTTGAATACAGTACCTTGAAGTGGTGTTTTGTTTTCTTTCGCTAACGGAGCTCACGAGATTTTCTGTTGAGTTTTGTGTTGTGAAGTTTTCAAGTTTTGGGTAAAGATTTGATGGATTATGGAACAAGGAGTGGCAAGAGCCTAAGCTTGGGGATGCCCATGGCACCCCAAGGTAATCTAAGGACACCAAAAAGCCAAAGCTTGGGGATGCCCCGGAAGGCATCCCCTCTTTGGTCTTCGTCCATCTGTAACTTTACTTGGAGCTATATTTTTATTCACCACATGATATGTGTTTTGCTTGGAGCATCTTGTATGGTTTGAGTCTTTGATTTTTGGTTTACCACAATCATCCTTGCTGTACACACCTTTTGAGAGAGACACACATGATTCGGAATTTATTAGAATACTCTATGTGCTTCACTTATATCTTTTGAGCTATATAGTTTTTGCTCTAGTGCTTCACTTATATCTTTTAGAGCACGGTGGTGGATTTGTTTTATAGAAACTATTTTTCTCTCATGCTTCACTTATATTATCGTGAGAGTCCTACATAACAGCATGGTAATTTGCTTTAATCATAAAAATTAGTCCTAATATAATAGGCATCCAAGATTAGTAAAAAAACATTCTTATGAGTGTGTTGGATACTATGAGAAGTTTGATGCTTGATAATTGTTTTGAGATATGAAGATGGTGATATTAGAGTCATGCTAGTTGAGTGGTTATGAATTTGAGGAATACTTGTGTTAAAGTTTGTGATTCCCGTAGCATGCACGTACGGTGAACCGTTATGTGATGAAGTCGGAGCATGATTTATTTATTGATTGTCTTCCTTATGAGTGGCGGTCGGGGACGAGCGATGGTCTTTTCCTACCAATCTATCCCCCTAGGAGCATGCGCGTAATACTTTGCTTTGATAACTTGTAGATTTTTGTAACAAGTATATGAGTTTTTTATGACTAATGTTGAGTCCATGGATTATACGCACTCTCATCCTTCCACCATTGCTAGCCTCTCTAATACCGCGCACTTTTCGCCGGTATCATACACCCACCATATACCTTTCTCAAAACAGCCACCATACCTACCTATCATGGCATTTCCATAGCCATTCTGAGATATATTACCGTGCAACTTACCACCGTTTTGTTTACTATGACACGCTTCATCATTGTCATAATTGCTTTGCGTGATCATGTAGTTGACATCGTGTTTGTGGCAAAGCCACCGTTCATGATTCTTTCATACATGTCACTCTTGATTCATTGCATATCTCGGTACACCGCCGGAGGCATTCACATAGAGTCATATTTTGTTCTAAGTATTGAGTTGTAATTCTTGAGTTGTAAGAAAATAAAAGTGTGATGATCATCATTATTAGAGCATTGTCCCAAGTGAGGAAAGGATGATGGAGACTATGATTCCCCCACAAGTCGGGATGAGACTCCGGACGAAAAAAAGGCCATATAAAGAAAGAGAAGGCCCAAAAAAATGAGAGAAAAAGAGAGAAGGAACAATGCTACTATCCTTTTTCCACACTTGTGCTTCAAAGTAGCACCATGATCTTGATAGAGAGTCTCCTATGATATCACTTTCATATACTAGTGGGAATTTTTCATTATAGAACTTGGCTTGTATATTCCAATGATGGGCTTCCTCAAAATGCCCTAGGTCTTCATGAGCAAGCGAGTTGGATGCACACCTACTTAGTTTCTTTTGTTGAGCTTTCATATACTTATAGCTCTAGGGCATCCGTTGCATGGCAATCCCTACTCACTCACATTGATATCTATTAATGGGCATCTCCATAGCCGTTGATACGCCTAGTTGATGTGAGAATATCTTCTCCTTTTTTGTCTTCTCCACAACCACCATTCTATTCCACATATAGTGCTATGTCCATGGCTCACGCTCATGTATTGCGTGAAGATTGAAGAAGTTTGAGAACACCAAAAGTATGAAACAATTGCTTGGCTTGTCATCGGGGATGTGCATGATTTAAATATTTTGTGTGGTGAAGATAGACCATAGCCAGACTATATGATTTTGTAGGGATAACTTTCTTTGGCCATCTTATTTTGAGAAGACATAATTGCTTAGTTAGTATGCTTGAAGTATTATTATTTTTATGTCAATATTAAAATTTTATTTTGAATCTTTCGGATCTGAATATTCATACCACAAATAAGAGAATTACATCGAAAATTATGCTAAGTAGCATTCCACATAAAAAATTCTGTTTTTATCATTTACCTACTCGAGGACGAGCAGGAATTAAGCTTGGGGATGCTTGATACGTCTTCAACGTATCTATAATTTTTTATTGTTCCATGCTATATTATATTCTGTTTTGGATGTTTAATGGGCTTTATTATACACTTTTATATTATTTTTGGGACTAACCTATTAACCGGAGGCCCAACCCAAATTGCTGTTTTTTTGCCTATTTCAGTGTTTCGAAGGAAAAGGATATCAAACGGAGTCCAAATGGAATGAAACCTTCGGGAACGTGATTTTCGGAACAAACTTGATCCAGAGGACTTGGAGTCTACGTAAAGCAATCAACGAGGAAGGCACGAGGCAGGGGGCACGCCTACCCCCCTGGGCGCGCCCTCCACCCTCGTGGGCCCCTCGTTGCTCCACCGACGTACTTCTTCGTCCTATATATACCCATATACCCTGGAAACATCATATACGGAGCCAGAACCCTATTTCCACCGCCGCAACTTTCTGTACCCATGAGATCCCATCTTGGGGCCTTTTCCGGCGCTCCGTCGGAGGGGGCATTGATCACGGAGGGCCTCTACATCAACACCATAGCCTCTCCGATGATGTGTGAGTAGTTTACCTCAGACCTTCGGGTCCATAGTTATTAGCTTGATGGCTTCTTCTCTCTCTTTGGATCTCAATGTAAAGTTCTCATCGATCTTCTTGGAGATCTATTCATGTAATCTTCTTTTGCGGTGTGTTTGTCGAGATCCAATGAATTGTGGGTTTATGATCAAGTTTATCTATGAAAAATATTTGAATCCCCTCTGAGTTCTTTTATGTATGATTGGTTATCTTTGCAAGTCTCTTCGAATTATCAGTTTGCTTTGGCCTACTAGATTGATCTTTCTTGCAATGGGAGAAGTGCTTAGCTTTGGGTTCAATCTTGCGGTGTCCTTTCCCAGTGACAGCAGGGGCGGCAAGGCACGTATTGTATTGTTGCCATCGAGGATAAAAAGATGGGGTTTATATCATATTGCATGAGTTTATCCCTCTACATCAAGTCATCTTGCTTAAAGCATTACTCTGTTCTTATGAACTTAATACTCTAGATGCATGCTGGATAGCGGTCGATGTGTGGAGTAATAGTAGTAGATGCAGAATCGTTTCTTGATATTCTCATAACTATGCCTATATACATGATCATACCTTGATATTCTCATAACTATGCTCAATTCTATCAATTGCTCGACAGTAATTCGTTTACCCTCCGTAATACTTATGCTCTTGAGAGAAGCCACTAGTGAAACCTATGGCCCCGGGGTCTATTTTCCATCATATTAATCTTCCAACACTTAGCTATTTTTATCGCCGTTTATTTTACTTTGCATCTTTATTTCTCTTTATCATAAAAATACCAAAAATATTATCTTATCACATCTATCAGATCTCACTCTCGTAAGTGACCGTGAAGGGATTGACAACCCCTTTATCGCGTTGGTTGCGAGGTTCTTATTTGTTTGTGTAGGTGCATGGGACTCGAGCGTGGTCTCCTACTGGATTGATACCTTGGTTCTCAAAAACTGAGGGAAATACTTACGCTACTTTACTGCATCGCCCTTTCCTCTTCAAGGGAAAACCAACGAAGTGCTCAAGAGGTAGCATAGAGGCATACTAGTGACAATCTGTTTGTCTATGTATTCACACATGTATCTAGTTTCCGGTTAATACAATTCTAGCATGAATAATAAACATTTATCATGAAATACAGGAAATAAATAATAACTTTATTATTGCCTCTAGGGCATATTTTCTTCACCAGGATCAAGAGAATTAAACCATGTATTAGCATCACCCTTTAATGAGAACGGAAATAATTTAAGGATATAATAGTAGCGAGTTTTCTCATCATTAGTGAATAGGGTAGCTATATCATTTAATTTAGTAAGATGTGCCACAACAGTTTCCGATTCATAGCCATAGAAAGGATCAGATTCAACCAGAGTAATTATCTCAGGATCGACAGAGAAATCATAATCCTTATCAGTAACAAAGATAGGTGAAGTAGCATAGGCAGGATCATATTTCATTCTAGTATTCAGAGATTTTTCTTTCAGCTTAACTAATAATTTCTTAAGATCACTTCTATCATTGCAGGCATGAAAATCTCTAGCAGTTTCTTCATCCATAACATAACCCTCAGGCACAACAGGCAATTCATATCTAGGGGGAGAATCTTCATCATCACTTTCATCAATATTATCTGTTTCAATAATTTCATTCTCTCTAGCCCTAGCAAGTTGTTCGTCAAGAAATTCACCTAGTAGCACGGTAGTATCAAGCATAGAAGTAGTTTCATCATAAGTATCATGCATAGCGGAAGTGGCATCATCTATAACATGTGACATATCAGAATTAATAGCAGAAGCAGGTTTAGGTGTCGCAAGTTTACTCAAAACAGAAGGTGAATGAAGTGCAGAGCTAGATGGCAGTTCCTTACCTCCCCTCGTAGTTGAGGGATAAATTTTGGTTTTCTCGTCTTTCAAGTTCCTCATAGTGACCAGCAGATATAAATCCCAAGTGACTAAAAGAATAGAGCTATGCTCCCCGGCAACGGCGCCAGAAAATAGTCTTGATAACCTACAAGTATAGGGGATCGCAACAGTTTTCGAGGGTAGAGTATTCAACGCAAATTTATTGATTCAACACAAGCGGAGCCAAAGAATATTCTCAAGTATTAGCAGCTGAGTTGTCAATTCAACCACACCTGGATAACTTAATATCTGCAGCAAAGTATTTAGTAGCAAAGTAGTATGGAAGTAACGGTAACAGTGGCAAAAGTAACGATAGCAGTTTTGTAGTAATTGTAACAGTGGCAACGGTAAAGTAACTAAGCGGAGAACAATGTGTGAAAAGCTCGTAGGCATTGGGTCGGTGATGGATAATTATGCCAGGTGCGATTACTCATGCAACAGTTATAACATAGGGTGACACAGAACTAGCTCCAGTTCATCAATGTAATGTAGGCATGTATTCCGAATATAGTCATACGTGCTTATGGAAAAGAACTTGCATGACATCTTTCGTCCTACCCTCCCGTGGCAGCGGGGTCCTATTGGAAACTAAGGGATATTAAGGCCTCCTTTTAATAGAGTACCGGACCAAAGCATTAACACATAGTGAATACATGAACTCCTCAAACTACGGTCATCACCGGGAGTGGTCCCGATTATTGTCACTTCAGGGTTGCCGGATCATAACACAAAGTAGGTGACTATAAACTTGCAAGTTAGGATCAAGAACTCGCATATATTCATGAAAACATAATAGGTTCAGATCTGAAATCATGGCACTCGGGCCCTAGTGACAAGCATTAATCATAGCAAAGTCATAGCAACATCAATCTCAGAACATAGTGGATACTAGGGATCAAACCCTAACAAAACTAACTCGATTACATGATAACTCTCATCCAACCCATCACCGTCCAGCAAGCCTACGATGGAATTACTCACGCACGGCGGTGAGCATCATGAAATTGGTGATGGAGGATGATTGATGATGGCGACGGCGACGGATTCCCCTCTCTGGAGCCCTGAACGGACTCCAGATCAGCCCTCCCGAGAGAGATTAGGGCTTGGCGGCGGCTCCATATCGTAAAATGCGATGAATCCTCGAGGTCGGTGGAGCACCAGGGGGGCCACGAGGCAGGGCGGCGCGCCCGGGGGGGTAGGCGTGCCCCCACCCTCGTGGACAGGGTGTGGGCCCCCTGGCCTTGATTCTTTCGCTAGTATTTTTTATTATTTCCAAAAATAATCTCCGTGAAGTTTCAGGTCATTCCGAGAACTTTTATTTCTGCACAAAAATAACACCATGGCAATTCTGTTGAAAATAGCGTCAGCCCGGGTTAGTTCCATTCAAATCATGCAAGTTAGAGTCCAAAACAAGGGCAAAAGTGTTTGGAAAAGTAGATACGATGGAGACGTATCAATGCGCTATAGAGATAGATACAGAGATAAACTACTAACTATCTCCTAACAGCTTCCTGTGTATTGCTATATGCGCTGGCATGATGGTTGGTTAACACCTCGCTCGTATCCGACCGGCTCGACGGGCCACCCAGCCGGCTTGAATGCCAGATAACTGCTCTGCGGAAGCCATCGGAAGAGTGGTGGAGGAGGAGATTGGGGCAGCGGCGGAGGGTTGTGGTTCTTGCCCGGCGTCTGCCCTCGTTTAAATAGAGGGCGGACGGTAGGAGCTCGGCCGGCGTTGCGTTTAATGCCGGCCCACTCATGAACGGCCGTGTGGTCGGAGTAGGTTTCTCAGCTTCCACGCGGGGTTAATGGGGGTGTATGAATGCGGCGAGGAGGCGTGTTCATCTGGGCGTGCAGCGGGCGGCGCCCTCGGCTGGCGCGCCGCTTCAATGGCGGAGACAGTGAGAGGTCGCGTCGGCCCTGAGCCGTCTTCAATGCGGAGCGGTGCGCTTTACAACGGTACGAATGCGGGCAGCTGGTGCCGGGCGGGAGCGCGCGGTGGAGAGTGAGGTTTTTTTTGGTGGACCAAGGCGGTAGAACCAGGCTTAGGAGCGGTCCGGACGCCAGCAAACCTCTGCCACTTTCGCGGACCGATATAGGTCAGTGTTGGATGGCTTCCACGGTCCGGACGATGGCAGGAGTTTTACGGGTCCGTCTTGGAGATGCTCTTATGATGCAGTGCGTGTGGATACCATGACTCCGCTAGAATTGCTCTTGGAGTCTGTAGAGGCTTTGCGCTATTTTTTCGGCAGGTGCTATACATTTTTTCTAAATGTTACTTCCTCTGTAAACTAATACAAAAAATTAGTGATCTAAAACATCTTATATAAGTTTGCATAGAAATTATAGGCTATCCTCTAAAGACAAATAAGTGTGTACCTTTACAAGTTTTGATTTAGTATATGCTTCTCTGAAAGAAAAAATAAACTGATCTTTGTGCCGATTATCAAGTTTAGACGAGGCTAGCTAGGTTCATGCTCCTAAAGCGAGGATTCCGAGAGCTGTCTCCTTGACACCAGGATGTTCGTCCGCATCACTGCCATCGTCTTTTTCGTCCAAACCCGAATGAGCAATATGGATGTTGCAACTTGTAATGCCGATGGACGATTTTGATCAGTATATGTACGGTGCAGCCAAGAGAGGTTGTACTGTTCAAAGACGTTGTTGATCAATATGTACGGATCTCCCAATCTAATAGGGTGATGCAACTTATCGCGCCGCCTCTGCTCTGTTTTCGTGAGAATTAACTGACGTGGTTTCGATGTGAAGCAACCTAATCTCTCATTTCAACAAAAGATGGTCGTCCTAATGCCTCCCGAGCCTACTAGTTAATATATCATGGTGTCCTTCATTCATGCAAATTAGCTACTCTTTCCATCATCTCAACCTAGCTAGAAATGCAGAAAAGAAACTTGAATGTCTTGCTCATTTTCGCTGTTCTTGTAATGGTTTATATGAATGTTCAAACAAGGAAGAGGAGAGAAACCTATGAAGTGTTCTAGTTGAGAAGTAAATGATACACTTACTGGCACATCTATGCGGTTGGCTCATGTACCCAGTTAGTTGCCAGACTGAAGTGTAGTTGCCCGTCTATCTGCGAACGTAAGTCTAATCGAAGTTAATCAATGCCCAAATAATACTGGCTTCACTTTACTCAAAGGAAAAAGCCTCACCCAAGCCCCGGTCGTCACACTAGGGCAGAGTTAGCACAAGAACTTATTTCTTCAACAAGCAAATGTACTCAATTATTTTCCGAAAACATGGTCATGGAGAAAGTGGAGAGAAAAAAAAACTATTTTCTGTTCCGTATGCCCATCGTAGTCTTCGAAAGATTTGCTTAAAACATCATTCCACAAATGTTTTTGCCAGACCTTAAAGCTACTTTATTGCTTAGGACCCCGTTTTATATACACTGAAGTCCCCTAGCCATCAGTTCAAACAGGCGTATACATTTACAAGTTTTGGTTTAATAAAGCTTCCAAAAAAGGATTTAAGAGCATCGCTAACCAATCCCCTAAAAGAGGGTAGAGTAGTAAAAATTCGGTTTTCCTCCTCTAATCCACACCTAACCTATCCCCATCGCCATTAGAGTAGTGCAACTATTGTTACGAACGCTAGGAGGCAGTGCGACTATTGTTGTTCTTGTAGGTGTAGCAAAAAAGATGGAACAAGCTCGTGAGCATGCACATCGCCAGAAAGTTGACCTTTTAAGCATTTTTTTTCCTCTTTCTGTTATAATCGCACAGATGTTACAAATGGTACACAACTACTAATTTGATACTAATATAGATGTGATACTAGTATCTCCACATTGTTTGCACCTATTTCTGGTGCCAAATCTCTTTTTCCTTTTTTGTTTCTGATGAGGACATGACAACCATTTATACATCCTTAGTCATCAAAGGAGAAACCATAATATTTCTTGTCAAACGTACACATTGCCAAGTGAACGCTAACTTAAGTTTATACTATAATCTTGAACAAGTGGCTGCACTTTCATCTCCTTTGTTGTTGGTTGAACTCAGGTGCAATATCGAAGAAGGCCAAATACATTTCAGTCCGTGCAAAACAATGTTTTATGGACAAGAAACAAAGTTAGGAGTTCATGAAGAAATATGTTGTCTGCTGAAGAAACATTGTTCAAATTCTGACGAAACAATGTTTTGCACGAGTTTGGATATCCCAACTTGCGAAAGGTTCCCAGAACTCGAGTTTTCTGCTGAAGGAAACATTGTCCGACCCCAGTGAACAATGTTTGGTCGAGAATTGCCAACCACCTCCAACGAGAGATTTCCAGAAGCTACCTCATTATGTCTTGAAGCCATTTAGTCAAACCAAAGCCGGTTCTCTTTCACACCTAAGCTGGTTCCAGAAGCTAGTTTGCCTTCACACCTATCCAGGGGGGTTGTCCCGATTATAAATAGGCTAGCTCTTCCCTTCGTTGGGGACTTTTGCCATTTCTGTCAAAGACCAAAGACATAGACTCCTCCTGAGATTGGAGAGTTCTTCTTACCCTTATTCTCGTGATTCCTTGACAAATTGCTCCTAATTCGTGCTTCACGACTAGATCATGTTGTGTGGGTTAGAGTTCGTGGTTTCCCTTGCGGATTGCACCTATCCCATGCTCCACAACTTGAGCGTGGTTGTGTGGGGTAGTATTGCGGGTTGTGGATCAACGAATGTTTGGATTGCAAGCTTCGGTGAGCCTCCTCCTCGTCGGCTCATAATCTCTTATTTTCCATTTTTCGGCTGCTTGCAGCTAGTTATCCCCATCCATTTATCGATCCTACGCCGTGAAGATTGGACCTCCCCTTGTACTCCCTCTTCTCCGAAGATAGGGTCGTATCATCTGGTATTCAGAGCAAGGTTTACACGGTAGGATCTGTATCTTTGTTGCTAGATCTATCCTTTTTAGTTTGGTTTTCCCCATCCTAAAGTCCAAAGCCAAAAGGCCATAAAAAATCCAAGCCTTTGTTGCTGAGATCTAGTTGTTTGCTTTCCTCTTTGTGTTTGCACCAAGTTCTATCCAAAGTTGCTCCTGTTTTTCTTTGAGTCATGTTGTTGGATCTATTGTGCTGCAAAAAAAGTGAGTAAAAAAATAGAGGAAACAAAGAGTGAAATAAAAAGAGCAAAAAAAAAGAGAAGAGAAAGTGTTGAGCAACTGTGCAATCATATTCAGTTTGGTGAGAAATTTCAGAAGTTGAAGTGGCCAGTGTTGCAGCTCAAACGTGGTGCAAGGATCTACAATTTTTTTTCCTGTTCATTTGGTTTGCATCGATTGGATCTCAGCACTAGCCCTCCCTTTTTACCCCACCCAGATCCATCTAGAAACCGTCAGCTTACTTCCTTTCATTCGCCCGTCCACTCCTGATTTGCTACTTCCGCACAGCCGCCAAGGAATCATTAGAATTTGGGTAAGCAAGAAGGTGAGCTGAGTGTTTTCCACATATATTTTTTCTTTTTCCACTTGTTTCCAAGAGTTAACATGACAGGATCCAACTCGAGTGTACATGGAAATCAACATGTGGAAGATGATCTCCCAAAAACTCGCGCATCACTTGGTGATATGATTCAGGAGAGTATAGTTGCAGCTATGCGAAGGATGTTCGGTGGTCATCTTCCTATCGCGGGTACTGGGGATCAACATCAACATAGCCCCGCCGCCTCGCTGGCTGCCGACAACCGGCAACGTCAAGGAAACAACGATCGCCATGTTGGTCGTGGAAGAGCGGCAGGAGCTACTGCCCATGGCGCCCCTGCTGTTGGTGCTGAATGGAGGCGTGGCGACTTTGCTGCCCCCCGTGAGGGTGGGCTGCAAGGAGGAGAAGCTCGCGGGCGAGTCCATGACCCCCGCGGGTTTGCTGCTGATCACCGGCGACGAGCGGCACAAGATGGTGATGCCATTTTTCTTGAAGATCAATCCGAGCATGGTGACGAAGATGAAGGCATGGGGGACTATGAACCCTACTCCCCGCCTCGCCGTGGTGCTGTTTTTGGTCGCAATGGTCATCATTACGACCGTCGTGATCAGGATGACCATGACAACCAAGCGAGAGTGAAGCTACATGTGCCATCATTCACAGGAAAAGAGGATCCAGATGTATATATTGAGTGGGAAGAGAAGTGTGATCAGATCTTTCGGATCCATGGATCTTGCTGTTATGGAGTTCTCTGGTTATGCTCTTACATGGTGGAATCAGCTGCAAGACGATCGGTTGATGTCTGGCAATAATCATATCCGCAGCTGGACTTTGATGAAGGAAGTCATGAGGCGCCGTTTTGTTCCATCATACTATGAGAGGCATCTGTACAAGCCGTTGCAGGGGCTCACTCAAGGTTCCCGCACTGTTGAGGAGTACTATAAAGAGATGGAGGTGCTGCTAATTCGGACAAGAACCCGTGAAAGTGATGAGGCGAAGATGGTAAGATTTTTACATGGGCTGAATGATGAAATATCAGATTTTGTGGAGATGTTTCCTTATGATACATTACAAGATATGGTACATCAAGCTATAAGAGTTGAGAAGAAGAATATGCGTAATGGTCGTACTCGTGCTTTCCAAGGCCGCACCACCACACGCTCATGGCAGCGAGCACAACAGCCATATGGTTCTCAGTTTGAGGGTGCACCACCTAGACACCCACATGCCTCGACGGCTTCCTCACCTGCTATTCGCAATCAAGATAAGAGGTCATCAGCTACAGCAGGAGTATCCTCTACTCCACCTCCAGAAAAGAGTTCTACACGCAGCAGCGACATTCAATGCCACGAGTGCAAAGGAAGAGGTCATATTTCTTCGGAATGTCCAAGCAAAAGAACTATGATCATCAATGAACTAGGTGAATGGGAGTCTGAAAGTGACCCCGAAGGTGGCAATGATGAAGTGGAAGAGGAGCAAGGTTGGGAAGTAGGAGGAACTATTTTATCTCATGAGGAATTTGATGGAGAAGCTTTGGTTGTAGGTCGTTCACTTAATGCCCGGGTTGTGGAGGAGGACAAGGGGCAGCGGCATAATCTTTTCCACACCCGTTGCCTAGTCAACTCAAATATATGTCAAGTGATTGTTGATAGTGGCAGTTGCAACAATATTGCAAGCACAGAGATGGTCGAGAAGCTTCAATTGCAAACAAAACGTCACCCACACCCATACCGCATGCAATGGTTGTGGCGCAATTAAGGTGATTAGGGGCGTGCAAATACCAATTTCAGTTGGGACATATCAAGATGATGTTGAGTGTGATGTGGTGCCTATGCACGCTTGTCACTTGCTTCTTGGACGACCGTGGTTGCATGACCGTGATGTGCAAATCAGCGGGCGTGCAAATCGTTTATGTTTTATCCATAAAGGAGAAAAGTTCACTTGGCTGCCCATGACACCCGAGGAAGTCTATCTTGATGAGATGAAAAGGAAAGGAAAGAAAAAGGGAGAGAGTGATCATACACAACGAGTGAGCCACCAACATAGTGAGGGAGTGTTTCCACAGCCAAATATGACCAAGCCCCGGGAAAAACAGGGATTAGTTATGATGGCTAGGAAAAGGGATGTGCAGGAATTGAGAGAACCTAATGCTCCATTCTTTGTACCCATGTACAAGGAAACTTTATTAGCTGCTAACGACTTACCCTCAACTCTTCCTAGTGTTGTATTGGATCTTTTGCAGGAGTATGGGGATGTGCTTCACAAGGAGGTGCCACCCAGATTGCCGCTGAAGCGAGGCATTGAACACCAAATCGACTTGGTTCTGGGCGCCCCGCTTCCAAAAATTCCACATATTGAGAGTGCTAAGAGGGGTGACTTGAGTGACTCCACCAAATGTGAGGAAGAATGTCCATTTTCCAAAAATCCACATATTGAGAATGATAAGAGAGGTGAGATGAGTGACTCCACCAGATGTGAGGAAGAGTGTTCACTTCCCAAAAGTCCACATAACCAGAGTGATAAGAGAGGTGAGGTGAGTGAGTCCATCAAATGTGAGGATCAGACTGTTCAAAATGAGATTAAAGAGATGGAATATCTCCACCCATGTATACCTCACATTCAACGAGAGAGGATTAGTGAGTTGTGTGAGTCCACCACATATGAGGGTGAGGTAATCCGCCACAAGATTAAAGAAATGAGTGAACCACAACATATTATACCCCACCATCGAAGTGAGAGGAGTAGAGAGTTGTGTGAGTCCACCAAATCTGAGCTTGAGGTGTTTACACACAATATCAAAGAGATGAGTGATCCACCAAATGAAAGGAGAGAAGACTATTCAACTACTAACCATTCACAAAGCTCTCTTTCTTTGAAGTATGTGCAGATGCAAAAATCATACTTAACTGCCCTGCTACAGCGATGGGAGGATGAGATCCATGAACAATTATGGCGCACATGGAGCACCATCAAAGAAACATCATGTGTGGTAAGTGATCTTCAAAAGGGCATGGAAGTACTTGGTAAGGTAAAAGAAAAGAGAACATTCATCCTGAAGCACCCAGAGGTATGCACTTATGAACTCTTGAAGCATTGGCGCGATGAAATCAGAGACAAGATGTTTGGTATATCATCCATCCAACAATACCACTGTGTCCATCTTGAAGGGCTTATAAAAGAGCCAACAAAACTAAAATTTGAACATAATTATTCACCTTTTCCTTTACCAAGACATTTTTTATTGTCCTCATGCTATTATTTTGTAAGCCAAAGGAAGTCCAGGACGACTTCTCTTCAAGAGAGGGAGGCTGATATGAACATGGATGTGCCTGATTACAAATTTGTACTCCATGGAAATGTTAGTTGGAAGGAATTGATGAGTCGAACCAAATATTTGAAGTTCGCAAAGGTGCAAGCTAAACTTATGCATTTGATAAAATCTTTGCATTGCTTCTTTGTACTGATCTATTTTCTTTTGTGTGATGACCAGCTAGAGTCGAGAACGACTTGTTTTCAAGAGAGGGAGGATGACGAGGACATGAAAACCATTAAACCCTTAGAGTCGAGGATGACTCCTTTTCAAGAGGGGGAGGATGATGAGGACATGACAACCATTTATACATCCTTGGTCATCAAAGGAGAAACCATAATATTTCTTGTCAAACGTACACATTGCCAGGTGAACGCAAACTTAAGTTTATACTATAATCTTGAACACATGGCTGCACTTTCATCTCCTTTGTTGTTGGTTGAACTCAGGTGCAATATCAAAGAAGGCCAAACACACTTCAGTCCGTGCAAAACAATGTTTTATGGACAAGAAACAAAGTTAGGAGTTCATGAAGAAATAAGTTGTCTGCTGAAAAAACATTGTTCAAATTCTGACGAAACAATGTTTTGCACGAGTTTGGATATCCCAACTTGCGAAAGGTTCCCAGAACTCGAGTTTTCTGCTGAAGGAAACATTGTTCGACCCGAGTGAACAATGTTTGGTCGGGAACTGCCAACCACCTCCAACGAGAGATTTCCAGAAGCTACCTCATATGTCTTGAAGCCATTTAGTCAAACCAAAGCCGGTTCTCTTTCACACCTAAGCTGGTTCCAGAAGATAGTTTTCCTTCACACCTATCCAGGGGGGTTGTCCCGATTATAAATAGGCTAGATCTTCCCTTCGTTGAGGACTTTTGCCATTTCTATCAAAGACCAAAGTCATAGACTCCTCCTGAGATTGGAGAGCTCTTGTTACCCTTATTCTCGTGATTCCTTGAGAAATTGCTCCTAATTCGTGCTTCACGACTAGATCGTGTTGTGTGGGTTCGAGTTCGTGGTTTCCCTTGCGGATTGCACCTGTCCCGTGCTCCACGACTTGAGCGTGGTTGTGTGGGGTAGTATTGCGGGTTGTAGATCGACGAATGCTCGGATTGCAAGCTTCGGTGAGCCTCCTCCTCGTCGGGTCATAATCTCTTATTTTCCATTTTTCGGCTGCTTGCAGCTAGTTATCCCCATCCATTTATTGATCCTACACCGTGAAGATCGGACCTCCCCTTGTACTCCCTCTTCTCCGAAGACGGGGTCGTATCAGTTTCTGTTTACCACCGCCTTCTTTCACATCTATTTTCCAATCATCATTTTTTTATTCCGTTTCCTGCCACCACCATAACAACCATCTTCATTACAACCTTTGATCCTTTGCTTCCCCCGTTTCCCAACGGAGCTCTTTAAAATTGGTGGTACCATCTCAAAATCTAGAGTAACACGAGTCCACTGAGACTTATATGTGATTGGTTCAATCTCTCGAACATAGGCAACACGGAACTTACTCGGGGAGTAGTACTCATGCGGATATGGCTGAAAGTTTACATTTGTGGTCTCTTTAAGGGAATCCAAGTGCATGCTCATGAGGCTTTCCAGTGTGGTGTTATTCTAGGCAAGTGCACTCACGGTTAGCTATCTTCAGAACATGGCTCATATCCTCTTGTTGGTGTCCTTGAACTCACAATATTCTCCTGTTGATCTTCCAACAGCCCAATGGTCAAGTCGCCTAGTCATATTATTTATTTTTTAATGATAGCAGGGAGCGTCTCTTTCCAGAGCATTTCCACAATCCTTCTCTTATCAATAAGTATCACAACTTTCTCTCTTATTGACTCGAATACATTATTGTAACACTCGAATATATTATTGGGAATGTAATCACATTTTATTTTTGTTCCTTTGATCTATCTATTGGAACACTCGAATACATTATTGCGAATGTAATCACATTTTATTTTTGTGTTGAAGTCACATCTCATCCACTTCAAGTTACGATAAGTACACAAGTTGGTATGTATTGGTTTATCTTCAAATATCTTGCACATATGGTAGTTAAATGTTTTCACGCGATCAGCCTTGGCTGCTGGCGACATGCGACCAAAAACGTCTCCATGAAACTTTTCTAAAGTTTGCGATCAGATGCCTAAAGTGTTTCCTTTGCCGAGCTTGAGGAAAAACAATATTAACTACAATGTCTAACCCTTTGCATGCACTGTCTAACCCTTTGCATAGCTAGACACTGAAGAAGTCCTATTGCCCCATACATAAGCCAAATCCACTAATCTTCAGTTTCAGTACCGAAGAATCCAAATGCTAAAGGAAACATCGTTGCATAAACAAAATCCAGTAATCCTTAGTTTCAGTACTAAAGAATCCTAATGCTAAAGGCAACATCCAATTTTAATCGTCTAGTGATGTCTGATAATTTGACCATTGCACTTTCTAGTCAAATGTGTGCAGTCTATATCGCCAGATACAACTGGAGGTGATGCATCACAACCATCAGGGACAACTATTGCTTCTGTAGCATCACCTACTTCTCAGTTCTTACATCCCTTCATGCTCTACAACATGCCAAAAAATAATATTGACCCCAAAGCGGAAGACGCTCTCAGTTTACAGCATTGAGATGCTATTTTAAATTCCAAGAGGTGTTGAATTTGTCAATTTTCGAGATAGAGACTCAAAATTATTGTTATTATCGCTCGATGTAAACTTACATTACTTTGTGTGATTTGAATTGAGCCACCTTTGGTGATATCAGTTAATGATTACAGAGTGATATATACCCTAATTTGATTATTTCATCTATTAAGTTGTTATATGCTATGTTTAAAATTCAGAACTTCACATTTTACAGGCTGCATACTAGCAAGAACAGGACACACCTTCAGACCTTGAGAGGGAAATCAAAAGATAAACAGAGAAATGAGTCACCATGTTGCTCGAGTTGTCGCGCCCATGCTCACCGGAGTTGTTGTAGTCGTCGTAGTCACCGGAATCGCCGCTCGAAGCCAGCACCATTGTGCCCCTTTTCCAGCTCGAAGTTACTGTTGATGCGCCTGTACACTCTAGCTCCAGCTCGAGGCTAGCACCAGTACCCTCCAGCTCTAGCTCGTTGGCGCTGCTGTTGCAGCAGACACCATCAACGGCCTCCCTGGCGGGAAATGACGAGGAGCGCCATCTGCCTCCTCTGCAGTTTGAGCTGCAGCAACAGCCAGTGTGCCGCTGAGCCGTCTCTTGTCAGCCTCCTCCGTGGCATCGCCGAGCTGCAGCAGAAGCTGCCGCGCCTCCGGCAGCAGCAGAAGCAGCCGCAAAGATGGGGCCAAGGGTGCCCTCATTGACCTCCTCTAGTAGGTTTGTGACTTCAATACGAGTATAATAAGAGAGGAACGGGAGAAAGGTGATGAACCGGTCGATCCAACCAAGACCAACGGTCAAACACAGAATGGTCCGTAAAGAATGGAAAATTTGCCACATGAGCAATACAGTCTTTTCGCATGGCAAAAATAGGGATAAAAAATGAGTACAGTAATTAGAAAGGGCATATACCAAAAGGAAAAAAGAAAAGCAGGGCAAATCATCTAATCAGATGTAAAGAGGGGCAAATAAACAGGCAAATGATCCAGTCCCCCATTCTTCTATTCACTCACATAATTAAACGGTTGTATTTTTTCAGAAACTTAAAACTTCTAGATCAGAGTTGATGAGCTGTCTTATAGGACTATTGTTTGTGTGCATACATGCAGAGTATCAGCTCAGATGTCTCTGTTTAACAGTGATAAGTCAACGACAAGGAAAATCAAGCTTATAATAAAATCTCTTATCGGACTACTGTGAATTTGCGATGATACTGTCCTGGATACTGATGCTGAGAGTTGATGAGACTGCAACAAGAACCTGGAGCGACTTAACCTGGATAACTAAATCTTCATTTTAGATCCAAGTACCCTTCAATCATTCCGTTTATGAATGAGACTGGCACCCAAAAAAATCTTTAAACAGAACAATCAGTGTGTTTACTGTTTAGAGTGAATAAATCTTCTAGGACAACATTTTCTGTTTCGTATACAAATTATACAGAGTGCAGATGTGCAATCACTGAATACATAAGGTTCTCCTACACTTTTTTGTCTGAAATCTTGGTTGTATTTACATCAGATCCATTTGTCCTTTGCTACATTACTCTGATGAACCATATTTCTTGAACAAATCATTTTTTGTTATCCCATCATCTGAAGTTTCTCTAAACTTTTATTCTGAGGAGAAGTTCAGATCCTATCATTTGAGGCAGAGATATATAATAAATTCAGAGTTGAGTACTGGTTGTAACAGGCTATGGAAACAAAAGGACATGCACTTGATTGTAGTGATGTTGAGTTGTTGACCCATTGTTGTAAACGATCTATTTATCATATGGCAAGGAAATTCAAGTTTGGCATATGACAGGCAAAAGATGCAGTCAACTTTGGAAGTGGAAGCTGAATCTAGACAAGCTTCAAATCAACATCATGTATCATTGTTGATTTGACATTATACCAGGCTATGAGACAAAAAAAGGGGGAAATCCTGAACTTGTATACAGAGAATGAAGCATGAATGGCACCAAGAATTCAGGTTTGCATCAATACACATCCTGAATTCCGAATTGACACATGGAACCAACAGCTTTCAATCAGACAAGGAAATGCATGACATTCAGTGAAACATTCACCGATACCAAGTTTGTAAAGCATGGAAACCATTCATGTTTGCATCCACCCATGTTCCGAATCCGTGGTGTGGTTCGATACAGCCGCAATCAATATCGCATCAGAAATTCAGAATCCGTGGTTCGTTCTACTCTGTCACTACTGGTGTCTCTCTCAGGCATCACAAGCGCTACATCAGAACTCAAACTGCAGAAGACTAACCAGAGCAGGCAAAAAAGTTCCCCCAGCCGAGGGTGGAGTGGAGCGCAGGGCCGCACGAATCAGTCGTCCTCGTCGTCGTCGTCGGCCGCGGCGGAGGGGTCGGCGAGCTTGTTGAAGCGGGCGGCGGACGCGGCGGTGGCGAGCTGGTACTTGCGGACGCAGGCGCGGACGCAGTCCCCCTCGCGCTTGCCCAGCGTCTTGCGGTAGAAGGTGGTGACGCAGTCGGAGAAGCACCGGTGCGAGAGCCAGGCGTACAGCCGGATCCTGCGCGACGGGCAAGTGACGCCATTAGAGGAGCTAATCGAGAGGGGCGGGGAGGTGGGAGGCAGGGGGAGGGGGAGAGGAGCGGAGCGCGTACGAGTCACGGGCCTTGAGGTTGTCGGTGATGGCGGCCAGGCGGGCCTGGTCCTCCTCCTCGCTGCCTCCGCCGGCGGCGGCGGCGGCGGCGCCGGTGGTGTCCATGATTCGGCTTTTTCTTGGGGGAGAAGTGGGGGAGTGGGGCGGAGGCGGCCGCCGAGCCGAGGAGGAGAAGGAAGTGGGTACCCCAGTTACGGCCCATGGGCCGTGATGCAAGCAGATGTATAAAAGGGCTTAGAAGACATTACAGGGCCGAGGCCCTGATTCTGTTACCCCAGTTACGGCCCAGCCAGTTGAGAGGCGACATCACCTCCTCCACCTTCCTAGATACCGTGGATTGAAGCGGTTAGCGTGGCTACACTAGTCCTCGGGCCGCTCTGTGGGTGCTCATGCCGGACCACCGATGGGAGCGACGGTGTGTGATCCACCACACCGGCGCTCTACCGACATGATCCAAGGCGCGTGGGACTGCAGTGGTGTTTCGTTGGTCATGTTCCGTCGGCAAGGCCTAGGCGGCAAAGCGATGATCTGCTTATACGACCTTCGGCGGGGCCATGAAGACGTTGTCGACGGCGTAAACGTGCCAAAGGTGTCCTGCTCGGCAACCCGGTTGATCGCGAAGGATGGCATGGTTGCGCCCAGGCATTTGCGTCAAGATCTGTTTGACTTCCTTTGGGGCTACCATCCCACACTCATATCTCCGTCGGGCATTTTCGGCGACGATGCGAAAGTTAGCTCCACTGGTGGCAGTCGTGCGACGCATTTCGGGTCTGGCCAGCACCGACGGGTACGAAGCACCGATGTGGGTGCGGCCATGATACTTGGAGGTGCTTGTGGAGATGATGAGGAAGCTGCCGCACGACAAAAAGGAGGTCTTTGCCCACCTGACCAAACACGTGAGGGCTTAGGAAGGCATTTTCATGTTTTTGTACAAGTGCTTGAAAATGAATAGTGATCCACACACGAAAATTAGAATCTGGAAAGGGCCTGAATTAATTTTGAATCAGGGGACCTTTGCTCCTTGAAAGGAGCACGTGCTTCCGAGCATACCAAGAAAAACAAAAGCTGTTTTCTATTGATGAAATATCGATATATTAAAAGGAAATAAAAAACTCTACAATTTTGAACCAAATAAGGAATTTCAAATAATGCTTGAGATTTGAGAAAAGCTCATGAATAAAAAAAAAGTTCATGAATTTGAAAATAGAATACAAAATTTTGAAAAAAGATTCACGAATTTTTGATATTTTAGTAAATTGGAAAAAGGTTCACGAAATTGAAAAAAGAGTTCATGAATTTTAAAAAAGTTTTACGTTCATGAACTTGAAAAAACTTCATAGATTTTGCGAATTTAAAAGAAGTTCATAGACTTGGAAAATTTCATGAGTTTCATGGAATAAACGATGTTCATAGATTTTAAAATATTTCATCAAATTTGAACCCTTTTTCAAATTAGGGTGAATATTTTTTAATTCAATTTTTTTCAACGAATTCAAATAATGTTCGTAATACTTTCTAAATTGAGAGTTTTTAAAATTCATTAAAAAATAAAAATTCATGATTATCTAAATAGTGACCAGTTTTTGAACTCACTAACATTTTTTGAAATTGCATACATTTTTTCGAACTCATGAACAAGATCTTTGCATAGGAGAACATTTTTTTGAAATTTGAGAACAACTTTTGAACACACGAACATTTATTTTTGAATCGATGAATTTTTACTGAAATTCATGAATAGTAATTGATTATGAATTTTTTTCAATACACAAACATTTTTTAAACCAAAAATGTTCTATGATTTTCAACATTCTTTGAAGCAACGGATTCGGACATGGAGTACATATACAAGCACTATGATGAGTCATCCAATGAGTCATCCGACAAGGAGGACTAAATGGATGAAATGGCTATGATGCAGGCAGTCCTTGCAGACACGGAGCATGCGGAAGAGCATGTTCTCAATTTCAAGGAAACGATCAAGGCGGAAGCGGCTAGTTGATTTCATGTTTGAACTACATTAAATCAAAAAATTTGTTGGAATGTAATATTTAAGTTAGAACTACGATAGCGAACCAACCTATGATTGGATGGTAAGCAGGAAAGTGGTACCCCAACCCACCAGGGTTCAAGTCCTAGACTTGACATTGGTGCTTGCACTATTCCTAGATTAATTTTAGCCTTTCGATGATGTTCGTTCAGTGGGAGCAGACGTTCCCATCGACTATGAGGCGCCCACGATGACTTTGTAAAATCTCAAAATGGTAATGCCGTCTCAGTGTCTCAAAAGTGCTCATAGGGGTAGGGTGTGCGTGCGTGCATTCACAGGGATGAGTCTATGCTTGTGTGTGTGAGCGACTTTGATTGTACTATGTTCTTAGTGTACAACCCCATATGTTGTCGAACTAACATGTGATGATTAATTTACCCGTCATAAAAAAAGGTGCCTCCACAGTGCAGCACCAAAACTTTGGAAGCATGTGTCATATCTAGTAGATCAACCAAAGATGCAAAGGGGGTATTTCACCTTTTTTGATAATAAGGATGACACAGTTCAAAAGAAAAACCCAAAGTGTATATAGTTTGTAGCCAACAAATAGATCGCCAACGACACCACTTGAATCCAAAATCTGAGCAATGCAATCCAAAACCGAAGTACAACTCTTGCAACCATTTGGCATGAGTGGTGAGCTATATCAAAAACTCTCATTATTGCAAATTTGTTTTATGGGTGCTAGCTAGTAAAATTCCATTAGGAACTTTGACAACATTATAAAAAAGCTGATTTCAGCATGAGTTCAGGACTGACAAGTCAAAAAGGAGAATATATTTCAAACATTCAGCCCTGAAATGCCGAGACATTTAAGTTATCGTCGTATTTATGCACAACCAGATTTTCGTTATGACTGGGTGTTCATGCAGGTAACTTCAACAATTGATCTCTACAGAACATGGCAAATACCAACCTTGCAATTGAGAAACAGAGTATACATGAACATCAGACAAAGGAAAGCATCCCCTGAAAACAGAGTACAAACACAACCACATGTCCACATCTGGTTCTTCGACTTATGATTTTTTTGGCTTCCATTTTCCTGCCACGACTCATCTATTCCCTCTGTAAAGAAATATAAGAGCGTTTAGATCACTCTTATATTTCTTTACGGAGGGAGTACTATTTATTTCCGGCATATTATGGTCGTTCGGGTGTGCCTCGACCATGTTCTTCAACACACCCTCCACACTGAACTCCTGACACGGAGCCTTGTAAGGCCGGGGAAGCTCTGGATACGGAAGTCAGATGCACCACCAGCAGATTTTGAAGTCTATAGAAAGGGGTGTTAAGCTCGAGTTCTTGTAAGGCAGGTGAGCTTTGGCATGGTCCCGGCTCAAACATCAATCGCTTGCAGGTATTGCAGTGCACCGAAAATGTTGGCACAGGCCCGATCAAACGTTGCACGTCGGCTCCTTGACGAGTACTTTCCGTCGACCGAACACGTACGTACAAAACCACGCTTGAACGATTCTTCCTGAAGCAACGTGCACGTACAAAACTAGCTGATGGATGTTGAAGCTAGCTAGCTTAGTACGTAGCAACGAACTGAATACTTAATCGATCTAGACTAGCACAACTCAGCGAAACACAAGAGATTTGATGGCTAATAGGTGCGTGTCGCACCTATGTATATTATTGCTTTCAATCTGGGTCGGTACAAATATTACAGGGGTCTATGTAGATATATATAGAAGCTAGGACAGGCAAGCTAACCAACACGGTTTGAAACTCCAATCCTAATACGACTACTAGTCATATACCTACACGGTGACTTGTTCTGGTCCGAGCCGGACACAGACCACGATCGTGGTTAATTCCAACAATCACCCCTCCTAAGCACGATGTCCTCACGTCACAGCTTGGACACCGATCCTTCGCCACATCTTCACGAACTTCTGCCGTCCCAAAGACCTGGTTAGGATATCTGCAAGCTGATCATCGGTGCAAACGTAGTTGACGTCAATCTTGCTTTCTTCCACGCACTCCCATAGGTATCGATACCTCGTATCGATGTGTTTCCATCTACCATGATGGCACACTGGATTCTTCCACAGAGAGATTGTAGACTTGTCGTCAATGTTGAGCACCACTCCTTCCTTACATGTGAGGTCACCGAGTAGTCTTCCTAGGCACACGCCTTGACACACCGCGGTTGCAGCTGCAATATACTCCGCTTCACGAGATGATAATGCGACCACCTTCTGCTTTTGTGATAGCCAACTTACCATGCTTCCTCCCAAGAAATATGCCACGCCCGAGTTACTTTTACAGTCGTCCACATCTCCTGCCATGTCGCTATCACTATAGCCAAGTAGCTCCACCATCTCCTTCTTTTCTCTCAAATAGACACAACCGAAGTTTGTTGTCCCTTTGATGTACCTGAGTATACTTTCCACAGCTGCCAAATGTTCAGTTGTGGGTGCTTCCATGACGCGATTCACTATGCTAAAGGAATAGGCCAAGTCCGGTCTTGTATTCGTGAGATACCTCAGCTTTCGGACCATACTTCTATACTCTGTTGCATCAACCGCGGGTTCTTCACTCTTCTTGCTTAGTATGAGACGAGGCTTCATTGGAACATGACTTGGATTGCAATCTTTCATGCCACAACTTTCAAGTACTTTCTTTGCATATGCCTCCTGGCATATTGTGATCCCCTCCGGCTTTTGCTGTACCTCGATCCCAAGGTAGTAACTCAAGAGCCCTAGATCAGTCATCTTGAATAGCTTCTTCATTAGTAGCTTGAAATTTGCAATCACCTCTTCGTCTGCTCCAGTTATCAACAGATCATCCACATAGATGCCCACTAAAAGACGATCCTTGCCTTCACCTTGCTTATACATTGCATGCTCTAGTGGGGCTTTCTCAAACTCGAGAGAAATCAATGTACTGTCAAGCTTCATGCTCCATGCCCAAGGAGCTTGTCGTAGCCCATACAACTCCTTGTGTAGCTTCAATACCTTGTGTTCCTCTCCTTCTTGGATGTACCCCGATGGTTGCTTCACATACAACTCTTCTTCTAACTCCCCAGTCAAAAACGCAGAGTCCACATCCATATGATGTATCCTCCAAAATTCTTGAGCCGCGAGAGTTATAAGTAGCCTCACCGGTATATCCTTGTAAGTGGAGCGAACACTTCTTCGAAGTCCATACCTTGGTCTTGCACGTTTGGTTTAGCCACGAGCCTTGCTTTATGCTTCACCAAGTTCCCTTCGGCATCCTTCTTGACTTTGTACACCCACTTGAGCTCTATGGCATTATGGCAGTTGGGAAGATCCGCAAGTTCCCATGTATCGTTGTCTCGGATCGACCCCAACTCTTCATCCATAGCACGACGCCAATACTCTTCCGTCTTTGCGTCTTCAAAATTTTCCGGTTCCTCGATGTGCAAACGTTGTTGCCTTTTACTTTTTATCTTCACCGAATTTATTCGAAGCCCTGTTTCTGGAGAGAGATCAAACACGCGTCATTCATGTGCTATTGGTGAAGAAACACTTGCTTCTGGAATTGCCAAATTCCCTCTTACTGGCGTTGTTGTAGCTTCTAAGCTGCTATCTGGACTCTGCCTTAGTCTGTTTAGAGAGTGTGCAATACTAGCTGCGCTGCTCCTTATTTCTGGCATGCACATGGACGTAGATAGACTGCCCTCTTGCGTTTCACTGGAAGAAACATGAGCTATACTAGCTTCTCCAGTTTCTGGGCTGCCAAATTCTAGCCCGTGAGCTGGGCCTTGCTCCTTCCTTTTCCTAGCTGGCCCTTGTGGAGAGTACGAGGAAGCTGCAACACCCGCGTCGGTGACGTGCCTCGTCTCGCGTGGACAGGCTGGCTTGCTGCTCGTTGCGATGCAGGCAACGCTGCTACCATCTGGACTCGCCACGCTATCCTCTGACGCGACACTCGTGGGCCTCGCCGTTGCACTGTCCAACACAGCGCGACGCTCGTCTGGTCCGGGCACAGCTCCCCGCATGCTGCGTTCTTCGTCACGCCTCGTGTAGTGGAATTCTGGCGCCACATCCATGCCGTCTTCTAGCATGACCACACCATCACGCATTGTGTCTTGAACTTCTGGCGTCACTTCTTCGCCTACTTTTAACGTGACCACACCGTCACGCCTTCCGTCATGGTCTTCTGGCGCCACGACTTTGCCCGGGTTTATGGACGTAACCACATTGTCACGCCTTGGGTCGTGGACTTCTGGCGCCACTTCGTCGCCTGCTTTTAGCGCGACCACACAGTCACGCCTTGTGTCATGGACTTCTGGCGCCACGACTTCGCCTAGGTTTGCTGACGTAATCACACTGTCACGCCTTCGGTCATGGTTTTCTGGCACCACAACTTCGCCTAGGTTTACTGATGCGGATGCATTCACCGGACCCGTGTCCAGTTGATCATGATTATCTGAATCTTCTTCGTCCACTAGCTCGCACATCAGCATCATATCCCCGTTGTCTCCTTCCGGACGAGTACTTTCCGCCCGTGCACGTATGTACGCAGCAGCCGCTAGTTGCACTAGACGGCCGGGTGGTTTCGCTAAGGAGACACACGCACGTTGAAAGCTAGCTATCGGCCGGTTGTACAAGCACATACACGTACGTGCAAAGTCGCCGCTGGATCGTAAAGAGGCAATACGAGGCCGCAAGTTGATGGCTAATAGATGCGTGTCGCACCTATGTTTGTATTACTTTGATCTGAGTTGGTATTACAACATAGGAGTACATGGACATTTAAAGAAGCTAAGCTGCTAGTCCTGAACTAGTCCGAGTACTATTACAAATCCAATGCTAAATCGGTGACTGCTACCACTATCTAGTCCACGCCGGACAAGGGAACCACTACATCGTGGTTAATCCCAACAATCACCCCTCCCTCCATCGCGACCTCCATGTTCATCGCCCATAACGCGTAGTCCTCTCGATCCAGACGGGGAAATTGTGATCCCCCCACCATCGGCATCGGTGCTCTCGTTGCCGTTGTCACGATCTCTTTGCCTGTGTTCGACATGATCTTTCGAGTGCTTTCCGAAAATCACGTCAATACACTAAAGCTCTGATACCAATTGTTGGCACAGGCCCGATCAAACGTTGCATGTCGGCTCCTTGACGAGTACTTTCCATCGACCGAACACGTACGTACGAAACCACGCTTGAACGATTCTTCCTGAGGCAACGTGCACGTACAAAACTAGCTGATGGATGTTGAAGCTAGTTAGCTTAGTACGTAGCAACGAACTGAATACTTAATCGATATAGAAGCTAGGACAGGCAAGCTAACCAACACGGTTTGAAACTCCAATCCTAATACGACTACTAGTCATATACCTACACGGTGACTTGTTCTGGTCCGAGCCGGACACAGACCACGATTGTGGTTAATTCCAACAGAAAATACTGCAGCCGTTGAGATCCTCCTCTGATGGTGCCTATGCCCTTTCTTCCCGTTATATATATCGAGTTCGAGCAGATTAGGTATTCTTCCAACTATCTCAAGATCTTGCTTCTCTATCTCCTTGGCATATACATACAGTTTTTCCAGACTGACAAGTTGGATCAGACATTTGGCAATCCTACACCTTTCTCTACAGATCAGAGAAATCTCTCGGATGCAACTTAGAGCAGGGAAGAAAGGATATCCTTCTACGCCATCCTTCTCTGATAAACACACTGCAATCCACAGAGAAGGACATTTCCGTGCGTCTAGTTTCCGGAGGGATGACTCTAGCTTTTCCTTGTAACTTGCTAATTTTTCTCCTTCTATCCCGTCGGTGTCCAACTTAATCCTCAGTTTCCTCAGGTTTGTTAGCTTACCTAAATTTTCCACAAAGCTCAGCGAGTGCTTGAAGACATCAATATACTGAAGCTCTTTTAAATTTGTCATATTTCCAATGCTGTCAGGCAATTTAGTTCTCCAACGTATAGACAGACGCGCCAATCGCTGAAGCCGCGTAACAGTTTCTGATAGCTCTCTTAGAAGATCACAGTATGCATTTAGTGTCTCAAGATGTCGCAAATCACCTATTTGTTCTGGAAGCTTAGTTATTCGTGTGCTAGAGATGTTCAAGTACCTCAACTGAGGAAACCTTCCAATACTTTTGATGTGATGATTTTCCAGTCCACAACAATCTTCCAAGTCTAGCACACGCAGAGCATTTGATTCAAGGGAGAGCATTTGCTTGGTGTGCACGAAAGTACCAAATGTTCGAGCATGGGATAAATCCATTTTATGAGATCTACCCACATTTCCCAACTGTGAGAGTCGATGAACTTCGTTATCTGAAAAATGCGTGGCCTCTGAACGATCACCTAACAAAGTACAAAAGTTCTCTTGGGTAGACTTGTAAATGAGGAAATCAAGGATTGTGTCATGCACTCTGCAGCCCCATGCCTTGCCATCATACCCTATGTCAATCGGTTGTATTAAACTCCTATTGACAAGCTCATGAAAATATGCATCTCCTAATTCAACAAGATCTTTCCCATCTTTGCTGTGGACGAAACCCTCGGAAATCCATCTATGTACCAAACGTAGCCTGTCAATCTTGTAATCTTCAGGAAACAAAGTCATGTATAACAGGCAACTTCTTAGACGGTGAGGAAGGTCAAAGTAGCTCAGAGATAATATGTAATTCAATGCATCTATGTCAGGATTTGTGCCTCTTGCAAAGTCAATTGAGCATCGCACCTCATCCCACTCTTCTTTTGTTTTCCTGGTAGCCAACAAGCTCGATATGGCATTGATTGCTAGCGGTAAACCATCACATTTCTTCAAAATATCTTTAGACACTCCTTTCAAGTAAGAAGGGCAACTTTCTTCACAACCAAATAGTATCTTGAATATCATCCAACAAATCGCCGATCCAATGCCTACGAATTTATCTTATATTGTTCTTGCTAAGTTACTATTGCTATCGTTACTGTTGCACTTGCTACGAAATTACTACTATCACTGTTACCGTTGATGATGACATGTACCTAGGGTAGGGTCATAGGCCTGACCTAGACACCCTACCCAAGGACACTGCCCTAGACTCAAAGACATTCAAAGCACAAGAAGAGAAACCGACTGAGTTCATCAAGGAGTGCAATCCACTCGACCTTTAACCTCACTTGGATACCCCAATTCCACTCGACGGTACAAGAAATCACTCCGAATGTAGAAGACCTAACGTCACTCAGGATGGCAACGGTCGGGCATTCACTCTGTAGTCTTGAAGATCATTTATACCTCTTTATTATTGGCCTTACGAGTAACGCCCTAACTTAATGTACATTAAACCCTTTGTAACGTGGGCTGGCTGGGGTCCTGGCGCACTCTATATAAGCCACCCCCCTCCACTAGCACAAGGGTTCGCACCCCCTGTAACTTCACACATAATCCAGTCGACCAAGCCTCCCGGCACCGAGACGTAGGGCTATTACTTCCTCCGATAAGGGCCTGAACTCGTAAACCTTGCGTGCACAATCTCACCGTAGGTAGGATCTTGCCTCCTCCTATGTACCCCGTATTCTACTGTCAGACTTACTCCCATGATAGTTGGCGCCCACCGTGGGGCAGGTGTCTTAGCGACTTCCAGTGAGGTTGCGATTTTCCCGATCTCCGTCATCATGGTTTCCGGCGGCGGTTTGGCTGAGGGCCGCGAGATCCGTCTCGGTGCGCTCGTTTTCATCACCGACGACTCCGCCTGGTTCCAGGAGGCCCCCTCGACGTCGAGACGGTCCCCGTCCGCGGGGCGACACACTTTCGCGCATGCGTCCGCGGCGTCCTTCTACGGCAGCCGTCGACTCAGTATCGATTGGCTCCCGCAGCGTCTTCACTCCCCACTGCTCGTCGTCGCAAGCGATCTGGTCGATCGTGGCTTCAGCGGTGGGTAAAGCATGCGGTGGCTCATCAGTCGGCCACCCCTCAAGTCACGGCAATCAAGCCCGACGAATCTCTCTACGGGCTATTCGACATGTCGACTGGCTCCGTCGAGACCTTGTCCGAGCGCGACTGGAGCGACCCTGCGGCAGAAGTCCTGATGGTCGACACGCCGCGCAGCCCGCCTGGTTTCCATCGCAGCAGCGGCGGTGATGGTGGTGGCGATCCATCGCATGTTCATGAGGAATATCGTCCTGAAGCCGTCACTTCGCACCAGAGGGAAGAGCTGCACCGTCGCAACGTGGAGGCACTCCACACTCCCAACGTCGGAGAGACCTCCGAGGCTCGGGCCTTGGAGGCTGCGCGCCTAGCCACTTCGGCTGAGCACGCGCGGCTGGAGAACCTTCAGCATTCACTCGACGAGCATGCTCCATGACAGATCCCTGAATCCAGTCGACGACAGCGACAATTGTTCCCACCTGTACCTCAGGTATACCGCACTCCGATTCAGAATCTTACAGCTGCAGCCCGTATAGCAGAGTCGATTCAGCCGTCCCAATCAGAGGCTGGAAGAGGTTTGATGCAGATCTGAGCACTGCTCTGGGCTGCAGGGGAGCATAACACAGCCGTTTCTCAGTCTCGTAACAGGATCCACAGCAGGTGCGTCGTGGCAGACACAGTCCAGTCGGCTCACAGCCCGAGATCACCTCTGCGGCATGAGGGACGTGGGCACCGCCAGGAGCAGTACCTGGGTCGGAATCATGAGCAGTTTGATCATCGACTCGGCCGTGATGATCACCGTCGTGTGCCTACGCCCCCTCCGAGGGGCGGGTCGTACGTGCCCCGGCAGTATGATGACAGGCGCCCATATAGCGATGAGCGGAGGGTTCCAGTCGACCCAAGAGAGCCTGGGTTTGATGCGAGGTCTATTCTTGTACAAGGTCTGGTCGACAGAAACCGAGCACACGGAGAAGGGCTGGACAGAGAACATCCGACTGGCAGCAGAGTACATGTCTCCGGACCTGAATGCTTCAGCGGAGCCATCAGAGCTGCTGAGATCCCTCCCAACTTCAGGTTGGCAACGGGAGTGAGCAAGTTCACCGGTGAGTCGAAGCCTGACACTTGGCTGGAGGATTATCGAGTGGCTGTGCAGATTGGTGGCGGCAATGACGATGTAGCCATGAAACATCTCCCCCTGATGTTAGAGGGTTCGGCCAGAGCTTGGTTGAATCAATTGGCCCCTAGTAGTATATTCAGTTGGAAAGAGTTGGCCCGATTGTTTGTCAGGACATTCGAGGGCACTTGCAAATAGCCTGTAGGGCTGGCTGAGTTGCAACATTGTGTGCAGAAACCGAATGGAACTTTGAGGGATTACATCCAGAGGTGGACCACTTTGCATCACACAGTGGAAAATGTGTCTCAGCACCAGGCTGTTTGCGCCTTCAAGGAAGGTGTTCGGTACAGAGAGCTTAACCTGAAATTCGGTCGGACAGGGGATATGACTCTGGCTCGAATGATGGAAATAGCCACTCGGTACACTAACGGCGAAGAAGAAGACCGAGTCCGAAGTGGCAAGAACAAACCAGTCGCCCAAGACACCGGAGGAGGTAATTCCAGTCGGAAGAAGAAGCGCAAAGCTGAGCCAGCAGGTCCAGGAGAGGCCGTAGTTGTGACCCAAGGAAAATTCAAAGGGAAGCCTAAGAGGCCATGGATCCCAAAGAAGGTAAAAGATCAAGCAGGAAATGGTGTGCTAGATTTGCCGTGTCATATAGACACCAAGAAAGATGAGGAGGGAAACCTGATTTATCCCAAGCATACCACTCGACAGTGTCGACTCCTAATTCAGAGCTTCCGAGAGGGTCAGCCCAGTGAGAAGGACAAGGAATCTGATAAGGATGAAGACAAAGAGGAGGATGATGGTTACCCCAATGTCAATGCCACTTTGGTGATTTTTGCTGACGTTGAGAGCAAAAGTCGACTGAAAGTCATTAACAGAGAAGTGAACATGGTTGCTCCGGCAACAACGACATGTATGAAGTGGTCAAGGACTCCCATTACATTCGGCCAGTCTGATCACCCAGCGCACGTTGCTACCCCTGGGCGGCAAGCGCTGGTGGTCGACCCAGTCGTTGGGGGCACTCGACTGACCAAGGTCTTGATAGACGGTGGCAGTGGCTTGAACATTTTGTACGCCGAGACCCTCAGAGGGATGGGCATCCCGATGTCCAAACTCAGTGAGAGCAACATGCGTTTCCACGGAGTCACTCCGGGGAAGAAGGCTGATTCACTCAGCCAGATCGCCCTTGATGTGGTTTTTGGTGATTCCAAGAATTACCGCAAGGAAAAGTTGACATTCGAAGTCGTGGACTTTCACAGTGCCTATCACGCCATTTTGGGCAGACCTACATATGCTCGTTTCATGGCTCGACCATGTTACGTATACCTCAAGTTGAAGATGCCTAGTCCCAGAGGTGTGGTCATAGTTACTGGGAATTGGCAGAGAGCAGAAGAGTGCCTCCAGAAGGGCTCAAAGATTGCCGATGAACAGATGTGAGCAATAGAGATGCAAGAGTACCAGAAAAATGCAGATCCGAGTGATTTGTTGCGCGCGAAGAAGCCTGCTTCAGAGTCCGCATTTCAGTCGTCCGGGGAAACAAAGCAAGTTCACATTCACCCGACCGACCCCAATGCTGCTCCGACTCACAACACTTGACAACAAATAGGAAGAAGCTCATCCAGTTCCTCCGTGAGAACTGGGACATCTTTGCATGGAAGCCGTCTGATATGCCAGGTGTACCCAGGGAATTGGCTGAGCACCGTTTGCGAGTCGACCCGAAAGTAAAACCCGTGAAAGAGTATCTCCGCCGGTCCGCCGTGGAGAAGAGAAAGGCAATTGGCGAAGAGGTGGCTCGACTTCTGGCACCTGAGTTCATCCGCGAGATATACCACTCCGAGTGGCTCTCCAATGTTGTCATGGTCCCTAAGAAAGATGATTCACTTCGTATGTGCATCGACTTCAAGCATATCAACCGGGCCTGCCCGAAAGATCACTTCCCTCTACCCCGCATCGATCAAATCGTCGACTCGACCGCGAGATGTGAGCGTTTGTCCTTTTTGGACGCTTATTCCGGGTATCATCAGATCCGACTGTATTGACCCGATGAAATAAAAACAGCTTTCATCACCCCATTCGGGTGTTTTTGCTATGTTACCATGCCTTTTGGTCTCAAGAATGCTGGCACTACATCATGCGCATGATTCAGAAGTGCTTGCTCCCTCAGATCAGTTGGAACGTGGAAGCATACATGGATGACATCGTGGTCAAGTCTCGCAAAGGTTCCGACCTGCTGACTGACCTCACTGAAACCTTTGCCAACCTGAGAAGATATGATATCAAGCTTAATGCGTCGAAGTGCCCATTCGTAGTCTCAGGTGGAAAGTTACTCGGTTTCCTCGTTTCCGAACAAGGGATCGATGCAAACCCGGAGAAGGTTGGTGCAATCCTCCGAATTAAATGCCTTGTGCGTGTGCACGACGTTTAGAAGCTTATTGGTTGTTTGGCTGCTTTGAGTCGATTCATCTCTCGTCTCAGTGAAAAGGCATTGCCTCTTTACCGACTGATGAAGAAGTCTGACAAGTTCGAGTGGACTCCTGAAGCTGAAGCAGTGTTTGTAAAGCTCAAAGCCCTGCTTTCCACCCAGCCGGTGCTTGCTGCCCCAGTCAGCAAAGAGCCTCTACTACTGTATATAGCAGCCACTGGACAGGTTGTCAGCACAGTGCTCACGGTCGATCGGGAAGAACAAGGCAAAGCCTACAAAGTTCAGCGCCCAGTGTACTATATTTCTGAAGTCTTGACTCCGTCCAAGCAGAGATATCTGCATTATCAGAAGCTTGTTTATGGAATTTATTTGACCACAAAGAAAGTTGCACACTACTTTTCAGATCACTCAGTTTCAGTCGTCAGTGACGTTCCACTGTCAGAAATTCTGAACAACAGAGATGCAACTGGTTGAGTGGCAAATTGGGCGATTAAACTCCTTCCGTTGGATATCAAGTTTGAGGCAAAGAAAGCAATCAAGTCCCAGGCAATAGCAGATTTCCTCTCCGAGTGGATTGAGCAGCAACAACTGACTCAGATTCACTCGGAACATTGGACTATGCTCTTTGATGGGTCCAAGATGCTGAATTGTTCAGGTGCTGGGGTAGTCCTGGTATCCCCACGAGGTGACAAACTCAGTTATGTTCTCCAGAGTCACTTTGATTCCTCCAACGATGAAGCTGAATATGAGGCACTTATGTATGGGTTGCGTATGGCCATTTCACTCGGCGTCTGTCGCCTGATGGTTTACGGCGACTCATATTTAGTGGTCAATCAAGTGATGAAGGAGTGGGACATCAGGAGCCCGGCTATGACTAGCTATTGCAATGCAGTGAGAAAGTTGGAAATGAAGTTTGAGGGGTTAGAGCTCCACCACATACCCTGAATCAAGAATCAAGCAGCTGATGACCTGGCAAAGATAGGTTTCAAACGGGAGCCTATTCCCAGCAATGTGTTATTGGAGCATGTCCACACCCTGTCAGTTCAAGAAGATCCCTTCACGGAAGAGCCCCCACAATCCAAAGTTTCTACTGATGCGACTGAGATTGAGATCCCAGCCGTGGTCGACCTAATCATGGAAGTTTTGGTCATCACCCCCGATTGAACGGTGCCATATATTGCATATCTGCTCAGAAAGGAGCTTCCGGAAGATGAAGATGAGGCCCGGCAGATTTTCCGTCGATCCAAAGCCTTTACCGTGATAGGTGGGCAGCTCTACAGAGAGAGTGTTACTGGAGTTGCTCAGCGATGCATTACACCAGGAGAAGGTCGAATGATTCTCAATGATATCCACTCGGGGACCTGTGGTCACCATGCGTCCTCTCGGACCATCGTAGCAAAAGCATACCGAGCGGGATTCTACTGGCCACGAGCAAATGAGATGGCGAAAGATATATTCGAAAACAACGAAGGCTGTCAGTTCTACTCAAACATGTCCCACAAGCCTGCATCTGCCTTGAAGACTATTCCACTCGTCTGGCCGTTTGCTGTTTGGGGGTTGGATATGGTTGGACCCTTCAAGACCGGCAGAAGTGGTTTCACTCATTTGCTTGTAGCAGTCGACAAGTTCACTAAGTGGATCGAAGCCAAGCCTATGAATAATCTAGATTCAAGCACTGCCATCGGTTTCATCAGAGAGCCAATTGTCAGATATGGAGTTCCTCACAGTATTATCACGGACAATGGCTCCAACTTTGATTCTGATGAGTTCAAAGCATTCTGCACTTCCCAAGGAACTCGGGTCGACTACTCATCTGTTGCACATCCGCAGTCGAATGGGCAGGCAAAAAGGGCAAATGGTTTAATACTTCAAGGATTGAAACCCCGACTGATGCGCAATCTGAAGCATGCTGCTGGAGCTTGGGTGACTGAATTACCATCTGTCTTATGGGGACTGAGAACAACTCCGAACTGGTCGACTGACCGAACCCCTTTCTTCATGGTGTATGGCGCTGAAGCTGTGCTTCCGAGCGATTTATTGCACAACGCTCCCCGAGTGGAACTTTTCTCAGAAGCTGAAGCCGAACAAGCACGCCAAGACGCAGTTGATCTATTAGAGGAAGAATGTGAGATGGCTCTGATCAGGTCGACCATCTATCAGCAAGACTTGCGTCTATTCCATGCCCGTAATGTCAGAGGTCGAGCTTTCCAAGAAGGAGAACTTGTGCTTCGAGTGCATCAGAAAAGGCCTCACAAGCTTGCTCCGGCCTGGGAAGGTCCCTTCATCATCACGAAGGTGCTCCACAACGGAGCTTATCACCTTTACAATGTAGCCAAGAAAGTAGACGAGCCACGCTCGTGGAATGCGGATCTACTCCGCCGTTTGTATACCTAAAAGCTCAAGTCGACGAGTTGTAATAAGAATCATTCAGTTTACTTATCAAAGACAAGAGTTTTGCAGTATCTTAACAAATGTTCCAAACATATGTGTTCAAATCCCCTAGTGGGTGGCTTAGCCGCGAACGCGGTTCGCCTAAGTTTCAAAAACATTCCGAGTGGGGAGCAATCCTCCCACTCGGGGGCTTAGCTGCGAACCCGATTCGCCTAAGTTTCAAAAATCCTCCCACTCGGGGGCTTAGCTGCGAACCTGTACTCGCCTAAGTTAAAAAATCCTCCGAGTGGGGAGCAATCCTCCCACTCGGGGGCTTAGCTGCGAACCCGATTCGCCTAAGTTAAAAAATCCTACCGAGTGAAGAGCAGTCCTCTCGCTCGAGGGCTTAGTTGCAGTCCCGTACTTGCCTAAGTTTCAAAAATCCTACCGAGTGAAGAGCACTCCTCTCGCTCGGGGCTTAGCTGCAGTCCCGTACTCGCCTAAGTTTCAAAAATCCTACCGAGTGAAGAGCAGTCCTCTGGCTCGAGTGAAGAGCAGTCCTCTGGCTCGGGGGCTTAGCTGCAGTCCCGTACTCGCCTAAGTTTCAAAAATCCTACCGAGTGAAGAGCAGTCCTCTCGCTCGGGGGCTTAGCTGCAATCCCGTACTCGCCTAAGTTTCAAAAATCCTACCGAGTGAAGAGCAGTCCTCTCGCTCGGGGGGTTAGCTGCAGTCCCGTACTCGCCTAAGTTTAAAAAATCCTACCGAGTGAAGAGCAGTCCTCTCACTCGGGGGCTTAGCTGCAGTCCCGTACTCGCCTAAAATCTTCCGAGTGGAGAGCAACCCTCCCACTCAGGGGCTTAGCTGCGACCCCATACTCGCCTAAGTTAAAAACCACTTCGAGTGGCCGAGTCACAAATACAATATACGCTCCATCCTGGTCCGCAAGGACGACGAGGTGCAGGTCGTGTGCAACACCTAGTGCTCTTGCCCATGACCCTCTCGACGGAGCTGCGTCACAAGTACGATGTATGCTCCATCTCGATCCGCAAGGATGACGAGGTGTAGGTCATGCGCAGCACCTGGTGCTCTTGCCCATGATCCTCTCGACAGAGCCGCATCACAAGTACAATGTACGCTCCAGCCTGATCCGCAAGGACGATGAAGTGCAGGTCATGTGCAGCACCTAGTGTTCATGCCCACAACCCTTGTTGGAAATATGCCCTAGAGGCAATAATAAAATGGTTATTATTGTATTTCCTTGTTCATGATAATTGTCTGTTGTTCATGCTATAATTGTATTAACTGGAAACCGTAATACATGTGTGAATACATAGACCACAACATGTCCCTAGTAAGCCTCTAGTTGACTAGCTCGTTGATCAATAGATGGTTATGGTTTCCTGACCATGGACATTGGATTCCATTGATAACAAAATCACATCATTAGGAGAATGATGTGATGGACAAGACCCAATCCTAAGCATAGCACAAGATCGTGTAGTTCGTTTGCTAGAGCTTTTCTAATGTCAAGTATCATTTCCTTAGACCATGAGATTGTGCAACTCCCGGATACCGTAGGAATGCTTTGGGTGTACCAAACTTCACAACGTAACTGGGTGGCTATAAAGGTGCACTACAGGTATCTCCGAAAGTGTCTGTTGGGTTGGCACGAATCGAGACTGGGATTTGTCACTCCGTATGACGGATAGGTATCTCTGGGCCCACTCGGTAATGCATCATCATAATGAGCTCAATGTGACTAAGGAGTTAGCCACAGGATCATGCATTACGGTACGAGTAAAGTGACTTGCCGGTAACGAGATTGAACAAGGTATTGGGATACCGACGATCGAATCTCGGGCAAGTAACGTACCGATTGACAAAGGGAATTGTATACGGGATTGATTGAATCCTCGACATCGTGGTTCATCCAATGAGATCATCGTGGAACATGTGGGAGCCAACATGGGTATCCAGATCCCGCTGTTGGTTATTGACCGGAGAGTCGTCTCGGTCATGTCTGCATGTCTCCCGAACCCGTAGGGTCTACACACTTAAGGTTCGGTGACGCTAGGGTTGTAGAGATATTAGTATGCGGAAATACGAAAGTTGTTCGGAGTCCCGGATGAGATCCCGGACATCACGAGGAGTTCCGGAATGGTCCGGAGGTAAAGATTTATATATGGGAAGTCCTATTTTGGCCACCGGAAAATGTTCTGGATTTTTCGGTATTGTACCGGGAAGGTTCTAGAAGGTTCCGAAGTGGGGCCCACCTGCATGGGGGGACCCACATGAACGTGGGTAGTGGGGGCAAGGCCCCACACCCCTGGTCAAGGCGCACCAAGATCCCACCTTAGAAGGAATAAGATCATATCCCGAAGGGATAAGATCAAGATCCCTAAAAAAGGGGGATAACAATCGGTGGGGAAGGGAAATGATGGGATTTCTTTCCCCCACCTTTGCCAACGCCCCAATAGACTTGGAGGGCAAGAAACCAGCCCCCTCCACCCCTATATATAGTGGGGAGGCTCATGGGAGCAGCACCCCAAGCCCTGGCGCCTCCCTCCCTCCCGTGACACCTCTTCCTCCCCGCTTGCGCTTGGCGAAGCCCTGCCGGGATCCCGCTACTTCCACCACCACGCCGTCGTGCTGCTGGATCTCCATCAACTTCTCCTCCCCCTTGCTGGATCAAGAAGGAGGAGACGTCCCCGCTCCGTACGTGTGTTGAACGCGGAGGTGCCGTCCGTTCGGCGCTAGGATCATCGGTGATTTGGATCACGACGAGTACGACTCCATCAACCCCGTTCTCTTGAACGCTTCCGCGTGCGATCTACAAGGGTATGTAGATGCAGTCCTCTCTCTCTCGTTGCTAGATGACTCCATAGATTGATCTTGGTGATACGTAGAAAATTTTAAATTTCTGCTACGTTCCCCAACAACCCTCTCGTCAGAGCTACGTCACAAATACAATGTGTATTCCGAGTGAAGAGTCAAGCTTCACTCGGAGCCAAGGGAGTCAAAAGCAGCAAAGACAAAGACAAGCATACTCAAAGAAAACCAAGTTCAGAATAAATCTCGCAAGGTTCAGAACCGCAGATAAAAGTGCTCGGGCATCAGGTCTAAAGGATTTAACGTTACAAAATCACTCGGCATTCCAAGGAAAATTTAATCAAGGCATAAAGTTTGTTCACTCCGCAGGAGGAGGGCTGGCAGGCTCGACGAACTCGTCCAGATCGATTCCGTCTGCAATGCGGGTGGCTGCTTCGATGAAGGTCTCCATGAAGGACTGGAAGTGAAGCTTCTTAGTGTTGGCAACCTTGAGCGCTGCTAGCTTCTCTTCGTTGGCCTCTTTGCAATGGACGTGAACCAGAGAAAGAGCCACATCAGCACCGCATCGGGCAGATGACTTCTTCCATTCCTGCACTCGACCGGGAATCTCGTTGAGTCGAGTCATCAGAGACTCGAGGTCATTTTGGAATGTCTCCCTTGGCAAGAGTGCGGTGTCAATCCGTGACACCGCCACCTTCAGTCGTGCGAGATAGTCCATGGCACTGGTAAGGCGAGATTCCAGTCGGAGCACATTCATGGTAGCTTCATCCTTAACAGGGGAGTTGATGGGGTCCAAGCTCGTTTCAATTTTCCCAGTCTCTTCCTCAAAGTTTTGACAGAATTCTGCACACATAGAGAAATGATGAGTCGACAGTTGTATGACGAGTCAACAATAGCATATCAGTCGGGCAAGGAAAAGTACCTTCAAGAATAAGGAACAACTTCTTGGTGAGTCCTCCCAGGCAAACCTCTAGCTCATTCCTCTTCCGAGTGAGATCTTCAACTTTGTCAGTCAGAGCCCCCTTGTCCTTTTTCAGCCGCGTCACTTGCTTGTTGGCTTCGTCAAGAGCAGTCTTCATCTTGGCGTTATCTTCTTCTAACTTCCTGACTGAAGCGAGCTTCTTGTCGGCAAGTGCTGATTTCTCTTGCGCCGTTTTCTGTGCCGCTGCAAGATCAAGGCCCTTCTTTTCCAGAGCCTTTTTTCATTTTTTCTAAAAGAAATAACACTCGGATCAGAAGGAGGAAGGAAAAGTTGACAAGAGTGTCAGTCGACAAGCTTTTTTACTTCCCATACCAGCAGTTTCATCCTTAGCCTTCTGCAAGTTCTCCTTGGCCAACTCCAGGTCAAGATTGAGCTGGACCTGTTTCTTCTCCAAGTCAACAAACTGGGCCCCGAGCTCACAAGATTTCTGCAGTCAGTAGCCAGGAACAAAGATTGGTTGCTTCCGAGCGATCAAATACAAGTTCAACTCATTACAGCAAAAAGAGTTCTAAGACTACTGCCGAATCAAACATTCAACAGTAGTCTCGGGGACTACACCTAGTGGGTGCACTTAGCGTGCCCCCACTGGTTCGACTGCTCAATCGACATGGTCCGTCCAGTCGAGAAAAAAGGGTGACAGTTATTCTCAGACCACAGCCGACTGCCCGCAGTCGACTGCGGTCTCGGGGACTACACCCAGTGGGTGCACTCAGCGTGCCCCCACTAGTCCGGATTCTAGTCGACACGACCTGTCTTGATCGAGCGGAAGAACTATAAAGAGATATTTTGATCAAGACCCCCGCCGAATCAAACATTTGATGGTGGTCTCAAGGACTACACCCAGTGGGTGCACTCTGCGTGCCCCCACTAGTTCAAAGATACACTCGACGTGGCCTAGTGGACTCAAGTAAAAACACCTGCTCAACAAAAGTTGAAGCACCCAGTGGGTGTACAGATGCAAGATGCAGACTGACAATAGATGCAGATTAAAGGTTTACAGGTATCATATCCTAACAGAACAAGCGTCAAGATAAAGATCAGTCGGAATTCAACTAACCTGGACATTGGTCTGGAGAGCTGAGCTAGCATCATAAGCAGCTTGGCTGGCCTCACGCACCACCTTCATCTGCTCCATCATAAGGCCCGCCTGGCGTATAGCTTCCTTGGCAGCACTCACCTGGTCCTCTGGGACACGATGAGTGACGAAGAGTGGTGCAGGATCCGAAGCATGGAGTTGCACAGACGGAGCAGGGACTTGGGCGGTCGACGCCGAGGGACGATCAGTCAACACAGGAACAGTGAAAGAAACAGAAGCTCGAACTGGGTCTCCAGATTGCTGAACCACTGGCTCTGGCGCTGGCGTCGACTGAGGTACCTTGGTGGCAGGCGCCCTCCTGCCCGAAGTTCTGATCTTCCTTCCATGGTCTTCTGGGACATATCTTCATCATCATCCGGAAGCTCAATGACATTTTGAGGCGCTGCAAAAGACTCGACCGTTAGGGGTCAGTCGACCGACAGTTCGAGCGACCAAGTATGAGCAAGGTTTCAGAGTTGTACCCACTTTGGAAGTGGCCGCGTCTTCAGTCTCATCATCATCTCGGTCCTTGTAAGCGTCCGTAGAGGTTGCAGAGGTAGCAGCGCTGAAAGTTTCATAACTCACTCGGTTAAGCAAGAGGATGAGTCGACTGAAGTACAGAAGTTTCCAAACGACGCAAAAGCAAAGAGATAAAGCAAAATACTTACGCAGAGGCAACGGGGACGTCCACTTTGATCTTTGGCAGGGCCTTCCGAGTCTTTGTAGGCGCAACCTTGGGCTGCTTCGGGGCCTTCTCCGTCAGCTCAGGAGTGGATGTCCGAGTGCGCTTCAACACCTGTGCGCTCGACGCGACCACTTTGCCGCGTCCACCAGCTGGGTCGTGCGTCTGCTTGGAACGTCTTTTGGAACAAGGCGGTGAGTCGACTTCCTCACCGCTGCTCGAGTCATCATCATCATCGTCGCTTTCATCGTCAGATTTCCAGTCGGCACTCTCGCCTTCGCTCTCAGCTCCCTCCTGGAATTGTTCCCCATTCGGCATCGAGTACATCTTAGTACAAATCTGCAAGACAAGAAGTTGGACAGGCACCAATCAGATTCAAGGGCAGTCGCAAATTGGAGTAAAGATGCACTCGGTTATAAGAGTCAGACCTTTTCCGGCTTGTTATCAGCACTGAATGGAGCGACTCTACTGGACCCTCTGGGGTTGTCTTTATTACCAGTGATGCTCCGCAACCATTGCTCCACCGTCTCCTCGGAAACTTCCTCTGGGTCGACCCGGGCGGTGTCGTTGGGGCCCGAATACAACCACATCGGGTGGTCGCGGGCTTGAAGGGGCTGAATGCGCCTACTGAGATACACTTCCAGCAAGTCCATGCCAGTCACACCATCACGAACCAGCTGGACCACTCGGTCGACTAACATGGACACATATCCTTTCTCTGCTGGAGTCATGATAAGTGAAGAAGGTTGGTGGACTCGATCCATGGAGAAAGGAGGGAGGCCGGTCGACTGACCCGTAGTTGGGACGTCTCGGTAGTAGAACCAGGTCGACTGCCACCCCCTAACTGAGTCGGGAAGGGTCATGGCTGGAATAGTACTCCTACCCCTCGTCTGAATCCCTAGACCCCCGCACATTTGGATCACGCGCGTCTTTGTGTCACTCGGATTTGCCTTCTTCACAATTTGAGAGCGGCAAGTAAAAATGTGCTTGAACAAACCCCAGTGCGGTCGACAGCCCAAGAAGTTTTCGCACAGGGAAACATACGCGGCAAGGAGTGTGATTGTGTTGGGAGAAAAGTGGTGAAGTTGGGCACCAAAGAAGTTCAGGAAACCCCGGAAGAAAGGATGGGGAGGCAGAGTGAAACCCCGGTCGACGTGGGTGGCGAGCAGAACGCACTCACCCTCTTGCAGTTGGGGTTCGGCTTCGTTCCCCGGCAGCCTCCATGAACCATGGGCGATCAAGCCTCCGATGGCCATATCCTCCAGATCCTCCCTCTGGATCGTGGACCGAATCCAGTCCCCCCTGGATCCAGCCAGGCGGCAGACCGGATCTCGACGATGACCCCCCGACTCGTCTTCTTGCCCTTCGCCGCTGCCGTCGCCTTCTTCGCGCGCTCTAGGGCCGCCATCTTGTCCTTTCCCATCGCGGCGAACTACGCATGGGCAGGGCAGCGGTGTCGGGGATATACCCCGCGGCGTAAACCGGCTGGAAGTATAACCCGGCCGGACTTGGCGGTTTATTTGAGACCCCGCGTACACTTGGCGATTCACTGGCGACCCGCCCTGACCTGACGGTTTACAAGCAACCCGCCTAGTCATTATGACTCACTGGTGACCCGGCGGGCGGGTCAGACGGATGACAAGGCCCAAGGCCCAGAAGGCCGGTTCATGTTAATGGTGGGCCGGTTTAAGAGGAAGACATAAGGAATATTCTCCTACAAAGGAAGCAAGACTAGGACACCACTTGTAATAGAGTAATCCTAATCCAACTAGGACTAGTCATGTAAACCGCCCCTTCAATATAAATAAGGAGGGGCAGGGCTCCCAAAAGAGGGACAAGCGAGAAAGAAGAAACAATCTCTAGGGCTAGACAAAAAGAGCCGGTTTACCGGCGACTCCCTCGTGATGATAATGAGACCTAGCCTCAAACAGCATGTAGGGCTATTACCGGATGATGTTTCCCGGGGCCCGAAGCTGTCTAAATCCTTGTCTTGTGTGTTGTGTCTCTCGATTCGGTTCAACCCCTCTCAAGCTACCACATAGATGCGTTGGCCTCACGACTAAGTCCTCACACTAGGACATCTGCCGTGACAATACCACGACAGTTGGCGCTCACCGTGGGGCCTGACGCACGGTGATGATGAGTTCTTGGAGGGATCTCTCTAGGGATCGAGAAGTTGCAAGTTTCTTGATGAAGAAGAGCTGGTTTCAAAGGATCTGCATGTGCTTTGAGTTTATCAGTTCAGATTTACGATCTGTGAGGTTTAAAGTTTAAGGAAAAATTAGGGTCACGATCGGTTGTTGCTGCAAGTCACCGGATCAACCGAAGTTTCAACTTGTGTTTCATCAGTATCGTCGGTGCAATACATAAGGAATTAAGTAGCAACCGTAAGCCGCCGCCTTCGCTTGGCCTTGCCTGGAGCCGTTGGGCACCATCGTCACCTCTATGGGAAGACTCCGAGTCGTTCCCGTGGCCTCAGATTAGTTCCGAGTCATCTTTGTTCTGGGTTTTCTCCGAGCTGCTTCTAAACCGCCAGGGCCGTCTGCCATCTGACCGAGCCGCCGAAAAGCAACATCGACTCGGGCATGTCTTCTCGACCAGTTACAGCTTCAAGTCCCGAGGGGATTAAATATTGTGGTTACATGCTACTACCACATCAAAACAGTCCAAAAGAAGAAAGGAAACAATCTGCGAGGTTGGAGTGTTATTTAACACAATACTATTGATACGTGATTTGGATAGTACTACTGGAGTATAGTATCACATGAGCAAACCGTGAGATGGTTTTGGCAAGTCTCCGTGATTTAGTGGACTTGGATGCGGATTAGTCAAATCACCACAACCCGGACTCCTCCGTCGAAGTCGGTTTGTCTCGCCTCCGCCTGCTCGCGGCCTCTGGTTACCGCCCGTTCGCCGGAGCACCGGCCACCGCGTTGAGCCACTGGCCGCCGGGCTGCCGTTCGCTTCAAGCCTCTGTCATCGCGGGCTGCCTCTTCGTCTTTAAGCCGGCCCTATACCTTTTCTGCCGCTTCAACTGCCGCCGGACCGGTGCCGGGCCGCCCCGGACTCGCCTCTCTGCAATCTCCACTCACCGGGTCCGATCAGCAGCATAAAAAAAGGGGGGAGCGGAAGAGTCCACGACTCAGAAAGCAGAGATGGCCACGAACCCGGTTTGAGCCGCCGGCCGGTGTACCCGCGCGCCTGAGCCAGCGCTCGTCGGTTTGGCTCCGTTTATGCCGTGGTTTTGGCCGCCCCGCTAACTCTATCCGAGGCGCCGCCACTCCAATTCTCCGGCCTCACTCTGAGTCGCCTATCAGTCGCCGGCTGCCTCCGTCGTCATGGCCGTAGGCCCCGCCTCGGCCTCACACCAGGTTGAGCCGGCCCCGGCACCGGTCTATTCGAGCTGCCCTGGAATCGCGGTTATGACCCGCCATCGCTCCCGCCGATGCTCTGGAGCCACCTCCGCGGCCGCACCGGTGTGCTAGGCCACCACGGCTTCACGTGCTCCTCTGTTTTTGGCTTCACCGACCGCTGCCTGCTTCGTCGCTATCAGCCGCCCGACGCCTCCGTTCGCGCCGCGCCAGGCTCTCGTGCTGGACGCCCTCCTCCACCTGGCCGTGTTGGTGCGCTAGTGCAGGGCCGCCTTCCTACCGCCACCGATGAGCTGCCGGTTTACCACTGCGGGACCTCCTTTGGCTCGACCCGCGAGAGGCCCGGCCGGCCCGTCAACCCGGTGTGGGGTGCCCTGCTTTGCTGTTTCTGCAGTCTCGCCCGCATCGGCAAACCGCCCTGGTCCCGCGACTCCCCGCCGGGTCACAACCGTTGAGTCCCTTGCGCCGTGAGTCGCCGCGGCCTCGCACGGTTTCCTCAAATTGCTGCGCCGGTTCACTCTGTTGCCGCGCCGGCTCACTCTTTGAATCACCTTGAGAACCGACCGACCATGAGTCGCCGTCAGGCCTCAGCCGCCGGATCGCAAAACGGGTTAAGTCGCCAGCCTCCGTCACTGCGAGTGACACCACGAGCTGTTCTATGAGCCATGGCTTCTGAGACACCGATCGCCAAAATCGCTACTGACTCGGGCGGATCAAGCTGCTGTCCTTCTGCCTCGAGTCACCGCGTCTGAGAGCCGCCCGGATTAGGGCCCTGCTGAACTGCCGCCGCCTACCTCGATGGCCTGCTAGCTCTGCTGCTGAGACGGGGTCGCCGAAGATCAGGTCCTGAGGTTGCAAGTGAAGGTTCACATCGTCAAGATAGCTGCTTGTGCTGCTACTTTCCACGTTGTCACGAAGGACATTCAAGTACTACTCCTGGTGGTCGATGTCAAGAGACAATGCTAGATGGTATACAATAAATTCATTGAAGACCGGAGTCTGTGAGAACGGGGGACAAGACCCATTTAAAAATTAGATGGATTACAACATTACCAGATTATCCAAGGACGGTATATATGGATCATCGTTCATCCGAATATATCAGGTGATATCTCTCTAAACTTATTTTACTAGCACATATTGTTTTTATCAAAAAACAAATTACTTTGATTTGTATTTTTATATATAGGACCATTATTCATTACAATTGTGGTTTATACCACGGGTATGGAGCACGGGCTGATAATATTCCGCCTGGCGATAGTCCGGGACATATTACATGATGAGTGGACGCACACAAGCTGCCGCCCTTGCGGTCCAGCCCACATCGACTTGCTGGGATCGCATTTGCTCGCTGTTCAACGTAAGTGCTTACGCTGCCACCCTTGCGGTCTGGTCTACATCAACACACCGGGCCGCACCTATTTGCATGAGCTATTTATTGAGTATGAGCAAGTCACTGCTTGGGTAGCCCGGTTTTTCTTCCAACAAATTGGAGGCAAGTTATCATTCAGCCGCCGTCTGCGCGGGATGGCTCAATGGATATGTGCACAAATCGCTGCCACTACAATTTCGTTAACTTCAAATCACCAGTTGGAAGGAACCATTGGCCGAGTTGCTGACACGGCTCATACGGGATCATTTATAGCCCGCCGCAGTCACCTCAACCTTCTGTGGATTCACATCGTGCTATCAACACCAATGATATACAAGTTATGCCGGTTTATATCACGGTCAAATATGGAGAGTCTCAAGCCAACTCCTCGAGTCACCTTGAGACTCGAGGGCTACGATGACATGACTCAGCGAATCTTGCCAGTTTTAGCAAATTTAAAAACCCCAGGACGATGGAGGGAAAGATAACCCGGTCCCGGAGGCTACTGTTATATTGATGAAAATTTAAAGGCCGTCAGAAAATTTCCGGTTTAGAAAGTATATAACAGTTACAAAATCCCGCCTCAATAAAAAAGTTCCGGGTCATCAGAAAGGATTCCGGTTTAAAATCCGGCTCAAGGGAAGTCAGTCTCACTGAAGCTCTCAAATATCCGGTTTACAATCCGGTTCAAGGGAAATCTGTTCTCCCACAAAGCTCTGAAGCTCTCAAATCCGGTTTAAAAATGTCCGGTTCAAAAAGGAATTAACTTCTCGCAAGTTCGAGTTTAAAGGCCGTCAGAAAATTTCTGGCTGAAAATGAAGATTCCGGTTTAAAATCCGGTTCAAGGGAAAGATGTCTCCTACAAAGCTTTGAAGCTCTCAATATCCGGTTCAAAATCCCGGTTCAAGAAGAATTTATCTCTTGCAAAAAGTTAAAGAATGCCGAAGAGGACCTGCTGCCATGATGCGCGATTCAAACATGGGTATCCTGCCTTATTGGCTTATCATGTTATTAATCACGTGGAGGCTTCTGTTTATAAAGCGGCGTCCGGTTTACCCCTTGATTCAGCTTATAAAGCCTTATATAATAATCACTTGGGGGCTTGGTCGTACTCGAACCATAGCTACACCTCTTGATTGGCGCAAGGCCACCAGAAAAATCACTTGGGGGCTTGGTCGTGTCCGAACCATAGCTACACCAGAAAACTACTTAGGGGCCAAAGAGAGTGTTGCAAAAGAACAACTCAAACATAGGCACCCACTGAGCACAGCTCAAAATGTTACTTGGGGATTCTTTGCTGTCGCAATGAACAAAGAATCTACACTTGTAATAGGCTATCAAGCCACGGCTTGGAAGCCTGGTGTATACACCTAAAACCCCGGGTTAGCCTGCCTTCTTAAGTAAGTCACTCCGCCCAGGTAAGCCTGGTATGACCCGTCGAACTTTGACAAGTTACTCTGATAAGACCCTGAACTTGTCAAATTAAAACGATGATTGGTTAAGGATTGAGAACCATCTTAAAAGGCTTTGCAAAATGGTTTAACTCAGTGGCCTGGCAGCCCATGAAAAGCCTCGAATTTGGGGCCTGGCAGCCCGTGAAAAGCCTCGACTACAAGTTTTCATATGCTTTTATTTGCCAAGTTTTTCTCCTTTGATGAGATTTATAATGTTTTTGATAAACCGGCGTTCATTAACCCAGCTCGGCTTTCAACTACAAGTTGTCAGTACATGATCAGTTATAATCCGGCGCTTATTAACCCGGTCTGGTTTCAGCTATAAGTTGCCAGTATTATATATGGATAATCCGGTGTTTATCACAACACGGTACGGTTTTATCATAAACCGGCGCAATATGGAAGGAGTTATCAGTACTCACTAGTAGAAAACTGGGCTTTGGTCACAGGGCAATATTCACATTAGTCCCGGTTCAGTCACGAACCGAGACTAATGTGAGCATTGGTCCCGGTTCGTGTGGCCAGGGGCCTGCCGGGCCTCGTGGGGGCATTGGTCCCGGTTCGTCCGGACCCTTTGGTCCCGGTTGGTGGGACAAACCGGGACCAATGGGCCACGCTCCTGGCCCACCACCCTTTAGTCCCGGTTCATACCACAAACCGGGACTAAAGGGCTGGTCCTAGTTGCGGCCAGTGTTTAGTCCCACCTCGCCAACCGAAGGGCGCTCACACCAGTTTATAAGCCCGTCCCTCTATGCCTTGTTGAGCTTCTCTTAAAGTGAAAATAGATGCCCTTATAATTTTCTCTATAAGCGCATCTATGTTCATTTTTTTATATTTATAAAATAAATAAACCTTAATAATATAAATAAAACTAAGTAAACCTTAATAAAATAAAATAAAATAAACTATAGTAACTACAATAAATAAACCTTAATAAATTAAGTAAAAATAGCAGCAGTAAAATAAATAAAAATAGCAGCAGTAAAATAAATAAAAATAAAATAATTAAAGTAAAATACATAAGTAATTAGAAATAAAATAAATAAGTTTTTTGTTGTAAGTAGAAACAAAAGAAAACAAATAAAGCAAAAGAGAAAAAAAACACGAGCCATCAACTCCATAACCGCCATATCTGGGATAGAGAAGGGCGATCCCTTGGAGTGGGATTCACATACAGTTGCCCGTAACATCTACCATTCGAGCCTAGCAGGTGGAACTCGGATCTGTCAACAGTGTCAAAGCGGCAAATAGCAGGCGGAGGAGAAGCCACCGATGTCATGTGTAGATCCCTTCTAGGTCTTGCGGATCGTGCTATTACAGCAATTTGGTTGGTTGATCCCAAAAAAAAGGAATTTGGTTGGTTTTCTTGAAGCCCTAGCTTGTTGTGCCGTCCTATTCTCTCAATGCAATTTAGCAAATGCTACTACAGTACAGTAAAGGGCACAAAGAAAAAGCACGCAGTGAAGGAAAATACCTCCATATCAAAGCTGCTACTTATCTTGTTGGTTATCAGGATGTGGATATGTAGAATTTTCTCTAGCCACGGCAACAGACATGCATTCATCGAGGGGGTTCACTACAGAACAAAATAAATGCTGACGTTAGTTGTTGAGGGTACGTTTGACATCCCTGAGAGACTAGATAATGAAAAGATGAATCGTCAAACCTGGATGAACAAAGACGCTACCAAGTGGATGAATCTGATGGCCTGTCCTCCCTTGAAGATCATGCGTCCTCCCTTGAAGGCGCCACCAGGGCCATGGACGCCTCATACACCGCCGCCGACGTGTTGTAGTGATGAGGTATCGTGCAGGATCTGACACAGGATCACCTTCAGGCAAGATGAATAGGTCTTCAGGGGCACGACGGCAGCGGCGGCGCCATGGCCGGGACTGGTGACGACGGCGGCGGCGAGCGAGCGGGAGGGTGGCGGCGGCTGCGTGCGAGTGGGAGGCCGGAGGATCACCACTCATTGTGCTCGACATATCACTACAAGAAACCTGTTAATCCATGACGGATTTCTAATGACATTTTTGGAAACTCTCATCGATGACCTGGTAAAACCCCACAAGCCCGGTGAAAGCCCGCTAAAGCCCGTCTAACCGTTCCCGTATAAAAACTTAACCCTAAATTCCCTCCTCGGCCCCTGCATCGTGTCCCACAGCACGTCGCCACCCCTCGTCCCTCCCACAGCTCGTAAACCTTAATAAAATAAAATAAAATAAACTATAGTAACTACAATAAATAAACCTTAATAAATTAAGTAAAAATAGCAGCAGTAAAATAAATAAAAATAGCAGCAGTAAAATAAATAAAAATAAAATAATTAAAGTAAAATACATAAGTAATTAGAAATAAAATAAATAAGTTTTTTGTTGTAAGTAGAAACAAAACAAAACAAATAAAGCAAAAGAGAAAAAAACAGAGGAAAAAAATTATGCCACCTACTGGGCCACCACGGCCTGAATACGACTAGAAACCCATCCATGGGCCAGGATTCAGGCCCGCAGAAGGCCCAGTAGGCCCCACAGGCAAAGAGAACAGTTAGGCCCGAAAGCCTGCAGTTGAGAGGAGTTCGAGAGGGTGGGCGCAGCAGCGCTTATAAACCACTCTCGAGCTCTCTCAACTAGCGAGGTGGGACTAAACTTTTGACGCGGGGCAGCACAAGGCCTTTGGTCCCGGTTGGTGCCACCAACCGGGACTAAAGGGGGCATTGGTCCCGGTTCGTGGCACCAACCGGGACCAAAGGCCTTTAGTCCCGGTTGGTGCCACCAACCGGGACCAATGAGTTCCCTATATATACCCCATCGCCACAGCAGAGCACTCCAGAGTGCTCTGTTTTTTCTGGCCGGCGAGGGGAGGGCATTTGGGTGCTCTAGCTCACCTCCTATGCACATGAGGTGTTCGATGAAATGTCTGAGCCACACTAGTTAATCTTTGTCCTCTCGAAACTCGACCTCCGAGCTCCATTTTCCCCGAGATTTGTCTAGGTTTAGCGGTCCGTCACGTCCCGTCCCCGTCTTCACCGCCGTCGATCGCCCGCGCCGATCTCGTCGCCAGCACCACCGTGGTGAGCCTCTTGTTCTTATCTTCTTTCTGAAAGGAAAAAAATTCTTACTTTAGATAGTTACTTGTCTAATTTTGTTACTTTTATTATTCCTTCTTATTACATAGTGCGATGGTTTTGGTATCCGCCCCCGTCGGCCCTCGTCCTGTCTATGATTCGGATGTGGTATATATTATCTTTTTATAACTATTTGGTTCATTTATTGTTTATGACAAATATACCGACCAACGTGACATAGATTTTATTTATCTAGGAGGTGGTTGAACCGGAAATTCTAACCGACCCTATTGTCGAGAGGTTAAATTTAGTTGAAGAAGAAAACAATTACTTGAAGGAAAAAATAAAAAAAATTGAGGAGGAGAAGATGATATTGGAGTTGCATGTTGCGGATGTCGTCGATGATCACAAGATCAAGATGGATGCAATGCGCTTGAAGATTAGAAAGATTAGAAAATATGCCATTCATACCGAGGCTTGGTATCATTATGCCGTTGGATCAATTGTTACCTTGGTTGCGATTATGATCGCATTTGTTTTCGCATTGAAATGTTTTACATAGTTTCAATGTATGGTTTAATTAATTAGATGCTCTGGAGAGCTATATATATGTTGTTAGATGAGAACTATGTATGTACTTTGGTTCTAATGTGATGATGAACTTCTATTAATTTGGTCACTTAATTATCTATTCATGATGTTCTGTAATGGTTTTTGACACACTTAATTATATATAATGCACGCAGATGAACCGGCAATGGATGTACGGTGACAGACACACCTCCGAGTACATTAAGGGCGTGCATGATTTTCTCGAAGTGGCTGAGGCAAACAAGCAGAATGGTTTTATGTGTTGTCCATGCCCTATATGTGGGAATACGAAGTCTTACTCTGACCGGAAAATCCTTCACACCCACCTGCTTTACAAGGGTTTCATGCCACACTATAATGTTTGGACGAGGCACGGAGAAATAGGGGTTATGATGGAAGACGGCGAAGAAGAAGAGGACGATGACAACTATGTGCCCCCTGAATACGGTGATGCTGCAACGGGGGAAGCTGCTGAAGATCAAGAGGAACCAGACGATGTGCCCAATGATGCTGCAAGGGGGGAAGCTGCTGAAGATCAAGAGGAACCAGTGCCCGATGATGATGATCTCCGCCGGGTCATAGTCGATGCAAGGACGCAATGCGAAAGTCAAAAGGAGAAGCTGAAGTTCGATCGCATGTTAGAGGATCACAAAAAAGGGTTGTACCCCAATTGCGAAGATGGCAACACAAAGCTCGGTACCGTACTGGAATTGCTGCAGTGGAAGGCAGAGAATGCTGTGCCTGACAAAGGATTTGAGAAGCTATTGAAAATATTGAAGAAGAAGCTTCCAAAGGATAACGAATTGCCCGACAGTACATACGCAGCAAAGAAGGTCGTATGCCCTCTAGGATTGGAGGTGCAGAAGATACATGCATGCCCTAATGACTGCATCCTCTACCGCGGTGCGTACAAGGATCTGAACGCATGCCCGGTATGCGGTGCATTGCGGTATAAGATCAGACGAGATGACCCTGGTGATGTTGACGGCGAGCCCCCCAGGAAGAGGGTTCCTGCGAAGGTGATGTGGTATGCTCCTATAATACCACGGTTGAAACGTCTGTTCAGAAACGAAGAGCATGCCAAGTTGATGCGATGGCACAGTGAGGACCGTAAGAAAGACGGGAAGTTGAGAGCACCCGCTGACGGGTCGCAGTGGAGAAAAATCGAGAGAAAGTACTGGGCTGAGTTTGCAGCTGACCCAAGGAACGTATGGTTTGGTTTAAGCGCGGATGGCATTAATCCTTTCGGGGAGCAGAGCAGCAATCACAGCACCTGGCCCGTGACTCTATGTATGTATAACCTTCCTCCTTGGATGTGCATGAAGCGGAAGTTCATTATGATGCCAGTTCTCATCCAAGGCCCTAAGCAACCCGGCAACGACATTGATGTGTACCTAAGGCCATTAGTTGAAGAACTTTTACAGCTGTGGAATGGAAACGGTGTACGTACGTGGGATGAGCACAAACAGGAGGAATTTAACCTGCACGCGTTGCTGTTTGTAACCATCAACGATTGGCCCGCTCTCAGTAACCTTTCAGGACAGACAAACAAGGGATACCACGCATGCACGCACTGTTTAGATGACACTGAAAGTATATACCTGGACAAAAGCAGGAAGAATGTGTACCTGGGCCATCGTCGATTTCTTCCGACCAACCATCAATGTCGAAAGAAAGGCAAGCATTTCAAAGGCGAGGCAGATCACCGGAAGAAGCCCGCCATGCGTACCGGTGATCACGTACTTGCTATGGTCAATGATTTACACGTAATCTTTGGAAAGGGTCCCGGCGGACTAGCTGTTCCGAATGACGCTGAGGGACACGCACCCATGTGGAAGAAGAAATCTATATTTTGGGACCTACCCTACTGGAAAGAGCTAGAGGTCCGCTCTTCAATCGACGTGATGCACGTGACGAAGAACCTTTGCGTGAACCTGCTAGGCTTCTTGGGCGTGTATGGGAAGACAAAAGATACACCTGAGGCACGGGAGGACCTGCAACGTTTGCACGAAAAAGACGGCATGCCTCCGAAGCAGTATGAAGGTCCTGCCAGCTACGCTCTTACGAAAGAAGAGAAAGAAATCTTCTTTGAATGCCTGCTCAGTATGAAGGTCCCGACTGGCTTCTCGTCGAATATAAAGGGAATAATAAATATGCCAGAGAAAAAGTTCCAGAACCTAAAGTCTCATGACTGCCACGTGATTATGACGCAACTGCTTCCGGTTGCATTGAGGGGGCTTCTACCGGAAAACGTCCGATTAGCCATTGTGAAGCTATGTGCATTCCTCAATGCAATCTCTCAGAAGGTGATCGATCCAGAAATCATACCAAGGCTAAGGAGTGATGTGGCGCAATGTCTTGTCAGTTTCGAGCTGGTGTTCCCACCATCCTTCTTCAATATCATGACGCACGTCCTAGTTCATCTAGTCGACGAGATTGTCATTCTGGGGCCCGTATTTCTACACAATATGTTCCCCTTTGAGAGGTTCATGGGAGTCCTAAAGAAATATGTCCGTAACCGCGCTAGGCCAGAAGGAAGCATCTCCATGGGCCATCAAACAGAGGATGTCATTGGGTTTTGTGTTGACTTCATTCCTGGCCTTAAGAAGATAGGTCTCCCTAAATCGCGGTATGAGGGGAGACTGACTGGAAAAGGCACGCTTGGAGGGGGGACTCAATAATATGCAGGGACGGATATTCTTGGTCTCAAGCACACTACACAGTTCTACAGAACTCTACCTTGGTGACCCCGTATGTCGATGAACACAAGAACAGTCTGCGCTCCAAACACCCGGAGCAGTGTGACGACTGGATTACATGTGAACACATCAGGACTTTCAGCAGTTGGTTGGAAACACGTCTCAGAGGTGACACCACTGTTTGTGATGAGTTGTACTCGTTGTCCAGGGGACCATCTTCGACTGTATTGACTTACAAAGGATACGAGATAAATGGGAATACATTTTACACGATCGCCCAAGATCAAAAGAGCACCAACCAAAACAGCGGTGTCCGCTTTGATGCAGCAACCGAGAGGGGAAAGGACACATATTATGGTTACATAATGGACATATGGGAACTTGACTACGGACATGATTTTAAGGTCCCTTTGTTTAAGTGCAAATGGGTCAATCTGTCAGGAGGCGGGGTACAGGTAGACCCACAGTACGGAATGACAACAGTGGATCTGAACAATCTTGGGTACACTGACGAACCGTTCGTCCTAGCCAATGATGTGGCACAGGTTATCTATGTGAAGGACATGTCTACCAGACCGAGGAAAAGAAAAGATAAGGAAGCGAATACATCATACGATGAGCCAAAGCGCCACATAGTTCTTTCAGGAAAAAGGGACATTGTGGGAGTGGAGGGCAAGACAGACATGTCTGAAGATTATGAAAAGTTTCATGAAATTCCTCCCTTCAAAGTCAAGGCTGACCCAAGCATCCTGATAAACGATGAAGATTATCCATGGTTACGGCGCAATAAGCAAATGACACAAGCGAAGAAAAAGTGAAGACTTTCTCCCGCAACTATTATGATGATACCATGCCAACTTTGTAATAGACGAGTATGATACCATTGTCCGTTTTGTACAAGAAGTGCATCTAGTTTTTGCCGTAACCCTCTCAACTTTCTTGCACATGCTATGTGGATGAAATGATGATACCATGCCAACTTTCAACCTTTTCAGAGTTCATTTGAAATGCTTTTCAATTTTAGGGTCTTATAGCTCAAAATAATTAGTAAATGCATGAAAAATAACAGGCCAAAAATTAAAAATTATGCCACCTACTGGGCCACCACGGCCTGAATACGATTAGAAACCCATCCATGGGCCAGGATTCAGGCCCGCAGAAGGCCCAGTAGGCCCACAGGCATGTACAGAGAGGTTAGGCCCGTAAGCCTGCTTTAGAGAGGAGCTCGACAGCTCAGGCGCACCGCACCTTATAAACAGGTGCGGCTCTCTCTTAGCTAGCGAGGTGGGACTAAACTCACCACCACGCCGCTGTGCAAGGCCATTGGTCCCGGTTGGTGGCACGAACCGGGACCAATTCCACCCTTTGGTCCCTGTTGGTGCCACGAACCGGTACTAATGAGGCTGTGGCCCCACGAGCACCTTTAGTACCTGTTCGTGGCACGAACCGGTACTAGAGTTTCTTACTAAGCAGTTTTTTAGTCCCACCTCGCTAGCTGAGAGGCACTAGGAGCGGTTTATAAGCCCTGAGTGCAGAGACGATGAAGAAGAGGCGCAATGCTCACGTTGCTTAGCTTCAAGCCTTGAGGAATAAGGTAGACTGCATCGAGCTATGTGCAGTGCAGTCTACACTATTCCGAAAGGCTTGAAGCAAATCAACGAGCATTGCGCCTCTTTTTTATTTTTAATAACTTATTACAACTCCGGACTTCTTGTGTTCCGACAAAATAAAATAAACTTTAATAAAATTTATGAAACTAAAATTAACAAAGTATTTTCTGTTCAAAACATTATAAGAAACCTCTATTATTATTGAAACTAAAATCATATAAAATTGATGCAACTAAAATTATCGAAGTATTTTCTGTTCAAAATCATTAAAAGCAAAAAGAATTTTCATAAAGAACTTTTTTTGATAGAAACTTTAATAGCAAAAAGAATTATCATAAAGTAAAATAAATAAGTAATTAGAAACAAAATAAAATAAAGTAAATAAGTTTTTTGTTGTAAGTAGAAACAAAACAAAATAAATATAGCAAAAAAGAAAACAAAAAAACTAAATACAGCAAAAAGAATTTTCATAAAGAACTAATGGCACTAATAGAAAGTTTATATTTTTTCTAAAACTAATGGCACTAACAGACAGTTTATAATTTTGCTGACCTAAAAGTAAAAAGAATTAAAAAATAAAGCAAAAACAAAAGAAAATAAATAATGCAAAAAACAAAACAAAAAACTGAAAAAAAACTATTTTTATAGTAAAGTTAATCACAAACTTGTGATTCACACAAATTTCATAGAATTCAAATTTTAACTATTTAAATTTGAAAACTAATGGCACTAACAGAAAGTTTATAAATTTTCTGACCTAAAAGCACAAAGAATTAAAAAATAAAGCAAAAAACAAAAGAAAATAAATAATGCAAAAAACAGAACCAAAAAACTGGAAAAAAATTAAAAAAACTGCCACCTATTGGGCCACCACGGCCTGAATACGACTAGAAACCCAACCTGGGCCAGGATTCAGGCCCGCAGAAGGCCCAATAGGCCCACAGACAGCACAGTGTGACATTAGGCCCGTAAGCCTGCATTTGAGAGGAGCTCGAGAGGGCAGCCGCAGTGGGGCTTATAAACCACTCCGAGCCCCTCTCAACTAGCGAGGTGGGACTAAACTTTTGGCCGCGGGCAGCGCAAGGCCTTTGGTCCCGGTTGGTGGCACCAACCGGGACTAAAGGGGGCATTGGTACCGGTTCGTGGCACCAACCGGGACCAATGCCCCCCCTTTAGTCCCGGTTGGTGCCACCAACCGGGACCAAAGGCCGCCGCTTCCCGCCCTTTGGGCTGCTGAAAAGGGACCTTTGGTCCCGGTTGGTGGCACCAACCGGGACTAAAGGGTGGCATTGGTCCCGGTTGGTGCCACGAACCGGGACCAATGCCCTTGCTATATAACCAGGACTTGTGAAAATTTCACATCTCCGTCGCCTCCCTCGCCAGTTGCCCCCGCCGCCAGGCTGCCCAAATCGCTCGCGCGCTCCTCGTCGCCGTCTACGCCGCCGCCAACGCCGTCGCCTCCCCGAGCCCGCGCCGTCCTCGTCGCCGGCATCCCTCAGCCCGCCGTCCTCGTCGTCCCCGTCGCCGCGTGCCTCCCCGAGCCCACCCCTCCACGTCCCTGTCGCCGCCTGCCGTCCCGAGACCGCCGTCCCCGTCACCGCGTGCCGCCCCGAGCCCGCCGTCCTCGTCGCCGGACTCCTGCCATCGCCGCCCCCCTCGAAGTGAGCCCCCCCTTTCCCATGGTCCCGATCGAGCGCCGCTCTTGCGCCCGAGTGCCCCTTGCTCTCTGCCGCCCCTGCTCCATGGTCGCCGCCGGCCCCGACGCATTGAAGAGCAGAAGGAGAGGAGAAGGAGAGGAGAGGAGAAGGAGTGGAGCAGCAGCAAGACGCCGTCCAATTTTCTGAAATTTCTGATTTTTTTACAGATATGAACAGTGCATATAGAGGGTGTTTGATCAAATGCTAGATGGCTTTGGGCATTTTTAGAATTTATGATATTTTTTGTGGTGAGGTACTGATGCAAGACAAAGGTGATGGCAAAATTTCAGAATTTTTGGATTGGTTTAGAATAGGTTTTCAGCAAGGAATTTGAATCTGGTTCAAATTTCATTTGAATGGAATTTGAAAATTTTGAACTATGGATCAGAAGGTTTTTGGTGAAATGGAGTGTGGGTACTGTCATGAAGTTGGAGTAATTTTTGTGGTTGTAAAAGAGTTAGGAAAATTTAGAATGTGCTAAATATGTCAAAAAATGTTTTTTTGTTCATATACAGAAAGTTTTATATATGACTATGGATATATGAGCAATGATGATCCATGGATGTATGCATTGATATATATGAGAAACGATGTTCATAGAATATTTACCAAGTATATATGTATTTTTGTTCATAGCATTTTTTTCCATTTATATATGTATGTGGCTATAGATGGATATATATGAGAAATGATGATCCATGGAAAAGTTTTATATATGCAAAAGTTACATTTTTAGAAAAGTTTTATATATCTAGCTAGGAAAGGAAGAAGAAGAAAAAGAAGGAGAGGAAAAAGGAAAATAAGAAGAGGAAGAAAGGAGAAGAAGAGGAGAGGAAGAAGAGGAGAAATAAATAAGAAGAGGAAAAAGAAGAAAAAGAAGAGGAGAAGAAGAAAGGAATAGAAGAGAAGAAGAAAAAATAGAAAAAATTCTATTTTTTCTTCTTCTCTCCTCTATTCCTTTCTTCTTCTCCTCTTTTTTTTCTTCTTTTTTTCTTCGATCTTCTCCTCTATTCCTTTTCTTCTTCTCCTCTTTTTATTTCTTCTTCGTTTTCTTATGTTTTATCGGGTCTGTCGTCGTCGATATACCCCTCTCCCGATAACTTCAACACGAGGGGGGTCGATATACCCCCTCCCCGCCGATAATATTATTTTCCCATGTACGTATGTCGTCGTTGTCGATATAACCCCCTCCCGATAACTTCAACACGTGGGGGGGGGTCGATATACCCCCTCCCCGATAACATTATTTTCCCATGTATGTATGTCGTCGTTGTCGATATATATAACTCCCTCCCAGATAACTTCGACATGATGGACGGTCGATATTTATACCCCCTCTCGACCGTGATAACTTATACCACGGGAGCACCCCCCGGCCCTCTCGCTCGACCAAAACTCTCGAGGACACCCAAACCCTAGAAAAAAACGATGTCGGTCTCCTACCCCCTCCCGCCGCGCCCCTACCCTTGAAGCGTTGCCTAGGCCACCCCAAACCCGGAATAAGCTAGGTCTACGTTTGCACTAATATATCCACCTGCTGTCATGTTTGTGTAATAATTGCCATGTTGTAATATTTGCAGAAACAATGGAGCACGGACGAGATGAGCAAGCAGAAGAGGTGTTGGGGGACATAATCTTAGCCGGAGGTGATATCTTGTCGTATCTTAACGACAATGATGGTCTGGAAGAACAGGGTGAAGAAGCAGGCTACGGTGATCGAAGAGTGGAGGAGGAAAGACATGATTATGATGGCTCCGGTGACCCAATGCTGGTGCAAGAAGGAGCCCGTGGTGACGGCTCCGGTGACCGAACAGAGTCCGGCCAGGTAAATATATTAGTTAAGCCTGTGCTGACTAGCTAATTGATGCATTCATTGTTTTGGTATGTACACATATTAATTAACACTCGTCTTTCTTCTTTTTTCTAGCCCTCCGGATCGAGCACAACTTCGGTAAAGAGACGAGGCCCGAAGAGAAAGTTGCGCTCGGATGAAAGGTTTGAGATCACAGCAATCGCGCGCGACGGCCAACCGATTGAACCCCTCCGGACAAAGGATGCATTTGCTGCTCAGTGCGGGGTTCTAGTTAGGGACAAGATCCCGATCAGCATCCACCAATGGTATAAGCCTAAGAAGGAAGACCCTGAGGTGTCTTATGTCAATGATATGCAGAAAGATGATCTTTGGACTGAGCTGAAGGCAAATTTCACCCTACCGCCAGAGGAGGATCCGGAGAAGCCAGTTATAGAGCAATTAATCAAGTCTCATGCTCTTAAGAAGATGGCAGACCTATTCAGGAGGTGGAAGAATGAGCTGAAAACGTTTGTCGACAAAGAAGAGACACCAGAATTCATCGGCCGGTATGAGAAGATCAGAGATCACTGGCCCGCATTTGTGGCCCACAAGACATCGGAAAAGAGTAAGAAGATGTCAGCGACAAACAAGAAGAATGCTGCGAAGAAGAAGCTTCACCATCGCACGGGGTCAGGTGGCTACCTCAAAGCCCGACCTAAGTGGGCCAAGGCTGAGAATGATCTGCTTGAAAAAGGGATCGAACCACAGACAATGAACTGGACAGACCGTTGCCGGACTTGGTTCTTCGGGGCTGGCGGAACCTTGGACCCTGTATCAGGGAGGTGCGTTTGGACGAACGAGCTTTTGAGAATACCAGTCAAGAAGATTCAGCAATATATCGATAGAGCGCAGGAAGGGACGTTCGTTCCAGACAGAGAGAACGACGAGCTCACAATGGCCCTCGGGAATCCTGAGCACCCTGGACGGACACGAGGCACGCCAGGCTCCGTTCCGTGGAAGGCTGGTTTTCCGGACGCGGGCGGTTACAAAAGCCAGGAGAGGAGGAAAAAAGTGGAGCAGATCCAAATTCAGAAGCTGCACGAAAGGGTTCAAGCGCTAGAGGAACGAGACGGCAATCGACATGCCGAAACTGCCCCCGAAGCTACACCGCCATCTCAGCGGAGAAGCAGCGTGGCTTCCACCGAGCTGCTTCAGCTGGAGCATGCGGCTCCTGCTAGCTACCCCGTGGATGCTATCACGGAGTCTCAACATTGCCACCTTATGGCGGAATGGCAGAACTTCAAAGTCAAGGCGGCTGTTGGCTCTGTTTTACCTCCTGAACCCGGCGCAACCTACCACTGCCGGCCGATTCCAGAAGGATATGCTAGGGTGATGGTGGATGAAATAACGGAGGGATTTGAGGAGCTCCAGCTTGACCACCCTACCGGTGAAGGGGAGACTCGGCTGGGTTCTGCTCTGAAGACTCCATGCCTATGGCGGAAGGAGCTCATCAAGCTTCCGAACTGGACGGCTCCGGCGAGTAAGGGCACTCCGCCTCCTCCTCGCCTCCTCCTCCGGCGAGTGATCAGGGCACTCAGCCTCCTTCTCCGGCGCGTGGCGGCACTCCGCCTCCTTCTCCGCCAGCGCCGGCGCGCCAGAGCAGCCAGCCTCCTCCTTCTCCGCCTCGTCAGCAAGGGCGGAAGAGACCCGCCGCCGCTGCGGCTGCTCCGGCGCGTCGTAGTCCTTCTCCTCCGCCTCGTAAGCAAGGAAAGAAGACAGCCGCAGCCGCTCCGTCTGCTCTGCCGGCGTCTAGCAGTACAGCTGCCAGAGGCGGGAGGCAATACAGATTCGGTCCTTCTCTGAAGACTCCAGAGAAGTTACCATACGAGAGGACCGAGGAGGAAACCAGGAAGATCGTGCGAGCCGAAGTGACAAACTTCTTTGAAGGGGTGAAAGCAAAGAAACATCCACCTCCGGAGGAGAAGGTAGATCCGGTGAAAGCAAAGCGCACTCTGGCTGCCCTGACAAAACCACCAAAGTCTCCGCCGAGAGGCAACTATGAGCGCATTCTTGCAAAGACATATGCCGAAGCGGAGCGGTCGGGAAGTACTGTCAGTGATAAAAGGTTAAAAGAACGACGAGCTGGGAAAAAAATTGCCCAGCTCGGCGAACAAGCGAACCAATCGTGCCCCCCGCTCAAGGTGTCAAAAGACATCGTCGCTAATGATCCGAGTATGGTGCCCGGTTATAGCAATCTTGGAGATTACCTGCCCGACGATGTACATTATGAAATCATGGAGGTGGACGAACACAAATACCATTACGGGAAGCCTCTCGTCAAAGATGAAAGATCTCTAAGCACGATGATGCGAAGACTACATGATTGGTACATGAAAACCTGCAGAGAGTCTGATGGGATGGATACTTTGACGCTGAGAGTTAAACCGGAGCATGACCTCGTTGGAATTGATCTGCTGAATGTTCCATTTGAGGATTTCTTCCAGTTTTACAATCAAAAGGCCCTCGATAAAACAACGATCACTTGCTACTGTCTGTAAGTAGTACTACTTCTGTCATTAAGTCTCTCTATATAGGTCAGCTCTTTCATTGCATGTATTTATACTTATCCTCACTATATTATGCAGATTGAAGATCGCCGAATTGAAGAAAAGACAAATCGGTGATATTGGGTTCATTAACACAAATCTCATAGATGCATATACGGTTGAAAAACATCCCAAAGAAGCCGAGGCCAACTTGCTACAATCGTTGGTATTAAATCAAAACAAAGATATAATACTCTTTCCTTACAACTTCAAGTGAGTGTTACTGTCTTGTGCATATTCGGTTTCCCTTATTAGTCCAGGTTATGGTAATGTAATTGATGACTTATGCATGCATGCGCAGCTTCCACTATATTCTCCTAGAGATTAAGCTTGAGGAGGGAGTAGTAACCGTCTTAGACTCGAGACGAAAAGATCCCCAGGACTATGCGAACATGACTCAAATGCTCGAGAAGTAAGTTAAATCGATCATTATCCACCATATCAGCAACTTTGTTCATTTCCTGATATCAAGTAATTGTTTTCTTTGTCTGGCAGGGTTTGGAGAAAATTCACCTCAAAAGCTCCGGGACTGCCGAAGAAGCTGCAATTTAATCACCCGAAAGTAAGTACTATAGTAGCATGTTCCGCGCATCTCCTAGTGATTCAAGCGCTAGTTTCATCAATACCATTTAGCATTGCTTATCAGTTTGATTGACCTCTATTTCTTGTAAAGTGGTTGTGGCAGGAACCCGGGAATAATTACTGTGGATACTACGTTTGCGAGTCCATCCGCTACACGACCTGTGAGCGGGGCTACACTGAAGAACAATATGAAGTGCGTAAGCAATAATATTCACAATTTTATTTTATTACCATCATTTGTGTTGAGTTTCATTTATTCATATATATATGTATTGACCCCCTTCTTCAAATTAGATGTTTCGGAAGCGGGATGAACTCCTAGCACCAGATCATATGCGAGGAATTCAAGAGGAATTGGCGGCATTCTTCCTTGACCACGTGATCGCTGAAAACGGAGAATACTATGTGGACCCTGTGTTCCTACAATTTAATTAGGAGATTGTATTGTAAGAGATAATTATTGTATATATGTAGCCGGTAGTGTCGGATAGATATACGAGAACTTGTTGTTCGACCAATATCTCGGAGAAGGAGAGGTGGTCGATATCACTTCTCTCTGTATGCATATGTTCATGACGATCTTCTGTTTCCTTCATTTGATTACTAGCTAGCGTGTCTACTCCTCTCCATACGTATATAGTACGTAGCGTCGACCAAGCACGGAGATAAGAGAGGACACTTCTCTCTATTAATTAGCTAGCTAACACAATATATGAAACACCTAAATTAACCCCCCAAAACCCCTAAACCACCCCCTTTCAAAAAAAACAAAAACCTCAGCTCCTGCCAGCTGCTGACGCGTGGATGCCTATTGGTCCCGGTTGGTGACACCAACCGGGACAAAAGGCCCTGCCTATTGGTCCCGGTTGGTGGCACCAACCAGGACCAAAGGCCCTCCTGCCTGGGCTCCCCGCACCGGCCACGTGGACGGCCTTTAGTCCCGGTTCGTGTAAGAACCGGGACTAAAGGGCTAGGGCATTAGTAACAACCCTTTAGTCCCGGTTCCAGAACAAGGACTAAAGGTCCTTATGAACCGGGGTAAAAGCCCCTTTTCCTACTAGTGGCTCATGCTTAGGGTTATCACCCTTACTACAAAAAGTTGGTAAACCAGCAATGTGATTCAATGTCACAGGTATGATATATTTCATATTTGATTATTCTTAAGTGCAGCCTTGGTTATAAACCCGGGTTATATGTTGGGCATTATGACCCGTCCGGCGGTAAACCGCCAGGACACTTTAAACTTGTTGTATGCCGAAACAGGTTGAATAAAGCATGGTTATAAATCACCGGCGTTTATTAACCCGGCCTGGTTTTCGACTATAAGTCGCCAGTATGATGATAAATTATCCAGTGTTTATTAACCCAGACTGGCTTGGGACTATAAGTCGCCAGTATATATTTGGATTGCGCCATTGGAATCATGCGCTCATAATCATTGGATTATATTATTCAAATCTTCAAATAGCCAACATGGCTGGATTTTATTATGGTTATCAATAATCAGTATTATGATTGAGGTTTTCAAAGTCACTTTTTGCGCAATGGATATTATTATCAATGGATATGATTTATTCTACAATTGAAGAAATAGTCCCGAGTCGCTGCAGGCTTACGACCCGAAACTTGGGGCTACGTTATTCAAGTTGAGATTACATCAAATATGCAAGTCTCATGTCGTTGCAAGCATGCACCATGACACTTGGGGGCTAATGCAAAGTCATTTTTTCATCACCTTACTGAAGACCCGACTCATCACATTGTAATGAGCCGGCCCTTGGGGGCTACCAATTGCTCCTGTCAACAATTCAAGCTACACAAATCTTAATCTATTATATTGAAGGATCCACTGCTCAGTTGGTAAAGCACAAAGCTCTTAACCTTGTGGCCGTGGGTTCAAGCCCCATGATGGGGGTTACATCATATGATGTTATTTTCAATGAAGCATATATGAAGTCCCAGCTCAATATTATCTTACTGAGCCGGCCCTTGCGGGCTACACGTTGCTGTTCAAGTCTACATGATCATATCTATAAAGTCCCTGCTCCTTATTGCATAATGACCCGGCCCTTGGGGGCTACACTAGTTGAGCATAAGACAATTACAAGTCTCACGTTGCTGCAAGCATGACAACCCGGTACTTGGGGGCTACATGTGTGGAATATTCAGTTTATGACTAATGATTGAGATGAACAAACCGGATTTCTTCAAAGGTTGCAACACTTATATTGGAGCAAGTCTTAAGCTATCACTATGTTCTCCTCTTAAGACTTGGGGGCTACAGGTATTATGCATATATAAGGAGGAACATCTTCAAATTATCAGTTTTGAGCAAATCAGGAAGATCAATTACATGACCCGGTGTCAACAACAATTATGACCCATCATCGTCTGTTATATAACTCGGCAATTTTGGTAATGATAAACCGGCAAGTTTTACATCTTCAAGCCGGTTGAATATCAGATGAGTATTTGAAGACCAATATTTTTTAAACCGGCGCTTTGGAAGCTGACTCAAGTGGATTATTCTTCACAATATTTCTCTGTGAGAAACCAATGTCATCAAATTGAGTATGAAGTTGGTTTATTGACCTGGATTTTCTAGAAGAAGGAAATGACAAGGAATTAAGGATGATCAGGTGCCGGTTTACAAGAATTCATAACCCGGAGCATATTCTGTCAAATTTGTTCTTGTGTTTGTTTTACAGGATCAGTTTAACATGGAAAAATCCAAATTAAACTAGGGGCAAATGTCGGGGATATACCCCGCGGCGTAAACCGGCTGGAAGTATAACCCGGCCGGACTTGGCGGTTTATTTGAGACCCCGCTTGCACTTGGCGATTCACTGGTGAGCCGCCCTGACGTGGCGGTTTACAAGCAACCCGCCTAGTCATTATGACTCACTGGTGACCCGGCGGGCGGGTTAGACGGATGACAAGGCCCAAGGCCCAGAAGGCCGGTTCATGTTAAAGGTGGGCCGGTTTAAGAGGAAGACATAAGGAATATTCTCCTACAAAGGAAGCAAGACTAGGACTCCACTTGTAATAGAGTAATCCTAATCCAACTAGGACTAGTCATGTAAACCGCCCCTTCAACATATATAAGGAGGGGCAGGGCTCCCCAAAGAGGGACAAGAAAGAAAGAAGAAACAATCTCTAGGGCTAGACAAAAAGAGCCGGTTTACCGGCGACTCCCTCGTGATGATAATGAGACCTAGCCTCAAACAACATGTAGGGCTATTACCGGATGATGTTTCCCGGGGCCCGAAGCTGTCTAAATCCTTGTCTTCTGTGTAGCTATATTTGTTGAGTCACTTTGGATTATTATAAATTTATCACTATGAAGAATCTGAAGGATGCTAAGACCAAGATATTTCCCTCTAAGAAGAGGGGAGGTAAGGAACTGCCATCTAGCTCTGCTTTAGATTCACCTTCTGTTATAAGTAAACTTGCAAAACCACCACATGCTATTAATCCTGATATGTCGCAAGTTGTTGATGATGCTACTTCTGCTATGAATGATACTTATGATGATGCTAGTACCTTGCTTGATGATGATGTGCCATTAGGTGATTTTCTTGATGAACAAATTGCTAGAGTTAGAAAGAATGATGTTTTTGAAACTGATGATGAGCTCGAAACTGAAAATCTTGAAACACCTACTGGAACTAGCCCTCCTAGATATGAATTGCCAAAGGTACCGGAAGGTTATGTTATGAATGAAGAGACAACTAGAGACATTCTTGCTTGTAAGGATAGAGATGATCTAGAGAAATTATTATGCAAGTATAAAGAAAAATCATTGAATGCTAGAATGGAATATGATCCTAAGTTTGCTACTTCACCTATCTTTATTGATGATAAGGATTATGAATTCTCTGTCGACCCAGAGTTAATTCTTTGGTTGAATCTGAACCTTTCCATGGTTGTGAAATTGAAACTGTTGTGGCACATCTTACTAAGTTGAATGACATAGCTACCCTATTTACTCATGATGAGAAAACTCGCTATTACTATATCCTCAAGTTATTTCCGTTCTCATTAAAGGGTGATGCTAAAGTTTCAATACTCTTGCTCCTGGTTGTGTGCGTAGTCCCTAGGATATGATTTATTACTGATACGTCTCCAACATATCTATAATTTTTTATTGTTCCATATTGTTATATTATCAATCTTGGATATTTTATAATCATTTTATATCTTTTTTTGGTACTAACCTATTGACATAGTGCCAAGTGCCAGTTGCTGTTTTTTTCCATGTTTTTTACATCGAAGAAAATAAATACCAGACGGAGTCCAAATGCCATGAAACTCCATGATGATTTTTTATGGGCCAGAAGGAACTCAACGGTCCCTGGCTGCGCCTGGGGGGAGCCCCGAGGGGGGCACAACACACCGGGGAGCGCCAGGAGGGCCAGGCGTGCCCTGGTGGGTTGTGCCCACCTCGGGTGCCCCCCGGACCGCCTCTTTGCTCTATAAATACCCCAATATTCTAGAAACCCTAGGGGAGTTGACGAAATATTCATCCAGCCACCGCAGAGTCCAGAACCACCAGATCCAATCTAGACACCATCTCAGATGGGGTTCACCACCGCCATTGGTGCCTCTCCGATGATGCATGAGTAGTTCTTTGTAGACCTTCGGGTCCGTAGTTAGTAGCTAGATGGCTTTGTCTCTCTCGCTGAATTCTCAATACAATGGTCTCTTGGAGATCCATATGATGTAACTCTTTTTGCGGTGTGTTTGTTGGGATCTGATGAACTTCGAGTTTATGATTAGTTATATCTTTTTATATCCATGAAAGTTATTTGAGTTTCTTTGATCTCTTATATGCATGATCTCTTATAGCCTCGTATTTCTTCTCTGATATTGGGTTTTTTTGGCCAACTTGATCTATTTATCTTGCAATGGGAAGAGGTGATTTGTAGTGGGTTCGATCTTACGGTTCTTGATCCCAGTGACAGAAAGGGAAACGACGCGTATGTATCGTTGCTACTAAGGATAAAATGATGGGGTCTATCTCTACATAGATAGATCTTGTCTACATCATGTCATCGTTCTTATTGCATTACTCCATTTTTCCATGAACTTAATACACTAGATGCATGCTGGATAGTGGTCGATGTGTGGAGTAGTAGTAGTAGATGCAGGCAGGAGTCGGTCTACTAATCTTGGACGTGATGTCTATATAATGATCATTGCCTGGATATCGTCATGAGTATTTGAAATTCTATCAATTGCCCAACAGTAATTTGTTCACCCACCGTTTGCTATCTTTCTCGAGAGAAGCCACTAGTGAAACCTACGGCCCTCGGGTCTTCTTTCTCATATATTTGCCTTTGCGTTCTACTTTTTCCTTGCATTTATTTTCAGATCTACTAAACCAAAAATATAAAAATACCTTGCTGTATTTGTCGGATTTCCGGTTCCGGCAAAACCCTTGAGGTTCGAACACTGGTGTGCGCACGAAGATCTCTCCCTCCCCCTAGCTCGCTCTCGCCACGATCGCCAGGCCTAGCACGACGAACCCAGAGAACAAAAGGGACATATGATTTATACTGGTTCAAGCCACCAATATGGTGTAATACCCTACTCCAGTGTTGTGTGGTGGATTGCCTCTTGGGCTGAGGATGAACAGTTACACGGGAAGAACAGCCTCCTGAGGAGAGGTGCTCTTGTGCTTGGTGAGCCGGTGTGGTGTCTTTCCAGCTTATCTAGATCTGTCCCGCTGATCTCGATCCGTCCCCTGTTTATGGTGGTGGCTAGTCCCATTTATAGAGGCCCTGGTCCTCTTCCCAAATATTGAGCGGGAAGGGATCCCACAACGGCCAAATTCGAAGGGAGACAACCAGTACAAGTTATCCTGACTAAAGGTGGTCTTTGCCCGTGAAAGGCTCTGGTGGTGACGCCGTCTTGGGCTCCACAGTGACCTCCGTCCCGCCGTCATGCTGGTCTTGGTCTCGTTGCACCGGTATAGAAACCTTTGCCTGATGCCTCGGGACTCCTCGCCTGCGCTTGCCTCTTTAGCACCAAAGAGGAAACGAGGACACTGCGCACGCTGGCGCCCGCCTGGTCATGGTCATCATGGCTTGTGTCACGGGAACCTCGCGAGGTGCCCCTTGCCTTGATCTCTCCGCCCCTCACGAGCCAGCCTGATGAGGCCTCCCCCGAGGAGGTCTTGCGTCGTCCGCCTCGCGAGGCTTGGCCCCTCGCGAGGGTCTTGAGTGTTTGCTGGTGAAGATGGGCCGTATAGGGCCGCTGGTGGAACCACGCCGTGGGCTGCAGGCAGGCAAGTCTGGGGACCCCCGTTCCCAGAACGCCGATAGCATTTTATTTCTGTTTATTTTATTTGGCGTTTGATCTATCAAATTAATACAACTTATTCACGTCCGCACGCCATTTCTGGCGCCGTTACCCGAAAGGGATTGGCAACCCCTTTAAGACGTCGGGTTGCGAGGTGTTGTTATTTGTGTGCAGGGGCTGTTTATGTTGTGTTGCTTGGTTCTCCTACTGGTTCGATAACCTTGGTTTCATATCTGAGGGAAATACCTACCGCCGCTGTGCTGCATCATCCCTTCCTCTTTGGGGAAATACCGACGTAGCTTCAAGCGACATCAAAAGGAATTTCTAGCGCCGTTGCCGGGGAGGATCTTCAATATATACCAGATTCCTAATAACTAATCTCATCTCCTCGCAATTTACATTATTTGCCATTTGCCTCTCGTTTTCCTCTCCCCCACTTCACAAAATTTGTCGTTTTATTCGCCTCTCTTTTTCCGTTCGACGTTTTCTTGCAGGATATGTTTTTGTGTGCTTTCTTGTTTGCGTAGTTCTGATGCCTCAAAGAAAATATTATGATGTTCCTTACCCAAATATTTTGCTTGAAATTTAAAAAAGTACTAAGGAATATATGACTACACAATTTGAGCACAATAAGTATTTTATCGAAGAACTTAAGGAACACTCCGTTGTGCTAGATGCTATTACAAAACAACTTGATGATATTAGTAGAGAAGTTTGCAATCTTCAATCTAAGTATGCCTTTGCTGAAAGTTTGTTGGGAAAAATATCTGATGCACAAGCTACCTTGGTAAATCAAATGGCTGCTAAACCAATCTCATTGGAAGATAAAAGTGATGAAGATCTTAAAATGATTGGTGTTTGTTGTATTGATTCTTTATTTAGTGGAGTTAAGATTGATGAAAAAGGGACTGGAGAAGAGTCAACTTTAGGTAGAAGGAGTCCCAATATTTCGGAGGGTGAGAAACTTGTTGAGAAAATTGATGAAAGTGGGTTTGAAGAGGTCAAAACTTTAACTAGTGATGTGCCCACTCTTTTGGATTACAAAGACTTTAATTATGATAGTTTCTCTTTGATTGATTGTATTTCTTTGTTGCAATCCATTATAAATTCACCCCATGCTTATGAACAAAATAAAGCTTTTACTAAACATATTGTTGATGCTATGATGAAAGCTTTCAATGAAAAAATGGAATTAGAAGTTTCAATTCCTAGAAAATTGCATGATGAATGAGAACCTACTATCAAAGTCAACATTAAGAGTTATGACTGTTTTGCTTTGTGTGACTTGGGTGCTAGTGTTTCTACAATTCTGAAATGTGATGTGCTTGGTCTTACCAATCTTGAAGAATGTTCTTTGAATTTGCCCTTGGCGGATTCTACTATTAAAAAGCCTATGGGAAGAATTAATTATTTTCTTATCCTTGCAAATAGGAATTATGTGCCCATAAATTTTATTGTTCTTGATATTGATTGCAATCCGTCTTGCCCAATTATTCTTGGTAGACCATTTTTATGGACTATCGATGCCGTGATTGATATGAAAGAAGGCAATATTAAGTTCCAGTTTCCTTTGAGGAAGGGTATGGAACACTTTCCTAGAACAAGAATTAGGCCACCATATGAATCAATCATGAGGGCATCTTATGGATCTCGAACCAAAGATGACAAAACTTAGATCCTTGCTTTATGCCTAGCTAAGGGCGTAAAACTATAGCGCTTGTTGGGAGGCAACCCAATGAATAAATTTTATTTTTTGCTTTTTGCTATCTGTTCTGGAGTGTTAGCAAAATTATGCTACTGTTATGATTGTGTTTTTTGTGTTTTAAATAGTGTTTGTGCCAAGTTGAACCAATATGATCTTCTTGGGTGATAGTTGTTTGATCTTGTTGAAAAAGACAGAAACTTTGTGCTCACAAAAAAACTCATTTTTTATCCAAAGGAGCTTTTGCCCTGACTCTTTTTGCAGAAGATTGATATACAAATTATCTAGGTCGTCCTAGGTTTGTAGAATTTTTGGAGTTCCAGAAGTATTCGAACAAATCAGATTGCTACAGACTGTTCTGTTTTCTTTGTGTTGTGTGCTTATTTTGATAGCTCTATGGTTTTATTTGATGAGTTTCTGCCATAGAAAAGTCGGAATACAATAGATATAATACAAAAACAAAATAAGAATTGGTTTGATACAGCACTTATAGTAGTTATTTATTTTTGTTACACTAATGGATCTCACGAAGTTTTCTTGAGTTTTGTGTGATTGAAGTTTTCAAGTTTTGGGTTATCTTACGATGGATGAAGGAAGGATAGAAGAGCCTAAGCTTGGGGATGCCCCGGCATCCCAAGCTATTATCCAAAAATGAGCAACCAACTAAGCTTGGGGATGCCCCCGAGTGGCATCCCCGCTTTCTTCCAACAACTATCGGTATTTTACTCGAAACTATATTTTTATTTGTCACATGATATTTGTTTTGCTTGGAGCGTCTTGTATGATATGAGTCTTTGCTTGTTTTATTTTGTGTTTTAAGTCATCAATCCTAGCTGTACACACCTATTTGGAGAGCCAAAATTATGTCATGACTTGTTAGAATTGCTCTCTTTGCTTCACGTAATTTTTTTATGAGCAATAGGACTTGCTCTAGTGCTTCACTTATATCTTTTTGAGCATGGTGTGCTTTAGTATTTTTGAAGAAATGCTCTCTTGCTTCACTTAAATTTATTTGAGAGTTAGTAAAATTTTCAAGAAATTCTCTCTTGCTTCACTTAAATTATTTTGAGAGAAAGAAAAAGAATTATGCTCTTGATCCTCACTTATATTTGTTTGAGCTTATGAAAAGCAACACATGAAAATTAGTCCCAAAGTGATAGATATCCAAGAAGGATATAATAAAGACTTTCATGAAGATCACTGGACAAAACAAAGTTGATTCTTAGTAATAGTTTTGAGATATGATGATGTGATATGTGAGTTATGTTGATGAGTAATTATGCTTTAGTAAGAATATTGGTGTTAAGGTTTGTGATTCCCTATGCAAGTACGAAAGTCAATAGTCATGCAAGGAAAATTATATCCTACTTGTGGTGGATTATTCGGTGTTATTTATGCTTACTGCTTGCTTATGAGATTATCCGTTTCTTGGTTGGTCGCTTCTCAATCATTTGCTAGCCTTCACTTTGCACCAAGTATGATCTCTACTTAGGCATCCAAAATCCTTTAAACCAGTTTTGCCACATGAGTCCACTATATCTACCTATATGCGGTATTATTTTGCCATTCTAAGCAAATTTGCATGTGCCATCTCTAATTTTCAAAATAAACTTCTCTTTTGTGTGTTTGTTTCGCTCGCGGAACGGTAACAGGTGGCTAATATTTTCCATGCTGGATATGTTATTCTCACGATGAGTGTTTATTCACCTGTCATTGCACGAGAGTAAGGCAAAGGTTTTAGGGATGCCCAGTCCCGAAATGCAAAATTGAATTTACTTTATGTTGTCAAATAATAAATTCCTTGTAAAGTGTTGGTATGCAGGACAACCGTGGATATGGCTAGCCATGGAAAGTGAAAGTATGGTGGAAAAAGGAATACACTTTATTTTCTGTTTGGGAACCGCCTATGGCATATCTAGCATGGAAAGAGTTCGGAACTCTAAGTCGTTTTCGTTGGTGGGATGGATGCACCTCCCAAAATGTTTTTATGTCTAATTTTTTCGCTTTGAGCTCTTGCACCTCTACAAATCCCTACTTCCCTCCGCGAAGGGCCTTTCTTTTAATTTATGCAATTTTTATTTTGAATTTGAGTCTCCATCCTCTCTCATAAAAAGCACCAACTAGGAGGCAATATGATCGTACTTAAGTATTGGGTGTAGCTAATATTCGAGTGTGTTTCATGAATGTTTCAATGTTTGAGCACGATGGGCTAGTGATAACTTATTTTAGCATTGATATTTTGAAAGACTTGGTTGCTTGTTATGCTTGAGTATCTAAATTATTATGACAAAACTAGACTATTCATTTGAATCACATAAAATTCCAATTGTCCATGCTATAAAGAAAAGAATATGATATGACATGTTAGGCAGCATTCCACATCAAAAATTCTGTTTTTATCACTTGCCTACTCGAGTACGAGTAGGAGTTAAGCTTGGGGATGCTGATACGTCTCCAACGTATATATAATTTTTGATTGTTCCATGCTGTTATATAATCAATCTTGGATGTTTTATAATCATTTTATATCATTTTTTGGTACTAACCTATTGACATAGTGCCAAGTGCCAGTTGCTGTTTTTTCCATGTTATTTACATCACAGAAAATCAATACCAGACGGAGTCCAAATGCCACGAAACTCCACAATGATTTTTTATGGGCCAAAAGGAACACAACAGGCCCTGGCTGCGCCTAGGGGGGTGTAGGGGAACGCAGCAGAAAACAAAAAATTTCCGACCTACGCACCAGCCCAGGACCACTATGGAGACTGCATACATGGTTTGATCTTTTTCGTTACCGACTCGTAGCGCAGCGGGAAGTAGAGTCGATGACGATCGGCGGTGCAGATCCCCGCAGCTAGGATTTACAACCTCCCAACCGCGAGGATGTATACCCTCATCTGCTCCTCAGACAGCCCTCCGGGAGGCGGTCGAACAGCCCCCGGACGGTGTCGCGGACAGCCCTTCGGGAGGACCTTCGAAACTCGAACGGTCACTCGGACAGCCCTTCGGGAGGACCTTCGAAACTCGGACGGTCACACGGACAGCCCTTCGGGAGGCACTCACGAACTAAGACCGAAACTACGATCTCTCTACAGAGTTGCACACATACGGTGTCATCTATCCGGCAGGGCTTCGCCGTCCAGAACTAGTTCCTGCCGGAACCCAGACAGCCTTACGGCTCTACGAAACTCTTTTCGTGGGAGGGAGAGAAGAAGCCAGATAATGCATGGCATGTGTATGAGAGCAAGGGATGAGTGTGGAGGGCTGCCCCTCCACCTCTATTTATAGGAAATCCAAGGGGGTAGGGTAGTTTCACAAAAAACCCAAAATGCACATGAATGAAGTCCTTCCACAAGGATCTAGGAGTGAAACCAAGGAACTAGAGGGTCCCCAAGGGGGGATACCCCATGTGGCCGGCCACACCCCCATGAGGGGCCCCAAAAATGGCTCCTATCCATCCATGTCATCCCCAAGATCTTTTGGAGCAAAGCCCCAAAAGGTGGCTTTCCATAAAGTAACCATAAAGCTGATTTTCACTATTCACGACGACATTTTTCAGCGTCTGATCGAACTGAAAATATTTATGTGGGCTAAGAACATTTCCAGTACCCACTAAAATGATTTTCAACGTGTTCCGAAACAATTCCGGTTTTAGTGATTTTCATCTGCGAAACGCATCTGAAGTGGCTCCGGCAGCTCCGGAACATTTCCGGTTTTTATCTCAGAAAATTCCAAAAAGCTTCCAGAATGATTCTGGCATCCTCCAAGAATTATCAGGCATGTGCCGAAACCAATTTGACTTAATGGTGTATCCCGAAAGAACTTTTCGGTATCATCGAAACTTATCCGATGACCTCTCTCTGCGGTACGATTCCGCTGTCCGAAACTTTTCGGTGTCCGAAACTTTTTCGGTGATTTTCTCTCAGACTCCCTGTCTAGTATTCAGCAGATAGATGACCCTTAAGCGTGTGACCCTATAGGTTCGGTGAAATATAGACATGACCCGGAACCCCTTCCGATCAATGATCAACATCGGAGCCGTGGACACCCATATTGACCCCTATACCCACACGAATAAATATTCGAGTGAACCTCCAGTTGCCGTGTGCTATTCCTGTTGCTTCGCGATATGTTACAAATACCCGAGGTGAGACGTGTTGGCATTCCCGTGGATCAACAACTTGTCCACTATGCTAGTTACCTCGTTACCGGTATTGTTCTCTTTTCTCGTTATCGTGTTTCGGCATCCCCGTGATCAAATCACAAAGTGTCTGGCCAGACGATGATGGATACTGTAACACCGAGAGGGCCCAGAGATATCTCTCCATCGTCGGAGGAGCAAATCCCAATCTTGAGCTATCAAGTTACTTGACACACTTTTCCATGAACCCGTAAGCCGCCGTAATAGCCACCCATTTACGGATGACGTTTAACAAACCCCAAAGTTCATGAAGCAAGCATGAAGAAACTCGATACTCTCATGGTCTAAGGAATCATGCAAACGTTAACCATCTCTGTGTTATGTACCAATAAACTTGTGACGAATGAATCTCATAGCATAACATCAATCCGGGTCGATTCAACACAAATGTTCTCTTAACATTGTGCCCTCAAGGTTGCTGACATAGACATGCCCATGATCAGGAAAACATAACCATCATGCAACACTTGAGCTAGTCTTAGAGGCCAGACTAGGAATACATTTTACCGTTTATTATTCCACACATGCATATGAGTCTTCCTCCGAGCCTCGTGGTTATTGCAGACTCGAGAACCATAGCAGTTATAGCATGGAACATAAACATAATTATGAACTCGGAGATAAATAATATCATTTATTATTGCCTCTAGGGCATATCTCCTACAGACTCCCACTTGCACTAGAGTCAATAATCTAGTTAATGCTAATGCACTTTACACATGTGGCACACCGGTGTAAATATGCTTTGCTTGTGGTATAGCCTGATGTCCAACGGATCTGACGACTTCAGTTCCGTGTGTATCATTGCATGTCCTCGTGTTTTCACGTTTTCAAAAAATTCATATTTTGTGTGGACTTGGCTTTGTATGTATGTGAATCACAGGTCAAACCTGGATTCCTCAGACTGAGTTTTGGAGCAACTACCTGCAGTAGTGTCCCATTGTCAAAAGCCATCTTGGAACTATACTAAGTTCATGAATGAACTATATGATTCAACATCTTCTTTGTCGCTTCTAAAGCGTCAACATACTTAGCCCTTGTTATAGAATTTGCCACAGTAACTAGTTTGAACAAATTCCAACTAACTGTGCCACCACAATGTGTGTTACACAAAACCCTTAACTTAAATCGAAAATCGCACGGTGAAAAGATGAAGACTATCGATGTAACATTTTACAACGAACTCTTCATGATCTCCGCTTGCAAGAAAACATATCATCAGTACTTACTCTAGTACTCAATGACATCTTTCACTGTTGTCCCACGATCAGTACTTTGATCACTTTAGTATCCATACTCGCAACACCATGGGAGTATCGGACATATCTGGTTGTTTTACATACCATGGAATACATGATTAATCCAAACACAAAAGTGTGTGGAATCTGCATCATGTATTTTACTCATCAGTGTTTTGGGACACCGAGTCTTGCAAAAACTCTTTCCATGTGACTATGGCAAGAATCACTCCTTGGCGTTTTAAATGCTAAAAGGTTTTAGCATCTTGTCAATATGTATTCATTGCTTAGCCCCATTAGGTAAATCTATCTCCATAGATCATCATGCCTAATATTGAGGCTATTTAGCCTAAGCACTTCATCGAAAAACTATTTTCAAATGAAGTCCTAATTTGTGTCAAGAAATTTATTTCCAATTACCAATGTGCCAAGCACATAAGGTTTTTAGAAATATTATTACGCTCCCACTTACTTTCTTGAATTACAAGCATCTTCGTTACCCATTGATGAAGTCAAAACCCCTTTGACCATTTCATCAAAACCCGAAGATTCCAACTCCATTTTGCTCTCTTCTGTCCATTGCTGGAACTCTGAAGTTTGCATACCTACTAGCATCCTCTGGATCGACAAATTACTTTGGACTGTATCATATACAAGTCCTAGCTTTCATTTCCATTAGATGGAAATCCTTTTATCATCCATGTTTCATATCTCATGATTGAAATATGTATTAATTGCTAGTTCAACCCGAACCGACTTTAAGCATCGCTACGATGAAAACAACCTCATCGTAGTCAACTCTTGAACTTGTTATTCCAACAAGTCGAGCTTTATGGATAAAATATTTTATCCGTATCAGTTTTAAGTTCCATAAATATTCTTTAGACTCTAAGTCTTCCGAAAGGTGTATCAAGGTTTTAATCTTGAATCACTTATATGGAAACTAACTCGGGTTGTATTGGCATTTAGCCAATTCCGGAGTCAGGGCCCATCAATGCTTCCTTGTGTATCGTAGGTATAATGTTGTCTAACAACAATATCTCGTTTGCGCACCTGAGAGGTTTGCACGAGCCTTGCCTACGTGGTTCAGCTGCAAGTTCGACCGAAGTTCATACATTTTATTGTAGAGACTTCCGTATCAGTCGCGGTAGGAAACTATGGAATTACTTCCAAGGTCTCTTTCCTTTGATCTGATGACGTAGATACTGTTTATCTCGTCGAGTTGCACTATTCTCCCACTCACCTTTTTGAAAGAACCATTCTCTTTAAAAGCACACCGCGGCAAAACTATTTGCCTCGGTATAGTGAGGGAGGAATACCCAACATTTTGGTATAACCTACAAAGTAGCACTTGTCTGATTTGGAATAGGTTTGTAACCTTTTACACAAGCCCCATATTCCAAATGTTAAGAAAAGATATAACATGGTTGGGCGTACCATACCATGGCTTCATTTCAACAGACCCGATGTAGCTCTTTTCAGTGTAAAAACCGCAGTCTCTAAAGCATCACTTTAAAAGGGATAATGGCAAATTTATTTATGTCATCTTTCACCTTACCATGTCGTAAATGGTTTGATTACATCTCCACAGACTTTCCACTTGCAGTGGTGTTCCGGGAGGTGCAAGTTATGAAACCCCTTTCACAACTCATCAGACATTCGCTAAACATGTAACTCAAATATTCCTTTGTGCAATCAAATTGCAGAAACATAATTTTCTTGTTACAATAACTTCTACTTCATTTTTGAGAACCTTTCGAATGATTTCAAAAGATCCAGACTTACGTCTCATCAAGTAAATATCCATATATCTACTTGAGTCATTTCTGAAGATAAATAAATCCACCACTAACAACACTTATCGGACTACACACATCAAATGTATGATCACTAATAAGTTTGTTGTTCGTTCCTTATGGCCTGTGAACGGTATTTTAGTCACTTCACTTTTTGGAGGAAAGTTGCAAGTGTCAGATGATTCAAAATCAAGAAGACTTCAAAATCCATCATAGTGGAATTTTCCATGCGGTTTCTCCAATGTGACCAAATGTAGTGCCACACTTGTGTGGTATTCTTTTAGTCTTGCGACATTTAGCGTCAGTGTTATGGATGTATCATATTACCATCAATATTCATAACATACATGCCATCTTGGATGGAAGCATGGCCCTTCATGTTATTCATAATACTTAACAACAATTGTTGTTTTTATGAACAACTCTTTTGCAACAAACATTGTGCAATGGGCTAGAGTGTATGAAACTCTAAAATGAATTATGAAAGTAAACCCAGAGGTATTGTATTATTATCAATATTCATAACATACATCTCATTCATAATGAAAGTATGGCCCTTGTGTTATTCATAACATCGAACATAAAAAGTTCTCTTATGAACAACCTTCTTGCAAGATACTTTATGTAATGGGATAGAGTTTGTAAAACTCTAAATGAATTATGAAAATAAATACAGACGGCAATACATCGATGGAAGGTATAGTAACATTTACTATGTTCCCTGTGTATACCTTAACTTCATTTCTAGCTAGTCTTTCAGGCCATAGTAGTTCTTACATCGAGTTGCAACAGAATGCAATCGAGCGGGCAATTTTGTGATGAACTCACAATACCCAAGAATTAGTGATTAACATGTTTAACCATAATTCGCAAGAACTATATCTTTGACCAGCCTTCTATACATCAAAAACTTGTATGACATTCATACATGAGCTGGATATTCCAGTCTTCTTTCCTTTTGCCTTTATACTTCTAACAGTTTAACTTTTAGTATTTCTCCTACTCTCAGAAGAAGCACCCAACTTAAGAGTGGCATTAGCCCCGGACTTCCTAGGCGTGTAAGTCATACTAACACCCTTTGGACACTTCCTTTCTCTTTAAGTTGTTGTTTTATTCACCTTTCATTATATGACAGGCGTTCTTCTGGATCCCTTTCCCAACAGTCAAATGCATAGTAAACACTTTTACTAATACTTGCAAACAAACATTGCTTTGTTTGTATCTGAAAATAATTTTCAGTTCCATGAATATCATATAACTATCCCAACTTTCGAAGTTTGGGTTTCATGGAAGCAAACATATTCCACTTGACTGTAACAGAATCCTAGCTTTTGGATCGAAGGACGAGAGTCACATGATCCATAGCATTAGCGGGAGGATACGGAAAGCATGCGATAGGACAATGTCCTTCTCGGCACTTTTGAGGACAATCCTCATATTACGTTACCAATCGTAAAGTTTTAACCAGATATTTAACAGCTATTCAATTTTAATAGGGAAGGTGGAAATGCGAGCCATTATTCTACAACTATTATGCAAGAAACACTTAGACAGTGTTCATAATTAATTGCACTTAGAATTAAACATGTTAATTCAACAGTGCGCTCCCACTCAAATCAATATCTCTCACAATTAATTTTGAGTGATACAAGATCCAGACTTCAATTCATCGCCATAGAATCATCATCTCATAACGGGAATTTTAATCGGTAGGCCAACTTGCCGATCACATCTCTATGTGACTCTTGCTCATCTTTCGATGCGTGTGTTCCGAGCTCAGGACGATCCTGCCATGAACGTCAAGACAACCAAGTGATCTTGCTGCGAGGTCTGACCTCACCCGCCTCACACTTCTCTAATCGTTCGTACCCATGCATCCATGGCGCACCCCGAAAAGATAGGTGCCGTGATGGTGCTACACTTGGGAGAACACTAACTACTTGATATTTTAAGTGAGAGATCACCCTAATAAAAGCGACTACCGCGCAATCAAGAAGGGTGCATCATAAGGGATAAACATCTCAGGCAATTCATAATAGCATGATATGGTATAGCCCTTTCTGACGGAGAAGTATTTCATTTCTTCATCTTTGGCATTCGCGTCGGTGTTCACCTTCGCGAAGATTGCCACCACCTTGTCGATGCACCAGATAATATTGCTATCTCTATAGCTAACAAAATAATGCATTACAACAAGGTTGACACGCAGGTCATTAAAGTGCAATCATATGGCTCCAGCCATCATGCCGAATCATGACACGCAGGTCATGTTAATCAAATTACATCATATAGTCATCTCATACATAATCGAATTAGTATGAGCACTGCTATACCACATCACATGCACATCCTGCAAAACCAAGTTAGACGCCTCTAATAGGTTTATGCAAAAATTTATTTTACGTGGCTTCTAAGGTTTTGACTTAAACCGCAGCTACCAACGTTTTATCATCAAGTATGATTATTCAAGTTGCTACATTAACATCTCGGGGTGTATGAAACACGGGATAATTAAATCTCGAGCCCCATACTAAACTTCGTCATACGCATGACCCCCGTGCAGATCATATCTGCAATGCCCTTTCATCTGCGAATTTCATCTTTCTTTTGACTACGGTAGAACCCAAAGAACTGATAGCACTTCCATGATCAATCAGGATCACGGATTGCCAGAACTTTGTCAAATTCCACCATGCTGTCTCGAGATTGAGCAAACGCAAATTCTAGGGAAGCAACAAGAACCTCGAGTAACAGATTTCATCTGTCACCCGCATAAATAATTTTCAGCAATAGATCTCATCTACTACCTAATTATATTATGCAATACCCATACATCTCCATGTATTCTAGATCGAAACCTGCATCTACGCATAGCACGGCTCTTGATGCCACTGTAGGGGAACGCAGCAGAAAACAAAAAATTTCCGACCTACGCACCAGCCCAGGACCACTATGGAGACTGCATACATGGTTTGTTCTTTTTCGTTACCGACTCGTAGCGCAGCGGGAAGTAGAGTCGATGACGATCGGCGGTGCAGATCCCCGCAGCTAGGATTTACAACCTCCCAACCGCGAGGATGTATACCCTCATCTGCTCCTCAGACAGCCCTCCGGGAGGCGGTCGAACAGCCCCCCGGACGGTGTCGCGGACAGCCCTTCGGGAGGACCTTCGAAACTCGAACGGTCACTCGGACAGCCCTTCGGGAGGACCTTCGAAACTCGGACGGTCACACGGACAGCCCTTCGGGAGGCACTCACGAACTAAGACCGAAACTACGATCTCTCTACAGAGTTGCACACATACGGTGTCATCTATCCGGCAGGGCTTCGCCGTCCAGAACTAGTTCCTGCCGGAACCCAGACAGCCTTACGGCTCTACGAAACTCTTTTCGTGGGAGGGAGAGAAGAAGCCAGATAATGCATGGCATGTGTATGAGAGCAAGGGATGAGTGTGGAGGGCTGCCCCTCCACCTCTATTTATAGGAAATCCCAAGGGGGTAGGGTAGTTTCACAAAAAACCCAAAATGCACATGAATGAAGTCCTTCCACAAGGACCTAGGAGTGAAACCAAGGAACTAGAGGGTCCCCAAGGGGGGATACCCCATGTGGCCGGCCACACCCCCATGAGGGGCCCCAAAAATGGCTCCTATCCATCCATGTCATCCCCAAGATCTTTTGGAGCAAAGCCCCAAAAGGTGGCTTTCCATAAAGTAACCATAAAGCTGATTTTCACTATTCACGACGACATTTTTCAGCGTCTGATCGAACTGAAAATATTTATGTGGGCTAAGAACATTTCCAGTACCCACTAAAATGATTTTCAACGCGTTCCGAAACAATTCCGGTTTTAGTGATTTTCATCTGCGAAACGCATCTGAAGTGGCTCCGGCAGCTCCGGAACATTTCCGGTTTTTATCTCAGAAAATTCCAAAAAGCTTCCAGAATGATTCTGGCATCCTCCAAGAATTATCAGGCATGTGCCGAAACCAATTTGACTTAATGGTGTATCCCGAAAGAAACTTTTCGGTATCATCGAAACTTATCCGATGACCTCTCTCTGCGGTACGATTCCGCTGTCCGAAACTTTTCGGTGTCCGAAACTTTTTCGGTGATTTTCTCTCAGACTCCCTGTCTAGTATTCAGCAGATAGATGACCCTTAAGCGTGTGACCCTATAGGTTCGGTGAAATATAGACATGACCCGGAACCCCTTCCGATCAATGATCAACATCGGAGCCGTGGACACCCATATTGACCCCTATACCCACACGAATAAATATTCGAGTGAACCTCCAGTTGCCGTGTGCTATTCCTGTTGCTTCGCGATATGTTACAAATACCCGAGGTGAGACGTGTTGGCATTCCCGTGGATCAACAACTTGTCCACTATGCTAGTTACCTCGTTACCGGTATTGTTCTCTTTTCTCGTTATCGTGTTTCGGCATCCCCGTGATCAAATCACAAAGTGTCTGGCCAGACGATGATGGATACCGTAACACCGAGAGGGCCCAGAGATATCTCTCCATCGTCGGAGGAGCAAATCCCAATCTTGAGCTATCAAGTTACTTGACACACTTTTCCATGAACCCGTAAGCCGCCGTAATAGCCACCCATTTATGGATGACGTTTAACAAACCCCAAAGTTCATGAAGCAAGCATGAAGAAACTCGATACTCTCATGGTCTAAGGAATCATGCAAACGTTAACCATCTCTGTGTTATGTACCAATAAACTTGTGACGAATGAATCTCATAGCATAACATCAATCCGGGTCGATTCAACACAAATGTTCTCTTAACATTGTGCCCTCAAGGTTGCTGACATAGACATGCCCATGATCAGGAAAACATAACCATCATGCAACACTTGAGCTAGTCTTAGAGGCCAGACTAGGAATACATTTTACCGTTTATTATTCCACACATGCATATGAGTCTTCCTCCGAGCCTCGTGGTTATTGCAGACTCGAGAACCATAGCAGTTATAGCATGGAACATAAACATAATTATGAACTCGGAGATAAATAATATCATTTATTATTGCCTCTAGGGCATATCTCCTACAGGGGGCACAACCCACCAGGGCGCGCTAGGAGGCCCAGGCGCGCCCTGGTGGGTTGTGCCCACCTCGGGTGCCCCTGGACCGCCTCTTTGCTCTATAAATACCCCAATATTCCAGAAACCCTAGGGGAGTCGACGAAATATTCATCCAGCCGCCGCAGAGTCCAGAACCACCAGATCCAATCTAGACACCATCTCGGATGGGGTTCACCACCACTATTGGTGCCTCTCCGATGATGCGTGATTAATTCTTTGTAGACCTTCGGGTCCGTAGTTAGTAGCTAGATGGCTTTCTCTCTTTCGTTGAATTCTCAATACAATGGTCTCTTGGGGATCCATATGATGTAACTCTTTTTGCGGTGTGTTTGTTGGGATCTGATGAACTTCGAGTTTATGATCAGTTATATCTTTTTATATCCATGAAAGTTATTTGAGTTTCTTTGATCTCTTATATGCATGATCTCTTATAGCCTCGTATTTCTTCTCCGATATTTGGGTTTTGTTTGGCCAACTTGATCTATTTATCTTGCAATGGGAAGAGGTGCTTTGTAGTGGGTTCGATCTTACGGTGCTTGATCCCAGTGACAGAAAGGGAAACGACACGTATGTATCATTGCTACTAAGGATAAAACGATCGGGTCTATCTCTGCATAGATAGATCTTGTCTACATCATGTCATCATTCTTATTGCATTACTCTGTTTTTCCATGAACTTAATACACTAGATGCATGCTGGATAGCGGTCGATGTGCGGAGTAATAGTAGTAGATGCAGGCAGGAGTCGGTCTACTAATCTTGGACATGATGCCTATATAATGATCATTGCCTGGATATCGTCATGAGTATTCGAAGTTCTTCAATTGCCCAACAGTAGTTTGTTCACCCACCATTTGCTATCTTTCTTGAGAGAAGCCACTGGTGAAACCTACGGTCCCCGGGTCTTCTTTCTCATATATTTGCCTTTGCGATATACTTTTTCCTTCCATTTATTTTCAGATCTACTAAACCAAAAATACAAAAATACCTTGCTGCATTTTATTTCTATTTATTTTATTTGGCGTTCGATCTATCAAATTATTACAACTTATTCCCGTCCGCACGCTGTTTCTGGCGCCGTTACCTGAAAGGGATTGACAAACCCTTTAACACGTCGGGTTGCGAGGTGTTGTTATTTGTGTGCAGGGCTATTTACATTCTGTTGCTTGGTTCTCCTACTGGTCGATAACATTGGTTTCATATCTGAGGGAAATATGTACCACCCCTGTGCTCCATCATCCCTTCCTCTTTGGGGAAATACCAACATAGCTTCAAGCTACATCATTTACTTCTCTGAAAAATATTTCCCTGCTCATAAGAAACAAGCTGCCTTGCAGGTAATATTTAAGTTTGCGCAAATTAAAGAAGAGAGTCTCCCACAAGCTTGGGGGAGGCTTTGCCAATTGCTTAATGCTTTGCTTGATCATCCTCTTAAGAAGAATGAAATACTTGATATCTTCTATAATGGACTAACCGATGCTTCTAGGGATTTCCTAGATAGTTGTGCTGGTTGCGTTTTCAGGGAACGAACTATTGGGCAAGCTGAAGAATTATTGAATAACATATGGAAAAGTTATGATGATTGGACTCTTCCTCAACCACCGCCTAAACCCACTCCGAAGAAGAGGGGTATCTTATATCTCAGTCCTGAAGATATGCAAGAGGCAAAGAAATCTATGAAGGAAAAAGGTATTAAAGCTGAGGATGTCAAAAATTTACCTCCTATTGAAGAAATACATGGGCTTGATACACCACCACCTCCTAAGGTGGTAGAGGTAAAATCTCTAATGAAATTCAATGATAATGATAATACTCACAATATGCATCCTAGTCAATGCCTTTATGAGTTTGAAAACTACATTAGAAAGCAATATCACTTCAATGCAAATGTTATGAAACAACTGAAATACAATTCTGATATGATTGCTCGCTTGAGTGACTTGTTATTTAGAATCTCAAATGATGTTAGAGGTGTGGGAAAACATGCTTCTATGGTTCAGACCCAGTTAGAACAAGTTGCTAAATCTCAAAAAGAGTTGCTAGATGCAATGAATAATAATATAAGTGACTCTGTTGTTAGAGTAGCAACTAGAGGAGGTAAAATATCTTAGGAACCACTTTATCCTGAGGGACAACCCAAAATAATTGAACAAGACTCTCCAGGAGCTAACACTAATGCACCTAGTCCTTCTAAAAAGAAAAAGAAGAAGAAAAATGATAGGACTTTGCATGCCTCTAGTGAACCTGAAGTAGAAAAATCTCCTGATAATGAAGTCTCTATCTCTGATGCTGAAAGTCAACCTGGTAGTGAACACTCACCTTCTGATAATGAAAAAGTTAATGACGAGGTTCACGAAGATAGTGAACCAAATAATGAAGAACCAGACAATGATGTTGAGATAGAACCTGCAGTTGATCTTGATAACCCACAACCTAAAAATAAAAGATATGGTAAAAGAGAATTCGTTGCTAGACAACATGGTAAGGAAAGAGAACCATGGGTTCAAAAACCTATCCACTTTACACCTAAGTCAACTAACAAGAAAGATGATGAAGAATTTGGACGCTTTGCTGAAATGCTGAGGCCAGTCTTTTTGTGTACTCGCTTGACTGATATACTGAAAATGCCTCATTATGCAAAGTATATGAAAGACATCATCACTAATAAGAGAAAAATACCGGAAGCTGAAATCTCAACTATGCTTGCTAATTATACTTTTAAAGATGGAGTACCAAAGAAACTTGGAGATCCGGGAATACCAACTATACCTTGCTCCATCAAAAGTAATTATGTGAAAACTGCTTTATGTGATTTGGGAGCTGGTGTTAGTGTTACGCCTTTCTCTTGATATAAAAGACTTGATTTAAATAAACACACACCTACTGAAATATCTTTGCAAATGGCTGACAAATCGACTGCCATACCTATCAGTATTTGTGAGGATGTGCCCGTTGTTGTTGCTAATGTTACTATTTTGACTGAACTTGTTATACTTGAGATGCCCGAGGACGACAACATGTCGATTATCCTTGGTAGACCCTTCTTGAATACTGCAGGGTCTATTATTGATTGCAATAAAAGCAAGTTCACTTTTCATATCAATGGTAATAAGCATATGGTGCACTTTCCGAAGAAACAATTTCAAGTGAATGGTACTAATGTTATTGAAAAATCTCCGACAATCGCTATTGGAAGTTTTCAACTACCTCTACCTACTGCCAAAAAGAAATATGAAATGCTTATAGTTGGGGACATTCATATCCCGTTGGGGTAACTTAGTGATTACGAAAGTTTTTCGGTTTCATACTAATCGAAAGTGGTTGTTAATAAGACCTGATCAACCTTATTAATGGATCAATTTTGAGAGGTATGAAGTTGATGAATTTAGTGAGCACTACCTTGTGTCCCTACCTTTTATTTTCTGTTTTTATTAGTTAAATAAAATAAAATGCCATGTTTTGTCTGTTTTCTAAATTTACCATGGAATAAAAAATGACCCAAAAAAAAGTTCTCAGAATGCCCTAAAAAATTAATACGATTTTTTTCTAAATATTTAATAATTTTTGGTGCAAATAACATCAGAGGGAGGTGCACCAGTTGGGCACAGCCTGGGCGCGCCAGGGCCCCCAGGCGCGCCCTGGTGGGTTGTGGTCCCCACGTGGGCACCCTCACTTATCTCTTCATACCACATCATCACCTACCTCCAGAAAAAATCACCATTGCTCTCTCTCTCTCTCTCGTGTTCTTGCTTTCAAACCCATGGATTTCGATCTCTTTGCTCGAAGCTCCATTTCCAAAACTGTTTCGGGGGATTATTGCTTGGTATGTGACTCCTCTGTTTGTCCAATTAGTTTTTGCTTTAGTGGTTTATATTTTAAATAATTAGCTACTCTTGGTGTTGCTGTAGATGAGCTTGCATGTTGAATTCTTAGATTTGTATATAGTTTGAATGCTTTCTATGGCCTCTGTGTATCCCTATGAGTAGTTGCTATCAATCTTGTAAAGTTTTGTTGATAAATTTTTGTCACCCAAAATTTTTCAGAATATTGTACGCGAACATGATGAACCTTTTTGGAAGGAGTTCTTGGAGGAGATGATCCTCGGGGGCATCTTCTAGTGACAACTCCACTCGTCGGTCTTATGTTGAACCAAGTGAAAGTTCCATATGAGATGCCGCCACCAAAACATGCCTATGGCCATGCGATGATTATATGGTGAGTGTGGGCATCAAGGAGGAATCTGAGCAATATGTTCACAATACCGACCTCGGTCCCTACATTTCAGATAAGTGCAATCAACACCACACTCTCACTGAATCATTTGTCAAAGGATTTAAATTCCATCCCCGTGAGTCTAGGGTTTCATTTAAACTGTATGAAAATCCTTTTACCATGTCACTAGAGAGATTTGCTCACCACTACAAAATCCCATTCTGGGATTCGCTTGACGAACCACCAAGAGCTGAGTACCAATCATTTTTCACTAGCCTTTGCTATGGTGAGACGACGGGAGTGACGCAAGGTAGAATAAATAGTGTTCATTTTCTCGGAATCCAGTACTTTGCTTTATTTAATGGGAAATGTATTGTAGGCAAACAAGATTGTAGTACACTTTGTGCTCCAGAATTGAGCCACATACGCGCCGCTCTCACCGGTAATGGAAGTTATAATCTAGGAGCGATTGTTGCACGTAGGTTGCAACACAACGCTAATAGTGGTTATTTCTATGGTGGCATTTATGGCACACGTTTAGCACGAGAGCTGGGTGTTACACCTTTGCCCTTTGACCCTATTTTACCCACACAGTATTTAGACTTTGATGCTATGAAACGCCATAAGATCCTTAAAGGTGAACCCCATAATTTCACTTATAAATTATTGTTTAATCAAGACAATGTTGTGCACACATATTTTCCTGCGCCTGCTCTCTTTGATTATCAGAGCAGGGGGAGATATTTTGTTCTTGAGAGCGAGGCCCGAGCTCACAACGCGACGGTTGTGGCCGCACGGCAGGCTGAGGCATCCGCACCGAGAGCCTCCGTGAGCTACCACACCAACTATTATCCAGGCTACTGACTGATTACCAAGTTAGGCCAAAAGCCTAAGCTTGGGGGAGTACGTATTTCCACCGACATTACATTGATGTCCACTTTTCGTTTGCCGGTGTCCACACTTTTTCATAGTATTATCCATGTTAAATTTATTTTCTCGCTTTCTTCGTGTGTGTCTGAAAAACTTTGAGAAAATCCAGAAATATTTCCTGCTTCTTTTTGATTTTTCTTTCTAGAGTAGTTAGCTGTAGCGCTAAAAAGAAAACCCAAAAAGATTTCCTTGTTCTTCTTTTGCTTGTTGGGAGCTTTCCCGTGTAAATAGATTTTCTCGTTTTTGCTTTTTCCTTTTATTTGCTTGTTCAAGAAAACCAAAAACTCCAAAAATATTTCAGTGTGTTTCCCTGAAATTGTTTTCTTTTTATTGAGTCATACCGAGGAGAAGACCACGATGAAAATGTTGATTGGCTCTCATATGCAATATTGCTGATCTAACGAAGAGCCCATTTTACCTTGTCTTCTCCTGTTGAGTAAAATGTTTGCAGATTCCAGCTTAGTCCACCACACTCTTGCACTATTATTATTTTCATATCATTCGGTCGTGCAATTGAAAGGCAATAATGACGATACTCGATGAACTGGCCGTGGCAGAGAGAAACAGGTATAAACTCGACTTGTTCTGTTTTTGTAAATATGTTTAACCTAGTATCCATGATTCAGCCCGTTATGATTAAACATGTTTGCAACGACAATTAGAGATTATAGTTTCTCATGCCATGCATAAGTAGCTAGGAGTGGATAATGATTTATCTTGGATGTCAACATTGCGTTAAAATGATTGTGATGTAGTATGATGATATGATATCCTCCTCTGAATGTTCGAGTGGCTTGACTTGGCACATGTTCACGCATGTAGTTGAATCAAAACCAACATAGCCTCTATGATATTTATGTTCATGGTGTTCATATCCTACTCATGCTAGTGTCCAATGTTACTTATGCATAATGCATGTTCATGACCGTTGTTGCTCTCTAGCTGGCCGCTTCTCTATCTATTTGCTAGCCTTCGCCTATATTAAGTGGGAATTCTACTTGTACATCAAAAACCTTGAACCCAAGTTATTCCAGATGAGTGCACCATACCTACCTATATGCGTTACTTCCTTGCCGTCCTAAGTAAATTTGCATGTGCCACCTCTAAAAACTTCAAATAATTATCCTTTTGTGTGCCTGGATCGTTCATGGAATGACAGGAGGTAGTCGGTATATTCCATGCTAAGCGGGTTATTCTCAGGCTGAGTGTTTATTCACTTGCCGCTGCACGAGAAAATGGCGGTAATAGGGATTCCAAGTCCCGAACTCAAATTGCAAATAATTAAACAAAACTCCCCCGGGACTATTGTTGGTATGTGATGTCGCTTGAAGCTACGTCGGTTTTTCCCCAAAGAGGAAGGCATGATGCAGCACAACGGCGGTAGGTATTTCCCTTTGAAATGAACCTAGGTTATCGAATCAGTAGGAGAACCAAGCAACACAACGTAAACAGCCCCTGCACACAAATAACAACCACTCGGAACCCGACGTGTTAAAGGGGTTGTCAATCCCTTTCGGGTAACGGCGCCAGAAACGGTGTGTGGATGATGTCTACTACACAACCTTCTCCTTGTAGATGTTGTTGGGCCTCCAAGTGCAGAGGTTTGTAGGACAGTAGCAAATTTCCCTCAAGTGGATGACCTAAGGTTTATCAATCCGTGGGAGGCGTAGGATGAAGATGGTCTCTCTCAAGCAACCCTGCAACCAAATAACAAAGAGTCTCTTGTGTCCCCAACACACCCAATACAATGGTAAATTGTATAGGTGCACTAGTTCGGCGAAGAGACGATGATACAAGTGTAATATGGATGGTAGATATAGGTTTTTGTAAACTGAAAATATCAAAACAGCAAGGTAGCAAGTGATAAAAGTGAGCATAAACGGTATTGCAATGCTAGGAAATAAGGCCTAGGGTTCATACTTTCACTAGTGCAAGTTCTCTCAACAATAATAACATAATTGGATCATATAACTATCCCTCAACATGCAACAAAGAGTCACTCCAAAGTCACTAATAGCGGAGAACAAACGAAGAGATTATGGTAGGGTAGGAAACCACCTCAAAGTTATTCTTTCCAATCAATTCGTTGGGCTATTCCTATAAGTGTCACAAACAGCCCTAGAGTTCGTACTAGAATAACACCTTAAGACACAAATCAACCAAAACCCTAATGTCACCTAGATACTCCAATGTCATCTCAAGTATCCGTGGGTATGATTATACGATATGCATCACACAATCTCAGATTCATCTATTCAACCAACACATAGAACCTCAAAGAGTACCCCAAAGTTTCTACCGGAGAATCAAGACGAATACGTGTGCCAACCCCTATGCATAGTTTCATGGGCTTCACCCGTAAGTTGATCACCAAAACATACATCAAGTGAATCACGTGATATCCCATTGTCACCACAGATACGCACGGCAAGACATACATCAAGTGTTCTCAAATCATTAAAGACTCAATTCGATAAGATAAATTCAAAGGGAAAACTCAATCCATTACAAGAGAGTAGAGGGGGAGGAGCATCATAAGATCCAACTAAAATAGCAAAGCTCGCGATACATCAAGATCCTATCACCTCAAGAACACGAGAGAGAGAGATCAAACACATAGCTACTGGTACATACCCTCAGCCCCGAGGGTGAACTACTCCCTTCTCGTCATGGAGAGCGCCGGGATGATGAAGATGGCCACCGGTGAGGGTTCCCCCCTCCGGCAGGGTGCCGGAACAGGGTCCCGATTGGTTTTTGGTGGCTACAGAGGCTTGCGGCGGCGGAACTCCCTATCTATTCTGTTCCCCGATCGTTTTAGGGTATATGGGTATATATAGGTGAAAGAAGTACGTCAGGGGAGCCACGAGGGGCCCATGAGGGTGGAGGGCGCGCCCAGGGGGTGGGCGCGCCCCCTGCCTCGTGCCTTCCTCGTTGCTTCCTTAACGTGGACTCCAAGTCTTCCCGGTTGCTTTCCTTCCAAAAATAACTTCTCCAGAAGGTTTCATTCCGTTTCGACTCCGTTTGATATTCCTTTTCTTCGAAACACTGAAACAAGGGAAAAACAGGAACTGGCACTAGGCTCTAGGTCAATAGGTTAGTCCCAAAAATAATATAAAAGTGCATAATAAAGCCCATAAACATCCAAGATGGATAATATAATAGCATGGAAAAATCAAAAATTATAGATACGTTGGAGACGTATCAGTGGACGGGAGAAAGTTGTAATAGATTGAATAAATAGATCACAAATAAAATAAAGTGCAGCAAAGTATTTTTCGTATTTTTTTATTTTTGGTTTAATAGATCTAAAAATGAATGCAAGGAAAAAGAAGATCGCACAGGCAAATTTAAGAGAAAGAGACCCGAGGGCCGTTGGTTTCACTAGTGGCTTCTCTCGAGAAAAATAGCAAACGGTGGGTGAACAAATTACTGTTGGGCAATTGACAAAACTTCAAATACTCATGACGATATCCAGGCAATGACCATTATATAGGCATCACATCCAAGATTAGTAGACCGACTCCTGCCTGCATCTACTACTTTTACTCCACACATCGACCGCTATCCAGCATACGTCTAGTGTATTAAGTTCATGGAAAAACGGAGTAATGCAATAAGAACGATGACATGATGTAGACAAAATCTATCTATGTAGAGATAGACCCCATCGTTTTATCCTTAGTAGCAACGATACATACGTGTCGGTTCCGTTTTTGTCACTGGGATCAATCACCGTAAGATCGAACCCACTACAAAGCGCCTCTTCCTTGCAAGATAAATAGATCAAGTTGGCGAAAAAAACCCAAATATCGGAGAAGAAATACGAGGCTATAAGAGATCATGCATAAAAGAGATCAAAGAAACTCAAATACTTTCATGGATATAAAAAGATAGATCTGATCATAAACTCAAAGTTCATCGATCCCAACAAACACACCGCAAAAGAGTTACATCATATGGATGTCCAAGAGACCATTGTATTGAGAATTCAGCGAGAGAGACAAAGCCATCTAGCTACTAACTACGGACCCGAAGGTCTACAAAGAACCACTCACGCATCATTAGAGAGGCACCAATGGAGGTGTTGAACCCCATCTGAGATGGTGTCTAGATTGGATCTGGTGGTTCTGGACTCTGCGGCGGCTGGATGAATATTTCGTCGACTCCTTTAGGGTTCTGGAAATATTGGGGTATTTATAGGGCAAAGAGGCGGTCCGGGGGGCACCCGAGGTGGGCACAACCCACCAGGGGGCGCCTGGGCCTCCTGGCGTGCCCTGGTGGGTTGTGCCTCCCGCGAGGCACCCCCAGGCGCAGCCAGGGCCCATTATGTTCCTTCTGGTCCAAAAAATATCTCCGTAAAGTTTTGTTGCGTTTGGACTCCGTATGATATTGATTTCCTGCGATGTAAAAAACATGCAGAAAACATCAATTGGCCCTTGGCACTATGTCAATAGGTTAGTACCAAAAATGATATAAAATGGCTATAAAATCATTATAAAACATCCAAGATTGATAATATAACAACATGGAACAAGCAATATTTATAGATACGTTGGAGACGTATCAGTATGGATGGCACCCGTTGTTTCGGACAAGGCATGGAGTGTGATTGTTGGTGGAGGGGGAGTAAACCTTTACTTTTATCGCTTGGGAACTGCCACTAGTGTGCTTAGCATGGAAGATATTGATAACTGATGGTCGTGTAGTAAACAAGAAGGGTGCATGTCTCAAACTATCATTTACCTATGTTTCAAAAAGTTGAGCTCTGGCACCTCTGCAAATCACTGCTATCCTCTATGAAGGGACTATCTATTTACTTATATGTTGTGTCATCACCTTCTAAAATAAGCGCTAGAACCTGAGACCACTGCTGCCATGCTGATGCATTGTGTGTAGCTAATGTTGGGTGCATCATGACTGGATCTTTTCTACCATGAATTACAATGTTTAGTCACTACTTGAACTTTGGAGGTGCTCTGTATTTATGTTTTGCGGTCTCAGAAAGGGCTAGCGAGATACCACTATTGTCATATTATATCATGGTTGTTTTGATAACGTGTTGCTGTTTAAGATATCTTATTATTGCTCGCTAGCTGATTATGTCACTGATATGAGTTAATATAATTTCTAAGAGTTATTGTCGGCATGGTTAGTTATAATGTTGGCTGAAAACTTGGGTGTTGTTTAAGATTATTTATGCAAACAAGAGCAAAAGAGTTCGTAAAAGTTTTCTTTTTCACTTTTAGTTAATCAACTGAATTGCTTGAGGACAAGAAAATGTTTAAGCATCGGGGAGTTGATACGTCTCCAACGTATCTAGTTTTCCTAACGCTTTTCCTCTTGTTTTGGACTCTAATTTGCATGATTTGAATGAAACTAACCGCGGACTGACGCTGTTTTTAGCAGAACTACCATGGTGTTGTTTTTGTGGAGAATAAAAGTTCTTGGAATGGAACGAAACTTTGTGAGGATTTTTTATACAATAAAAGAGAATTTCTAGAGCGAAGAACCACCGGAGGGGGGCACCTGGGTGGGCACAACCCACCAGGGTGTGCCTGCCCCCCCCCCCAGGCACGCCTAGGTGGGTTGTCCCCACCTGGTGGCCCTGCAGACCCTGGAACTGACGCTATAAAATTACATATTTCCAGGAAAAAATTAGGGAGAAAGAATTATGGCGTTCCACGAGATGGAGCCGATGTTACCTCCTGTTCTTCATCGGGAGGCCAGATCTGGAGTCCGTTTGGGGCTCCGGACAGGGGGATCTTCGATATTTGTCATCACCAACCCTTCTCCATCACCAATTCCATGATGCTCCCCACTGAGAGTGAGTAATTCCTTCGTAGGCTCGCTGGTCGGCGAGGAGTTGGATGAGATTCATCATGTTATCTAGTTAGTTTTGTTAGGGCTTGATCCCTAGTATCCACTATGTTCTGAGATTGATGTTGCTATGACTTTGGGCCCGGGTGCCATGATTTCAGATCTGAACCGTTTATGTTATCACCATTATATCCATGTTCTAGATCCTATCTTGCAAGTTATAGTCACCTACTACGTGTTATGATCCGGCAACCCCGGAGTGACAATAGTCGGGACCACTCCCGGTGATGACCGTAGTTTGAGGAGTTAAGGTATTCACCGTGTGTTAATGCTTTCTTCCGGTTCTCTATTAAAAGGAGGCCTTAATATCCCTTAGTTTCCAATAGGACCCCACTACCATGGGAGGGTAGGACAAAAGATGTCATGCAAGTTCTTTCCATAAGCACGTATGACTATTTACGGAATACATGCCTACATTATATTTATGAACTGGAGCTAGTGCCGTATCGCCCTAGGTTATGACTGTCACATGATGAATATCATCCAACAAATCGCCGATCCAATGCCTACGAATTTATCTTATATTGTTCTTGCTAAGTTACTATTGCTACAAAATTACTGCTATCACTGTTACCGTTGCTCTTGCTATTGCTACTACTATCAAAACTATCATATTACTATGCTACTGATCACTTTGCTGCAGATAATTAATCTCCAGGTGTGACTGAATTGACAAATCAGTTACTAACACTTGCAAATATTCTTTGGCTCCCCTTGTGTCGAATCTATAAATTTGGGTTGAATACTCTACCCTCGAAAACTGTTGTGATCCCCTATACTTGTGGGTTATCACTGACGTGGCTTGAAACTGCGTTGGTATTCCCCCAAAGAGGAAGGGATGATGCAATACAGCTATGGTAGGTATTTCCCTCAGTTATGAAATCAAGGTATCAATCAAGTAGGAGAACCAAGCAACACTATGTAAACGGTACCTGCACACAAAGAACAAATCCTTGCAACCCAGCGCGTAAGAGGTGTTGTCAATCCCTCCCTGGTAAAAAGATATATCGGTTTATATGTGTTTGGATGAATAGATCTGAATAAAACATGAAATAAAAGATGCAAAAAAGTGCAGCAAAGTATTTTTGGGTTTTTGGAATAATAGATCTGAAAACAAATGCAAATAAAAATAGATCTAAAAGCAATATGATCAAAGATAGACCCGGGGGTCGTAGATTTCACTAGTGGCTCCTATCGAGAAAATAGCATACGGTGGGTAAACAAATTACTGTTGGGCAATTGATAGAAGATCGAATAATTATGACGATTCCAAGGCAATGATCAATATATAGGCATCACGTCCAAGATTAGTAGCCCGACTCCTACCTGCATCTACTACTATTACTCCACAAATCGACCGCTATCCAGCATGCATCTAGTGTATTATGTTAATGGTGAAACGGAGTAATACAATAAAAACAAAGACATGATGTAGAGGAGATCTATTCATGTAGGAATAGACCCCAATCCTTAATAGCAACGATGCATGTAGGAATAGATGCAAAATGTGCGGTAGGCCTTTAGTCCCGGTTGGTGCCACCAACCAGGACTAAAGCTAGGCCTTTAGTCCCGGGTGGAGTCCCCAACCGGGACTAAACATCCAAATTATTTTAGTTTTGTTTTAAACAGATTCAAAAATAGTAGCATACATGCCTAGTTTTCATTTAATTCTTTTTGCTATTATAGTTTTTAACAAAAAAATACTTAATGAAAATTTTAGTTGGATAAATTTTACATAATTTTAAGTTAATATTATTTTGATCATAACTAGAGTTTTATCAAAGCTTTTTAGTTGATTGTTTTCGCTATTGAAGAATATTATAAAATACTTTTTGTTAACCTAATAATGCTATATTTTCTGTTCTGTTAAGTTATTAGTATAGTATTTTTCTTTCCTGCTAAGTTTTATTTAGGACAAAATCTATTTTTATTATTTGTAGTTAAGTCCTACACTTCCCTTAGGAGTTCCTATTTGGATTTCCTTCGTTTTGTTTTGCTTTCTATTTGTTTTTTCTAATTGTTTTCTTTTTTGATTTATTCATTGATTGTATTTTGATTGCTAGAATGCTTGCTAGAGTGAATGCTTATATGAATGCAATGTTTGATTATATAGATTTTGATCGGATAGTGACAAATAGTTCTATCAAGTTACTTTTCATAGGTACCATTGCCGCAACATTTCGCATTGAAGGGCCAGCATCAGGTAGTGGTTGGTTAATATGTTTTTTTAAATATGACACAAGGTGATCAACGCCATCAAAATCTTTCTTCTGTAATCTAAAGCCCTTTGGGTATAACCCAACATAGTCATGATGTGGGTTTGTACTCCTGATGTAAGATAATATGCCAAAACATTAGACTATTCTCACAGGATTCTCCGATTTCTCAGCCCTCAACATATCATCCCTTTTAACCCTTACCTAAATTTGCGATAATAGAGCATGCTTTTCAGGTGGCCTACCAATGGATATCCATATATCTATCTATTACCTGCCTATTTGTACAAGGAAATAAACATACATTTACAAAAAATTAAAACAGATGCCAATCTTGCCATTTAATACATCAGCTTCATGTAACTACAGTGATGCTAGATCAAAGCCATCATCAGAATAGTTTTGGAGCATAATGATGGCTCAATCCAGAATCAAAAGGTGCAAATTATTTGGTTATCTTGTATATGCCGTACAGTTACTTGAACAATCCTACTGATACGTCTCCAGCGTATCTATAATTTTTTATTGTTCCATGCTATTATATAATCTATTTTAGATGTTTTATATGCATAATATGCTATTTTATATTATTTTTTGGGACTAACCTATTAATCTAGAGCCTAGTGCCAGTTTCTGTTTTCTCCTTGTTTTTGAGTTTCGCTGAAAAGGAATACCAAACGGAGTCCAAACAGAATAAAACCTTCGTGATGATTTTTCTTGGACCAGAAGACACCCAGGAGACTTGGAGATCAAGTCGGAGGAGCCACGAGGCGGCCACAAGGGTGGAGGGCGTGCCTAGGGGGGTAGGGTGTGCCCCCCCCCCCCCCGTGACTCCCCTGACCTAATTCCTTCGCCTATATATTCACATATATTCCCAAACCACCAGAAGTATCCACGAAAAAACTTTTCCACCTCCCCAACCTTCTGTACCCTGTGAGATCCCATCTAGGGACCTTTTCCGGCACCCTGTCGGTGGGGGATTCGATCACGGAGGGCTTGTGCATCAACTCTATTGCCCTTCCGATGAAGCGTGAGTAGTTTACCTCAGACCTACGGGTCCATAGCTAGTAGCTAGATGGTTTTTTTTCTCTCTCTCTCTTTGATTCTCAATACCATGTTCTCCTCGATGTTTGGAGATTTATCCAATGTAACATTCTCTTGCGGTGTGTTTGTCGAGATCCGATGAATTCTGCATTTATGATCAGCTTATCTATGAATATTATTTGAATCATCTCTGAATTCTTATATGCATGATTTGATATCTTTGTAATTCTCTTCGAACTATCGGTTTAGTTTGGCCAACTAGATTGGTTTTTCTTGCAATGGGAGAAGAGGTTAGCTTTGGGTTCAATCTTGCAGTGTCCTTTCCCAGTGAAAGTAGGGGCAGCAAGGCACATGTTGTATTGTTGCCATCGAGGATAAAAAGATGGGGTTTTCATCATATTGCTTGAGTTAATTCCTCTACATCATGTCATCTTACTTAAAGTGTTACTCTGTTCTTCATGAACTTAGTACTCTAGATGTAGGCAGGAGTCGTTCGATGTGTGGAGTAATAGTAGTAGATGCAGAATCGTTTTGGTCTACATGACACGGACGTGATGGCTATATTTCATAATCATTGCCTTAGATATCGTCATAACTTTGCGCTTTTCTATCGGTTGCTCGACAGTAATTTGTTCACCCACCGTATTATTTGATATCATAAGAGAAGCCTCTAGTGAAACTATGGCCCCCGGGTCTATTTTCCATCATATAAGTTTCCGATCTACTAGTTTGCAATCTTTTACTTTCCGATCTAAAAACCAAAAAACCCAAAAATATTTACTTTATCTTTTGTTTAGTTTCATCTATCTCTATCAGATCTCACTTTTGCAAGTAACCGTGAAGGGATTTACAACCCCTTTATCGCGTTGGGTGCAAGTTGTTTGATTGTTTGTGCAGGTATTGGTGATTTGTGCGTTGTCTCCTACTGGATTGATACCTTGGTTCTCAAAACTGAGGGAAATATTTATCTCTACTTTGCTGCATCACCCTTTCCCCTTCAAGGGAAAAACCAACGCAAGCTCAAGAAGTAGCAGGAAGAATTTCTAGCGCCATTGTCGGGGAGATTTACGCCAAGTCAAGACATACCACGTACCCATAATAAACTCTCATCTCTTGCATAACATTATTCGCCTCTCATTTTCCTCTCCCCCACTTCTAAAATGATTTTTGAAAAGATTTTCCTTTTTATTCGCCTTCCCTCATTCGTCTTTTCGTTTGCCCTTATGTCTTACTTGGTTTGTTTGCACGTTTGCTTGGTATAATTGTGTGTTTATTGAAAATCAGAAGCAAAGGTTTATGGATCCTCATCCACTTGCTAATATTTTTAAGAGAGCTAATTATGATGAACCAATTGCTAGTGAGTTGAGTGCACTAGATTATCTTTATGATATTTTGCTTGAAATCCGTGAATCCGAAAATTGTGATGAAGTGCTTTATGAAGTGATTCACGATAGATCTTTGAATAAAAAGCATGATTGCAGTGATGTTATTATAAATTCTATTAATGTCAATTGTGCTAATAATATGCAAAACCCCAAGCTTGGGGATGCTAGTTTTGCTATGTCCACTACTTGTTGCAATGATCATGATTGGAGTGATTCTTCTTACAATCTCGAAAAATTATTTAAGCCCCATGATTAATATGAGATTGATAATAATGTTTGCAATGATACTGAAAGTGGGTTTTGAAGAGTGTCAACTTTAGATCCCACATATTTGGATGATGTTCAATCTTATGAAGTTTTTGATAAAAGTGGGTTCGGAGAGGTAATGACTTTATTTTATGATGATCCCACTATTTTGGAAGAGTGTCAACTTTGCATGCATGTGGTTCATGAAGAGAATATTTTATGTGATAGTTATATTGTTGAATTTGAATATGATCCCACATGTAATTATTATAAGAGAGGAAAATATGGTTGTAGAAATTTTCATGTTACAAAATTACCTCTCGTTATGTTGAGATTGCTATTGTTTATTTCTTCTTCCTTGCATATAGTGGTTTTTGCTTGTCTTGATAATTTGTTGCTTATGAAAACCCTATGCATAGGAAGCATGTTGGACTTAAAATTGTTTGTCACTTGTTTTATGATGCTCTCTTTGTGTTTCAATTGCTATCTTTCATGTGAGCATCATCGAAATCTCGAAGCCTAGCTTAATGGCTTTAAATAAAAGCGCTTGTTGGGAGACAACCCAATATATTTCCTTTCTGTTTTTGAATAAATATTTCATCTAGCCTATGGTTAGATGAGGTTTTGTGTTTTAATTAGTGTTTGTGCCAAGTAACACCTTTGGGATGGCTTATGGTGATAGTTGATTTGATCTTGCCGAAAAACAGAAACTTTTGCGCTCAGGAAAACAATTCTCATTTTTAAAAGAAGTGTGATAAAATACTGATTATTTTTGCAGAAGATTAATAAACAAATTGCCTAGGTTTTCCTAATTTTACAGAATTTTTGGAGTTACAGAAGTATTCGAGAGTTACAGATTACTACAAACTGTTCTGTTTTTGACAGATTCTGTTTTCGTTGTGTTGTTTGCTTATTTTGATGAATCTATGGGTAGTATCGGGGGGAGGGGGTATGAACCATGGAAAAGTCGGAATACAGTATATATTACACCAATATAAATAAAGAACGAGTTCACAACAATACCAAAAGTGGTGATTTATTTTCTTATACTAACGGAGCTTATGAGATTTTCTGTTGAGTTTTGTGTCGTGAAGTTTTCAAGTTTTGGGTAAGGATTTGATGGACTATGGAATAAGGAGTGGCAAGAGCCTAAGCTTGGGGATGCCCAAGGCACCCCAAGGTAATATTCAAGGACAACCAAGAGCCTAAGCTTGGGGATGCCCCGGAAGGCATCCCGTCTTTCGTCTTCCTCTATCGGTAACTTTACTTGAGGCTATACTTTTATTCACCACATGATATGTGTTTTGCTTGGAGCATCCTGTATGATATGAGTATTTAATTTTTAGTTTGGCACAATCATCCTTGCTGTACACACCTTTTGAGAGGGACACGCATGAATCATGATTTATTAGAATACTCTAAGTGCTTCACTTATACTCCCTCCGACCCAAAATTCTTGTCTTAGATTTGTTTAAATATGGAAGTATCTAGTCATGTTTTAGTGTTAGATACTTCCATATGTAGACAAATCTAAGACAAGAATTTTGGGACAGAGGTAGTATCTTTTTAGAGCACGACGGTGGTTTTATTTTATAGAAATTGTTGAACTCTCGTGCTTCACTTATATTGTTTTGGGAGATTCTAAACAACATGGTAATTTGATTTGGTTATGAATTTAGTCATAATATGATAGACATACAAGAGGGATATAATAAAAACTTTCATATAAAGTGCATTGAATACTATGATAAGTTTGATTCCTTATGATTGTTTTGAGATATAAAGATGCTAATATTAGAGTCATGCTAGTGAGTAATTGTGAATTTGAGAAATACTTGTGTTAAGGTTTCTGAGCCCCTTAGCATGCACGTATGGTGAACCGTTATGTAACAAAGTTGGAGCATGAGGTATTTCTAGATTGTCTTCCTTATGAGTGGTGGTCGAGGATGAGTGATGGTCTTTTCCTACCTATCTATCCCCCTTGGAGCATGTGCGTAGTACTTTGTTTCGATAACTAATAGATTTTTGCAATAAGTATGTGAGTTCTTTATGACTAATGTTGAATCCATGGATTATGCGCACTCTCACTCTTCCACCATTGCTAGCCTCTCTAGTGCCGCACAACTTTCGCCGGTACCATACACCCACCATATACCTTCCTTGAAACAGCTACCATACCTACCTATTATGGCATTTCCATAGCCATTCCGTGATATATCTCCATGCAACTTTCCACTGTTCTGTTTATTATGACATGCTTCATCATTGTCATATTGCTTTGCATGATCATGTAGTTGACATCATATTTGTGGCAAAGCCATCTATCATCATTTTTTATACATGTCGCTCTTGAGTCAATGCACATCCCGGTACACCGCCGGAGGCATTCATATAGTCATATTTTGTTCTAGTACCGATTTGTAATTCTTGAGTTGTAAGTAAATAAAAGTGTGATGATCTTCATTATTAGAGCATTGTACCATGTGAGGAATAAAAAAAGAAAGGGAGGCCAAAGAAGCCAAACAAAAAATAAAAGAAAAAGAGAGAAGGGGCAATGTTACTATCCTTTTTTCCACACTTGTGCTTCAAAGTAGCACCATGATCCTCATGATAGAGAGTCTCCTATGTTGTCACTTTCATATGCTAGTGGAAAATTTTCATTATAGACCTTAGCTTGTATATTCCAACGATGGGCTTCCTAAATTTGCCCTAGGTCTTTGTGAGCAAGCGAGTTGGATGCACACCCACTTAGTTTCTTTTTGAGCTTTCATAAACTTATAGCTCTAGTGCATCCATCGCATGGAAATCCCTACTCACTCACATTGATATCTATTGATGGGCATCTCCATAGCCCGTTGATACGCCTAGTTGACTGCTACCTCTTGAGCATGCGTTGGTTTTCCCTTGAAGAGGAAAGGGTGATGCAGCAAAGTAGCATAAGTATTTCCCTCAGTTTTTGAGAACCAAGGTATCAATCTAGTAGGAGACTACACGCGAATCCCTAGTACCTGCACAAACAATTAAGAACCTTGCAACCAACGCGATAAAGGGGTTGTCAATCCCTTCACGGCCACTTGCAAAAGTGAGATCTGATAAAGATAATAAGATAAATATTTTTGGTATTTTTGTTGTATAGATTGAAAAGTAAAGATTGCAAAATAAACGGTGATAGAATTAGCTAGTTGATGGGAGATTAATATAATGGAAAATAGACCCGGGGGCCCTAGGTTTCACTAGTGGCTTCTCACAAGATAGCATATTCTATAGTGGGTGAACAAATTACTATCGAGCAATTGATAGAGAAGCGCATAGTTATGAGAATATCTAGGCATGATCATGTATATAGGCATTACGTCTGTGACAAGTAGACCGAAAGGATTCTACATCTACTACTATTACTCCACACATCAACCGCTATCCAGCATGCATCTAGAGTATTAAGTTCATGAGAACAGAGTAACGCATTAGGCAAGATGACATGATGTAGAGGGATAAACTCAAGCAATATGATATAAACCCCATCTTCTTATCCTCGATGGCAACAATACAATACGTGCCTTGCTTCCCCTGCTGTCACTGGGAAAAGACACCGCAAGATTGAACCTAAGCTAAGCACTTCTCCCATTGCAAGAAAGATCAATCTTGTAGGCCAAACTAAACTAATAATTCGAAGAGACTTGCAAAGATAACAAAACATGCATATAAGAATTCAGAGAAGAATCAAATATTGTTCATAGATAATCTTGATCATAAACCCACAATTCATCGGATCTCGACAAACACACCGCAAAAAGTATTACATCGAATAGATCTCCAAGAGAATTGAGGAGAACTTTGTATTGAGATCCAAAGAGAGAGAAGAAACCATCTAGCTAATAACTATTGACCCGAAGGTCTGTGGTAAACTACTCACACATCATCGGAGAGGCCATGGTGTTGATGTAGAGGCCCTCCATGATCGATCCCCCCTCCGGCGGAGCGTCGGAAAAGGACCCAAGATGGGATCTCATGGGTACAGAAGGTTGTGGCGGTGGAAAAAGTGTTTCGTGGCTCTCCTGGATGTTTTCAGGGTATAAGAGTATATATAGGTGAAGGAAGTAGGTCGGTGGAGCTACGAGGGGCCCACAGGGTGGGGCGCGCCTCCCTTCCTCGTGGCCGCCTCGTTGCTTCCTTGACGTCCACTCCAAGTCTCCTGGATTGCGTTTGTTCCAAAAACGATCCTCGTGAAGGTTTCATTCCGTTTGGATTCCGTTTGATATTCCTTTTCAGCGAAACACTGAAAGAGGCAAAAAAACAATTTGCACTGGGCCTTCGGTTAATAGGTTAGTCCCAAAAATAATATCAAAAGGCATATTAAAGCCCATTAAACATCCAAAACAGATAATATAATAGCATGGAACAGTAAAAAATTATAGATACGTTGGAGACGTATCAAGCATCCCCATGCTTAATTCCTGCACTTCCTCGAGTAGGTAAATGATAAAAACAGAATTTTTGATTTGGAATGCTACCTAACATAATTTTCAATGTAATTCTCTTTATTGTGGCATGAATGTTCAGATCCAAAAGATTCAAGTAAAAATTTAATATTGACATAAAAATAGTAATACTTCAAGCATACTAACCAAGCAATTATGTCTTATCAAAATAACATAGCCAAAGAAAGGTTATCCCTACAAAATCATATAGTTTGGCCATGCTTCATTTTCGTCACACAAAATGCTCCCATCATGCACAACCCCGATGACAAGCCGAGCAATTGGTTCATACTTTTTAATGCGCTTCAGCCTTTTCAACCCTTACGCAATACATGAGCGCAAGCCATGGATATAGCACTATGGGTGGAGTAGAGTATGATGATAGGGGTTATGTGAGAAGACAAAAAAGGAGAGAATCTCACATTGACGCGCTAATCAACGGGCTATGGAGATGCCCATCAATTGATGTCAGTGCGAGGAGTAGGGATTGCCATGCAACGGATGCAGTAGAGCTATAAGTGTATGAAAGCTCATCAAAATAAACTAAGTGGGTGTGCATCCAACTTGCTTGCTCACAAAGACCTAGGGCATTTTGAGGAAGACCATCATTGGAATATACAAGCCAAGTTCTATAATGAAAAATTCACACTAGTATATGAAAGTGAAAAAATAAGACACTCTCTATCATGAAGATCATGGTGCTATTTTGAACCACAAGTGTGGAAAAAAGGATAGTAACATTGTCCCTTCTCTCTTTTTCTCTCTTTTTTTTGATTTTTTTGGGCTTCTTTGGCCTCTCTTTTTTTATTTGGGCTTCTTTGGCCTCTTTTTTCTTTTATAGTCTGGAGTCTCATCCCGACTTGTGGGGGAATCATAGTCTCCATAATCCTTTCCTCACATGGGACAATGCTCTAATAATGAAAATCATCACACTTCTATTTACTTACAACTCAAGAATTACAACTTAATACTTAGAACAAAATATGACTCTATGTGAATGCCTCCGGCGGTGTACCAGGATATGCAATGAATCAAGAGTGACATGTATGAAAGAATTATAAAGGTGGCTTTGCCACAAATACGATGTCAACTACATGATCATGCAAAGCAATATGACAATGATGGAGCATGTCATAATAAACGAAACGGTGGAAAGTTGCACGGCAATATATCTCGGAATGGCTATGGAAATGCCATAATAGGTAGGTATGGTGGCTGTTTTGAGGAAGATATAAGGAGGCTTATGTGTGATAGAGCATATCATATCACGGGGTTTGGATGCACCGGCAAAGTTTGCACCAACTCTCAAGGTGAGAAAGGGCAATGCACGGTACCATAGAGGCTAGCAAATTGCGGAAAGGTAAGAGTGCGTATAATCCATGGACTCACATTAGTCATAAAGAACTCATATACTTATTGCAAAAGTTTATTAGCCCTCGAAGCAAAGTACTACTACGCATGCCCCCAGGGGGATAGATTGGTAGGAAAAGACCATCGCTCGTCCCCGACCGCCACTCATAAGGAAAGCAATCAAAGAACACCCCATGCTTCAAATTTGTCACACAACGTTTACCATACGTGCATGCTACGGGACTTGCCAACCTTAACACAAGTATTTCTCAATTTAATAATTGCCCAACTAGCATGACTCTAACATTACCACCTTTATATCTCAAAACCATCATCAAGTCTCAAATTTATCATAGTGTTTAATGCACTCTATATGAAAGTTTTTATTATACCTATCTTGGATGCCTATCATATTAGGACTAATTTTATAGCCAAAGCAAACTACCATGTTGTTCTAAAAGACTCTCAAAATAATATAAGTGAAGCATGAGAGATCAATAATTTCTACAAAATAAAACCACCACCATGCTCTAAAAAGGTATAAGTGAAGCATTAGAGCACAATTATCTAACTCAAAAGATATAAGTGAAGCACATAGAGTGTTCTAATAAATTCCGATTCATGTGTGTCTCTCCCAAAAGGTGTGTACAGCAAGTATGATTGTTGTAAATTAAAAAGCAAAGACTCATATAACAGAAGACGCTCCAAGCAAAACACATATCATGTGGTGAATAAAAATATAGCATCGAGTAAAGTTACCGATAGACGAAGACGAAAGAGGGGATGCCTTCCGGGGAATCCCCAAGCTTAGGCTTTTGGTTGTCCTTGAATTTTACCTTGGGGTGCCTTGGGCATCCCCAAGTTTAGGCTCTTTCCACTCCTTGTTCCAAAATCCATCAAATCTTTACCCAAAAACTTGAAAACTTCACAACACAAAACTCAACAGAAAATCTCATGAGCTCCGCTAGCGAAATAAAACAAACCACCACTTTAAGGTACCGTAATGAACTCATTCTTTATTTATATTGGTGTTAAACCTACTGTATTCCAACTTCTCTATGGTTCAAACCCCCCGATACTAGCCATAGATTCATCAAAATAAGCAAACATCACACGAAAAACAGAATCTGTCAAAAACAGAACAGTCTGTAGTAATCTGTATCAAACGCAGAATTCTGTAACTCAGAAAAATCTACCAAAATAGGACGACCTAGATAATTTGATTATTGATCTACTGTAACTGGAATCAGTATTTCTCACTTTCTGGTGATTTTTAACAGTTGTTTTCATGAGCAGAAATTTTCTGTCTTTTTCAGCAAGATCAAATAATTATAACCCAAGAAGATCCTATAGGTTTTACTTGGCACAAACACAAATTAAAACATAAAACCACATCTAACCAGAGGCTAGATGAAATATTTATTACTAAACAGGAACAAAAAGCAAGGAACAAAAATAAAATTGGGTTGCCTCCCAACAAGCGCTATCCTTTAACACCCCTAGCTAGGCATAAAAACAAGAATAGATCTAGGTATTGCCGTCTTTGGTGTTGGGAAAGAAAAGAGAAAATGTCTTATCTATAGCATTTATCTTTCTATTTTGAGAAAGCAAATGGCCATTAATGGTGGAAGAAAGATTAAGCATGCTACAGAAATTTGCATCTAAGCTAGCCTTCATCTCTTTGATAATTTCATTTTGATAAAAGCACAAAAGCGAGGTGGATTCAACCTTCTCGCTCATGGGGTGCCCAAATATGGTTTTCATCTTTTCATAGGTATCTATGGCATCCCCCTCAAGAAAACCTTCTTCAAAAATAGTATCTAAAACTTGCTTGAACGAAGAGGGTAAGCCAACATAAAAGCTTTTTAGGTATATCTTAATTTCATATTGAGGCACATAGCTAGCTCGGATCCTTAATAGCCTATCCCAAGCATCTTTTAAAGACTCATCAAGTAAATAACGAAAAATTCCGGGATCATCTTCATCGAAATTATTCAAACCCTCATTGATAACCCCGGTAGGTCTTTCCCTAGCATCATTATTTATGAGATTAGAGAGGACAGAGGGAGTATCCAAAGTACTAAAACCCGGGAGAGAACCCTTAGCCCTTTTTGACTCGGCCATGGCAAAAGAAAAGCGAACGGGAAAGAAGCGAATAAAACGGCAAGGGTGAAGTGGGGGAGAGGAAAACGAGAGGCAAATGGCAAATAATGTACTGCGAGGGATAAGAGTTTGTGATGGGTACTTGGTATGTCTTGACTTGTGCGTAGATCTCCCCGGCAACGGCGCCCAAAATCTGCACGTTGGCGGGAGATCGAATCTTGACTTGACTTGGCGTAAGCCTCCCCGGCAACGGTGCCAGAAATCCTTCTTGCTACCTCTTGAGCATGAATTGGTTTTCCCTTGAAAAGGAAAGGGTGATGCAGCAAAGTAGCGTAAGTATTTCCCTCAGTTTTTGAGAATCAAGGTATCAATCCACTAGGAGACTACACACAAATCCCTAGTACCTGCACAAACAATTAAGAACCTTGCAACAAACGCGATAAAGGGGCTGTCAATCCCTCCACGGCAACTTGCAAAAGTGAGATCTGATAAAGATAATAAGATAAATATTTTTGGTATTTTTGTTGTAGATTGAAAAGTAAAGATTGCAAAATAAGCGGCGACGGAAATAGCTAGTTGACGGGAGATTAATATAATGGAAAATAGACCCGAGGGCCATAGGTTTCACTAGTGGCTTCTCTCAAGATAGCATATTCTACGGTGGGTGAACAAATTACTGTCGAGCAATTGATAGAAAAGCGCATAGTTATGAGAATATCTAGGCATGATCATGTATATAGGCATCACGTCTGTGACAAGTAGACCGAAACGATTCTGCATCTACCACTATTACACCACACATCGACCGCTATCCAGCATGCATCTAGAGTATTAAGTTCATGAGAACAGAGTAACGCATTAGGCAAGATGACATGACGTAGAGGAATAAACTCAAGCAATATGATATAAACCCCATCTTTTTAACTTCGATGGCAACAATACAATACGTGCCTTGCTGCCCCTGCTGTCACTAGGAAAGGACACTGCAAGATTGAACCCAAAGCTAAGCACTTCTCCCATTGCAAGAAAGATCAACCTAGTAGGCCAAACTAAACCGATAATCCGAAGAGACTTGCAAAGATATCAAATCATGCATATAAGAATTCAGAGAAGAATCAAATATTCTTCATAGATAATCTTGATCATAAACCCACAATTCATCGGATCTCGACAAACACGCCGCAAAAAGTATTACATCGAATAGATATCCGAGAGAATCGAGGATAACTTTGTATTGAGATCCAAAGAGAGCACATCATCGGAGAGGCCATGGTGTTCATGTAGAGGCCCTCTGTGATTGATTCCCCTCCGGCGGAGCGCCGGAAAAGGCCCGAAGATGGGATCTCACGGGTACAGAAGGTTGCGGAGGTGGATAAAGTGTTTCGTGGCTCTCCTGGATGTTTTCAGGGTATAAGAGTATATATAGGCGAAGGAAGTAGGTCGGTGGAGCTACGAGGGGCCCATGAGGGTGGGGGCGCGCCTACCCCCTGGGCGCGCCTCCCTGCCTCATGGCCGCCTTGTTGCTTCCTTGACGTCCACTCCAAGTCTCCTGGATTGCGTTTGTTCCAAAAATGATCCTCACGAAGGTTTCATTCCGTTTGATATTCCTTTTCTACAAAACACTGAAATAGGCAAAAAAACAACAATTTGCACTGGGCCTTCGGTTAATAGGTTAGTCCCAAAAATAATATAAAAAGGTATATTAAAGCCCATTAAACATCCAAAACAGATAATATAATAGCATGGAACAATAAAAAATTATAGATACGTTGGAGACGTATCATTGACGTGAGACTATCTCCTTCTTTTGGTCTTCTCCACAACCACCATATTCTATTCCACCTATAGTGCTATGTCCATGGCTCACGCTCATATATTGTGTGAAAGTTGAAAAAGTTTGAGAATGTCAAAAGGATGAAACAATTGCTTGGCTTGTCATCGGGGTTGTGCATGATTTGAATATTTTGTGTGATGAAGATGGAGCATAGCCAGACTAAATGTTTTGTAGGGATAAGCTTTCTTTGGCCATGTTATTTTGAGAAAACACAATTGCCTTGTTAGTATGCTTGAAGTATTATTGTTTTTATGTCAATATTAAACTTTTGTTTTGAATCTTATGGATCTGAACATTCATGCCACAATAAAGAAAGATTACATGGATAAATATGTTAGGTTGCATTCCACATCAAAAAAATTGTTTTTATCATTTACCTACTCGAGGACGAGCATGAATTAAGCTTTGGGATGCTTGTCTCCAACGTATCTATAATTTTTGATTGTTCCATGCTATTATATTATCTGTTTTGGAAGTTTTATATGCATTAATATGCTATTTTAAATTATTTTTGGGACTAACCTATTAACCTAGAGCCCAGTGCCAGTTCCTATTTTGTCCTTGTTTTTGAGTTTCCCAGAAAAGGAATACCAAACGGAATAAAACCTTCGCGATGATTTTTCTTGGACCAGAACACACCCAAGGGACTTGGAGATTAAGTCAGAGGAGCCACGAGGAGGCCACAAGGGTGGAGGGCACGCCCAGGGGGGTAGGACGCGCCCCCTGTATGTGGGCCCCTGTGACTCCCCTGACCTAATTCTTGCGCTTATATATTCACATATATTCCCAAACCACCAGAAGTATCCACGAAAAGACTTTTCCACCACCGCAGCCTTCCGTACATGTGAGATCCCATCTAGGGACCTTTTCTGGCACCCTGCCGGAGGGGGATTTGATCACGGAGGGCTTCTACATCAACTCTATTGCCCTTCCGATGAAGCGTGGGTAGTTTACCTCAGACCTACGGGTCCATAGCTAGTAGCGAGATGGCTTTTTCTATCTCCTTGATTCTCAATACCATGTTCTCCTCGGTGTTCTTGGAGATCTATCTGATGTAATATTCTTTTGCGGTGTGTTTGTCGAGATCCAATGAATTGTGGATTTATGATTAGCTTATCTATGAATATTATTTGAATCATCTCTGAATTCTTATATGCATGATTTGATATCTTTGTAATTCTCTTCGAACTATCGATTTAGTTTGGCCAACTAGATTGGTTTTTCTTGCAATGGGTGAAGTGCTTAGCTTTGGGTTCAATCTTGTGGTGTCCTTTCCAAGTGACAGTAGGGGCAGCAAGGCACGTGTTGTATTGCTGCCATCGAGGATAAAAAGATAGGGTTTTCATCATATTGCTTGAGTTAATTCCTCTACATGATGTCATTTTACTTAATGCGTTACTCTGTTCTTCATGAACTTAATACTCTAGATGCAGGCAGGAGTTGGTCGATGTGTGGAGTAATAGTAGTAGATGCAGAATCGTTTCAGTCTACTTGACACGGACGTGATGCCTATATTTCATAATCATTGCCTTAGATATCGTCATAACTCTGCGCTTTTCTATCAATTGCTCAACAGTAATTTGTTCACCCACCGTATTATTTACTATCATGATAGAAGCCTCTAGTGAAACCTATGGCCCCCGGGTCTATTTTCCATCATATAAGTTTCCGATCTACTATTTTGCAATCTTTTACTTTCCGATCTATAAACCAAAAAACCCAAAAATATTTACTTTATCTCTTGTTTAGTTTCATCTATCTCTATCAGATCTCACTTTTGCAAGTAACCGTGAAGGGACTGACAACCCCTTTATCGTGTTGGGTGCATGTTGTTTTATTGTTTGTGTAGGTATTGGTGATTTGTGCGTTGTCTCCTACTGGATTGGTACCTTGATTCTCAAAACTAAGGGAAATACTTACCTCTACTTTGTTGCATCATCCTTTCCTCTTCAAGGGAAAAACCAACACAAGCTCAAGAAGTTGCACCTACCATCTGATATGTTGTCCTCAGTTTCACCAAAAAGCAACCAGACCTCCTCTCATCTGGACTTGGCTCGGCATAAGGGGTGGAATCTTGCAAAACTTGGGGTTTTCCAGCTCTAAGTCCAGAAACTCACTAGAGAGAAAGTCTTCACTTTTTCTTCGTGTGTGTCCCTTGCTTATTGCGCCGTAACCGTGGATAGTCTTCATCATTTAACTGGGTGCTTGGGCCAGTCTTCATTCTGAAGGGAGGAATTTCATCAAACTTTTCATAATCTTCTAACATGTTTGTCTTGTCCTCCACTCCCATGATGTTTCTTTTCCCTGAAAGAACTATGTGGCGCTTTGGCTCGTCGTATGATGTATTCGCTTCCTTATCATTTCTTTTTCTTGATTTGGTAGACATGTCCTTCACATAGAAAACCTGCGCCACATCATTGGCTAGGAAGAATGGTTCATCTGTGTACCCAAGATTGTTGTGATCCACTGTTGTTATTCTGTACTGCGGGTCTACCATTACCCCGCCTCCTATCAGATTGACCCATTTGCACCAAAACAAAGGGACCTTAAAATCACGTCCATAGTCAAGTTCCCATATATCCACTATGTAACCATAATATGTTTCCTTTCCCCTATTGGTGTTTGCCGCATCAAAGCGGACACCACTGTTTTGGTTGCTGCTCTTTTTATCTTGGGCGATCGTGTAAAATGTATTCCCATTTATCTCGTACCCATGGAAAGTCAATACGGTCGAAGATGGTGTCCTGGCCAACAAGTACAACTCATCTCCAACAATGGCGTTATTCATGAGATGTGTTTGCAACCAACCACCAAAAGTCGACATGTGTGCACGTGTAATCCAGTCGTCAGACTGCCCCGGGTGTTGGGAGCGTACAATATTCTTGTGTTCATTGATATACGGGGCCACCAAGGTAGAATTTTGTAGAACTATGTAGTGTGCTTGCACCCAAGAATGCCCGTCCCTACATATTATTGCTTTTGGTCCTAGCGTGCCTTTTCCACTCAATCTCCCCTCATGCTGTGATTGAGGAACACCAATCGGCTTAAGGTCAGGAATAAAGTCAACACAAAACTCAATAACCTCCTCTGTTTCATGGCCCTTGGAGATGCTTCCTTCTGGCCTAGCACGGTTATGAACATATTTCTTTAAGACTCCCATGAACCTCTCAAAGCGGAACGTATTGTGTAGAAATACAGGACCCAGAATGGCAATCTCGTCGACTAGGTGAACTGGGACGTGCGTCATAATATTGAAGAAGGATGGTGGGAACACCAACTTGAAACTGACAAGACATTGAACCAAATCATTCTGTAACCTTGGTAGGATTTGTGGATCGATTACCTTCTGAGAAATTGCATTGAGGAATGCACATAGCTTCGCAATGGCTAATCGAACATTTTCTGGTAGAAGCCCCCTCAATGCAACCGGAAGCAATTGCGTCATAATCACGTGGCAGTCATGAGATTTTAGGTTTTGGAATTTTTTTTATCTACCATATTTATTATTCCCTTTATATTCGGCGAGAAGTCAGATGGGACCTTGATACTGAGGAGGCATTCAAAAAAGATTTCCTTCTCTGCTTTGGTAAGAGCGTAGCTGGCAGGACCTTGATACTGCTTTGAATGCATGACGTCTTTTTCGTTCATACGTTGCTGGTCCTCCAGTGCCTCCGGTGTATCTTTTGTATTCCCATACACGCCCAAGAAGCCTAGAAGGTTCACGTAAAGATTCTTCGTCACGTGCATCACATCGATTGCAGAGCGGACCTCTAGGACTTTCCAATAGGGTAGCTCCCAAAATATAGATTTCTTCTTCCACATGGGTGCTTGTCCGTCAGCGTCATTCGTAACAGATTGTCCGCCAGGACCCTTTCCAAATATTGCTTTTAAATCCTTGACCATATAAAATATATCACCAGTAGGGGGACAGGCTTCTTCCGGTGATCTGCCTCACCTTTGAAATGCTTGCCTTTCTTTCTTAAGGGGTGCCCGCTTGGAAGAAATCGACGATGTCCCAGGTACACATTCTTCTTACATTTGTCCAAATATATACTTTCAGTCTCATCTAAACAGTGCATGCGTGTATTGTATCCCTTGTTTGTCTATCCTAGAAGGTTACTAAGATCAAGCCAATCATTGATGGTTACAAACAGCAACGCTCGTAGCTCAAATTCCCGTTGTTTGTGCTCATCCCACACACGTACACCTTTGATATCCCACAACTGTAAAAGTTCTTCAACTAATGGCCTTAGGTACATATCAATGTCGTTGCCGGGTTGCTTAGGGCCTTGGATGAGCACTGGCATCATAATGAACTTCCGCTTCATGCACAACCAAGGAGGAAGGTTATAGATACAAAGAGTCATAGGCCAGGTGCTATGATTGCTGCTCTGCTCCCTAAAAGGATTAATGCCATCTGCACTTATACCAAACCTTAAGTTCCTTACGTCATCTGCAAACTCCGGCCACTTTCTCTCGATTTTGCTCCACTGCAACCCATTAGTGGGTACTCTCAACATCTCGTCTTTCTTACGGTCTTCTTTAGGCCATCGCAACAACTTGGCATGCTCTTTCTTTTTGAACACATGTTTCAACTGTGGTATTATACGAGCATACCACATCACCTTGGCAGGAACCCTCTTCCTAGGGTGCTTGCCCTCAACATCACTAGGATCATCTCGTCTGATCTTATACTGCAATGCACCGCATACCAGGCATGCATTCAAATTCTCGTACTCCTCACCACGGTAGAGGATGTAGTCATAGGGCATGCATGTATCTTTGCAATTTGGGTACAACCTTTTTTGTGATCCTCTAACATGCGATCGAACTTCACCTTCTCCATTTCACTTTTGCATTCTCTCTGTGCATCAACAATGACCTGGCGAAGATCATCAGCGGGCACATCAGGTGCCTCTTGATCTTCATTTTCCCCCATTGCAGTATCACCGTACTTAGGGTATATAGGATAGTTGTCATCATCCTCTTCTTCTTCATTGTCTTCCATCATAACCCCTCTTTCTCTGTGCTTGGTCCAACAATTATAGTGGGGCATGAAACCGGACTTAAGCAGGTGGAAGTGAAGGATTTTCGAGGAAGTGTAATCCTTCGTATTCTCGGAAGTGTGTCGGTCACCGTACATCCATTGTCAGTTCATCTGCATTATATAATTAAGTATATCAAAAACAATTACAGAACAACATGAATAGAGAAATGACCAAATTAATACAAGTTCGCACATTAAAACCAAAGTACAGTAGTGATCAAATGTTACTACTGCAAAAATAAATACATAAAGTTCATACATAGTTCTCATAAAACAACATGCAATTATCTGGAGCATCTAAAACATACATTGAAACTAACATACACTATGTAAAACATTTAAATACAACAACAAATGCTATCAGAATTCCAACTAAGTTAACAATTGATCCAACAGCATAATGAACCAAGCCTCTTTATCAATGGCATATTTTCTAATCTTTCTAATCTTCAAGCGCATTGCATCCATCGGATCTTGTGTAGATCGACGACATCGGCAACAAGCAACTCAAATTTCATCTTCTCTTCTTCAATTCTTTTCAATTTTTCTTTCAAATTATAGTTTTATTTTTCAACTAAATTTAACCTCTCCACAAGAGGGTCGGTTGGAATTTCCGGTTCACATACCTCCTAGATAAAAACATCTATGTCAATTTGGTCAGCATAATTGTCAGAAACAGTAAATGAAACAAATAGTTTTAAAAGATAATATAGCACATCCGAATCATAGACCGGACGAGAGCCGACGGGGGCGGATATCAAAACCATGGCACTATATAATAACAAACAATAATACATGTAAGAAAATTATACAAGTAGCTATCTAAATCATACAAGTAAAAAAATTATTTTAAAAAAAAGATAAGGACAAGAGGCTCACCACGGTGGTGTCGGCGACGAGATCGGCATGGGCGATCGACGGCGGTGAGGACGAGGACGGGACGGAGCAAACTAACAAGTTAATTTGAGCTCAAATTGTGCATCTAAATCAAATAAACTCCCACATACACTCCTCCACTAAAACCTAGAAACCACTCTACTTCTAGAGCATGAAACGAGCTAAACTAGCAATGAGAGATGAAAGGATGAAGTTGCTAACCTTTAAGAACACTTGGATAGTTGGTGCACCGCAAAATCTAGACAAATCTTGGGGAAAATGGAGCTTGGAGGTCGACCTTGGAGGAAGAACAGAGGAGAAGAAAGAGGAGAAAGCTTAAGTGTGGCTCGGGCACCTCATATCATGTTCTTTTGTGTGAACTCAAGTGGCATCATGCTCTCCGGCATTTCATCGAACACCTCATATGCATAGGAAGGGAGAACAAAGTAGGAAACACCTCCCACCACTAGTAGAAAACAGGGCTTTGGTCACAGGGCAGTATTCACATTAGTCCCGGTTCAGTCACGAACCGAGACTAATGTGAGCATTCGTCCCGGTTCGTGCGGCTAAGGCATTAGTCCCGGTTTACCTGGGCCCTTTAGTCCCAGTTGGTGCCACGAACCGGGACTAAAGGGTGCGATGCCCATTAGTCCCGGTTGGTGGCACCAACCGGGACTAAAGGTTAGACCTTTAGTCCCGGTTGGTGCCATCAACCGGTACTAATGGGCTTTGAGGCATTAGTACCGGTTCATGGCACGAACCGGTACTAAAGGTCCCATTTTCAAACTCTACCCCCCCCCCCCGGACCGCCTTTTCAGTTTTAGAAAAAACAAAAGAAAATGATGGAAATGTCAAAAAAATAAAATAAGTTTCCCATGTGATATGTGGTCTAGTTGGGAAAATTTACAAATATGAATTTCGACTTTATTTGCAAAATCTCTCTAGAATTTGTAAAATGGGCATAACTTTTGCATACGAACTCGGATGAAAAAGTTTTCAAAATCCTCAAAAACCTAACAGAAAAAAAGTTACGGGGCTTTTAAGATCTAGAGTGGAAAAAATCGAAAAAATTTCAAACTTAATATAGTTTCAATTTTTTTGGAAAAAATGTGGTCAAATCTGGTCAAACTGTGGTCAAACAATGGTCAAACTAATTATTCTAGAATATTAGTGTTACTAAATAATTATTTCAGTTATTTTGAATTTTGGCCAAATCTGGTCAAACTGTGGTCAAACTGTGGTCAAACAATGGTCAAACTAATTATTCTAGAATATTAGTGTTACTAAATAATTATTTCAGTTATTTTGAATTTTGGTCAAATCTGGTCAAACTGTGGTCAAACTGTGGTCAAACAATGGTCAAACTAATTATTCAAGAAATATTAGTGTTACTAAATAATTATTGTTTTTTAAAACAATAGTTTCAAACTCAAAAAGTGAAATGTGTCACTTCATGCTCAAGCAAAATTCCTGAGGGTTAATAGGATTGACATCTTACTATTGTCAGGAAAACAACAAGTGCAGACTTGGAAACGAGGGAGAATAGAACCCGGAAGTTAAGCGTGCTCAGGCTGGGGGAGTGGGAGGATGGGTGACCGTTCAGGAAGTTAGATGATTTGGAATGATGAGGGGTGATTAGAGATTAGAGGATAAATTGAGCAGTGATGAGGGGTGATGATTAGAGATTAGAGGTTAAAATAATTCAGAAATTTGAAAATCAAAAAAAATTTTAAAAAATTCAAAACAAATCATAAAATTTCCTTTAGGCCCGGTTGGTGTTACCAACCGGGACTAAAGGAGCTCCACGTGGCCGCGGCCTTTAGTCCCGGTTCGTGTAAGAACCGGGACTAAAGGGGAGAGGCATTAGTAACGACCCTTTAGTCCCGGTTCAAAAACCGGGACTAAAGGGCCTTACCAACCGGGCCAAAAGCCCCTTTTTCTACTAGTGCACCTTCTATGAGGAAAAAACTGAGGAGCGGGCGGGCAAGGCCAAGGATATATATAGGCAAATTTTTAGTCTCGGTTGGTGTCTAAAACCGGGACTGGAGATTGACCTTTAGTCCCGGTTCCAGACACCAACCGGGACTAAAGGGCATCACTCCTGCCGCAACCCCTTTAGTCCCGGTTGGTGTCTGAAACCAGGACTAAAGGTCCCATTCGAACCAGGACTGATGCTCGCCGAGCCCCAACTGGCATCCTAGCCGCTCGAACCGGGACTGATGCTCACATTAGTCCCGGTTCGTAATGCGACCGAGACTATTGGTCCGATCCGGCTAGAATCAATTAAGCCCTGTTTTCTACTAGTGATAGCATATCATGGATGTTTCACGAATAGACTGGCGCGCAGGCATGAGAGGAAGTAGGTAGGCAAAAGAAAATTAAATAAAGATAGCAACATTGTCTTAATATAATTTGTGAACCAATTTATAAGGACTGTAACAATTTATGAAACATGGTTCCAACAATAGTACTATAGGAAACATCGTTTGTAGTATGTATATGTATTAACACGCGCACCATACTACCAATTGTAGCCAAGTATCCAAATTTAATACTACTAGTCGCCAACCATGCAAATGCACGGGCTAGTTATTTACATTTAGTGCTATATGTGAGTTTTCATTAAATGATGGAAATTGTATCACTGGTAAACCATGTGCACAAAAGTTGTTTTAGGGGTGAATGCTCTGTGAACATACACTTATGATATAAAAGAAGTTAATTAGAAACTCAAATTTGAAGTAGATTGCATTGCTAAAACGGAAATACTTAATCATCTAGAAGATTGTAATGCTAAAAGCCTAAAACATAACAACATAAGCCTTCCTTGTGTATCTTTCACCTTCATTCTATCAACAATAACACTCCATCGTTATACATGCATATCGATGCATGTGACCATTCCCATGAAGCTAATCATGTAAATAAGGAGAATTGCAATGAATGAGGGGCAAACTCTCATTGCACCATCATGATCACAAATAAAATACCAAATAGCATTTTATAGGAAAAACAACCAAAGACACCATGGCAGTACCATACAAAGGTCTACATACATTAATGATTAGAGATATCCCAATGAAAGGAATAAAATATGCAAACATTCAAATACACTCACTCCATGTCAGAAAGAAGAAACAAATATTGCATCATTTATGATATATTGTATGCATAAAATAAAAATATAAAAAGTAGCTATAAGATTACGAAAATTAACTGTTCTACATGACAAATCAGATATTGATCAGTTTTTCTAATAGCATTAACACCACTGGCAGAGCCAGTGGATGGATAGCAGGGGCCCTAGCCTGCCCCATGATCTTGTTTTTCCATGTATAATTACAATGAACAATAATATTTTTTTGCCTTTTCCCTTAATTAAGCTAGCCGCTCAACCATAATTTTCTAGAGTTCCTACCTCCGCCACTGATTAACACAATTACCTAATATGTTGATACCTCATTTTCCATCGGGGAAATCTAGTACATCTGATGCAGGCAAATTAGTTTGTTCAGCGTACAATAATGCATGGAAGCAATATTATGTAGAAAACAGAAAACTATAGACCAATTGGCAAAGATATTAGGGCGAGCTTGGAAATTTCGAAAATATATTGATACATGATCTCATATGTAAATAGGGCAGAACGATTTGTTTGCGTCAATAAATATTTGGACACAAAGAAGAATGTGTTGCCTTGGCATTATTGCAGAAGTGTAGAACTTGAACATTATGCCAACCTTCTAAAAAACAATAAAGGCTCATGTGGTCCTTCTAACCAATTTCAATTTATGTACTAACAAATAATTAATTAATTCTTGAAGTGATTCATAATAATCTAGAATGTGTCTATACAATAAAAGAATATCATTTCATACTAACATGTAATAATTTCAAGTAGCGCCATCTATATAGATAAAAATCCTATTTCTCCATCCATTAACTAATTGACCTCACCTGAAAATAGAAAAGAAATAAGAGTTGACATGAATAATGAACTGTTGCACCAATTTCAGCCGAGTATGCCCCTACTTAAAAGATGACTGGAATTACAAATTAATGGCTCCGCAACTGTTCTTTTGATGATTTGATAAAATTTAATCGTCATTAAATGCGTCATGCAGACGAAACAACTGAGATAAATCTGACATGCATAAATTTGAGAGCATCCAATGTAGTGTACGTACCAAAGATATCTTCATAATCATCTCGTCGCTATAAAAGAAAGACATAGTTTATCAAATGTGATGTCAGAATTAATTAGGCATACCCCCTCACTTCCATTTGTCTACATGGTATTAGATCATACAACATGATTCTTTCAATTATATGAGAATTGAAATAGATGTATGTAAGGCCATATATTCTTCTTCAATATAGAAATAGAGACTGAACTTTATCTGCTCATGATATGTGTGTTGTAAAGTCTGCACATATGTTTATAACATGGATATCTACTACAACAACGTAAAGTTTAGCATCGTGGAATAAGTTAGTGCATATAAATTTCTGGGAAGTTTCTTGGTGTTACTAATCAGATCTTAAGTACATAGCAGCTATTACTAAGCAGGTCCGAACACTATACAACAGAATACATAAACTGTACAAAAATCAACTCACATTTGTGCTTTATTATTTATAGTACATAAATTTAGCAAAGGGGCGACATTGAAATAACCAAGTAGAAAAAATAATACGCGGAAGAACTCCCAAGAGATTCACTTGTGCATCATTTTTCGATCTTCCTTGTTGCTTGGAATAAATACTGCTAAGGTGCCACCTACTAGAAATTCTGAATGCATATACATTCCCAGACTGCAAAGATCACTATCAAAAGAAATTCCATCGGAACAGAGCTTAATTTATGCTTCCAAGATTCACATATATCTATTGGATCACTACCTAAGCATAAAATTGAAATAACAGATCGAAATTAACAAAAGAATACACACACACACACACACACACACACACACACACACACACACACACACACACACACACACACACACACACACACACACACACACACACATATATATATATATACTAATAAAGCAAGGTGTGTTTCACCAATTTTTTCATCCGTTCACCGCCGAAAAGAAATTTTTTTCTACCAGAGGTGGTACTAAACTTTTATGCGTCTGTCCGCTAGAAAAAGTATTTTCGTACGTGGGCCACGCACTGTTGCCCAACGAAGCCAGCCCATTTATTTTTCAGCCCACGCAGCCAGGAAAATTCTATTTTTCGCACCTGGCGAAAAATGGTCGGAGTTTCGCACAGGACAACCAATAATGGGCTGGTCCATTTTTCTTTTTTCCTGTGTTTTACTTCTATTTTTATTCTACTTTCCCTATCTCTTTTTTCTCTTTCAAGTTTATTTTTCCTTTAAAATTTATTTGATACATTAGAAACTTTCAAAAAATGTTCAGAATTAAAAAAACAAATTTTGGAAAATGTTCAGAATTCCAAAATCTTGTTGCTATTTTGAAAAATATTCGGTACTTGCAAAAAGTTTCCCTTTTTTGAAAAAAATATTGTTTTTCAAAATTGTTCAGCATTTCTAAAAAGAAAATGACATTTCAAAAAATGCTCCGAATTCGAAAAATAATCATGTTTTAGTGAAATTTTCAAAATTAAAAATAATTCTTGTGTGTAAAAGATACACATTTTCTAAAAATATTATGAATTTTCAACATATGTTTCCGTTTTTAAAAAATGTGCACAAATTCAAATAATGTTCATGTTTTTGTAAAAAAGTTGGTGTTTTAGAAAATGCTTGTGAATTTTAAAAGATGTTCCCTTTCATATTGTGTTCCCTTTTTTTGGAAGTGTACATAATTTGCAATAAACTGTTCAGAATTTAAAAAATTGTTCATGTTTCCTAGAATATTCATAACTTCATACCTTAAAATCCCTCGATTGAAAGGATTGAAAGGAAGCATAGATTGAATAACTCATGGACGTTCTCCGGCATACGACGACGTAACAAAACTCTTAAATGCCCTTGATCAATGAATGGAAAAATAGTGGATTGATTTTCCTTCACATGCGGCAAAACCGAGAAGGTAAATGTTTCTTTTTTATGTGCACACAGGGTTTTGCTTGCACATATAATTCTCACTGATTTTAAATGCATACTATTTTATCTCCCATTGCAACGCACGGGCATATGTGCTAGTGTGTGTGTGTGTGTGTGTGTATATATAAGAGAGAGAGAGAGAGAGAGAGAGAGAGAGAGAGAGAGAGAGAGAGAGAGAGAGAGAGAAGTAGATTTAACAAACCAAGTAATTAATGCTCCAAAATGACTTATCCACTTCCCAACCAAATTAGAAGAGATGCTAGTTCAGAGATGTAGGTTTAAATATGGTTTTTAAAGAGCATGAAAAGGGTTGAGAAATATATATAGTAATCCTCCACATAATTGTTCAGTACCCCATACCATGCATTGCATTGATGCATTGGCCAGAATTAAAGCAGCACTTTGGATCTGCATTGATACATTGATGCATTAGATATTATAACTACAAAACTGAAAGATCTACATCGTAATAGTTGTGTCCCACAATATGAACGGTTCCTAATTGCACTAACGTGGGAAAAAATTAAGAAGATTTACACCGTAATAATTTGGTCCCACAAGATGAACGGTTCCTAATTACTAATTAACGTGGAAATTTTAGGGGGTCTCTAATTAGTATAGACTAGTCATCAACCCGTGCATCTGCACGGGCTAGTTTTTCAAATGGTACATTAGTTCAAAACTTTTAGTGAACATTTGTTGTCTGTAGCGAGTGGATACACTTTTTGTGTGCAAAACATTGGATGAATGAACAATATGAAAACAAATCAATAATATTATGAAGTTTATTTATTTAACACACATTAGCTTGTTATATAACTGTTGGGAAAAAAATAGATTTCATTTTGAAACAAATGCAAAATATATATATATAATTTGTGTAGCCAGTCAAGATATAACCCAATGTCCTATATGTAACTTAATTCTGAGTGATAAGTATAATAAAATATATGATATTTCCTGGAGTTAACATTTCTCCTATTTTTTTTTCTTATTACATCGTTCGATTAAGCATGTGGGGGGGGGGGGGGGGGGGTATCATTATGCTTAGAATTGTGGAATAAAATAAGTATATCGCTATGGACTTCACTTCATTATGCCTTAGTCTACACACACTAAAACCCTAACCAAATACACTAATGAAGCAATGGAAAGTGTACTACGTCCTCAATTGCCCATACATTTTGCAGTTCTCTTCATCCAGCCTCCACATGTTGGCATGACCCATTGAGTAATGTTTACACCATCTTTGTCTGATTAAAGTTTCTAGCTGATGGTTGGTTAAAGTTTCTCATAGCAATGTCTGCTTCTCCTGTAATGACAGAAGATTCAACTACTCTTTTATTTGTGTGTGATATTTCAACAATTAAACACACATAATTCTTCAATCAAGCTTTTGTAAGGTTAAATCTATGGAAAAAGGGTATGTGTCTTCACTAATATACCACAGAAGTACGGTAGACTTAATGCCACAAATATAAAACATGTCGTTAATTGGTCCATAAAAAAGTGATAATTATATTGGTTTGAAAAGAATTGTGTCAAGGCTGCCAAACTAACCGATAATCTTCTGGTCCATTGGATTACAGTCATTTATTACTAACGAGTCTGATTGTTCAGGGATTAATTCACCATAGATCATGATTATGTCATGTTGTTAAAAGTTGCCAGCCAACACATTACATGGAATTTTCATAAACTCAGTATAGACGGATCTTTCCTGTTGACTATGATAACATTAGCACTGAGTTTGCATAAACGTAGAGTGTGTGCAGAGAACTTCCTATAGGGATGCCCAAATCAAACTTGAAGTGCAGCATAAGCTATTGTTTTCTCTTCTAAAACATAAGTTATTGTGTTCAGTTGAGAGTACTATATAATCATTCTCACACATTAACTTGTTCTCAACAGCAAATCTACCAATTTCAACTCGGTCACTATATTCAATTTAGTATGACAATATTTTTATAAGTTCTATAAAATGGGTAAAAATCCACATATCTAGAGGTCACATAGGGCATACATATGTAAAATTTGATATATTAGTGTGATAATTTTTACTCAAAGAAAATAATATGATACTTTATGTATGTACTTATTGTAGTTATATTTTTATGGCATGTCACGTGTACCATACCTTACCTAGTGTCGCTTAGTGCACAATAACTTAATTTTTTATTTATATCTTTATTTATCTCAGGTTGAAACTTATCGTATTTCCTCGCATGTATAAGCGCGCACATGTGTGCGTGTATTTTACATGCATGTAATTTTTCATATTTTTCAAAACAGAATAGAATGTTATTTCCCCCAAATTAATCTATCATGATGTCAAGTTGGTGGAGGCCGATCCATATACTACAATTTTGATTCTCCTTGGAGTTCATGCGTACGCATGGGAAGCTTTTCAACTCAATTTTGCACATATATTCACATTGCCCATGCATGTGGAACAAACTGTAAACATATATGTAAACCACCTTGTTTCAGTTTGGCCATGGGGAAATTTGTTCAGCACCTCGTCAACAAATATACTTACAAAAAATAACAGAATATGAAACAAACATCCCAAATCAATTTGTAATTTTTATGGGTGGAGGCTTTCTCTTTTTTCCCACTGATGGTAGACGTGGCAGATGCTATTTTGTATTGTACGGACAGTCTCTGTTACGTTGCTTTTCATTTTTTATCCTGGCTGTAAATTTTACAATCCAACGGTATAATTAGTTCTAATGAGGTGGATTAAGGAGACGATTTTTTTTATTCTGGCCGTAAATTTTACAATCCAACGGTATAACTAATTCTAATGGTGTGGATTAAGGAGACAGCTTGAAAGGTGCATCCAATTAGTAAATATAAGAAAGATAGATAGATTTCTTAAAAAAACTAGATAGATAGATAGATAAATCTATCAATAAGCATGGTTATTAGGTCAGGAAATATTATACACTACCAGGTTATGAGTATGTATGTATCCAGGCTAGCTTTGGAGTAGTCTGCGCACAGCAGGAGCACAGCGAGGAGGAGGTTTGGCCTTAAATGGCTCCAGCTGTTTGCGCGAGCGAGGAAGGATATGGACGAACAGAGAAAGCTGGGAGGAGGAGGAGAGAGAGGTCGACGAGCAGCAGAGGAGCGCGGTCAAACCGGCAGTTTCACTTCGGTGCGAAAAGCAGCATTGGAAACAAGATTGGCAGGGCTGGCGTATGACTGAGTTGCGTTGGCGTTACCAGTCCGGCGCGTATAAGTAGGAGCGACGGCGAGCCGGAGGTCACACAGCCGAGCACCAAGATCTCTCTTCCTTCCTCCTCCTCCTCCTCCTCCTCCAGTCGTCTCCTCCGGCCAGCGCGAGCGAGCGAGCTTGAGAGAGGTTGGTACCCTGCAGGTAGCCATGGACGGCCACCGCCGCGGGGCGCGCCGAATTCTGGCGCTCGAGGCGTACGCACCTCTAACCATACACTCCATCTCTTCCAGCCTTAATTTTCTTTCTGTTTGTGATCTCATTACCGCCGGTGTTGCAGGGCGTTCAAGCAATGCCCCCACCCCGACGAGACCCAGGTCGCTAATCTGAGCCGCGAAACTGGCATGACGCCCCAGCAGATCAAATACTGGTTCCAGACCCGGCGGGCGCAGATCAAGGTATGTACTGATAGGTAGCTCTAATAGATGCACTCCTTGACCTTCATTTTGAGGAACGAACTTGCCAACCTTTTGGCTGGCTTGGGTCGGATTTTCTGCATTTGCGTGGGCCGATGGAGATTTGTAGTTAACAAAGTTCTTATTGTAGGGATCTTCGTCGAACACGAGGCCTCCGACCCAGGGATCTTCATCGTCGGATCCTTGATGCTCATTCGACAACTTCGGGGAGGCTGATCCGCTCATGGTGGCTGATGTTCCTCACTATCGTGGTCTTCCTCAGCTTAGTGTTTGTGTGTGTGTTTCGGCTTGTTAGCCAAGGACCCCTTTCGGGTTTTTATCGTGTGTGTGTGTGTGTCAGCTCTTGAGCGTTGAGCCCGCCTGGAACCTAATGGGTTTGTATCGTGTTTGTGTTTGTGCGCGCGCGCGCGTCGGCTCTTGAGCCTTGGACCCTAGATGGGTTTGTATCCTGTTTGTGTTGTGTTTGCGTTGCATTTGAATTTTAAACTCTGCCACAGTACCCTGAACCTTGTATCTTTTTTACATTAATCCCTCGCTTTATTAAACTGACAAGAGATTACAATCTGACTGGATAAACCAAGTCAGGAATCCAGGAATTACATCAAAGCAAGTAAATGAAGAAATGCTAAGAGCTTCTCGTGCGCATAGGTGCGCCCCCCAATTTACTTCGTGTCAAATCCATAGAAGCTTGAAACCCTGGAAAGTATCGGCTAAACTCTTTATCTCTCTCATATATGCGCACCATTTACCCTTATAGTGCCATAAATCAACTAGATCAGAGCAATCCATCTGCATAATGACATGACTTTCTCCTCTGCTGCTCGCTGCTTCAAGGCCCTCGCGGCAAGCATATAGTTCGTTTATGAAGGGGTCCTCAACACCCTTGTGTTGGTTTGCACCAGCTTCCAAAAAGGTACCTCGGTGATCCCGAGCCGGCCAATCTTTGCTGCACGTCACCATCTGCATTGATCGCTACCCAGCCCTCCGGCGGGGGCAGCCACCGTTGGTCAATGTGCCCAGCAGCAGGATCATTCAGGCGCAGCGGTAGCTCGAGTGTGGCTACTATCTCATCAACAAGTACCAACGATTTAGCAGGCTGGTACCCTGAACCTTGTTATAAACCGTAAGGGAGCTGGCCGGCGCACAGTACCCTTTTCCAATTTCTGGAGATTCTATATTGTTGGGTAAAACCCCTTTCACCCCTCATGTAATGAGAAGAAGAATCCCTTTTTTTTTTGCTGTAGCATATGAGTATATGACTTCACCACTAATTTATAGTGCTTTAGTAATATCCCAAGATGTATTTGGAATAAAAGCAAAGAGTTTTATGGTTAATTTAAATTCCATTATTGATGTTTGTTCATTTGACCAAATGACAAGCCCTGGTGTTATTCTTCCTGCATTCATGGTCCTTTTGAGCCATCATTCAGAAAGGATAAACTCATGGGGGCTAAGCAAGTTAGCTATGTTGGGGCTTAGCTTTGAATAGGCAATAGCAAATTATCTGAATATTTCTGTTTCTTGTCTTGTTTATTGATATACTTGGGTCAGGTTATATCAATGGGCTACAAACTTAAGTTATAACTTCGGAGGTATTTAAATTACGTATTAGAAGATCAGATCACTGATCTGTGGGCATCCTTTGTTTTCTGAAGAATTAGCATTTGATTTGGTGTAATTCAGAGTCAGCTGGGCATAGCAAACATTCATGAGGTAGTTCTGATTTGGGGTCAATTATGCACTGTTGTAGCCAACATTGGGTATGGAGGTTGTAGGGGATGCCACATGCACGTTCTTTCGCCGTGTAATTTTGGTATTCTATTCAGGTATGGTGGTTGAGAATATGTAACTCTCTCCTTATGCGGTTGCTTTGTTCATATTACTAAAGCACTATAAATCAGTTGACCCTTCATATTTTTGTCATAAATAATTCCTAGAGATTAAGTTGTTTGCTCCATCTGGTTAATAGTTTGTACTGTCAAATAGATAATCCAATATCCAACTGTTCAAGATTTGCATGCAGAATCTGGAAGAACCCAAAGCACCGACGAGCTTTCATAAAGGTTCTTGACAAAGATCTTGCATTTTTAGGCTTTTGGTGTTCCCTTTTCTTACCAGATATTTTGGTCATGGGTTTGACTTCATCCCCAGATCCATAAAACCTTATGTGGTTGTGATTCATGACATGTACCAGTATTAAGTGGTTGAAACAATACCAACAACGGGCACTTGACGGGCGCGGCGTGCTGCCCTGCTAGTGAAAAGTAGGACCGGTTTGAAAAATAGCTCAGTTTTTGAAAAATCAGAAGTTCTGTCCTATGGAGGACATTTGGTCCTAGTCAACTCTGTGCTCACCAGCCTAACTATATTCATGCTCTCATCTTCAAAGTATCAAAATGGGTAGAAAAAAGAATTGATTGCTACTGATCCAGATTCTTCCGGCAGGGTGATGAACATAAAAGAAAAGATCGCTTGGAGAACTGGGATATTCTTTGTAGGCCAAAGGACCAAGGGGCTGGGATATTCTTAGCAAATGGCCATATACGTCCACTCTAAGACTCCATCTCGAATAACGGCACAGACGTCGAGCTCACCATTTTGGAAGGTCTTGATGAAAGTAAAGACTGCATTTCTTTCGTAGAGGCCTTTGTTAAGGTGGGCGATGGTCGTATTATAGATTCCGGGAGGATACCTGGCAAGGAGACGAGCCATTGGTATTACAATAGCTGAACCTTTATGATACTGTGCAATGGAAAGAGGTTGATGTTAATACAATATCTATCTGTGACAAGTCCGTTGAATGTCTAGTTTCGGCGAGCCTTAGATGGGATAAGTGGACTGCTTGGTTTGATTTAGTACGTCAGTTGATGTCGATCAACTTAACTAAAGACTCGTTACGATGGTGACTGACTCCTTCTGGTCTTCGGATCTTATTAACGATGGACTTTTTATAGACAACACATTTGAAAAACTAAAGTTACGCTCAATAACAATAACAAAGGCTTTAGTCCCAAACAAGTTGATGTAGGCTAGTGGTAAAACCCACAAGATCTCGCGATTAACTTATGGTTCGGACGCATAGATAGTAAGTTTTCACGCATCCCTGTATATAGCTAGTTCTTTGGTGATACTTCAGTTCTTCAGGTCTCTCTTTACGGACTCCTCCTATGTCAAATTCGGTCTACCCTGACCTCTCTTGACATTCTCCGCACGTTTTAACCGTCCGCTATGCACTGGAGTTTCTGGAGGCCTGCGCTGAATATGCCCAAACCATCTTAGACGATGTTGAACAAGCTTCTCTTCAATTGGTACTACCCCAACTCGATCCTTCCTCATGTGACCACACATCCATCTCAACATACGCATCTCCTCCACACCTAACTATTGAACATGTCGCCTTTTAGTCGGCCAACACTCGGCGCCATATAACATTGCGGGTCGAACCGTCGTCCTGTAGAACTTGCCTTTTAGCTTTTGTGGCACTCTCTTGTCACAGAGAATGCCAGAAGCTTGGCGCCACTTCATCCATCCGGCTTTGATTCGATGGTTCACATCTTCATCAATACCCCCATCCTTCTGCAGCATTGACCCCATATATCAAAAGGTGTTCTTCTGAGGCACCACATGCCCATCAAGACTAACCTCCTCCTCGCGCCTAGTAGTACTAAAACTGCACATCATGTACTTGGTTTTAGTTCTACTAAGTCTAAACCCTTTCGATTCCAAGGTTTGTCTCCATAACTCTGACTTCCTATTTACCCCCGTTCGACTATCGTGAACTAGCACCACATTATCCGCAAAGAGCATACACCATGGGATAGCTCCTTGTATATCCCTTGTGACCTCATCCATCACCAAGCCAAAAAGATAATGGCTCAATGATGACCCCCGGTGCAGTCCTATCTTAATCGGGAAGTCATCAATGTCGACATCACTTGTTCGAACACTTGTCACAACATTATCGTACATGTCCATGATGAGGGTAATGTACTTCGCTTGTACTTTGTGTTTCTTCAAAGCCCACCACATGACATTTCGCGGTATCTTATCATAGGCCTTCTCCAAGTCAAACACCATATGCAAGTCCTTCTTCTGCTGCCTGTATCTCTCCATAAGGTGTCGTACCAAGAAAATAGCTTCCATGGTCGACCTCCCAGGCATGAAACCAAATTGATTTTTGGTCACGCTTGTCATTCTTCTTAAGCGATGCTCAATGAGTCTCTCTCATAGCTTCATTGTATGGCTCATCAGCTTAATTTCACGGTAATTAGTACAACTCTGAACATCCCCCTTGTTCTTGAATATTGGTACTAATATACTACGTCTTTCATTCTTCTGACATCTTGTTTGCCCGAAAAATGAGCTTGAAAAGTTTGGTTAGTCATACTATCGCTATGTCCCCGAGGCCTTTCCACACCTCAATGGGGATACAATCAGGGCCCATCGCCTTGCCTCCTTTCATCCTTTTTAAAGCCTCCTTGACCTCAGACTCCTGGATCCGCCACACAAAACGCACGTTGGTCTCATCAAAGGAGTTATCCAGTTCAATGGTAGAACTCTCATTCTCCCCATTGAACAGCTTGTCAAAGTACTCCCGCCATATATGCTTAATCTCCTCGTCCTTCACCAGGAGTTGGTCTGCTCCGTCCTTGATGCATTTTAGTTGGCCAACATCCCTCCTCTTCCTCTCGCGGATCTTGGCCATCTTGTAAATGTCCCTTTCGCCTTCCTTCGTGCCTAGCCGTTGGTAGAGGCCCTCATACACCTGACCCCTTGCTTCACTGACATCTCGCTTTGCGGCCTTCTTCACCATCTTCTACTTCTCTAGGTTGTTTGCACTCCTATCCAGGTATAGGCGTCTGAAACAATCTTTCTTCTCCTTAATCGCTTTCTGGGCATCATCATTCCACCACCAGGTATCCTTAGCTTCGCTTCTCCTTCCCTTGGACACTCAAAACTCCTCTAAGGCCACCTTACGAATGCAAGTCGCCATCTTCATCCACACATTGTCTGCATCCCCTCCTTCCTCCCAAGGGCCCTCCTTAATGACCCTCTCCTTGAAGGCCTGAGATACCTCCCCCTTGAGCTTCCACCACTTCGTTCTAGCGACTTTGGCACGCTTATCCCACTGGACACGGATCCGAAAGCGGAAGTCAGCAACCACCAGCCTACGCTCAGGGACAACACTCTCACCAAGTATCACCCTACAATCTAGGGACGCACGCCTATCTTATCTTCTCGAGAGGATGAAATCAATCTAGCTAGAGTGTTGGCCACTACTAAAAGTCACCAGATGTGATTCTCTCTTTTTAAAGGGGGTGTTATCTACGATCATGTCGTAGGCTAGAGCAAAGCTCAAGACATCTTTTCCTTCGTGATTCCTGATGCCATAGCCAAAGCCCCCATGCACCCCTTCAAAACCAGTGTTAGATGTACCCACGTGGCCATTGAGGTCTCCTCCTATGAAGAGCTTCTCGCCAATCGGGACACTCCTAACCATGTCCTCCAGGCCTTCCCAGAACTCCCTCTTGGTGTTCTCATTGTGGGCTACTTGCGAGGCATACACGCTGATAACATTGAGAACTAAGTCCCCAACTACCAGCTTGACCAGGATAATCCGATCCCCACGTCTCTTGACGTCTACCACTCCATCCTTGAGGCTCTTGTTGATCAACATGCCTACGCCATTTCTGTTTGCAGCCGTCCCCATTTACCACAGCTTGAAGCCGGTATCCTACACTTGCTTCGCCTTCTGACCCCTCCATTTGGTTTCTTCGACGCAAAGGATATCAACACTTGTCCTCAGCGCTGCATCAACTAGCTCCCGAAGCTTCCCTCTCAGAGACCCTACGTTTCATCTACCTAAGCGAATCCTCCTAGGCTCGGCTAGCTTCCTTACCCATCACACTGGTCGAGTCAAATGCGAAGACCCTTGCTCATCTTTCACTACATCCGGACGTCGATGTAGCGCGTCACTAAGGATGCGACGACCCGATCCTCGCTCACTTGACACCGTATCCAGTGGCGCGTCGCTGAGCGGGTTACCCCATAACGAAAATCTTTTGGGTTTCATCTCCATAAGAGTGGCTGGGTTTTTACATTGGCTCGCCAAGCCTATCACAACCCACCTTCTTTACCGGGGATTGGGACCGGCTATGTTGAGACAACATAGGCGGAGTTAAAAAAAAGTTCCGCTCAACATTCAATAAAATGGTTTCTCTATAAAGTGGTCATCTTAGCGAAACGAGGTATCAGGATCCTCTGCCAAGACAAAGAAGCGCAAGTATTCTGCAGCCCAGTCAAGCTCAAATGATGAACTTAGTTCTTCTTTCAATGATGTCGGAAGATGCCTTCTAGTACCCATTGATCCTGGTCAGTGATGCAGCAGGTTAGTTCTATCATCTGTTGCTTTTCTCTTTTCTGTTTTGCTTCTTGGATTCAGTCGTTTTACCTTTCGACATACATCTAATATACAGAAGAACTTAGTAGACACAATCTCTCTTCAGGTTTGACAAACGAGGAATGAGTTTCTCGCAGATAAAAAACTAGACTGATACAACTTGCTTATTAGTGGAATATATTCGCATGCATCCATTTATTAACTACTTCCAAAAATTGGAAGTAAGAAAACATTATGTTGCCAATCGCTCCAACATTATGTGCCTGCAACAATTAATGTGCAAACTGCTTAAGTTCAACTTGTTAGCTATGTTTTTTGTTAGCTATTTTGCTGCTGCAGTTCAAACATAAACAACCTCACACGAATAGGAGAAAAAATAATTTTTCACACTAATTGGGGGTATTTGTTAATTTTTTGTTATTGTATTCGTGGCAATCACTCCAATTATGATACAATTATATTTTCACTTGTCAATATATATGTCAAAAGTAGGAAAACACATGTTGGCATTCATATCGTATAATTATTGCCAAAGGAAAAGGGTGAAACTTAACGAAATTAAGCCAACAATAGCTTGAGACACCAAGAGATCAAGGCAAGACAAAAACCTGCCGGAGCTTGATGGTGACGGGGGGGCAACAATGATGCGGTAGCCAACAATAACCTGAGACTACGGTGGCGGTAGCTCCTATTCCTTCATCTTCGACGGCAATGTCACCCCTGCTTCTCTACCTCCCTGACCACACAAGACAAAATAGTTTCCATGGAGAGGACAAGAAGCACCCCAACTCTTGTAGTTGTCCGCTATATACAGCCCGGTGTTTCCATTCCAGCCTCCTGCTTTTCTGCAAAAATCAAACAGAAAGATTGTTTTTTCTGGGAAGACTCTTTTGTCTTCTTCAGTTTTTTCTTTGTTTTTTTAATTGGTTTATGTATCGAACTAACTTTTCATAAAGACCTTGAAGGGGGCATAGATCAAAAAGATCCTGAACCATTACAATGTTAAACATCATTGTACATGAACTATCAGGTGTAGCAGCTACAAATAGTGTTTTCAAGTCCTAGGAGATCAATCCACACCCTCAGCAGCCTTGCATCATACGAGTAGAATCCTAGTAGCGACACTATCTTCATACCAAGTCTTGAACATCATTCACTTCTTCGAGGTGTCAATCCACTTTTGGTGCCTTAATCCTTGTGAAAGTTCCGTCAACTACAATATACCATGAAAAAAGTTAGTCCGGAATCTGAACAAGACTACCAGATTGAGATGTCAGTACAGCTGAATACGTGATATATAAACAGAAACCTACACTCCTGTAAGAGGCATGCAATGCTAGCAGAATGAAACATGAACTTTACATAAAGGACAACATTTCACACATGCACAAGAACATGCAAAATGGTTTCTACAACCCTCCTAGACTAACGCAAAGACTGTCATCATGGCAAACAACAAACAATGGAAACTTTTCAGAGCATTTGCAATTGAATATGGAACGTGGCAAACAATGCAATAGCATTGACAAAAAATAACAGATTAAATGCTGAATGATACCCACTTTTATGTAGCTACTTGTATACACATCAACGGATGAATAAGGCAACATGAAAATAGGTAGAAACATCGTGTATGTTGTGTCAGGCATATCTTGGCGATTTCAAAACTTTATATTTAGCTAAATCATATTTCAACTATCTGTTGCCATCTGAAGCCTGACATTATCACATTTGAAGCCTCTGCCAACAACCCCAAGGTTAATTACAGTACTTCTAGTGCTTCTGCTATTTCCATTTGAGTGTTCCCCTAACTAACGACTAAGTCGGTGTTCTTGTCAAAAAAACAACTATTACCAGTATTTAGCCTAATTGGAAGAAAACATATTGACGCACGACTATCAGTTTTATTGAGCTATTGGAAACCCATAAAGAAATTGCAACAGGAAGATATGCATACAAGTGCTTAATGATCCAACTTAATCATTAACACGATCATGATAATAAATTGGCTCACTTAACACCAACTATTGACATGATTGCTGAAAAGAGTAACTCTCTTATATGTAGTAAAAGCTACCTTGTTGAAGTACACTATTTAGATAGTTCCATATATGTTCAAACTGGCATTGCTATTCCAAGTATAGATGTAACAAAGATAAAAATATACTTATATAAATTTAGAAAGCAAATGGCTGACATATGGCACCAGACACAAGTTCAAGATATGGTCAATCCATGGCACAAGTGTTCTGAAAAATGAAAGCATTTTCAACATCATCTACTGTCAATTAAAAATAATTATTAGCAAAACAGCATTGAATAAACGTTCTTCTATGAAATGGTGATGAGAATTCAGGAGACAAATCCAAACAGCAAACAGCTCCTTCCAAGACCCAACCAAGACTATTACTAATTTTCATATGCAGAATCACATGGCCATTTTCTGTGTGTATATGGCAGTGCCTCGTTTAAACTATGGGCCAGTTTGATCTCAAAAGTTACTATTCCATAGAAGTGAAATTTCATATAAATACCTAGAGAACAATGCTAACTTCAAAGAAAATGAAGCATTTCACCAAACAGTTGTGCAGCCTTGGCACCACCACTCAGTGGCGGAGCTATGTAGTAAGCTGCAGGTGCCATGCCCCCCCCCCCCAGCTTTGGTATAATATGTGAAGGAAATTTTTTTGGGGAAGAAAGATTAGTGAAACTAGAGTCTTTTGGTCCCCCCAAACATTCATATTTATCTTTGGCCCCCCCAAAAGATGTTGCCTAGCTCCGCCAGTGCCACCACTGGTCCAAAGATAGACAATACCTTCTTACTGCTTGGCAACCACTTTGTCCTAGAAGGCTCAAACATCTAAAACTGTTCTAAATTCATCTCCTGAACAAAACAACTAAAAGTTCCCAACCAAGGGCATTTGATGCTAATCTTAGAGAGCACTGAACTAAGGGGGTTTCTTTTTTTTTCCCACAATCACATCCGTACAAATGTTTCAATGTAGTTCAGAATGGGGAGGAGTTTGAGAGTAGAGCCCTCACCTGATATTGTGGTCGCGGCGGATGCTTTCGAAAGTGTTGACGAAGTCCCCCTCCTTGATAGCATTGGAACCATGGTCGGCCAGTTGTTGCGCCTGATTTACTGTTTTCTCCTCCTCTACACCACTAGTAGAAAAAGGGTCATCTGTCCCGGTTGGTAAGGGCCTTTTGTCCCGGTTGTTGAACCAGGACTAAAGGGTCGTTACTAATGCCCTAGCCCTTTAGTCCCGGTTCTTACACGAACCGGGACAGATGGGCCTCCACGTGGCCGCTGCGGCCAGCCCAGGCAGGAGGACCTTTGGTCCCGGTTGGTGACACCAACCGGGACCAAAAGGCATCTACGCGTCAGCATTTCAGTGGCTGGGGTTTTTGTTTTTTTTTGAAAGGGGGAGGGTTTAGGGGGTAATTTAGGGTGTGTAAGCTAGCTAACAGAGAGAACTGTCCTCTCTTATTTTCGTGCTTGATTTACCAACGCTACTGCTATGCCTAAACATGGCTTAGATTAAAGTGAAGGCAACATGTGGTGCATGTCAAAAATAATATTAATCCTAACTTGATCAAGTTTGGATTAGTACTACTTTCGACATGCACCACATGCTTGTTGCCTTCACTTCATTCCAATCCATGTTCATTTCACCCACTCATATATAATAACTCTTCATGCCCGCATCATGCATCATCATAATAACAAGTCCTACTAATCATCATCATACAACTTCTACTCGTTATTAATAACAAGTCATATGATCATCATCCTCATAGTCATCGAACCAACCCTACTTAATTGTTCTTAGCACATGATCATCAGTATTAGGTAGGACCTAAATACCCTCTTTAAGGTAAAATAGCATAAAACAATATAGACCCCCACTCTCCATTATGGAGAATGGAGATCATCCTGTCTCCAATTTTTGCACTTCGCTTCCTTTTGCTTCCAAGAAGCTCCTTGCGACTGTCCATATATTTTTTCCATTCTTTGATTTTCATGTCTCCACTTTTTTAGAAATCCGGTATGGACAGTTGAGATTCGTAGGATGACCTGGTTGTATGTTCAAAACATCAAGGCTACCATTCTGATACATCAAATGAGGCACACAATCCTCTGGGATTATCTGTTGAAAAACATAGTAATAACTTCATAGTTAGCACTGATGTACTAGTTTTAGAAGTATGCAAAAGATGCACGGATGTCGTAATAGTAAGAAATCTTACCAGGGTATCTCCATTGTAGTTATCGTAGTTCAACACGTACACTAGTGGCACGTATTGACCATAATGTGGAGGAGTTTTACAATAGATATTGTAATTCTCAAGATCAGTACAAAATCCGACCAGATGAGTTTTCTCCTTATAAGTTAACTCAGAGCCATCGGTGTAGTAGGTTCTGTCTACCATGTTCCGCACATTGTTTGAACAATCAAAATAAGCTGTCAATGAAAATAAGCTGTCAACTATTTTGAAATGAACAATATAAATTAGCTAATAACTATGTTTGAGAAACTCACATAGCGGTAGAATTGGAGGCGTATCAACAAGGACCCAAATGTCCATATTGTCTTGCTCGATGTCAGGATCACCAAGATCCATGGTGACAAGCATACCCTCATCAAAACCATACATCTTGCAAAATGCTTCCCAATTTTTGCAACCAAAATGGGTTACGCTCTCAGAATTATACAGATTTACTTCAAAATCTATATCATGATGGGTCCTTAGGTGAATTTTCCTTGTTTCCATACTTTCATGGTCTTCAAAACCCATCCTCTCCAAGACATAGCGTCTTGCATGGCATGGGATAAGCTAGTCAAATTGTAAAAGATGAAAAGTACACGTTGAAATAGTTGAAGTCGTGCTTAATTACGAAAAAATAACACTTGTCGTCGTTGCGTACCGTTTCAACATCGAAGGTCTCCTCCAGCTTAATACTGAAGCGCCGATCTTCGTCCAGGTGAGGCCTGTCGCACAGACCTCGGTCGTCGTGGCACCAGTCGCACTCCCACGGGAGACTTTCGTCGTCCGAGTACGACATTTCCTATGTTCATAATTCAAATATTAAACGTCTACAATTAAATATATGTACTAAAAAACCTAAGTTAGATCATTATTATTCATCACGGGTTGACTATCGGTTTGTCGAGTCTTTTCTTGAAAACTCTTAGCTCACGTGGTGTATACATTCGACCGTTGGTGATGGTCGCTCCTCCTTTCATCCCCGAGTGCATTACACCAAAATGTCTAGCACACGGGAATGAAGGAGAAGCGACCCCCACGACAACAGTTGGGATTCTTCGTCCTCTCATATATATATGGTGGAACTCTCCCTCACTGATTCCTCTCAGACATTTGCGACCGTCGGTGATGGTAGCTCCTTCCTTTCGTTCCCGAGTGCATTACACCAAATTGTCTAGCACACGGGAACGAAGGAGAAGCTACCCCCACGACAACAGTCAGGATTCTTCGTCCACTCATATATGGTGGAGACTCAATAGACTTAAAGTCAACCCGAAATATCGTTTAATTATCTTTCTAAAACCGGTTCGTGGCTGGTCTCACCTCGAGGTCGGAGGGGGTCGGTGACGGGGACGACGGCGGGGATGATGGAGGGGGGCTCCTAGATTTCTGCGAAAACAAAAACCCTATAAGCTATCAACTAATCATATGCATACGCCTTGCATAGTGCTCTCTAATTTTAGCATTCAAAGTAGGAGTAGTTTTCCAATTTGAGCATTCAATAAGCAAAATCAAATCACAAAATAAAGTAGTATTCAAATTAGGATGCATTCAATTATAAGTAAAACTACATCATTTCCATGCGTCCATACATCGTCGAATATTATCACTGATACACCTTGAATACTATCATACATATAGCATCGCTAGTACAGCTAGAACCGTAGTGCCCGACGGGTATCGGCGCGGGCGGTGGATACCCAAAGAGAAGGAACCATCACAGGATCATAGCTCCTGTGAGATCCCTGAAGAACCTCCCAGGTATTGTCAAACCTGCACTCCAACGCAACCATGTAGCGACGGACATGCTCGTCCTCCTCGCTGACATGGTGACGTACCACCTCCGCGGTGTCCGGAAGCCTCGGCACCATCACTGGCCCACGCGACCGCCACCAAACAAGGATCAGATCAATGACGCGCTGGCTCCTCACCAACCTACGCCCCCCGGAAGGTAGCACCTCCCAAAACCAGCCCGGCGAAGCCCAGTCCCGGACATGGCCCCTCTGATCAAGCCGGCCTCCTCCGCCGAGTCGACGACGAGGATGCGGGATTGGCATCGTCGACGTCGATGCGGGAATAATTGCTTTAACTAAAAAAATAAACTAGTTCTATTAATTTTCTTGCTAAAAATAAACTACTTCTATAGTCAAATAAACTAGTTTTATTAAATCAACTAGTTCAACTACTAAGCACTTACTATAAATAGAATAAAGTAGTACTTACTAAAAATAAACTAGTTTAACTAGTTCTATTATTATTCTATGAACAAAATTACGACAGAAAAAAATCATAAAAATAAACTAATTCTATTAAACACTTTCTCTTCTTATTCTATGAACAAAATTACAACAGAAAAAAATCATAAAAATTCTATGAACAAGATAAAAATTCTATGAATAAAATTACAACAGAAAAAAATTTATAAAAATTCTATGAAAAAAATTGACATATTCATTGCATATATATGAACACACAAACATTTGCATATTCAACAATAATATCACAAAAAAATCTATGAACAGAAAAAAAATTCTAACTTTTGCATATTCATTTATGAACAAATTACAACAACTCAATTAACTACACATCTAAACCACACATCTAAATTAGGAAAATTTATATGAGCTCACTAAGGGGGCGGCGATCGACGAGGAGGCAGGGCACGGGGGCGACGGTGAGGGGCGCGGCCACATGCGACGAGGAGGCAGGGGCGGCGACGGCGACGGTGAGGGGCGCGACGACGGGTGACGAGGAGGCAGGGGGCGGAGGTGAGGGGCGCGACGACGGGCGACGAGGAGGCGGGGGGCGCGGGGCGGCGACTGCGTCGGGGCGGCGTGGGACGGCGTCTGGGCGGCGCGGGACGGCGTTGGAGGCAGGGGCGACGACGGCGACGGCGAGGCGCAGAGGGGCAGCCTGGCGGCGTCGTCGGGGCGAGGAAGACGAACTGAATGAGAAATTTCACAAGTGTTAGTTATATAGACGAAGCATTGGTCCCGGTTCGTGACAGAAACCGGGACGAATGCGACCTTTAGTCCAGGTTGGTGTGACCAACCGGGACCAAAGACCTCTTTTCAGTAGCCCAAAGGGCGGGAAGCGGCGGCCTTTGGTCCCGGTTGGTGGCACCAACCGGGACTAAAGGGGGGGCATTGGTACCGGTTAGTGCCATGAACCGGTACCAATGCACACCTTTAGTCTCGGTTGGTGCCACCAACCGGAACCAAAGGCCTTGTGCTGCTGCGCCCGCGTCGAAAGTTTAGTACCACCTCGCTAGTTGAGAGGGGCGCACAGTGGTTTATAAGCCCCACTGCCGCACCCCTCTCGAGCTCCTCTCCATTGCAGACTTACGGGCCTAATTGTTACTGCTATGCCTGATGGGCTAACTGGGCCTTCTGCGGGCCTGAATCCTTGCCCATGGATGGGTTTCTAGTCGTATTCAGGCCGTGGTGGCCCAGTAGGTGGCATATTTTTTATTTTTTGCCTGTTTTTTTGTTTTATTTTTTGTTTTATTTATTTTGTTTTGTTTCTACTTACAACAAAAAACTTATTTATTTTATTTTATTTTGTTTCTAATTACTTATTTATTTTACTTTATGATAATTCTTTTTGCTATTAAAGTTTCTAACAAAAAAGTTCTTTATCAAAATTCTTTTTGCTTTTAATGATTTTGAACAGAAAATACTTCGATAATTTTAGTTGCATCAATTTTATATAATTTTAGTTTCAATAATACTTGAGGTTTCTTATAATGTTTTGAAATGAAAATACTTTGTTAATTTTAGTTTCATAAATTTTATTAAAGTTTATTTTATTTTGTTTCTACTTATATATTTAAATAAAGTTTATATTATTTTGTTTCTAATTACTTATTTATTTTATTTGTTATTTTTCATGCATCATTTTTCATGCATTTACTGATTATTTTGGGCTATAAGACCGTAAAATTGAAAAGAATTTCAAATGAACTCTGGAAAGATTGAAAGTTGGCATGGTATCATCATTTCATCCACATAGCATGTGCAAGAAAGTTGAGAGGGTTACGGCAAAAACTGGATGCACTTAGTGTACAAAACGGACAATCTCTTTCAAAGTATCAGGATTTCATACGGAAACTCGTCTGTTACAAAGGGATTTCATTTTTTTAAACTTATTTGAACTCCTGACTTTTTGTGTGTTCAAAATGCACCATTCAAAGCCACATCATCATTTTCAATCCTTTCTGACTTCATTTTTTATTTTTCATGCATTTACTAATTATTTTGAACTATAAGACCCTAAAATTGAAAAGCATTTCAAATGAACCTGAAATTGAAAAACCCTACAAATGAACTCTGAAAAGGTTGAAAGTTGGCATGGTATCATCATTTCACCCACATAGCATGTGCTAAAAAGTTGAGAGGGTCCCGGCAAAAGCTGGATGCACTTCGTGAACAAAATGGACAATCTCTTTCGAAGTATCAGGGTTTCGGAAGAAAACTCATCTGTTACAAAGGGATTTCATTTTCTTGAACTTATTTGAACTCCAGACTTTTTGTGTGTTCAAAATGCACCATTCAAAGTCACATCATCAATTTTCAACCCTTTCTGACTTCATTTGTTATTTTTCATGCAGTGACGGATTGTTTTGAGTTAAATGACCCTGAAATTGAAAAGCCCTACAAATGAGCTCTGAAAAGGTTGAAAGTTGGCATGGTATCATCAGTTCACCCACATAGCATGTGCTAAAAATTTAAGAGGGTTACGGCAAAAGTTGGATGCACTTCGTGAACAAAATGGACAATCTCTTTCGAAGTATCAGGGTTTCGGACGAAAACTCATCTGTTACAAAGGGATTTCATTTTCCCGAACTTATTGTGTGTTCAAAATGAACTATTTAAAGCAGAGACTGATTTTGAATGGTGCATATTCAACACACAAAAAGTCTGTAAAGTTCGCCAACCCCAACATAAAAAAATGAGCATAGATGCGCCTATAGAGAGAATTCAGCCTAAATTCATAATAAATTTCTATGAATTTCAAAAAAAATTACTCTGAATTTAGGTCAAATTCCCTGTATAAGGGCATCTATTTTCACTTTGAGAGGAGCTCAACAAGGCAGAAAGGGACGGGCTTATAAACCAGTGTGAGCGCCCTTCGGTTGGCGAGGTGGGACTAAACTCTGACCGCAACGAGGACCAACCCTTTAGTCCCGGTTTGTGGCACAAACCGGGACTAATGGTCATGGGTCAGGGGCGAGGTGCATTGGTCTCGGTTCATGCGTGGAACCGGGACCAAAATGTCCAGACGAACCGGGAACAATGGCCCACGTGGCCCGGCCGGCCCCCTGGGCTCACGAACCGGGACAGTTGCCTCCTTTGGTCCCGGTTCGTGAGCGAACCGGGATTAATGGTATTACGAGGGCCGAACCAATGCCATGTTTTCTACTAATGCATCCTCCTCACCACCTGCCTCCTCACCCCTGCCTCCTCACCAGGCTCCACAGCAACAGATTTTGGTGGTTGCCTCGGGGCACAGGAGTGTAGAAAGTGACAACTGGAACCACATTACGGAAGCTACAATCATCGCACACCTTCCTCACCTGCTCAGATTGCAGCTCAATTGTGAAGAGGCCGGCCATCGTACAAACAAAAATGGCATTTGCTCCCTCAGCAAAGCCCACCACTAGCACTCTATAACCTTCACCCAAGCGAGCACTAGTTGGGAGCAAATTGCAGGGGGAGATGACCCGGCTGAGCACCCATCGTGCATCAGTGCCATTGCTCGCCTCTCTTGTCCACAATTTGAGATGCGGATGCAACTGTTGGATTACACCCAGCCCACCGTCCTCTATGAGCACCAGATAATGCAGGCCACAGTTGTTGTCTGGTGCGCTGAACAGAGTCAGGGAGTGCCTGGACAAGTCACACTCCAGGATCCACCCACTCTCCTGATAGTCTTCGTAGATGACGAAGTAGAGCAGGGAGCTGCCAACGAGAACGCATGAATGTTGTATGCATCCCATTAACCTGCCGTGCGTGGAGGTCAGCTCGCCCCAGGCACCGGTCTCCGACGTGCAGTGATTGGCTCCCACACAAGGAGTTCCTTGGCGTCCTGACCCTTGGGGAAGAAGAGGGCGCGGCCGTGGCGGCAGTCGCGGGCCAGCCAGGACCGTTCGTCCGGGACGGCGAGGGAGAAGGGAGAGGCCGTGGTGGGGATGAAGGAGGGGGCGCGGTCGCTGGAGGATACCGAGCACGGGGGGTGCCCCGTGGAGCTCGTGGAGGCGGCGGCGGAAGCCGGGGCCGGAGACGGCGCCGCTCCAGGCCTTGGAGACGAGGGAGGACCGGAGGAGGCAGGCGGTGCGGTGAGGGAGACGGTGGAGGGGAATGGTTGGGCTCAACCAGTTCAGTTCCAGGAGATTGGACTCGACTCTGCCGTACACACAAACGAGATTATACATTGATCAAACGGCTACACTCGTTTTGACAGAGGTTACACAGATCCTAAAGTTTGATATTCTCAACTTCTCCATGATTAGCTACTTTTTGGGTGTTTCTGTTTGCCATGAAAATTGTGGAACTCTTTAAATTGCCCGGTCGATATCTCGCTCCGTCCACCGGCGGCCGTGTTGTAAAGCATCGTCAGTGGCGGTGGTGTAGCTGCAAGGTAGAATCATGGAAGCACCGACGACATGGACGGTGGCCAGCATCGCTCTCTGGTTTTTTGAAGCATCGAAGCAAATGTGTGGCGAGGGGTGAGCAGGCAGCGGACGGTGTCATGCCTCGGCGGAGTTGTGCTCGTTGAATCACACCATCCACTCTTGTGAGGCTGTCGTCGTCGGTGGGTGTCACGGCTAAGGCGTCGGTGCTGCTGTCGTGCGGTTCGCAACATCCTCGTTGCTGCAGAAGGTTGCATTCGTCGCCAGGCTTGTTGGGTGTAGATCCAAAGAGAAGTAAGACGCACTCCACACTTTGATCGTATGGCTGATCAGGTGGCTGATCTCATAGCAGCTGTCATGAAAATTACGCAATAATGAATCTATATATTTATGTTTACAAAGAGCCAATTCTAGTGATGCCTCATTTTGTAACACAACCATATACCAATTTGTAAATTGGGAGGTCAACGTTGATGTCAAGTTATATATTCTAACCATGTTTATAAAATTTGACTGTATTTATATATTGTTCATGTCAAGTTATATATTGTAGACATGTATGATTTCATCTTGTTTATTAGGGCATCTCCAACAGCGACTCGCAAATTTTCTCCCGCATCCGTCCACGGACACAGACGCGGGAGGCCGCCATCCAACCGTAGTTGCATACATTATCGGAAAAGGCTTTTGCCCCGCTTTATATATAAAGCAACGATCAACAGTACATGGTACAAATGCACGCCCCACAACACACGCACACACACAATGCAGAATACAAAGGCACCGAGCGGAGCAACACCATCCCTAGCACTTCAAGAGCAGCTGGGGGCTACAGTCGTGAACACGCCATCGCGAAGAAGTGAAGCCGCATATGACGAACCGTGCACTCCAAAGTGGCGCCTTCAGGAAGGGGACGACACCGAAGCGCCGCCACCGCCCAATCCGTAGTTTCCCCTGGAGCAACACGACGGGCAATGAGAGCCACAACGACGCCTTCAAGTAGGGAACGAGCTTCTCCGCCGCTGGTCCGTCCGAAGATAGAGCAGGTTTTCACCCCGGCCATCACACACCACCACCGAACACTACACCTCGGCTACCACGCTGTCCACACAGTGGTGGCAACTAGGTAGCACCAAGCCACGTGCTCTGCATATGAGCACCGCGGAGCCACCATCAGGGTCGCCGCCCCGGCATCCAAGACCTTGACACCACCTCACCCGAGACCTGCCACTCCCTAAACCAAAGATGCGAGCGGAAATGACCCTCCTTTCGCACCCCTCGGCGGTCCCCCAGTGTCGAGACCTAATAGGCCGGCCAAAATTGGCCTCCATCGACCCATCATCAGCATCGGGCGCGCGCGAGACGAGATCGGTCTTTCCGCCGGGCGCGAGGCGAGCTCGGTCTGACCGCGGCCGGGGGCGAGACGAGTGATGGACCGTAGCTCGGGGAGGGCCAACCCTTCGACGAACATAGCGACCGGACTCCGAGATGATGGATCGAAGGTCGAACCAGGCCGCCTACAAACGAGCCGACGCCGGAAATTCAACAGCTGCTGCAGCCGACCCGCCGAGCTATCGTGATGCCAGCGCGACGAATGGAAGCCTTCACTCCCAGAGGACCGAGCCGCCTCGCCACTGCCGCCCACAGCCGGAGCAGCTGCCCCGTCGGTCCAGTGCCCCAAGCCGCGCCGCCCGCCGGAAAACGCCAGGTCCGGCCGGCACGCACCGCCACCACCGCACCAAGCCGCCGTTACGCCGGTCACCTCGATGTCAGCAGCTGCCCGCCCCACGCCAAGGAACGCCAGGTCGCGTCGCCCGCCGGAAAACGCCAGGTCCGGCCGGCACGCACCACCACCACCGCACCAAGCCGCCGTTACGCCGGTCACCTCGATGTCAGCAGCTGCCCGCCCCACGCCAAGGAACGCCAGGTCGGGTCGCCCACCGGAAAACACCAGGTCCGGCCGGCACGCACCACCACCACCGCACCAAGCCGCCGTTACGCCGGTCACCTCGATGTCAGCAGCTGCCCGCCCCACGCCAAGGAACGCCAGGTCGCGTCGCCCTCGGCCTTCGCCACAGGAGCACCCCGCGCGCCGGATCCACGCCGCCACGGCTCGGCCCCACACGACCGACCACCATCTACGCCACCAGTAACGGGACCACCACCCTGCGCCAACGAGCGCGATGTCGTGCCGCGCCCTAGTTGGACCGGGCTCACGTGACAAACGTGCGCCTCATATCTGCCGTACATTTGGGATGAATACGAGGGATGCCGGTCAGTCCGGACGTTTGAGACCCGTTTGAGAGCTTTGGTTGGGTCAGTTTTCTGTGACCGGATGGTCTGCCCGGGCGTATGAAACAGATATTGGGCGCCCGGCTGCAGTTCTCTGAGATCATCTGAATCAAACCAATCAGTAGCTACCTCAATGGATTCGTAAATCCTACAGCTAGCTTATATATATTCCCATTAGCTCTCGGCCTTGGGCCCTTAATAAATCATAGTATGCCTGCAATGAATTGGACATGCTAACTTGCTAAGTCATCTGCCATGCCGGCGAATGTGCGGTATACGGAAAGGAGAGGAGTCGTGGTGAGCTCCGGTGAATCCTGACACTATCGATGTACGCTCGCCGCGAGGGTGGAAGGGAGGAGCCGGCACCGAGCGCCGACGCGGCCGTTATGAGCGCGAGAGCGAGACCCCCACACACCTCGCTCGTCTTTAATGTACTGCTGCTACAGTGCTGCACAAGGACCTTCTGTACCCACCACCATTCCGTCGAACAGTTGTTGTGCATGCACTTTCCTGCAGCTCACCACGCCTCCGAGCTCGCTACGACCACCCATGTGGCTCCCCGCGACTCGCGTTCGTCTTCCCGAACGAGTGCATGCCGCTCACCATGCTGGTGGACGGCGCAGGACTGTCGGACTCATATCACGAGAAGTAGGTACGATTTCGAAGACCTTGTCGGCCTCATCGGCTAATCGTAGCGCACCATCATCGCTGGGACGGGCACTCGTCGAAGCCGACGCCGCACTAGGCCGAGGTCGTCGATCTGGTGGCCTACACGACGTTGCAATGCATGCAGCCGGAGGGGAACGACGTGCCGCGCGAGCACGGCCTGAGCACGCCCAGAGCAGGGCCACGAGCCTTGCAGCGGAGGAACGCCCATGCCGTGTCAAATTGGCGGTGTGGACTGGTAGCAGGTAGGTGTTACGAACCGATGTCGGTGGGGTAGGTGTTACGAACCGATGTCGATGGGCAGCGGGGTGATGCCGAGTGCTGCTGGTACTGGACAGTGTTGGTCCTTGAATGCAGCGAGCCCGCCATGATGCCTGAGAAATGAGCTACTGCATTTTCTGGCGAGGGAGGGAGAGAGAGATTGTGGAAGAAGATGAATATGACATGTGGACCCATGCAGTCATCGAGACTAACGAGTGATCCCGGCCCCATGCAGTCATTGAGACTAACGAGTGATCCTGGCCGGGATGGTTCTTTTTCCGGTGCGCCAAACTGTTCTAGGCAGGATTTGGGGCCGGGACCAGTGAATACCTACGTGAGGGCACCGCAAAAGAGGCCTCTACAACTTCAAGGTCTAAAATCGTCGAAGTTAGACATCCGCTCTGAGCCAACCTAAGACACACGTACGTGAGGGCACCGCAAAAGACACTACACAAAGTGGCCCCGCAAGCGTCCGCAGTCCACGTGGACCCCATGGACATTGGTGAGGTGAGGCACATTGCACGATCTGGAGGGTGCGAGGCAGGTGTCGTCGCGCAACGCGTACAGATCAGACGACGCGGATGCCCCTAGGAGATGGGTAGCATCTTTTGAAGGACCTGGTATGGTGTTAACCATGGGTACTGCAACCTTCTATATAAAACATAAATTTGCATTAGAGCGAGTTTGGATGAAAATAACATAACGAGTTATTGAGCACCAAGCTTGCACGGTAGAAAAAAGCCCTTTAGTCCCGGTTCGCAACAGCCTTTAGTCCCGGCTGTGCAACCGGGACTAAATATGCGCGACTAAAGACCCCCCCTTTAGTCGCGCCTCTTACAGACCGCGACTAAAGGCTGTAGTCCCGGTTCTTGTGGCTGACCGGGACTAAAGGCCCGTCCACGTGGGCGCCAGTGGTCCGTCGGGGCGGAGGACCTTTAGTCCCGGTTCTCGTGGCCAACCGGGACTAAAGGCCTCCTCCGCAGGTTTAGGGTTTTAGCCCCCCTAAACCTGATTTCTTTTTAGTTTGGAGTGTTTTATTTCTTTTATATTTTATTTTATGTTTTATTTTAATTTTGATGAAGTTTCAGTACACATATTCTACGCTACTATATACATGCATATGAAATTTCAAACAAGAAGAATTCAAGAGGAATATATAATATATATTCAATCTCGGGTGACCATATACAACTTCAAACAAGTTTCCATACACAATTAGGATGGATGACCATATACAACTTCGAACAAGTTTCAATCTCGGGTATGCATATAAATTTCTTCGTCCTCGGTATAGTGTTCTCCTTTAGGATTGATGTTTTCCCTCATGAAAAATCCTGCTAATTCTTCTTGAATTGGTCGGAAGCGAGCTTCTGGACTAAGCCTCCTCCGCAAGTTATCCGTCGCGTTCCGCACGCTATCCGATGCCTTCCGCTCAGAGGTGTGTCTCCGGATGTTCTCACAAACATAGTATCCACATAGATTGGTCCCCGGTGGCTGCTTATCCACATTAACTAACCTTCTGAAATCTAGCTCATGTTTGAATTCACCGACAATTTCTTCTGAGAACCGTCTCCAAACCCTACAGGGCAAAGAAAATTAAATGAACAAGGGAGTTATTAGTTACTTGATATTAGGAAATGAACGAAAGAGACCGATCGATATAGAGCTCAAATGATTGAAAATAATTACTTTTGCAGCATTTTTCTCATGTCGGCCCAACGCTTTGGATCCGAATCCATAGAGTCCATGATTAGAACTCTGGAGGTGTGAAGTTCAATATTTAGCAGAATCTAGTGGAACCTGCGGACACGTTACATGCACAGTCATGCATAACTCATCGATTAGACATACCATGCATGGAGTAAACAAAAGAGAATGGGCACAAGAGAGAAACACTCACCCAAAATGGTAAGGAAATAGAATATGACTTTTGAGTTGATGCTTTCTAAGAAACTTGTACAAGTCTTTCTCCACGTCTTCGGGGTGATGTTGTAACACATGTCCATTAACGATATGTGGGTCAATGAACCCAACATCATGGATGTTTCTTATTTTGCATTCCCAAATCTTCAATCTGCATAATAGCGTACGCAACAATATAGTTAGGACAATATATATATATATATATATATATATATATATATATAGTGCAGGCAATGAAGAACGAGATGAGGTATAAATAAATCACTTACAGAACGTAGCAACTCAGCATAGATTTGTCGAGGTCGCGCAGATTGAACAGCTGGAACAATTCACTCATATGAACTTGTACAGAGTACCGTTTGGTGTGATGCTCATCTGTAACATCCGCATAAACATATTCTTTGTCGGCCCATGTTATGAATTGCTTGTACCAACGTAGCAGATTTCGCATTTGTGGTGGTAGACTCTTTTCCCGCGCAGGCTCGACGAGAGGCCCATTCCGCACATATTGTAATGCTATCTCACATACTGGTGCATCCTCAAGGCCTAAGAAGGCACGAAGAGTCAAACCCATCTCGGACGCTTGTTTCATGGCACTCGCTACAGTCAATCCAAGTGTTGCCGCAGCTGCTATGATCTCGGGGTCCTCTTCCGGACCGGCTTTCACTATGAGCGGGGGGATCGATTGTTTCTTCTGCATCCCCCGCTGGTCAACTTGTTTCCCACTTTTTTTACTTTTTTCTTTCTCCTCCTTCAATATCATATTCAGCTCGGCTTGGGACGGTGTCGTCAAAAAATCCTTAGCCCACTTCTTTTGCTTCTCAGTGAATACTTGCTTGGGCTCAGGCTCTTTTATCGCCTTCATATCCGCCTTCCATTTCTCATAATCAGCAGACGCAGCCAATTTGGTTTCAGCTTCACTAAGTTCCCAGGCCTTGGGAGGAGAGGCTTCAGTGATGGCTCCGGTACCCTTGTGGTCTTAGGTACATAAGGGTCCGGGTTAATAGTCCAGGAGCGGGTTTCCTTGTTGTCCGCCTGCTTCTGCTTCTTCGCCGGAGGTGGATTGGGGGGCATCGTACCCGCCGGAGGAGGATTGGGGGGCGTCGTACCCGCCGGAGGTTGTGGATCAGGGGACGGCGTCGAATGGCGTGAAGGAGGTGTAGGTGAACCACCACCACCGCCACCACCGCCACCACCACCATCGGAGGGGGGTGGACTTGCTAGCCTTGGCGCCTCGCCTGGAAACACTATGTACTTCTTTTTCCATAGAATGATCTGGCGCTTGACATCTCCAAGTCTTCTCTCCCCTTCGGGTGTAGGTTTGTCAATCTCCAGGTCCTCAAACCCTTGGACTATGTCTTCCACCGTGACACGAGCATAGCCATATGCAATGGGGTTGTTGTGGTGGAGTGCTCCAGGTGTACAGGGTAAAGCACTGCCGCTAGCTACCTTCTGAAAACGTTCCCCACGGGATAATGCAGATCACATTCTTTCATCTCCTTTACATCATCCACGGGGTAGTGAGGCTCCGGTGCACGAATCTCGATCATCGGTGCACTAGCACCAGGCGGGGCATCCGTGGAAGCCACGCTGCTTCTCCGCTGCTGGCTTCCGCGATCCGCTTCATGATCTTCATGCGGCCCTGCAGCCGATTTTTCTTTTACTAGTTCATGCACGGTCTGCTTCAACTCATGGAGTTCCGATGCAAACTTCGTCATAAGATCTGCATCCCGGTCCGTCTTTCTCTTACGGCTTCTGTAACAGTACGGGTCATTGTCCTGGGAAAACCCTACTTTCCACGGAACTTTGCCTTTGCCTCGTACACGTCCTCCGTGTTCATCATTCCCGAGGGCTGTTGTCAGTGCGTCTTTCTCTCTGTTGAACTTGATCAAGCCCTCTTGAGCTTGGGTCATTGCGTCAATAAGGGCTTGGGTGGGAGCAAACTGTCTCTGCCGGTGAACACACACCCCTGTCTCCGGGTCTAGCGATCCCCCATGCCCGTACCACCAGCTTTTGGCCCTTGGGTCCCATCCCTCTGTACCTAGAGGGATTCCTCGCACCCTCAGGTCCTCCTCCATCTTCTGCCACCTAGGCTCCGAAAGGCGGTATCCTCCTGGCCCCATAATATGATGGAACTTTTTCTTACTCGCATTATCCTTATTTTTTTCGATATTTCCTTGAAATGCTCCGATTGCTTTTGCCTCACAAATTCTGGCCAATCATCTTTCAGTTTCTCATGTTGTCCATTGAAATCCGGAGTCTTGCCCTTGTTGACATAGTCACGGGTTAAATTTTTCTTGAAGTTCCGGAATGCTTCGCCCATCTTCTGAAGAGCGAACTCTTTAACTAGCCTCCTCCTCTGACGTCCACCCGGAACCTCGTTACCGAATTCATCGACTTTGTTGTATTCCGGAGGTAGAATGAAATGTTCCATAAGCTTTCTCCAGCAATCCTTTTTCGTTCTCTTGTCGACAAAACTGAAACCAAGACGTGCCTTCTTTGGCTCCTTCCATTCCTGGACGGTGATCGGGACGTTGTCTCTAACAACGACTCCGCATTGGTTGATAAACTTTGAGGTGTGCTGTAGGGGCTTGCCGGTTTCACTGACAAACTCAATGGCATATGTTTCTCCTGTTTTCATCGCCTTGGATTTGCCACGCTTTGTCGTACTCGATCCGGAGGGCTAAAAAAAGAAAGAGAGTCGCGCGCGTTAATACATATGTATTCACATTTCAGTAAGTTTGTATCACGAGAGGCTCAATGTATATATATACCTCGCCGGAGGTGGTTGCTACTTGCAATTCGAGATCGTCGTTTGTTGACGGTTGACCTCCGTCGACAATGTCCGTTCCTTCACCTTCTTGATCATCGACAATCTCTGTTCCACCGTCAAGGTTCAGAAAAGAAGAGACTACATCCTCTTCTTGCTCATATTCTGAGCCCGGCACATAAGGAATCTCGTTGTTGATGATGCCCATTAAATAACGTTCAGCCTCCGGATCCCTAAGCGGCTCGGCTCTATCGTCCGCCATATGTCACTCCTGCATGTAGTAAAAATTCTTTAAGTATAAAGGAATTAAAAAATAAGATTAAGGGGACATAGAGGAGGAGGAATTAAAAAATAAGATTATTGAGCACTGCCAAGTATTTTGTTTTGTTTTCTTTGTTTTTCTTTTTGGTTTTCATTTGGTTTCTTTCTTCTTCCTTTTTTCTTCTTTTTTTCTTCTTCTTCCTTTCTTCTTCCTCTTTCTTCTTTCTTTCTTCTTCTTCCTTTTTTCTTCTTCCTTTTTCTTTCTTCTTTCTTTCTTCTTTCTTTCTTCTTTTTTCATTTGGTTTCTTTCTTCTTTCTTTCTTCTTCTTCCTTTTTCTTTCTTCTTTCTTTCTTCTTCCTTTCTTCTTCCTTTCTTCTTCTTTTTTTCTTCTTCCTTTTTCTTTCTTCTTTCTTTTGGTTTTCATTTTTTTCTTCTTTCCTTTTTCTTTTCTTCTTTTTTCTTCTTCCTTTTTCTTTCTTCTTTCTTTCTTCTTTCTTTTTTCTTCTTCCTTTTCTTCTTCCTTTTTTCTTTCTTTCTTTTTTTTCTTCTTCCTTTTTTTTCTTCTTTCTTTTTTTTTTTTTTTCTTTTTTTCTTCTTCCTTTTTCTTTCTTCTTTTTTTTTCTTCCTTTTTTTCTTCTTTCTTTTCTTCTCTTTTTTCTTCTTCCTTTTTTTTCTTCTTTTTCTTTCTTCCTTTTTCTTTCTTCTTCCTTTTTCTTCTTCTTTTTTCTTCTTCTTTTTTTCTTCTTCTTTTTTCTTTCTTTTTTTCTTCTTTTTTCTTCTTCTTTTTTTCTTTCTTTTTTTTTTTTTTTTCTTTTTTTTCTTTCTTCCTTTTTCTTTCTTCTTTTTTTCTTCTTCTTTTTTCTTTTCCTTTTTTTCTCTTCTTTTTCTTTTCTTTTTTTTCTTCTTCCTTTTTCTTCTTCTTTTTTTTCTTCTTCCTTTTTTTTCTTCTTTCTTTTTTTTTTCTTTTCTTTTTTTCTTCTTCCTTTCTTTCTTCTTTCTTCTTCTTTCTTTTTGGTTTCCTTTGGCAGGGCAGCGGGCGGCGGGCGGCGGGCAGGGGCGGCGGGCAGGGGCAGCGGGCGGGCGGCGGCGGGCGGCAGGGCACGGGCGGCGGCGGCGCTCATTGGGGACGGGGGCGGCGGCGCGCAGGGCGTCGGGCGGCGGGCAAGGGCAGGGGCTGCGGCGGGCAAGGGCAGGGGCACGCTGCGGCGGCGGCGGAGCGCTAAGGGCAGGGCACGGGCGGCGGCGGCGCTCACTGGGGACGGGGGCGGCGGCGCGCAGGGCGTCGGCGTCGGCGTCGGGGCAGGGCTTCGGCATCGGGGCAGGGCTTCGGCGTCGATTGGCGTCGGGGCAGGGCTTCGGCGTCGAGAGAGGAGAATGGGAAGTGGCGAAAACTGCTAAGTGCAATATATATAGACATACCTTTAGTCCCGGTTGGGGAGGCGGACCGCGACTAAAGGTACCCTTTAGTCGCGGTTGGCCACACCAACCGCGACTAAAGGGTACCTTTAGTCGCGGTCCGCCTCCCCAACCGGGACTAAAGGGTTTTGGCGCCGCTTTCGTTCCCGCGCAGAAAGAGCCTTTAGTCGCGGTTGGGGACAACAACCGCGACTAAAGGGTACCCTTTAGTCCCGGTCCGCCTCCCCAACCGGGACTAAAGGCATTGTGCTGCTACGCCCGCGTCGAAAGTTTAGTCCCACCTCGCTAGTTGAGAGGGGCGCGCAGTGGTTTATAAGCCCCACTGCCGCTCCCTCTTGAGCTCCTCTCCATTGCAGGCTTACGGGCCTAATTGTCACTGCTATGCCTGATGGGCCTACTAGGCCTTCTGCGGGCCTGAATCCTGGCCCATCGATGGGTTTCTAGTCGTATTCAGGCCGTGGTGGCCCAGTAGGTGGCATATTTTTTATTTTTTGCCTGTTTTTTGTTTTCTTTTTTGCTTTATTTATTTTGTTTTGTTTCTACTTACAACAAAAAACTTATTTATTTTATTTTATTTTGTTTCTAATTACTTATTTATTTTACTTTATGATAATTATTTTTGCTATTAAAGTTTCTAACAAGAAAAGTTCTTTATGAAAATTCTTTTAGCTTTCAATGATTTTGAACAGAAAATACTTCGATAATTTTAGTTGAATCAATTTTATATAATTTTAGTTTCAAAAATATTAGAGGTTGCTTATAATGTTTTGAACAGAAAATACTTTGATAATTTTAGTTTCATAAATTTTATTTATGTTATTAAAAATTATTTTATTTTGTTTGTACTTATATATTTTATTAAAGTTTATATTATTTTGTTTCTAATTCATTTTAAAATCTTAAAAATACAATTATATATCAAAAAAATCAGAAAATAAAACTAATTCATTTTAAAATCTTAAAAATACAAATAATATATCAAAAAATATCAGAAAAATAAAACTAATTCATTTTAAAATCTTAAAAATACAATTATATATAAAAAAATCAGGAAATAAAACTAATTCATTTTAAAATCCCTTGAAGGTTTGACAAAAAGTTTGATACATCATTCAGTTCATCGACCAAATACAAAGTTTGGTACAATAAATTATTACACATCAATTCTTCCCTTGTGTCCCTGCTTGCTTACGATTGTGCCGTATCCATGGAGCATCCTCATCATTTAACTTAATGCTTGGGTCAGTGTTCACTTTGAAGGGCGGAATTTCACCAAACATATTATAATCTTCTGACATGTCTGTCTTGTCCTCCACTCCCACGATGTTTCTTTTCCCTGAAAGAACAATGTGGCGCTTTGGATCATCGCATGATGTACTGATCGTTTTCTTATCTTTCCGTTTCCTCGGTTTGCTACTCATGTCCTTCAAATAAAAAACCTGAGCGACATCTTTGGCAAGGACGAATGGTTCGTCAAGGTAACCAAGATTGTTGAAATCCACCATTGTCATTCCGTATTGCTCGTCCACCTTTACCCCACCTCCTGTTAGCTTGAACCATTTGCACCGGAACAAAGGGACCTTAAAGGAGGGTCCATAGTCAAGTTCCCATATCTCCTCTATGTAACCATAATATGTGACCTTTCGCCCATTCTCGGTTGCTGCATCAAAGCGGACACCACTGTTTTGGTTGGTGCTCTTTTTATCTTGGGCGATGGTGTAAAATGTATTCCCATTTATCTCGTACCCTTGGAAAATCGTTATAGTCGAAGATGGTTTCTTGGCCAACATGTACAGCTGATCTCCAACATCATTGTCATTCATTAAATGTTTTCGCAACCAACTGCCGAAAGTCTCCATGTGGGCCTTTCTAATCCAGGATTCAGGCTTCCCCGGGTTGTCCGAGCGTAAAATATTCTTGTGTTGCTCGAAGTACGGAGCCACAAAGCTGGAATTTTGCAGAACTGTGTGGTGTGCTTCAGTCATAGAATGACCGTCCATACATATCGTGGATTTCCTTCCGATCTTGCCTTTTCCACTTAGTCTCCCCTCGTGCCGCGATTGAGGAATACCAATCGGCTTAAGGTCAGGAACATAGTCAATACAGAACTCAATTACCTCCTCATTTCCATAGCCCTTGACGATGCTTCCTTCTGGCCTAGCACGGTTACGAACATATTTCTTTAATACTCCCATGAACCTCTCAAAGGGGAACATATTGTGTAGAAATACAGGACCGAGAATGGAAATCTCTTCGACTAGGTGGAGCAGGAGGTGCGTCATAATATCGAAGAAGGATGGTGGGAACACCAACTCGAAACTGACAAGGCATTGGACCACATCGTTCTGTAACCGTGGTAGATCTTCTGGATTGATTACCTTCTGAGAGATTGCATTGAGGAATGCACATAGCTTCACAATGGCTACTCGAACATTTTCCGGTAGGAGCCCCCTCAAAGCAATCGGAAGCAATTGCGTCATAATCACGTGGCAGTCGTGAGACTTCAGGTTTTGGAACTTTTTCTCCGCCATGTTTATTATTCCCTTTATATTCGACGAGAAGCCAGACGGGACCTTCATACTGCTCAGGCATTCAAAAAAAATGACCTTCTCTTCTTTGGTAAGAGCGTAGCTGGCACGACCTTGAAACCATTCCGGATGCCGGTCATCTGGGTCTTTCAAAAGTTGCTGGTCCTGCCGTGCTTCCTTTGTATCATTTGTCTTCCCATACACGCCCAAGAAGCTTAGCAGGTTCACGCAAATATTCTTCGTAACATGCATCACGTCGATTGCAGAGCGGACATCTAGGACTTTCCAATATTCTAGCTCCCAAAATATAGATTTCTTCTTCCACATGGGTGCGTGCCCGTCAACTCCCCGCGGAACTGATTGTCCGCCAGGACCCTTTCCAAAGATGACTTTCAAATCCTTGACCATATCAAATATCTCAGCACCAGTACGTTCCGCAGGCTTCGGCCGGTGATCTGCCTTGCCGTTGAAATGCTTGCCTTTCTTTCTTACGTTATGATTTCGGGGAAGAAATCGACGATGACCCAGGTACACGTTCTTCTTACAATTAACCAAACGTACACTTTCAGTCTCATGTAAGCAGTGCGTGCATGCATTGTATCCCTTATTTGTCTGTCCCGAAAGGTTACTGAGAGCAGGCCAATCGTTGATGGTTACAAAAAGCAACGCTCGTAGGTCAAATTCCTCTCCTTTGTGCTCATCCCAGACACGTACACCAGGTCTGGCCCACAACTGTAAAAGTTCATCAACTAATGGCCTTAGGTACACATCGATGTCGTTCCCGGGTTGCTTTGGACCTTGGATGAGCACTGGCATCATAATGAACTTCCGCTTCATGCACAACCAAGGAGGAAGGTTGTAGATGCATAGAGTCACGGGCCAGGTGCTATGGCTGGAGCTCTGCTCGCCAAAAGGATTCATGCCATCAGTACTTAGACCAAATCTTATGTTCCTTGCGTCAGCTGCAAAATCTTTGAACACTCTGTCGATCTTTCTCCATTGCGTTCCATCAGCGGGGTGTCTCAACTCCCCGTCGGACTTACGGTCCTCTTTGTGCCATCGCAACGACTTGGCATGCTTTTTGTTCATGAACAGACGTTTCAACCGTGGTATTATAGGAGCATACCACATCACCTTGGCGGGAACCCTCTTCCTGGGTTTCTCGCCCTCAACATCGTCACCAGGGTCATCGCCTCTGATCTTATAACGCAATGCAGTGCATACAGGGCATTCATTCAAATTCTCGTATTCACCGCGGTAGAGGATGCAGTCGTTAATGCATGCATGTATCTTCAGAACCTCTAAACCTAGAGGGCAGACAACCTTCTTTGCTTCGTACGTACTGGCGGGCAACTCGTTATTCTTCGGAAACATATTCTTCAACATTTTCAGCAAATTTTCAAATGATGAGTCACCTACACCTTCCTGTGCCTTCCATTTTAGCAAATCCAGTGTGCAGCCCAGCTTTTTCAGACTATTATCGCATCCTGGATACAACGACTTTTTGTGATCCTCTAACATGCGATCCAAATTCTCCCTATCCTTGTCAGTTTCGCAGCGTCTCCGTGCATCAGCAATGGTCCGACCAAGATCATCAGCGGGCTCATCATGTGCCTCTTCTTCACCTTCACCTAACCCTTCCCCACCTTCAGCATCATCCTCCATGAAAGTATCACCGAAATGATCATGATAGTTGTCATCGATATCATCCCCTTCTTCATCTTCTTCCATTCTAACCCCTCTTTCTCCATGCTTGGTCCAACAATTATAGCTTGGCATGAAACCGTGCCGAAGCAGGTGCATGTGAACGTCTCTTGAGGAGGAGTAACCCTTCTGATTCTTACAGACAGCACATGGACAGATAATAAAACCTTGCTGCTTGTTCGCATTTGCCACTACGAGGAAATCTTTCAAACCCGTAGTGAACTCGCCGGAGAGTCGGGGACCGTACATCCATTGCCGATTCATCTGCATTATTATTATATAAAGTATATAATTAACCATCATGCATTTGTTAAACTAACTAGCTAGAAATAATACAAATTAAACAATGAACTACACACATGCGTATTTTATCAATGACACATGAAAGGTTCAAGTTGCTAACCGCGATCGCGGAGGAAAAATAAATGAGAAAGCTCAAGTGTGGCTCGGACACTTCATATCATGTTTGTTTCAGGCTCTCGGGCATTTCATCGAACACCTTGTGTGCATAGGAGGAACCAAAAGCAAACCCACCACCCCCTTCTGAAAATTGTGAAGTGAGCTGAGTGAAGTGAAGTGAGCTGAGTGAAGTGAAGTGAGCTGAGTCCTATATATAGGGATGGGCCTTTAGTCCCGGTTGGCCAGGCCAACCGGGACTAAAGCCCCTCCTGTCCGCCAGCTGGATGGGCCTTTAGTCCCGGTTGGCCTGGCCAACCGCGACTAAAGGCCTTCGGGGACCTTTAGTCCCGGTTGGCCAGGCCAACCGCGACTAAAGCCCCTCCCGTCCGCCAGCTGTCGACCGAGCGCGCTGGGCCCAGATAGTTGGCCGCGGGTCTCCTCCCGAACCGCGACTAAAGGCCCCTTTTGTCGCGGTTCGATTGTTTTGGGGACTAATGAGGGCGTATGGAAGCCTCTTTTTCTACTAGTGTTGTATTCTGGTAGTGAAACGAAACGGACATAATTTATTCATTTCAATGACCATCGGTTCTTAGTTTGACAAAGAAATGGTATATGTCCGTACTCATGTATCCATAGAAGAAAAACATTACTTCCTTCATTTTTATTTAGTCCCTGTATTAGCTTTGGTCAAAGTCAAGCTTGTAAATTTGACAAAGTTTATAAAAAAATATATTTATATATACAATAACAAATCAATACCATTAGATTTATTATTGAATGTATTTTCACATCATATAGATTTGTTACAGTAAATGCTTATATTATTTTCAATAAACTTAGTCAAACTTTATGAAGTTTGATTTCAGTCAACTTTAATAGACAGAGTAAATAAAAACGAAGAAAGTACCTACAAATATCACACATCAAGGGAAAGTTTCTTGCCCATTACAGTTAGCACTAGACCAGTATATCGCCTAAAAGCTAAGGCAGTTTTCTAGAAAATTCAAGAGGCTATTACAACAAGGGGCACCAAAGCAAAATGATGACATGGCGTCAAAGGAGCAGTGAATTGTTTGAGACAGCCAAAACATAAGCAATGCACAAATCTCCCTTGCACAGCATTCCTACTAAAAAGGTCACACTCCTAGCTTCACAACCAAGCACCACACACAACTGCATCATCTGTGACCGACCATCCTTGCATATCAGAACCTTTCTTCGACATCTCCGTCACTGCAGGCTTCTGAATACCTGCCCAATGGTTAAGAAAGAACAAGTCGTAAAGACTATCTCAAAGGGAGATTTAATATATTGGCCATCACGTAGCAGCTAAGCCAATAGTATAAATCTTTTCACCACCAAGAATAAAGGAAAAAATTGCCAGACAGAGTATAGCCATAAAGAATTAGGGCAAAGATCAGTATCAAGCATTGACCCAACTGTCCCACATAGTATTTCCACCACCACTGTACCATGAAAAGAGATTTACAGTGGATTTTTGTATCATGTCGAAGGAAACCATTTATTGAAGAAATAGCATGGTAACTTTTTTTTGCAAGGAATATCATCGTAACTTCTCAATTAAAAATACATACTATGTCACGGAATCAGTAATGCCTATGATAAGTCCCACCAATTTTAGAGCGAAACAAAGTGTTGAACTTATGTTTTCCTGAATTTGTTTTTCTCTAATGTATAAACTGGTGAAGAACTTATGAATTGGCGAACTGAGTTAGTTATTTCATTTTTCCTCTTACGGCATTATAGTTTGTAGGGGCGTGAGATTTCCCACCTATTAATCATATTAAATATAATAATGGGCAGATATCAGACCTGCTAAATTTAGGAAAGTTATAATTTATTCCAAGTGTAAAATTGGCCCAATGCCAGCTAGAAGATGTTCAAGATATTGCATTTGCTCTTGACGAAATTTGCAATATTGCTGAAGAGTGTAATAGGAAAGGACTCGGGGTGTCTTTGGACTGTTGTCAATTTATTGATCTTTAAAAAAAACTCAAGAAGGGTTCACTATAAACAACTCATTTTTTTCCCAAATTTACTTGTTTATTGTCATTTTATATTAAAATGTGTGTCTTTCCTAAAGATGTAGTTTCTGTTATGAAGGATATAAAATAACATACTTTCTTTTGGTGATGTTATGAGAGGACATGTTTCTACATATCAGATCTTCCTTTTGCTTTAAACAGACTCAAGTTGAGAAAAAATTATTAAAGTATCAAATATCTGTAGTATACCTTGGATGCTGAAATGTTTTCTTGCCATCTTAAAATCATGAACCGGCATCGATTACTCTACAAGAAGCATGCATATAATGGGACCAAGAAAACAGAGTTCTGCTCTTTCTGCAGTTGGCTATACTCTTATGAATATATTTAGCTATTACTTTTCCAGAATGGATTTCTTGTGGTTGACCAAATCCTCCAATAAAGAAACCCAAAAAACTTGTTTCGACATGGTGTGTTTGATGCCAGACAAAGAGAATTAATTCTTATAACGTCTAATACATATAGTGATATTTTGTACAATTAACTTTTTCTCACATTAATTTTCTTTTTTATATGCAGGAAGTACATGTTATCCAAAAGAGAGGTTGTATGTGATATAAATATTTATTTTTTGACCCAGTGATATATAGTTATATTATTTTAAATTATATATATAATATTTTATTAATACTAAAATTTTATATTTATTTTAAATTAGTTGTATCATATTACAGTTTTAATTAGTATAATATTTTTACTACTTAGGTATCATTTTTAACCACATAACAATGTTTCTAAATAATAGTTATATTATTCTTTGTTATGCAGGTGTAAAGTATATCATTGGAAATTTTGTTTTGCAAAATTTAAATTCTATGATGTAACAAAAATTTCTCTTTTTTCAGGAAATATTTCTTGAATTAATTTTATTACTGCATAAAGTGTATAGTGTATACACATATATATGCATAACTATGCATGTGTTTATATATGTTATTATTATTGAATATCATGGTGGACCATGAATTTATAAATCGTATACACTAACAAATATCTTAATAGTAGTTTGTAGTGTATATTAAGCAATCATATTCATAGAAATTTAGAGGGCATGACAAATATGAATTGCTAGGTCAACAACATGTGCATGCTTTCTACCACTAGTATAATCAACCAAAAGCATATGATTCTATTATCTAACATGCTCGTTTAGATTCACTTGGTTCGATTTCGTGCATACTCATTTCTCAAATGGAAAATTGTGCATTAATTTAAACATAGAGATCTAGTTATCATAAATTTCATAATGTATTGAGACGACCATCATAAAAGAGACCCACAATTAATGCAATCAAATTCAACTTCGCCAGTCAGATTGGTTTGACCCCCGTGTGGTATACACTATTAGTATGTGGTGTGAAGGTGCGCTCCTACAAATTGGTGTTATCTTTTATGTATAATAGTTTTAAGGATGTATTGTATAATTGTATAGTGGTTACTATTATAATTTGTATTTGAGGCCCTCACCTCTTGGGGGCCTGTGCAGCCGCCCTTTTGTCTGGCCTATGGGTTGGCCTTGGTGCATTGTCGGTGCTCTCTTATGCGAGCTTACCAAACGATCGGTCTCAGCATGGGATTGGGCCAACATCCAACAACTATGAAATCAGCTAGGGGGGTCTGCTCCAAAAAAAATGGTGAGTGCTCGATCCATAGACGAGTACCTCCAACACAGCTGAACTCGCTCTATCATAGAGCAGTGCCTTGTCTTTTTTGGTGGATGCCTACTTTATTTCATACATTCTCCGCTCTTGGACGTTCCAACAGACCATGTCGAATATCTTCCCTTCCCTCCCCACAAATAGGACATATCGGTGAGACTTTGATATGGCAACCTGCTAGGATAGGTCTACAGGGATGGCTCCATGCAAGGTAGGAGTGACATTTGCAAATGCTACAAGTAATTAGTCATTTCATTGTATCTCGCTTATTGTGAAGTACAACACCACCTCGCCTACAACACACCATCGATGGGCCGGCACAACAAAGAGGAGGTGTTGGGTTGGTTTATTTCTTGGTTTTTTTAGTATAAACTAATTTCCACGGCGGTTTTTTGGAATAAGGTTTGATCTGATTTCTTGTTTTTGTCACCTTTACCAGGTTTTCTTTCTTTTTTCTTTCCATTTTTTCATTTTTCAAACATGTAGAGTTTTCTCAAACAATCGTTGAACATTTTTGTATACAGGTTGAACATTTTCCAGCTGCACGTTAACATTGTTTAAATACATGCTAAAGATGTATCTAAATACATGTTGAACATTTATAAAAGGCGCATTGAACGTTTTCTCAATATATAGTGAGCATTTTTTAACACACAATCGAACATTTTCTAAAAAGTACAAAACATTTGTTACGTATTAGAACATGTTTCTAAATATCACATACATTTTTTATATGTTGTGAACATTTTTCTAAAATTACATGAATAAAATTTAACATTTCATGAACATTTTCTGAAATGTCATGAAACATATTTTTACGCAAACATCATTTTTAAAATATCATGAACAATTTATTAAATGGTACGAACATTAGGCCCGCCCTAATATTTTTTCAGCTAGGCGCGTGCGTCTACCTAAACCGCAGCGGGTTAACTTCCCGGGCCTTTTCAGCTAGGTTGTGGTCGTCTCCTTCCCCGATCCACACATCCCCAATCCTGAAGGAGATATAGAGGCCACAGAGAGCTTGACCCTCCTGGCGGGGCTCTTTTGGACCACCAAATACGGCGCCGCCGTACAACGGGGAAGCCGAGGTTATCTCGTTGCCAGCGCCGAGGAGACTGGAGAGAGGTATGTCTTCTGCTACTGATGCATTTCTAGCGCGCGCACACACACACACAAACGAACCAGGCAAGGAATATTGGATGCCTTTGCCAAGGGTCTTCCTCTCTTACAGCCAAAACGATTGAGATCTACTAGTCGTGAACCCGTGCGTTCGCACGGGCTAGGTATTTGCTATTATTTTAGAATACATATTATAGAAGATAGTGATTCATAAGGGGTGTATTTCTATGAATAAGTTTTCCGTACGTTGGACTGATCGATGAACTAAATTTGGTGTTTAAAGATATATGCTTTGAAACAGGCTGCTACCTGCAGATATGTATATTGTTTCTATTTTATTTTATGAACACAGATAATTAGGAATCACAACATTGCTTCATGCATACATGGATTTGAACACTAACTACCTCAGAATAGTCACGTTGTTGTTGTTAGTCCTTTATGAAACGAATAAGAAGAACATCACCTATTAGTGATATGGATGTAGTATTTTATTTTGGAGAACTACTATGCGCAAAAAATATGTTTCCTTAATCATAAGTTTTTACTGATAAATAATCCCGTTCTCAAAAAAGTAGTAAGGGGGCACATATATTTATGATCATTCTTGAAACTTGATATCCTTCCAGTTAACTGAGAGTAAATGAACAATGCTTCTTACTCAAGTGAGCCGAATAATTTTGAATTAAACGACATCATAATTTAAGAAATTGCAAATAGGAGAACACCATATATAACTTATAGAGAGCTTATGTCACCGAGAGTCATGGAAAATCTGTAATAAAGCAGATTGTGCAGTATATGCACTTGTACCACATTTTTAAATACCAATAGGTGTAAACATAATTTTATTTATTGTGGAGGGGAGTATTTTAGAGGCTCAATCATTTCCATCCTTCATTTCTCAGCAGCTCAGATTCGAACATCACACTCATTATACAAAATAAAACCAAAGGAATGTTTGTCAATCCTTGGCCTTGTATTGATAGTGGACATGCATTTTGAAAGAAAGTTTCATCCTATAAATTCTTCTAGTTATGTTTCTATACGTGGTACAGAGACAAAGAAGACTTGCCAAGGGTCTATTTTGAATAGTTAAGTTAGAAAACGCATACTTCATCCTAGCATCCTGCCTTGACAATCATATCTTGTGTGCGCTGTCTCATATGGATGTTGACCACTTTTTGTAGCGGGTCTAGGAGAGAAAGGAGCAAAGAAGGCCTGTAAAATAATATAGAGTATCCATCAATAGTAATGTATGGCTTGATCAGCTATGACCACACCTATGCATTTTGATGCATCCGTGGTTTTATGTGAAACTGTTGCGTATGTCTGGTCGATGTATTTAACTATAGTCAGACACATGCATCTGTAATATCGACCCCAGATATCATACAGTGGTGGATATTTCGGTCAAACTCAAATTCTTCGATGACAGTGCCTACGGCAACTCCGGTGTTCGGCCAAAGGTTCCTCACTGATCAATTTGTGTGGTGTTCGATCTATGTACACTGGGGAAGCAGGAGTTAATTTGAAAAAAATAAGAAGTAAAAAAACAATGATGATCAAGTTGCTTTTTTGCCCTGGCTTTTGAATGAGAAAATAATTGACCAAAATGGAGTTGATCAAATACATGATAACTTCTGAATACCTTATTCTTCATGTACTGGTCCAAAAGCACCAGATTGATGTATTAATTCGTCACTATCAGTCTTCGTGCAAGTGGATCATGGTTTGGAACTCTGGATGGATTTTTGGAACATCATCCTCTTTATATAGGCGTCAGAGTTGAAGGCCTGATTAGCCGAATGAACATGGCTATAACTATGACCAAACCCTAATAATAAGATTGGAAGGGTATTTATCTTGTTTTAATAGTAACATAAATCGTAGGTTAAGATGATCAATAGCATGACAAATTTGTACTTGCTGCATGTGTTAAAGTTTAACACCATGTGAAACCAATCTGTATTGGAGCAGAAGTCTTAATCTGAGTTAGTTATGTGAAATTAGGATATAGCTTGTAATCACACGATGAGGTCAAATTAACACAAAGAAATACAGTAATAAGCACTATACATGCACGTTGCATCCTTCATTTAATGATTTTGCAACTAAAGTTCTTCATGCATTGGGTGGCTTCTTCCATTTAAGCGTTTTGCCTAGGTTCTCGCGCTTGGCATTGTTTCTTCTGGGGTCACCACATTCATCTCTCTCGTCTTAATTACCTTGCCACATCAGATTTTTTTGCCTACATGGCAGCCTTAGCACCTGTACAAGGTGGAGCATTGGGAGGGGCCTTAGCACCAACAAGTTAACCATCTATGCATTGGGGCTTTAGTTGCTAAAGTTTTTAATGTGCTTAGCACCTCATATAAGCACCAAGGCATTGGAAGTAGCCTTAGAAAACTAGACCTTTGACAGCTATTCCCCTGCATGTGTGGAGAAGCAATTTTCCATCCCTGAAGGAACTAGATATTTCTTTTTGCATTAACCTTACATCAATAATCTCTCAAGCAAGTAGTAGCAGTAGCACCACCAACGGCGGTATTAAAGGATCGAAAACATATTCTGGAGCATAGGCTCATGGACACCCCCTTATCTAGCCATCCAATTCTGCATCGCGATTTGTGCAAGAACTTTTCTCTTTTTTGTTTCTCCCATATAGTTCAACATATGAACTTCAAACTTTTCAGCACAACAAGAATGTGGGAAAAAAGTTTCAGATTTTTTTCATGCATCATAAATACTAAAAATAAGATTTTTTTATTAAATAAATCTCATTTTCTATATTTTTGTTGGACCAAAAAATCAGAAAGTTTTATCCCACATTCTAGTAAAAATGTTTTGTTGTCCTGAAAAGTTTGAAGTTCATATATTGTTTTGTTTTGAAGAAACAAAAAAAGAGAAAGTTTCATGTACTAAGTTAGTTGTGTAGTACGGATCTCAAAGCAACATTGAAGGGTAAGGATAAGAGGTGTCCAGAAACCGGAGCTCAAAAAATCCACGTCCGGTAGGAACCAATGGCTGTCGAAGCTACCTCTGAACCCCTGACCCCAATTCAAACAATGGAGGCCTGAGACACCGCAGTTTCATTCTCCTGATCGAAAGAGCGAGAAGGCGCACTGCTTGAGCCCAGCGTCGGACCTGGAGAGCTTCTGATCTCCCCAGCCGATCTCATCAACGCCACTGAAGGCAAGACGCGCAAGATCAATGTTTGGAGCTCTTCGCTTAGATAGTTTGTTTCAAGCTTCTGATGTTTGGGCACCTAAGTGTGCGTGCGCATGCTTGACAGCACTTTGTCATAAAAAAGTTGATTTGTAGTTGAAACATCTAAAAGTAGTTAGGGCGTGGTGGAGAACGTGACTATGACGGCCCCGGCTCCAAAGGCGCAGGTCGCGGCTCGCGGGGACGGGCGCGACAGTGGACGGTGCATGAGGTGCCACAAGGCTAGATCTGATCGCTTGAACCGGAAAGTGGTAAGCTTGGACTGAAGTTTATTTGACCAATAATTTCAAATTCGTGACAAGAATCTAAATAGTCCTGGAAATGCCACTCATTTGTCATGACATTAATTTTGGAAAAGTTTTGTAGAAAAATACTTGGTTCGGTTCCGTAAGAAGCTTTGGTTGAAAAGCATAGGCCGAAGGAGGCGAATCATCTCACCGACACCTTTAAAAGTTCAAAAATATAAGAAACCAACTCCCTCAAAGTATTGCACTTCTAGACGAACTGAAAGGTGTATCTGATTATTCTGTCACGGATGCAGGAGCGAAACCTAGTCGGTTTCTTCGGATCGAGCATTACACCCCGTAAGGCAATGCCATCATTGCTGACCCATTGTCCTAACTGATTTTCGTTTGACATCTGATGCCAAGGACTGTTGTAATCGATTAGTGCTACTAATATCTAAGGCGCAAATGATAAAAACATAGTATTTTGAAGTTGGAACATGTCCCGTGATGGAGATAAACTTAGGCCTCCTTTGGTTTACACAAACTTTGTAGGAACTCTACGAGATAGGATGTAGAAAAAAAAATCTTTTGGCCCTTTGGTTTGCAAAAATATAATCTTGTTCATATCCTTTGTAATTCAAAGGGAAAAAACATCGGCATGTCCTAGTGGAAAAAATCCTATCATGTGAACCAAATGACATTTTTTTCCCTAACCCTCCATTCTAGTACTCATAGGATTTAAAATACATGACATTTACTTCCTGAAACTTTCCTAGTCCTATGATATTCCTCTCCTATTAATCAAATGACCTTAGTAATAGTCTCGTCGACTATCCACTGGGGTACAACTACAACCTCATAGGCACCATCGGTGGTTATAATCCTGATGCTTCCAAATCCTAGGATGCCCGTGGGTTCAAAAATAGCATCCCAAAAGTAATCTTACCAGTGTCCAATACTTGTGTATGTTATGTGTTCATATTTGAATCTACCAACGATTAAGCTCTACCCCATTTATTGGCTTTATGTATGAAGGATGGCCTCTTTCTGAAATTTTGATCCTATTCCACCTCTCTTCTCATGCTTAAATAGAGGCGCCATTGTACTGACATCTCAGAACACCATGTGACGCAAGATAGATGCTTTCATGTAGTTCGATACTGCCATAAGGAGCACATGGGCATTCATGTATCACTACTGGAATCAACAGATTTGTCGTCTGCCGACTCTTTGCCGTCAGCTAGTGGACGGCAAAGAAAGGCTTTGTCATCAGCCACCAGAAAACGGACGGCAAAGAGGCAGCGGACAGTAATGGAAGGCTTTGCCATCAGCCATATCTTTGCCGTCTGCTAGCGGACGGCAAAGAGGGTGGGTGGTGGGCTTACGAGGACGACCTAACGGCCATTTTCTTTGCCGTCTGCTGGCGGACAGCAAAGAAACTGGCCGTTTCCCCCCGGCCCCACCCCACTAGGTACGCTCTTTGCCGTCTGCTAGCAGACGGCAAAGAGCTGTGACCTACTAGCAGAAAAGGGGCCGCGCCCGCGCCCCCACCCCTCTCTCTCTCGATCTCCTGGCCTTCACCACCCGCGCCGCCGCCCTCGACCGCCTCGCCACCTCGCCCCGCCGCCCCGCCCCACCGCCCCGCCGCCACGCTGCCCTGCCCCATCGCCCCACCACCCCGCCGCCCCATCGCCACACCGCCCCGCCGCCCCGCCCCGGCGCGCCGCCCCACCGCCCCGCCGCCCCGCCCCGGCTTGCCGCACCACCCCCGCCCCGGCTTGCCGCCCCGCCCCGCACCACCCCCCGGCTCGCCGCCCCGCCCCGCCGCCCCGGCGCCCGCCGCCTCCTCCACCACCGCCGGAGCCAAGGTGATTTTTTCTACCGTTATTTGTGTTTAGGTTTAGGTTATAGTGGTAGGATTAGGTTACTGCCAGATTTAGGTTTAGATAATTAGAAGAAGAATAAAATTGAAAAAAGAAGAATAAGTAGAAGAAAAGGAAAAGGGAAAAAGGAAGAGGGTTGCCGAGGGGAGAGATGGTGGAGCCAGTGGGTCCCGCCGGTCCCGACGCCCATGCCGAGAACCCCCCGGTCCGAGTGCTGACCCGTTGACCGTGCGTCGTCATACCTGAGGGCGCCCGGGGACGAGCGGGTTAGGGGGTTCCTCGATGTCGATGGAACCCTAAATAGCAAGTATCGTCGGTGCGAGATACATGTGGTCGTCGGTGTCGAACACTACATCCACGTCCCACAAGTGACGCCGGCGTCCGGCGTCCCAAAGCAACTGTTCTCGGCGTCGATGGCGGTCGAACACCATTGCGAATTTGTCTGGCAGCCTCTGCGATGACGATTAAAAGGCAAGTGTTGAAACTTGAAACACCCAAACTGACTCAAGTCGGTTTGGTTGTTTGAAATTTCAAAACTTGGCTTTAATCCTCATCGCAGAGGCTGCCAGACAAATTCGCCAAGGTGTTTGACCGTCATCGGCCACCAGAACTATTGTTGCGGTATGCCGGATGCCAGCTTCACTTGTGGGATGTGGACCGTGTTCAACGCCGAGCGCCACATGTATCTCGCACCGATGATACTTGCTATTTAGGGTTCCATCGACGCCAAGGAACCCCCTAACCCGCTTGTCCTGTTGTAAATATTTAGTTAGGTCGATGGAAGAAACAAAATTGCTATGTTACTCATCTTTCGATTTAAATGTGCAGTTATTTCGTCGCTGCGAGGGTCTAGTGTTCGACGAGCTCTGCCCCTGCGTTCGTGGGTGAGCACAAATGACATCTCCTCCTTCCCCCTTCATTTGCTCTGTTCCGGTCTTCATACCGATGAAACTTGCTAGCTATAGGTGTCAATCATCAGTATGCGTAACCACTATGCGTCTCCCATTCGAAAGGGTTACATCTATAAATATGCATGCATTTGCATATTTATAACCGTGATTCTTTCGGATTGTCCAACGTTATCCATGGACAGCCCGAGTATGTGTAGATTGGGTTCGTTTTCCCATATGCTCTGCTCCGGATCTGATGTAGAATTTCGTCAGTCCCTCCCTGTTGTTCTCCGGGTACACATCCTCTCTGCTTATTGCCGAGACGTGTATCAGGAGAACAGCGGGGAGGTGCTGCCGAAATTTTGCGTCGGATCCGGAGCAGAGCATGGGAAAACGAACCCAATCTACACATACTCGGGTGGGATTAGGACCTATCTTTACCTATTAGCGTGTAGGTTGCATGGACGTAATAAAACTGACAAACTCCATTAACTGATGGATATGGTTTGCTTAATTATGTATATATTTCTTGTGTGTCCAGTAGGAAGTCAATATGAGTGACCGTGCGTGGATGTACACCGGTTACACTAGTCATAAAGTTTGGACCGAGGAATGGTTAACAAAAACCAAGGGGTTTGTTAGAGCCGCATTTGCAAATGGCCAGGAATTAAGCTGGTGCCCCTGTGCCCGGTGCGACAACTATAAAATGAGGGACGAGCTTGAAATGAGTAAACACCTGCAGAAGTTTGGTTTTACGCCTGGTTACACGGTCTGGACATTACATGGTGAGTCTGCCCAACGTGCCAGAGCCGAGGTGGTTCGTCGTCGCACCGACAAGCATGGTACCGGGATGGAAGACATGGTGCATGACTTTGACGATGCTCGGGACTCGGACGAGGAGATGGAGGAATCTGCAAAGGCCTTCACTGAAATGTTGGAGTCCTCAAAACGTCCTCTCCACGAGCACACTGAGCTTTGTCAGCTGGATGCCATCTCACAAATAATGGCTTTGAAGGCTCAATTCAACTTGGGCAGAGAATTCTACGACGCGATGATGACAGTATTCAGACGATTTCTACCCAAAGGCCATGTGCTACCTGCAAACCTGTACCAGTCAGACAAAATCCTCCGTGCTCTTAAGATGCCTTATGAGAAGATACATGCCTGTGAGAAAGGATATGTCTTATTTAGGCTTCAGTATGAGGACTTGAACTATTGTCCCATTTGCAAGTCTTCTAGGTATGCTGTGGTAGACAACGGTATTGGTGAGAAGACGCAGACCAAAATACCCATTAATGTTCTTGGTATATGCCAATCGTACCAAGACTTCAACGTCTTTTCATGGTCAAAGAGACAGCCAGACATATGACATGGCACAAAACGGGCAAAAGAACCGAACTAGATGCAGATGGGAATGTGATGATGGTGCACACATAGGATGGTGAAGCGTGGAAGCGTACATAAGGAAAAAAGGCAGATCCAAGGCATCCTCGAGTCACCGTCAGCACGGATGGGTTCAGTGTGTTTGGTCAGACGGCAGCCCAATACAGTTGTTGGTCCGTGTTTGTCATTCCACTCAATCTCCCCCCGGGCAGATTATGCAAAGAAAGAACATTTTCCTGACATTGATAATTCCAGGGCCCAACTATCCGGGAAAGAATATGAATGTGTACATGCAGCCGCTTAAGGACGAATTGCAAGAAGCTTGGGATAATGGGTTCAAGACATACGGCGCCTTTAGCAAACAGAACTTCATAATGCGTGTCTGGTACATGTACTCGACGCATGACTTGCTGGCGTATGCGCTATTCGTTGGCTGGTGTGTGCATGGAAGGTTCCCGTGCCCCACATGCAAGGGAGCTCTTGAGTCAGGGCACAAGTATACTTGCTTCGACTTGCATAGACCGTTTCTAGATCCTCGCCATAAGTTCAGGAAAGACAAGAAGAACTTCATCAAAGGTAGAGTTGTCAAACACTCTGCACCACCTGCGTTGACAGGCCAACAGACCCTAGATTAGTTAAACACTCTCGAGCCTGATCCAGAGCGTCCAGGGTATTTCAAGGGGTCTAATAAGGAACACGCCTGGACTCACAAGACATGCTTGTGGGATCTGCCTTACTTTAAAGACCTCCTTTGCCCACACAACATCGACGTGATGCACACTGAAAAGAATATTGCCGAAGCCATTTTTGGTACATTATTTGGCATAGAGGGGAAATCAAAGGATAATACTAAGGCTAGAGTCGATCAAGAGGAGCTATGTGATAGACCGTTACAAAACATGCAAGAACCGAAAGGAAAGTGGAACTGGACGAAGCCAAAGGCATGGTTCAATCTTGGAAGGCCAGCAATGAGGGAAATTATTTTGTGGGTGAAAATGCAGTTGATGTTCCCCGATGGGTATGCAGCAAATCTAAAGAGGGGAGCAAGTCTTGAAAAATTGAAAATATTTGGTCTAAAAAGTCATGATTGGCACATATGGATTGAGCGGATAATGTCGGTGATGTTGCGTGGCTTCATCCCTGAGGATGAATGGCTAGTACTGGCAGAGCTAAGCTATTTCTTCCATGTTCTTTGTGCGAAAGAACTATCGCCTGGCCTCCTAGAAGAAATGGAACAGTTGGCGCCGGAGTTGATCTGCAAGTTAGAGATGATCTTTCCGCCAAGCTTCTTTAATCCAATGCAACACTTAATTTTGCATCTCCCGACCGAGGCACGATTGGGGGGGGGGGCGTGCAAAATCGTTGGTGCTACTCAACTGAGAGGATGCAGAAGACGCTTTGAGCAAAATGTAAAAATAAACGTAGAATTGAAGCATCGATGGCCGAGGCATTCATCACTGAGGAGGCGGCAAACTTCGTGACAGCACACTATGAAGCCAAAAATCGTCATTTGCATAATCCGAAGCCTCGGTACAATGCTGACGACCCTAAAAAGGGTCGATCCAACCTCAGCCTATTCAAAGGGAATCTCACACCAGCCAGTGGTTGGAAACCAGTATCGTTGGATGTTGAAGAATGGCGGACCATTTCGCTGTATCTCTTCAACAACCTAATAGAAGTGCGGCCGTACACCGAGTAAGATCTCGATACATTGTTTCGCAACTTCTAATTCCTTTGAACTGCTCTTATTCCTGGATATTTTATGCAGTCGATACGTCGCCATATTCTCGTATGGAGCGGTGATCCAAAAGGATTCCGTCGAAGAGTATGAGCTTCTGGCAAAGCAAGGAGGCGAATATCCCGGTTTCATCTCTTGGTTCAAAAAAACGGTAATTTCCATTAGACCATTTCATTTCTTTGGCTAATTTGCGACTAATGCAACAATCCTTTCGTATTAAACGTGTAGGCTAATTCAGAGATTATGGATGCCGAATTGAGACAAGTAGCTAATGGTTTTGACTATAATATCCGTTCATTTGACAAATACGACATCAACGGGTATCGCTTTTGTAGCTATGGCAAAGAGCTATCTATGGCCGACCGAAAGTCTACAAATTGTTGTGTCTCTGCTATCGGCGAAGGAGATATCGAGTATTATGGAAGAGTTGAAGCAATTTATGAACTTCAATTCTATGGTGAAAACCCACCAAACGTCGTAGTCTTCAGATGTTATTGGTTCCAGCCGAGGGAGACTAAAAGGACTCATGAACATATAGGGCTAGTCGAAATCAAACAAAGCACCCATTTGGATGTTTCCAATGTCTATATTATGGCTCAACAGGCAACCCAAGTTTTCTATCTACCGTGGGCCTGTCAAAGTGATCCAAATCTCAGTGGTTGTGATGTCGTTTATGAAGTGCCGCCACGTGTTAGACCACCTCCCCCCAATGAAGAGGATTATGAACCTCACATTAACCAAGACACATATGACGAAGGAGAATTCTTCCAAGAAACACGTCTTTCCAAAAAACGTTTCAAGAACCGCTCTACTCCACCCCAGAACATTAAAGTAGACAACGATAGTGAATCCGACTTCACCCCTGAGCCGGAACAAGAAGAAGTTACTGCTGATGACCTGTCAATGCTTGAACGATTACGTAAAGGAGGCCTTCCACATGTTGATGCATTTATTGATGATGATGATGAGCACGTCACTGATAGTGATGATGATGATGCATTTCATGATCCAGGAGCATATATAGACGATTCAGAGTAATATTAGTAATGTGAGGTATTCAATTTCTTATTATGTTCATGATGATGATACACTTAAATTATATACATATTATTCATGTCAGGTATTCAAATTTTTTATGTTGTACTAATTTAGTCCACAAATGACATAATAAGTGTAGGGTAACGCAGCAGAAAACAAAAAATTTCCGACCTACGCACCAGCCCAGGACCACTATGGAGACTGCATACATGGTTTGATCTTTTTCGTTACCGACTCGTAGCGCAGCGGGAAGTAGAGTCGATGACGATCGGCGGTGCAGATCCCCGCAGCTAGGATTTACAACCTCCCAACCGCGAGGATGTATACCCTCATCTGCTCCTCAGACAGCCCTCCAGGAGGCGGTCGAACAGCCCCCCGGACGGTGTCGCGGATAGCCCTTCGGGAGGACCTTCGAAACTCGAACGGTCACTCGGACAGCCCTTCGGGAGGACCTTCGAAACTCGGACGGTCACATGGACAGCCCTTCGGGAGGCACTCACGAACTAAAATCGAAACTACGATCTCTCTACAGAATTGCACACATACGGTGTCATCTATCCGGCAGGGCTTCGCCGTCCAGAACTAGTTCCTGCCGGAACCCAGACAGCCTTTCGGCTCTACGAAACTATTTCGCGGGGAGGGAGAGAGAAGCCAGATCATTGCATGGCACTTGTATGTGAGAAGGGATGATCCTTTAGGCAGCCCCCTCCACCCCTATTTATAGGCCAAGCCCAAGGGTGGCTTCTCCAAGAAGCCAAGGGGGGAAATACCAAAAAGGCCCTCAAGGTGGCTTCTCCAAGAAGCCAAGCAAAAAAGCACTTTCACTATTCATGACAACATTTTTCAGCGTCCGTTCGAACTGAAAATATTTATGTGGGCTCAGAACATTTCCAGTACCCACTAAAATAATTTTCAACGCGTTCCGAAACAATTTCGGTTTAGTGATTTTCATCTGCGAAAAGCAAACAAGAATGCATTTTCACTATTCATGAAGACAATTTTTCGCGTCCACTAAATCCGAAAATATTTCTGTGGGTCTTAGAATAATTCCAGTACCCACTAAAATGATTTTGGATTCATTCTGAAACAATTTCAGATTAGTGAATTTCATCTGCGAAAAACAGCCAAAGCGGTACCGGCGGCTCCGAAACATTTTCGGTTTTTATTTCTGAAAATTCCAAAAAGTTTCCAGAATGATTCTGGCACCCTCCAAGAATTATCAGGCATGTGCCGAAACCATTTTGACTTAATGGCATACCCCGAAACAACTTTTTCGGTTTCACCGAAACTCATCCGGTGACCTCTCTCTGCGTTACGATTCCGCTGTCCGAAACTTTTTGGGTGATTTTCTCTCAACTCCCTGTCTAGTATTCAGCAGATAGATGACCCTTAAGCGTGTGACCCTATAGGTTCGGTGAAGTATAGACATGACCTGGAACCCCTTCCGATCAATGATCAACATCGGAGCCGTGGACACCCATATTGACCCCTATTCCCACACGAATGAATATTCGAGTGAACCTCCAGTTGAGGTGAGCTATTCCTGTTGCTTCACGATATATCACAAACACCTGAGGTGAGATTTATTGCATCCCCGTGGGCCAACACTTTGTCCACTATGCAAGTTACCTCGTTACCGGTTTTGTTCTCTTTTCTCATTTCGTGTTCCGGCATCCCCGTGATCAAATCACAAAGTGTCTGGCCAGACGATGATGGACACCGTAAAACCGAGTGGGCCCGAGTATATCTCTCCATCGTCGGAGGAGCAAATCCCAATCTCGAGCTATCAAGTTACTTAACATACTTTCCCATGAACCCGTAAGCTGCCGTAATAGCCATCCAGTTACGGATGACGTTTAACAAACCCCAAAGTTCATGAAGCAAGCATGAAGAAACTCGATACTCTCATGGTCTAAGAAATTATGCAAACATTAACTATCTCTGTGTTATAAACCATTAACTTGTGACGAATGAATCTCTTAGCATAACATCAATCCGGGTCAATTCAACACAAATGTTCTCTTAACATTGTGCCCTCAAAATTGCTGGCATAGACATGCCCATGATCAGGAAAACAGAACCATCATGCAACACTTGAGCTAGTCTTAGAGGCCAGACTAGGAATACTTCTTACCGTTTATTATTCCACACGTGCATATGAGTCTTCCTCCGAGCCTCGTGGATATTGTAGACTCGAGAATCATTGCAGTTATAGCATGGAACATAAACATAATTATGAACTCGGAGATAAATAATATCATTTATTATTGCCTCTAGGGCATATCTCCTACAATAAGATGAAGAAAATCAAGGAAGAGGAAGAAAAGAAGGAATAGGAAGAGAAGAAGAAGTTTGTGGACTAATAACCTTGCTAAGCTACGTTAGCTCCAAAATGACCTATTTACCTAGCTTAGCTCTAAATTGACCTACACACTTCTTCTTCTTCTTCTTCTTAATTCTTCTACTTCTTCTTCTTCTTCTTTTTCTCTTACTTCTTTTATTCGTAAATGGCATAATAACCTTGCTAACCTCATAAATGTCATATACTTAGCTTGTTGTCCTCTAAAATGACACAATGAGCTTAGTTAGGTCAAAAATGGCATAATTAGCTATGTTAGCTCAAAAATGACCAAGTTTAGTTAGGTTAGCTCCAATATGATCCATTTAACCTACGTTAGCTCCAAAATGACCTATTTACCTAGCTTAGCTCTAAATTGACCTACATACTAAGCATTTTTACCTACCTTAGCCCAAAAATGGCATTTTTGCCTACATTAGTTAGAAAAGAAGAAGATAAATAATAGGAGAGGAGAGAAAGAAAGAGAAGATAAATTCTTTTTCTTCTTCTTCTTTTCCTCCTCTTCCTTTTCTTCTAGCTAGTCTTCTTCTTCTTCTAACTTTCATCTTTCCCAATTTGCAGATTTGCTTTAGATGAGGAAGCTTGCATTGATGGAGTGTACTATTCTTCTGGTGCTTCCTTGTTGTTTATGAAAACTTGTTTGGATATGCATGTCTATATGAATATGTTGACGGAAACTTGTTTCTGGCATGTATGTATATATGGATATGTTGGATAGGATGGACTTTGTTGAACTATGTTGTTGGATATGTTGGATTTGATGAAATATGTTGTTGGACATGCTGTTATATGTTTTTGGATATGTATGTATGTATATCTGTGTGTGAAATCCTGTCAAATTAAATGGATTCAAATAAAAACAGTGGATATATAGCCTCTTTGCCGTCTGCCAGTGGACGGCAAAGCTCTAGCAGACGGCAAAGAGGCCACGTGGTAGCTACCTGTGCAACGGGAACACTGGGCTGCCTATTTGATCACTTTGTAGTCTGCCAGCAGACGGCAACGTGTACAAGTAAGAAGGGCAAACAGGGCCAGCTATGCCGTCTGCCAGCAGACGACAAAGATTCAAAGCTCTTTGTCGTCCGCTGGCAGACGACATAGCTGGCCACGTGGCAGCTCCCCAGTGCTGGCCAAGCTGAGCTCTTTGTCGTCCGTCAGCAGACGGCAAAGCACGTCGTTAACCCCTAACAGCTCTCACCCCACCCCACTGCCGTCCATGATCTTTGCCGTCTGCTAGCCTCCGTCGGCGGACGGCACAATCCTTTGCCGGCACTCGTTCAGACGGACAGTGCGCTGGCTGATGGCAAAGGACTTTGCCGTCCACCATGGCGGACGGCAAAGAAACTGATTCCAGTAGTGTATGGTCGTCAGCATCCCGCCACCCCTCAATGAGGGGGGGGAGGAGAAAAAGAAAAAAGGTATCCCACTAACGAATGGGGCCCACACGGGAGAAGCAATTTACAGACTGCAGTTTTAAGGTGAGTACTAGAACATTAAACTCTGAAATCTTTAAAGGTTTAAGTACACTATACGGCTCCTCTGGAATGAACTCACCAAAATCAGCTTCTGAGTCCTCTCAGTTTCACCCTGAAATTGCTCCTATGACTGCGAAAAGTCCACTGGAGATATAATCCAACTAAAAACTATACAGAAAACGGAAAAAATTATAGACAACATATATTCATATGCATAATTGGGGCATTTTGCCAATATGAAACCATGGTCTCTATATAGTTTTATAAAAAGTTGGTAACAATTACCTGTGGTCCAGATATATTCATATGTATAATTTGCTACTTTTACAACTGCGAGGTGATACATCACCGTGAAAAGATAAAAAGAAAAGAAAAAACAATGGTAAATTTATCCCTTGAAGGGCTTGGAAAAAACCAAGTTGTGGCACGTTGGGTTGCACGGATATTTGCAATCTAGTTCCTTCACCTCTCTCCTGTCAAAGAACCAGTCTCCAACTGCTTCTGCCATGGTCTGCATATTCACCAGAATGATTAACGTTCCAGAGGTAAATTTGCATGACTGAAGACTGAGACACTCGAATATCACCACTGTCATAATCGGTTTGATAAGCACTCTATGCAGAGAATGTAAGCTAAGTTCAGGCATGCAGTCTACAACATGTGGGCATATCAAGGGCTGGTGTAAAAATGAAGACATTCATCATTTATTTTTTCTACACACCATGAGTTCTCATTAAACCCAGACAGCCAATCTCTAAAACACTGCCAGATTATGGTCAACATAATTGTTCAACACAGGATAACATATACTTTGCCAACTTGACATGATTATAATGTTTACTTTTCTTCTGTTCCGTTTTCTAATCTCTAGAGGATAGACGTGATACCTTGTTGTTGACTCTAGGAGAAGATGGAGAGTGCCAAGTCACAGAGTTCAACGTCTGACAGTGTATAAAGCAGGAGTCAATGAAAATACCCCAGTCCTTTTTCTGCTTGATTTCTCTCATCGCGTCATGCAGTTCTTCCCTAAAACCTGCAAAGATTTCATTTGACATAGGAAAACATGTAAGAAGACCCTGAAAGACAGGTGGTTAATTACATTGTAAGATGTAAGGTACATTCTGTCTGTCAAAAGATGCAGGGTGAATCGACCTTGGAGTATTTGAAGTTGCTCGGGACTGCACTTGCTAATATCCAACCTACAGTCTTGCCATGAATGTTGGGGATCCGATGCTTCTGGTGCCAACACATGTTGTACCTGAAACAAACCTTACTATGTTGAATATTGACAATTCAACACAATAATAGAATATTTCTCATGAAACAGATGACCATACCTGCCAGGCATCATATGCTGGATTAAGAACAAATACTGGTGTCCTGATGTCTTTAACAACTTCACGAGGAAAGAAGCACTGGCATACAATATGAAGGCAGTGTTTAGCATAACATAACTTCCACGGTCGCAAGGCTGCAACAGTAATGATAGAAATGTGACGGATGGTTGCAATGTCATTTGTCAGGAACATAGAGACTAACCTGGCCCAGTTCCATGCTTGAACGGCAGTGCAAAAACTTCCTCTTGAGATCCTGAAACTATGCATTTAGGAAAGAACTTTTGAATTGGAAATGAATATTCTTTGAGAAAAGGACCTGAAGACGGACAACGTCACTGTAGAAAGCCCGCAAGGTCCTTTGCTTGGAAATGTCCTCTCTGTAATGGTGGAAAAAAACATACACGAGTAGATAGAATCTGAGGACAACGGCACAATTTTTGCTCCATACAGTCCTTAGTGGCATAAAAGGATTATCATCACAAGGATATAGACGCTTTCTCACTCCTGACTTACAAAAAGAGTTAACTTACGAATACATGTAATATTTCTGCTTGCTGATGCGCAATGTCTCAAAATGAACTAGTATACGTCAGAAATGGGGCCTATGCACCACCTCTGGTTAATCCAGGGATGATTCATCTAATGATTTAAGAATTAGGTACACAAAATATTCTCTCAGTTTTATTTTTGTAGTACTTTAGCTTAAGATCTCAGTGTCTTTATGCTCAAACTTTTGTTTTAACGTTTGGAGATGCATGTACTGTTGAGTACTCCCTCCGTCCCACAATTCTTGTCTTAGATTTGTCTAGATACCGATGTATCAAGTCACGTTTTAGTATTAGATACATCCGTATCTAGACAAATCTAAGACAAGAATTTTGGGACGGAGGGAGTATTAAAGAGGACACCGATCAATAATTCCATTCATGTATGTGAAAAACTGACATCAAAATAAAGGCTGGGGGTTGCAAATAGTATCCAAAGAAGTCTTTTGAAGAAACATCCAAAGCAGTCAAAGGTGATCTGAAAACATACACATCAAGGAAAAAACCACCATCCGCAAGACACTTAACCCTAGAATCTTTTGGCAGCAGTGCCCGAAAACCATCACAGTGAATGTAAGTGGCTAACCCACCAGCAGAGCATCCTGTTAGAAAAGCCTGAAGGCTGGAAATAGCATATCAGCATCACACCATCACTACAGTAGTCAAAATGCTTGTATGGGCAAAGACAAAGTAATGCGTCTATAAGATCATATCCACTCATTTTGTAAACATGCAAGTACATATGATGTAGTAAGAAAAAGGACCGGTCAAGATATTGAAATAATCCTACAATAGTTCACTAACAGTCATAAAGACTGAACAGACAATGTTCGTAAACACAAAAGTAAAGCAATATTACTGTCATTGACATCTAGTGGATCCATGCTATTTATTTATCAGTGCCACAAATCACTCCTAATTGTATTTCTCAGAAACATTTAAGCATCATTTCAGTACAATAATATCAACTGGTAACCAAAATAATAACCAGATCGATACAACCTTCCATACTTTTATCCAGTTAACTGAAGAGCAAGAACAGATTTACAACTTTAAGATGTATGATTGATTCATACATTTGAATCATGTGTAAATCAAAGGGAAGGGCTGTGCTTGCAAGAATGACCTGTTTAGCATGTCTGAGCCCCTTCAGTAGAAGTTCATCCATAACTGCTTCCCAGATACGCTGGCCTCGGAAAAAGAATTTTGTGCCATTCTGCAAAGAATAACAAAATTCTCAGAATACCTTCTGAGTGATTAATCAGCATCTGTTGGAAATAGGCAAAGAAGACCTGAAACTCGTCTTTGACGTTCCCAGAAAATGATGCCCCATCGCAATACCTTATCTTCACTTTATTCCAGTTGTGAAAATCTGCACATTGAAACATATGTTAAATGAGAACCTCAGAATTATAGGTAACTGAAAAGAGTGTTGCAATACTTTAAGATGGCGACTTTACTAGTGAAGTATATGGCATAAGGAGTTTAATATTTTTGGTGAGAAATTCCATAAGGTCCCATCAGCGCAAATGGACAATGAGAATAATATGAAATGAAACAGAGATCATTAGCTCAAATGTATAACTCGTATACTACTAAAACAGAGCAACTATAACTTAACATCCCAATACAAATGATATAAACGAACACACTGCTAGGTACAAACATGATGGTTAAATATTTTATTTTTGTCAAAAACTGATCAGTGAAATATGATCTGCTGCTGCAAGATAACAATTCAAGAACTGATGGAAAAACTCAATGAGGACTTGGTGCTGCAAATACTACTTTAAGATTGAGCTAATGGTTGAACTTTTGATTAATTTGGTCATAAAAGATTAGCGACATTGCACATCAATAAAATGTAACTTTAAAGAGCAAATCTTTAGCTTTAGTTCAAAAATGGGGTTAGCCCTTTGATCCTTTGATCTATATATAAGATGAAACATAGTTACCTGGATTCTGATCTTCATCATCGCTCAACATCCCAGCAAACTCAACCTGACGTTCCATGTAATGGGAAGAACCCAGCATCGATTTCTGGCGTGAAGCGCATGACTTCAAATTTCGGCACCAGCCTCCACCCTGAGGCTCATACAACATAGAGAATCTAATAAAATGAAAGCATTACCGTGGAAGAACCAATGGCAACAAACAAACAACCACTAGCACCATAAACTACTGTGGAAACTAGTAACTGACAGTTGAGTGCATCAAATTAGCAAGTGATAGTCCCTCTGGCTACCAGCCATAGCATTATGTTTCACTATAGATGAATAACCTTGTGATGTCGTTATCCACACGGAAGTCACATCACTATATACTAATGATGTATGTACCCAACGATATGTTTTCAAGATATCCAAATAGTGCCTATTTGTTTTTCAACACTGTCCTGATCTGCATGCACACTTCTATCACTGTTGGGACATGGAACAACTTCTTCAGGGGCTACCAATCCAAACAAGTCATCAGCGAATTCATGTAATCTAGATTTCAAATTCAGAAAGCTTGCATTGTCCAAGCTAAGCTGAGCACTGACCAACACCAAGCTTCGAAGAAAACTCATGGTTCTGTACCAGAATTTGGTAATGATAATCTGCATACCTCCAAGTGGATGAGCCAGCTCTGAGACCCACTCCCTGACCCTCTCTGCAGATGGTACCCCGGCGCGCTCCCGTCCAAGCACACTGCATCATCCCAAGCACGAAATTTCAGAAATCACACTACAACCCTGAAGAAATTCAGTCAAGCACGACAAGCACCAGCAGACTAGCTGAGCAAGACAGTACTACTAGCAAGCAGTGTTGCAGTAACCGAAGTGTACTGCGCCCAATGGAAACAGAAGGGGGCGAGAGGAGCTGAGAGGAGGAGGGGACTCACGCGCGCCCTTCTCCTCGGCGCGGCGGAGGAGGGTGAGGCCGACGAGGGCGGAGGAGGAGGAGGGGGTGGCGGGCGCGAGGGGCAGGGAGGCGAAGTAGGAGAGCGAGAGGAGGAGGGCCGCGGCGAGCAGCGCGGCGGCGAAGGTGGCCGCGACGGCGCCGGCCCGGCCGCGGCGGCGCCACCAGAGGCGCAGGTGGCGGCTCGCCGGGGCGGACGCGGCCGGGGACGGCGGCATGGGGCGGCTGGATCCGATCGCGTGAAATCGACTGCGAAAAACAGGGGAGTGGTCGATACTGTGGTGGTACCACTGAGATTTTGGTAAGAAATCCTGCTAAATGGTTTATGTCCATTAATTTCGTGGCAAAAACTAAATGCTTTCCAAAATGGTCGATAATTTAATTTTGGTAACTAGCAATGGGTTCAAAAATGTTTAAAGCGAGTTTTAATGGCGTCGATTCGATTCATGAAAAATGAAATTGAGATAGGCAAGCTTGGCAAATGTTTTGTTCAAAGAGGTTCGGTTTGGTTTGGGTCAGGAATTAGAACCACGCCATTCTAAAACCGAAAACAAAAGGGCTCCGAGATCCGATCCAACGCTTTAAAGTAAACTATCATATTTTTAACCCATGTCGCGTCGCGTATAGCGGTGAGCAGGCCTTTCAGGTCCATCATTGTGTCCCGCAAAGCTCCCGTCTGCAGACGAGTAAGAACCACAAAACAGACATCCCCTAGACTCTCTCGAGAGGATAACGTCCTTCTCCCAAACGAGGGATATAACACATCTTAATCAAAGTTCAACTAGAGTCTTCAGTGGTTATAAATCCTGATGCTTCCAAATCCTAGGGTGTTTTTGGGTTCAAAATAGCATCGAAAAGTAATCACATCCGAGTCTAATAGCTGAGTATGTTATGTGTTTGATGTATTCCGATTTGGATCTACAAACAGTTGAGCTCTACCCCTTGCTTGGCTTTAGGTATAAAGGATGGGTCATTTGTAAAAAAAATATCCTATTCCATCTCTCTTCTAGCGCTTAAATAGAGGCACCATTATACTACTATCTCACACCACCATGTGATGCAACAACTATATGATGGATGCTCTTATGTAGTTCGATACTGCTATAAGAAGCACATGTGTATTCATGTATGGTCGTGAGCATCCCACCACCCCTCAATGAAGTAGATACATGGTATACATTTTTTATGATATCAATTCAGGTCCAATGTCTAGTTTATTTAGGTGAGCATGTTTTAAGAAAGCATTTCTATCTGCCATGTTAAATTTAAACAATTCCAATATGAAATTCCATATCACCGACATGAGATAAATGGTCTCTAAGATACTAAGGGATGTTTTTAGGTTCTTGCTCTGCTTTGGAGGTCTTAGCTAGTTTGTTGTTATTCTCATGCACCATGTGTGGAATCATCTTATTGTGGCTTCATGGGAGTATATTAAATTATGTAAGTTTTGGAAGAACGTCTTGCATGTGGTGTTGGACGAATGGCTTCCAAGTAATGTATGGCGAGCCTTCGACAAAGTCCACTCGGAAAACTTCCTTTGGTTGTAGGAACTTATGATTGTGAAGCGCAAGTTCGAACATAACCCGGGATGGAGATAGACTTAGGCCTCCTTAGGTTTACATTGTATGGATTCTTTTTCTTTTTGCGAGAAAACTTTGTATGAATTCAATAGGAAATGTTTTTGTAGAAAAACTTTCTTTGGAGCCCTTTGGTTTGCAAGAATGGAATATTATTCCTATAGTTCATATCCCTTGTATTTGAAAGGAAAAACGTTAACTCGGACTCAATGAAAACGTTCTATCATGTGACCCAAATGACATCGTTTTTTCTATTCATCTGTTCCGAGTGTTCATGTGATTTGAGATACATGTAGTATTTGTTGGATTTGGGATAGACGACATCTCACCTCCTATGGATATCCTATTCCTATGATATTCATGTCCTCTGAGCCAAAGGAGGCCTTAGTAATACTCTCGTCAGCTAACTGGTCTGGTACGGGTTTACTTGCGTCTTCAGAGGTTCTTAATCCCGATGCTTCCAAATCCTAAGATGTTCGTGGGTACAAAACAATATTAAAAAGTAATCCCATTCAAGTCTGATAGTTGAGTATGTTACGTATGTGATGTGTTCCATTTTGGATCTACAAGCGGTTAAGCTCTACCCCTTTCTAGGCCTTAGGTCTGAAGGATGGGTTATGTTGTGAAACTTTGGTCATATTCCATCTCTCTTCGCACACTTAAATAGGGGCATCATTATATAGACATCTCAAACCACCATGTTGATGCAACAACCATGCAATAGATGCTCTCATGTAGTTCGATACTGCCATAAGAAGCCATGGGCACTCATGTATGGCCGTGAGCATCCCACCACCCCCCAATGAAGTGGATCCATGATAGACATTTTGTGTTGGAAATATGCCCTAGAGGCAATAATAAAATGGTTATTATTGTATTTCCTTGTTCATGATAATTGTCTATTGTTCATGCTATAATTGTATTAACTGGAAACCGTAATACATGTGTGAATACATAGACCACAACATGTCCCTAGTAAGCCTCTAGTTGACTAGCTAGTTGATCAATAGATGGTTATGGTTTCCTGACCATGGACATTGGATGTCATTGATAACGGGATCACATCATTAGGAGAATGATGTGATGGACAAGACCCAATCCTAAGCATAGCACAAGATCGTGTAGTTCGTTTGCTAAGAGCTTTTCTAATGTCAAGTATCGTTTCCTTAGACCATGAGATTGTGCAACTCCCGGATACCGTAGGAATGCTTTGGGTGTACCAAACGTCACAACGTAACTGGGTGGCTATAAAGGTGCACTACAGGTATCTCCGAAAGTGTCTGTTGGGTTGGCACGAATCGAGACTGGGATTTGTCACTCCGTATGACGGAGAGGTATCTCTGGGCCCACTCGGTAATGCATCATCATAATGAGCTCAATGTGACTAAGGAGTTAGCCACGGGATCATGCGTTACGGAACGAGTAAAGAGACTTGCCGGTAACGAGATTGAACGAGGTATTGGGATACCGACGATCGAATCTCGGGCAAGTAACATACCGATGGACAAAGGGAATTGTATACGGGATTGATTGAATCCCCGACATCGTGGTTCATCCGATGAGATCATCGTGGAACATGTGGGAGCCAATATGGGTATCCAGATCCCGCTATTGGTTATTGGCCGGAGAGGTGTCTCGGTCATGTCTGCATGGTTCCCGAACCCGTAGGGTCTACACACTTAAGGTTCGGTGACGCTAGAGTTGTTATGGGAAATAGTATGTGGTTACCGAAGGTTGTTCGGAGTCCCGGATGAGATCCCGGACGTCACGAGGAGTTCCGGAATGGTCCGGAGACGAAGATTTATATATGGGAAGTCCTTATTCGGTCGCCGGAAGTGTTCGGGGGTATATCGGTATTGTACCGGGACCACCGAAAGGGTTCCGGGGGTCCACCGGGAGGGTCCACCTGCCCCGGAGGGCCCTATGGGCCGAATATAGAGGGGAACCAGCCCCTAGGTGGGCTGGGCGCCAAACCCCCCTAGGGCCCATGCGCCTAGGGTTGGGGGGAAACCCTAAAGGGGGCGCCCCCTTGGCTTGGGGGGCAAGCCTCCCCCCTTGGCCGCCGCCCCCCCTCTAGATCCATCTGGAGGGGGCCGGCCCCCCTCTCCCTTGCCCCTATAAATAGAGGGGGGTGGGAGGGCAGCCGCACCCCTTGCCTGGCGCAGCCCTCTCCTCCTCCAACTCCTCCTCCTCCTCCGTAGTGCTTAGCGAAGCTCTGCCGGAGAACCACGAGCTCCATTGCCACCATGCCGTCGTGCTGCTGGAGTTCTCCCTCAACTTCTCCTCTCCCCTTGCTGGATCAAGAAGGAGGAGACGTCCCCGGGCTGTACGTGTGTTGAACGCGGAGGCGCCGTCCGTTCGGCGCTAGATCGGATCTTCCGCGATTTGAATCGTCGCGAGTACGACTCCATCAACCGCGTTCTTGTAACGCTTCCGCTTAGCGATCTTCAAGGGTATGAAGATGCACTCCCTCTCTCTCGTTGCTAGCATCTCCTAGATTGATCTTGGTGACACGTAGGAAAATTTTGAATTATTGCTACGTTCCCCAACAGTGGCATCATGAGCTAGGTCTATGCGTAGATTCTATGCACGAGTAGAACACAAAGTAGTTGTGGGCGATGATTTGTTCAATTTGCTTACCGTTACTAGTCTTATCTTGATTCGGCGGCATTGTGGGATGAAGCGGCCCGGACCGACCTTACACGTACTCTTACGTGAGACAGGTTCCACCGACTGACATGCACTTGATGCATAAGGTGGCTAGCGGGTGTCTGTCTCTCCCACTTTAGTCGGATCGGATTCGATGAAGAGGGTCCTTATGAAGGGTAAATAGCAATTGGCATATCACCGTTGTGGCTTTTGCGTAGGTAAGAAACGTTCTTGCTAGAAACCCATAGCAGCCACGTAAAACATGCAACAACAATTAGAGGACGTCTAACTTGTTTTTGCAGGGTATGCTATGTGATGTGATATGGCCAAAAGGATGTGATGAATTATATATATGTGATGTATGAGATTGATCATGTTCTTGTAATAGGAATCACGACTTGCATGTCGATGAGTATGACAACCGGCAGGAGCCATAGGAGTTGTCTTAATTTATTGTATGACCTGCGTGTCAATGAAAAACGCCATGTAATTACTTTACTTTATTGCTAACCGTTAGCCATAGTAGTAGAAGTAATAGTTGGCGAGACAACTTCATGAAGACACGATGATGGAGATCATGGTGTCATGCCGGTGACGAAGGTGATCATGCCGCGCCTCGAAGATGGAGATCAAAAGGCGCAAGATGATATTGGCCATATCATGTCACTTTATGATTTGCATGTGATGTTTGTCATGTTTACATCTTATTTGCTTAGAACGACGGTAGCATAAATAAGATGATCCCTCACTAAAATTTCAAGAGATGTGTTCCCCCTAACTGTGCACCGTTGCGAAGGTTCGTTGTTTCGAAGCACCACGTGATGATCGGGTGTGATAGATTCTAACGTTCGCATACAACGGGTGTAAGCCAGATTTACACATGCGAAACACTTAGGTTGACTTGACGAGCCTAGCATGTACAGACATGGCCTCGGAACACAAGAGACCGAAAGGTCGAACATGAGTCGTATAGTAGATACGATCAACATGGAGATGTTCACCGTTGATGACTAGTCCGTCTCACGTGATGATCGGACACGGTCTAGTCGATTCGGATCATGTATCACTTAGATGACTAGAGGGATGTCTATCTAAGTGGGAGTTCATTAAATAATCAGATGAACTTAATTATCATGAACATAGTCAAAAGGTCTTTGCAAATTATGTCATAGCTTACGCTTTGGTTCTACTGTTTAAGATATGTTCCTAGAGAAAATTTAGTTGAAAGTTGATAGTAGAAATTATGCGGACTGGGTCCGTAAACTGAGGATTATCCTCATTGCTGCGCAGAAGGCTTATGTCCTTAATGCACCGCTCGGTGTGCTGAACCTCGAGCGTCGTCTGTGGATGTTGCGAACATCTGACATACACGTTTTGATGACTACGTGATAGTTCAGTGCGTAATGCTAACGGTTTAGAATTGAGGCGCCAAAGACGTTTTTGAAACGTCGCAGAACATATGAGATGTTCCAAAGACTGAAATTGGGATTTCAGACTAGTGCCCACGTCAAGAGGTATGAGACCTCTGACAAGTTTCTTAAGCCTGCAAACTAAGGGAGAAAAGCTCAATCGTTGAGCATGTGCTCAGATTGTCTGAGTACTACAATCGCTTGAATCGAGTGGGAGTTAATCTTCCAGATGAGATAGTGATGGTTCTCCATAGTCACTGCCACCAAGCTATTAGAGCTTCGTGATGAACTATAACATATCAGGGATAGACATGATGATCCTTGAGCAATTCGCGATGTTGACACCGCGAAAGTAGAAATCAAGTAGGAGCATCAATTGTTGATGGTTAGTAAAACCACTAGTTTCAAGAAGGGCAAGGGAAAGAAGGGATACTTCATGAAACGGCAAATCAGTTGCTGCTCTAGTGAAGAAACCCAAGGTTGAACCCAAACCCGAGACTAAGTGCTTCTGTAATGAGGGGAACGGTCACTGAAGCAGAACTACCCTAGATACTTGGTAGATGAGAAGGCAGGCAAGGTCGACAGAAGTATATTGGATATACATTATATTAATGTGTACTTTACTAGTACTCCTAGTAGCACCAGGGTATTAGATACCGGTTCGGTTGCTAAGTGTTGGTAACTCGAAATAAAAGCTACGGAATAAACGGAGACTAGCTAAAGGTGAGATGACGATATGTGTTGGAAGTGTTTCCAAGGTTGATGTGATCAAGCATCGCATGCTCCCTCTACCATCGAGATTGGTGTTAAACCTAAATAATTGTTATTTGGTGTTTGCGTTGAGCATAGACATGATTGGATTATGTTTATCGCAATACGGTTATTCATTTAAGGAGAATAATGGTTACTCTGTTTATTTGAATAATACCTTCAATGGTCTTGCACCTAAAATGAATGGTTTATTGAATCTCGATCGTAGTGATACACATGTTCATGCCAAAAGATATAAGATAGTAATGATAGTACCACATACTTGTGGCACTGCCATTTGAGTCATATTGGTATAAAACGCATGAAGAAGCTCCATGTTGATGGATCTTTGGACTCACTCGTTTTTGAAAAGATTGAGACATGCGAACAATGTCTATTGGTATATATGCATGAAGAAACTCCATACAGATGGATCGTTTGGACTCACTTGATTTTGAATCACTTGAGACATGCAAATCATACCACATGGGCAAGATGACTGAAAGGCCTCGTTTTCAGTAAGATGGAACAAGAAAGCAACTTGTTGGAAGTAATACATTTTGATGTGTGCAGTCCAATGAGTGCTGAGGCACGCAGTGGATATCGTTATGTTCTTACTTCACAGATGATTTGAGTAGATGCTAAGTATATTTACTTGATGAAACACAAGTCTGAATTATTGAAAGGTTCAAGTAATTTCAGAGTGAAGTTGAAGATCGTCATGACAAGAGGATAAAATGTCTATGATATGATCATAGAGATGAATATCTGAGTTACGAGTTTGGCACACAATTAAGACATTGTGGAAATTGTTTCACAACTAATACCGCCTGGAACACCATAGTGTGATGGTGTGTCCGAACATCATAACTGCACCCTATTGGATATGGTGCATACCATGATGTCTCTTATCGAATTACCACTATCGTTTATGGGTTAGGCATTAGAGACAACCGCATTCACTTTAAATAGGGCACCACGCAATTCCGTTGAGACGACACCGTATGAACTATGGTTTAGAGAAACCTAAGCTGTCGTTTCTTAAAAGTTTGGGGCTGCGACGCTTATGTGAAAAAGTTTCAGGCTGATAAGCTCGAACCCAAAGCGGATAAATGCATCTTCATAGAATACCCAAAACAGTTGGGTATACCTCCTATTTCAGATCCGGAAGCAAAGTGATTGTTTCTAGAAACGGGTCCTTTCTCGAGGAAAAGTTTCTCTCGAAAGAATTGAGTGGGAGGATGGTGGAGACTTGATGAGGTTATTGAACCGTCACTTCAACTAGTGTGTAGCAGGGCACAGGAAGTTGTTCCTGTGGCACCTACACCAATTGAAGTGGAAGCTTATGATAGTGATCATGAAACTTCGGATCAAGTCACTACCAAACCTCGTAGGTCGACAAGGATGCGTACTACTTCAGAGTGGTACGTAATCCTGTCTTGGAAGTCATGTTGCTAGACAACAATGAACCTACGAGCTATGGAGAAGCGATGGTGGGCCCGGATTCCGACGAATGGCTCGAGGCCATAAAATCCGAGAGAGGATCCATGTATAAAAACAAAGTATAGACTTTGGAAGAACTACTTGATGGTCGTAAGGCTGTTGGGTGCAGATGGATTTTAAAAGGAAGACGGACAATGATGGTAAGTGTCACCATTAAGAAAGCTCGACTTGTCGTTAAGATGTTTTCCGACAAGTTCAAGGAGTTGACTACGATGAGACTTTCTCACTCGTAGCGATGCTAAGAGTCTGTTGGAATTATATTAGCAGTTACTGCATTATTTATGAAATCTTGCAGATAGGATGTCAAAAACATTGTTTCCTCGACGATTTTCTTGAGGAAAGGTTGTATGTGATACAACCAGAAGGTTTTGTCAATCCTGAAAGATGCTAACAAGTATGCAAAGCTCCAGCAATCCTTCTAAGGACTGGAGTAAGCATCTCGGAGTTGGAATGTACGCTTTGATGAGATGATCAAAGATTTTGGGTTTTTACAAAGTTTATGAGAAACTTGTATTTCCAAAGAAGTGAGTGGGAGCACTATAGAATTTTTGATGAGTATATGTTGTTAACATATTGTTGATCAGAAATGATGTAGAATTTCTGGAAAGCATACAGGGTTATTTGAAAAGTGTTTTTCAATGGAAAACCTGGATTAAGCTACTTGAACATTGAGCATCAAGATCTATAAGGATAGATCAAAAACGCTTAATAGTACTTTCAAATGAATACATACCGTGACAAGATTTTGAAGGAGTTCAAAATAGATCAGCAAAGAAGGAGTTCTTGGCTGTGTTACAAGGTGTGAGTATTGAGTAAGACTCAAGACCTGACCACGGCAGAAGAGAGAGAAAGGACGAAGGTCGTCCCCTATGCTTTAGACGTAGGCTCTACAGTATGCTATGCTGTGTACCGCACCTGAAGTGTGCCTTGCCATGAGTTAGTCAAGGGGTACAATAGTGATCCAGGAATGGATCACATGACAGCGGTCGAACTTATCCTTAGTATCTAGTGGACTAAGGAATTTTCTCGATTATGGAGGTGGAAAAGGAGTTCGTCGTAAAGGGTTACGTCGATGCAAACTTTGACACTAATCCGGATGACTCTGAGTAGTAAACCGGATTCGTATAGTAGAGCAGTTATTTGGAATAGCTCCAAGTAGCGCGTGGTAGCTGCATCTACAAGATGACATAGAGATTTGTAAAGCACACACGGATCTGAATGTTGCAGACCCGTTGACTAAAACCTCTCTCGTAAGCATAACATGATCAAACCCTAGAACTCATTGAGTGTTAATCACATGGTGATGTGAACTAGATTATTGACTCTAGTAAACTCTTGGGTATTAGTCACATGGCGATGTGAACTTTGAGTGTTAATCACATGGTGATGTGAACTAGATTATTGACTCTAGTGCAAGTGGGAGACTGTTGGAAATATGCCCTAGAGGCAATAATAAAATGGTTATTATTGTATTTCCTTGTTCATGATAATTGTCTATTGTTCATGCTATAATTGTATTAACTGGAAACCGTAATACATGTGTGAATACATAGACCACAACATGTCCCTAGTAAGCCTCTAGTTGACTAGCTCGTTGATCAATAGATGGTTATGGTTTCCTGACCATGGACATTGGATGTCATTGATAACGGGATCACATCATTAGGAGAATGATGTGATGGACAAGACCCAATCCTAAGCATAGCACAAGATCGTGTAGTTCGTTTGCTAAGAGCTTTTCTAATGTCAAGTATCGTTTCCTTAGACCATGAGATTGTGCAACTCCCGGATACCGTAGGAATGCTTTGGGTGTACCAAACGTCACAACGTAACTGGGTGGCTATAAAGGTGCACTACAGGTATCTCCGAAAGTGTCTGTTGGGTTGGCACGAATCGAGACTGGGATTTGTCACTCCGTATGACGGAGAGGTATCTCTGGGCCCACTCGGTAATGCATCATCATAATGAGCTCAATGTGACTAAGGAGTTAGCCACGGGATCATGCGTTACGGAACGAGTAAAGAGACTTGCCGGTAACGAGATTGAACGAGGTATTGGGATACCGACGATCGAATCTCGGGCAAGTAACATACCGATGGACAAAGGGAATTGTATACGGGATTGATTGAATCCCCGACATCGTGGTTCATCCGATGAGATCATCGTGGAACATGTGGGAGCCAATATGGGTATCCAGATCCCGCTATTGGTTATTGGCCGGAGAGGTGTCTCGGTCATGTCTGCATGGTTCCCAAACCCGTAGGGTCTACACACTTAAGGTTCGGTGACGCTAGAGTTGTTATGGGAAATAGTATGTGGTTACCGAAGGTTGTTCGGAGTCCCGGATGAGATCCCGGACGTCACGAGGAGTTCCGGAATGGTCCGGAGACGAAGATTTATATATGGGAAGTCCTTATTCGGTCGCCGGAAGTGTTCGGGGGTATATCGGTATTGTACCGGGACCACCGAAAGGGTTCCAGGGGTCCACCTGCCCCGGAGGACCCTATGGGCCGAATATAGAGGGGAACCAGCCCCTAGGTGGGCTGGGCGCCAAACCCCCCTAGGGCGCATGCGCCTAGGGTTGGGGGGGAACCCTAAAGGGGGCGCCCCCCTTGGCTTGGGGGGCAAGCCTCCCCCCTTGGCCGCCGCCCCCCCTCTAGATCCATCTGGAGGGGGCCGGCCCCCCTCTCCCTTGCCCCTATAAATAGAGGGGGGTGGGAGGGCAGCCGCACCCCTTGCCTGGCGCAGCCCTCTCCTCCTCCAACTCCTCCTCCTCCTCCGTAGTGCTTAGCGAAGCTCTGCTAGAGAACCACGAGCTCCATTGCCACCATGCCGTCGTGCTGCTGGAGTTCTCCCTCAAATTCTCCTCTCCCCTTGCTGGATCAAGAAGGAGGAGACGTCCCCGGGCTGTACGTGTGTTGAACGCGGAGGCGCCATCCGTTCGGCGCTAGATCGGATCTTCCGCGATTTGAATCGCCGTGAGTACGACTCCATCAACCGCGTTCTTGTAACGCTTCCGCTTAGCGATCTTCAAGGGTATGAAGATGCACTCCCTCTCTCTCGTTGCTAGCATCTCCTAGATTTATCTTGGTGACACGTAGGAAAATTTTGAATTATTTCTACGTTCCCCAAAATTTTGATGATATCAATTCAGGTTGAATGTCTAGTTTATTTAGATGACCACATTTTGAGAAAGCACTTGCATATGTCATGTTAAATTTAAACAATGCTAATATGAAACTCCATTTGACCCACATGAGATGAACGGTCTATAAGATACCAAGGCATGTTGTTTAGGTTGTTGCTCCAGCTTTGGAAGTCTTAGCTAGTTTGTTGTTGTTCGCATGGACCATGTGCAGAATCATCTTATTGTGTCTTCATGGGAGTATATTCACAAAATTATGTAAGTTTTTTTCTATAAAATGCTCCATATCATTAGTGTATTCATAAAAGGACCCTATATTCTTAAGTTCGATATGAAATATTTATCTTTTAGTTACAATGTTGAATGTTTTTCATTCATCTAGGAGGACTTGGGTAACTCAATGATTTAGTGATTGTATGGCTCTTGAGGTTTTGTGGAACACCTAATTTGTATAAGTCTTGATTTGACATTGTGCAACCCAATTGGCTTAGAAATAATTATTTCTCGAACAACCCCAAAATATGAATATGTTTTGTAGTGTGAACCAAACATATTGTTAAGCTCTAGAATTTAAGGTACGTTAATTGTTTTGTGTACATTAGATGTAGTTCCATCAATCTCTTCATGCAAAAATGTGCTTCATAAAAATGTTGTACTCCCAAAAACAAACAAAATAAGTTGCACATGACTGCTTGTTTTGGACGATAGAGAGGCGCGGGAGGGGGGTGATCATGCATACCAATTGCAGTCAACCCACTCCCACTGTTTTTTTTTCTCTGGACTATACTCTCACTAGTTAGAACCATGGCATTCTAAATTTGGGAAAGTGAATAATTGTAGATTGTCCCAATGATCATCCAACATGTATATATGTGTGTTATGAGACCGGCATTTTTTCAAATGAAATAGCAAGAAGATAGAAGCCATTGCACGCTTCTTACTGAAGGAGGGTGAGGCCAACTAGTTTGAGAGTGTAGATACTTGAACTAAAGAGGGTAAGCACATACACCATGAGGCTTCTTCATTTGACCAGATGATCATTCTCTAGCGATGTTCTACAAAATCAAACATTTCTAGTTTTTAGGTACTAAGATACGTTTTTAGGTTCCTTCTCCAGCTTTGGTGCACTTAGCTAGTTTGTTGTTATTCTGATACACCATGTACAGAATCATCTTATTGTGGCCTTATGGGATTATTCACAAAATTATGTAAGTTTTTTTTCCATAAAATGCTTCATTCAATTAGTGTATTCATAAAACGACTTGATATTCTTAAGTCTGGTATGAATTTGTTTTTTTTAATTGACAATGTTGAACGTTGATCATTCATCTAAGAGGGCTTGGGTAACTAAATGATTGCTTTAAATTTAAAATTTGTACAACTCAGTAGTTGCACACTTCTAAACCTAAATTTCCATGGAACACTTTTTGTAAGTCGTGACTTGACTTTGTGAAACCCACTTGGCTTGGAAATAATTGTTTCTCAAACAATCTTGAAATATGAGCATGTGTAATAATCTGAACCAAACACCGGATTAAGCTCTAGAATTTAAGCCATGACAATCATGTTGTGTGGATTAGATAGTTTCACCATTCTCTTGATGCAAAAATGTGCTTGTACAAAAAAATGGTGCTCCTAAAAATAACAAAAAAATTGTACATGACCGCTTGTTTTAGACGACGCGGGGGGCCGGGGGGAGGCAAGCACAGACACGGTGAGTTTCTTCAATTGAGCAGCTAGTGGCGTTTTCAAAAAACAAATTTACTGTCTTGATCCATTGGTTTACCATTGATGGGTAAACCTTGCAGATATACTGTACTACTCAAGATCAAGCATTCGATCATATAAAGCACGATCCAAACAAGAAAAAGAAAATCAACGCTTTTAAGTACAAAATTTTGTTATGCACTACTCTGCTCATGGGCTAATCCTTGAAAACCCTAAATGCAACCATGTATGCTATCACTAGAATCCATTATAGTTTTGTAATCGGTCATGATCAATTCAGGCAGAAGATCTCCATATCTTCCCCTCCAATGAGATGATGATGACGGAGACATCGTCATGGTACTATCTTCGATCCCCTTGCCGTACCTCCAGCAACTCATGGAGCCCCATTCCTTCATCATAACAAAAATAAAAATCACACGACTTCTCCACAAGTATAATAAAAGTTCAGTTTGTTTGGGTAGAACAGCTAAGAGAGCACATCTCCATATCTAATCAATCCAAAATACATTTAGGTAAGTGAAATGTTGCATGCTCACCGGCTTGCCTGGCGGCGTGGAGGAGGATCTCGTGGCTGAGGTACTTGGCAGGATCCTCGTCGGGGAACCTGGAGGTGAATGCCTCCACGTGCCCCACCACCTCCTCATTGGTGAAGTACTCGTAGAGCCCGTCCGAGGCGAGGATAAGGAACTTGTCGCGCGGCCCGAGGCAGTGGTGTCGAAGGAATGGCTTGCAAGTAATGTAAGGCAAGACGCCAACATAGTCCACCCAGAAAACTTCCTAGAGAGCCTTGCTCCACCAAGGCTGCAACATGGAACTTCGCCATATTAGTAACGCTTACGCACAATTAATTTGGTAGTTCAAACTTATGATTTTGCCTAGTTATCCTTATATCACATAAACTTTATTTGGTTACATACATATATGCATGAACTTTAATTGGTACTATGATAGTGTCAAAAAAAATATAAGACAGGATCTATGATAATGTCGACGAGGGTGGAGGAGGAGGAGGGGGAGGCGTTGGGCGCGAGGGGCAGGGATGCGAAGTAGGAGAGCGAGAGGAGGAGGGCCGCGGCGAGCAGCGCGTCGGCGAAGGTGGCCGCGACGGCACCACCAGAGGCGCAGGTGGCGGCTCGCCGGGGTGGACGCGGCCGGGGATGGCGGCATGGGGCGGCTGGATCCGATCGCGTGAAATCGACTGCGAAAAACAGGGGAGTGGTTGATACTGTGGTGGTAGAACTGAGATTTTGCTAAGAAATCCTGCTAAATGATTTATGTCCATTAATTTCGTGGCAAAACCTAAACGCTTTCCAAAATGATCGATAATTTAATTTTGGTAAGATTGTGGTGGTGCCACTATGGTAGAACTGAGATTTTGCTAAGAAATCCTGCTAAATGATATATGTCCATTAATTTCGTGGCAAAAACTAAACGCTTTCCAAAATGGTCGATAATTTAATTTTGGTAACAAGCAATGGGTTCAAAAATGTTTAAAGCGAGTTTTAATAGCGTCGATTTGATTCATGGAAAATGGAAATGAGATAGCCAAGCTTGGCAAATGTTTTTTGAGAGAGGTCTGGCTCGGTTTCGGTAAGAAGTTGGAACCGGGCCATTCTAAAATTGGGAAGTACAAGGGTTACGGATTGTCCCGCGTGTTAATAAAACTGCTAGCGGTATTTTTTAAATGAAATAACAAAAGGGAAAAAGCCTCTACGCACTTCTTATAGTGAAGGGAGGGCGAGGTACCCCAAGAACGAGCGTAGAGATACTTGAACCAATAAGGGCAAGCGTGCACATTTTGAGACATACTATTTATAGCAACATTTTTTAGAATCAAACTTACAATTCTTATCTATTGATTTACCATTTATGGGTAAAACTTGTAGATTGACCTAAAGAATCTCAAGATCAAGCATTCGATTGTATAAAGCATGATTTGACCAATAACAAAAGAAATGTCCCTTTTAAGTTCCAAATTTTGTTGTGTACTACCCTTCTCATGGACTAATCCTTGAAAACCGGAATGCCACCATGTATGCTATCGCTAGAGTCCATTACAATCTCCAATCAATCATGATTAATTCAGGTTGAAGATACCCATATCTTCCCCTTCAATGAGATGTTGATTCCTCGTGTTCACATGATTTGAGATACATATAGTAATAATAGGATTTGAGATAGATGCCATCTCACCTCATGTAGCTTTCATATTCCTACGGCATTCCCCTTTGAAGCGAAGGAGGCCTTAGTAATAGTATGGTCAGCTACACAGTACAGTACGAACTTGTTGAAGTATTCAGTGGTTATATGTCCCGATGCTTCCAAATCCTAGGATGTTGTGGGTATAAAATAGCATCAGAAAGTAATCTCTATGTGATGTCTGGTAGTTGAGTATGTTATCTATGTGATGTCTTCTGATTTGGACCTACAAACGATTAAGCTCTACCCCTTGTTGTGCCTTAGGTATGAAGGATATGTTATTTTGATCCTATTTCATCTCTCTCCCACGGTTAAATAGGGGCACCATTAAACTGACATATCACACCACCATGTGATGCAACAACCATGCAATGGATGCTCTCAGGTAGTTCCACATACTGCCATAAAAGGCACATTGGCAATCATGTATGGCCGTGAGCATCCCACCACCCCTCAATGTTGTAGATCCATGTAGACATTTGATGATATCAATTCAGGTTCAATGTTTAGTTTATTTAGATGACAATATTTTGAGAAATCATTTGCATCGCGAGAGGGCAAGCACCAACATGATGAGACTTCTTGATTCTTTAGCGACATTTTCCAAAATCAAACTTACGATCTTGATCCATCGGTCTTGCATTTATGGGTAAAACTTGTAGATTTACCTGAAGAATCTCACTATCAAGTGTTCAATCATGTAAAGCATGATCCAAACAAGAAAAAAAATCATCCCCTACAAGTACAAAATTCGATATGCACTACTGTGCTCATGAGCTAATCCTTGAAAATCATGAAGAAAAACATGTAAGCTATCACTAGAGTCCATTATGATCTTGATCAATTTTCAGGCTGAAGATCTCCATATCTTCCCCTCCAATGAGATGATGGAGATGTCGTCATGGTATTGTCGCGGATCCCCTTGTTGTACCTTCAAAAACTCATCGAACCCCATTCCTTCGTCATTACAAAACAAAATTCACACGACTTTTTCCACAAGTATGAAAAAGTTCCTTATCCCCTTGGCGAGGATAAGGAGCTTGCCTCACGGCCCGAAGCAGTGGTGTTGGAGGAATAGTTTGCAAGTAATGTATGGTGAGGCTTCGATGTAGTCCACTAAAAAATCCTTTGGTTATAGGAACTTATGATTGTCAGATGGAAGTTCAAACATATCCCGGGATGGAGATACACTTAGTCCTCCTTTGGTTTACATGAATTTTATACGAATCTTTTTTTTGCGAGAAAACTTTGTGTGAATTCTATAGGAAATTATTTTTGTAATTTTTTTTCTTTAGAGCCCTTTGGTTTGCAGGAATATAATCATATTCCTCTAATTCATATCCTTTGTATTTCAAAGGAAATAAACATTAATTCAGACTCAATAAAAAATTTCATGTGACCCAAATGACATTTTTCCCTATTCATTTGTTCCTAGTGTTCATGTGATTTGAGATACATGTATTATTCGTAGGATTGGAGATAGATGCCATCTCATCTCCTATAGATTACATATTCCTACAATATTCATGTCCTATGAGCCAAAGTAGGTGTTAGTAATAGTCTCATCAGCTATCCGGTCCACTACAAGCTTGCTTGCTTCTTCAGTGGTTATTAATCTTAATGCTTCCAAATCCTAGGATGTTTGTGGGTACAAAACAAGATAAAAAGGTAATCCCATTCGAGTCTGATAGTTGAGTATGTTATGTATGTGATGTATTCCAATTTGGATCTACAAATGATTAAGCTCTATCCCTTGCTCAACCTTAGGTATGAAGGATGGGTTATTCTATGAAACTTTGATCCTATTCCATATCTCTTCTCACACTTAAATAAAGGCACCATTATACAGACATCTCAAAGAACCATGCGATGCAACAACCATGCAACTGATGCTCTCATGTAGTTTGATACTTCCATAAGAAGCACATGGACATTCATGTATGGTCGTGAGCATCAGAACACCCCTTAATGAAGTGGATCCATCATAGACATTTTGACGATGCCAATTCAGGTTGAATGTCTAGTTTATTTAGATGACACTATTTTGAGAAAGCATTTGCATATGTCATGTTAAATTTAAACAATGCCAGTATGAAACTCCATGTGACCGACATGAGATGAACAGTCTATAAGATACTAAGACATCTTTTAAGTTCTTGCTCAAGCTTTGGAAGTCTTAGCTAGTTTGTTGTTATTCTCATGCACCATGTGCGAAATCATCTTATTGTGGCTTCATAGGAGTATATTCACAAAATTATGTAAGTTTTTGCCATAAAATGCTTCATATATATGATTAGTGTATTCATAAAAAGGACCCTATATTCTTAAGTTTGATATGAAAAATTATCTTCTAGTTTACAATGTTGAACATTTGTCATTGATCTAGGAGGATGTGAGTAAGTGAATGATTTAGTGATTGTATGGAGCTTTAGGTTTTTAAAATGTACAACTCGGTAGTTGATCACTTTAAACATGTCATCGAACACCTTTGTCCAAGTCCTGATTTGACTTTGTTCAACCCAGTTGGCTTAGAAATAATTATTCTTGAACAACCATGAAATATGAATATGTGTTGTAATGTGAACGAAACATATTTTTAAAGCTCTAGAATTGAAGGCGCATTAATCATGTTGTGTACATTAGATGTAGTTCCATCAATCTCTTCAGGCAGAAATGTGCTCCCAAAACAAAAAAATAGGTAGATGGCCGCTTGTTTTAGACGATAGGGAGATGTTGGGGCTTGATCGTGCATGCCAACTGTCAGTCAACCCACAAACAAAGAAAAATCTCCGGACTATACTCTTACTGGTTAGAACCATGGGATTCTAAATTTGGGACACAAAATAGTTGTAGACTATCCCAATTATCATCTAGTGTGTGTATATGTGTGTTAATGAGACCGCTAGCGGCATTTAAGAAAATGAAATAGCAGGAGAATAGAACCCCATGCGCACCTTTTTTTACTAAAGGATGGTAAGGCACATAGCTAGTTTGAGAGTGTAGATACTTGAACCAAAGAGGACAAGCACAGACACCATGAGACTTCTTCATTTGACCAGATATTGATTCTCTAGCGGTGTTTTTCAAGATCAAACTTAGCTACTTTTTAGGTACTAAGATATGTTTTCAAGTTCTTTCTTCGGCTTTGGTGCACTTAGCTAGTTTGTTGGTATTCTGATATGCCGTGTGCAGAATCATCTTATTGTGGACTTATGGGATTATTCACAAAATTATGTAGTTTTTCCCATAAAACATCTTCATATAATTAGTGTATTCATAAAAGGACCCTATGTTCTTAAGTCTGATATGAATTTATTTGTTTTTTGATTGACAATGTTGAATGTTAATCATTCATCTAGGGGGACTTGGTTAATTGATGCCTTAGTGAACGTATGGAGTGTTAAGTTTTAAAATGTGCAACTCAGCAGTTGCACACTTCTAACCCAAGGTTCCATAGAACACTTTTTGTAAGTCTTGACTTAACTTTGTGCAATCCAGTTGGCTTAGAAATAATTATTTTTGAAACCAACGAATAATCAGCTTGTGTGATAAACTTATAATCTGAACGAAACATATGCTTAAGCTCTGTAATTTAAGCCATTTTTTGTTAGTTCCACCATTCTCTTACTGCAAAAATGTGTTTGTAGAAAAAAAATCGACTAAAAAACAAAAAAAATTGTACATACCCCTTGTTTTACATGATAGGTGGGAGGAGGGGGTTGATTGTGCATACCAATTATCAGTCAACCCACTCTCACTGATTATTTTTCTGACTGTAGTCTCACTGGTTAGAACTATGTCATTGTAAATACGGGAAATAAAATAGATTTGGTTGTCTCAATGATCGTCCAATATGCGTGTGTGTGTGTGTGTGTGTGTGTGTGTGTGTGTGTGTGTGTTAATGAGAGCGCTAGTAGCGTTTTTTAAATGAAACAACAAGAGGATAGAAGCCCCTCTGCACTTTTTTACTAAACGAGGGTGAGTCACCTAGTTTGAGAGTGTAGCTACTTGAACCCAAAAGGGTAAGCGTGACACCGCGAGACTTTTTCGTTTTACCAAATGTTGATTCTCTATCGGTGTTTTCCAAAATCAAACTTACAATTTTAATCCGTTGGTTTAGCATTGATGGGTAAAACTTGTAGATTTGCCCAAAGAATCCCACGATCAAGCGCTCAACCATGTAAAGCACGATCAAAACAAGAAAAAAACCATCACTTATAAGTACAAAATTTTGTTATGCACTACTCTGCTCATGGGCTAATCCTCGAAAACCGTAAATGCAACCATGTATGCTATCACTAGAGTCCACTATAGTTTTATATTCGACCATGATCAATTCAGGCTGAAGATCTCCATATCTTCCCCTCCAATGAGATGATGATGATGGAGACGTCGTCATGGTATTGTCGCCGATCCCCTTGCCGTACCTCAAGCAACTCATGGAACCCCATTCCTTCATCATAACAAAAATAAAAAATCACACGACTTTTCCACAAGTATAAAAAAGTTCATGTTTTGGCTGAAACAACTAAAAGAGCACGACTCCATATCTAATTAGCCCGAAATACAACTAAATAAGTGGAATGTTGCATGCTCACCGGCTTGCCTGGCGGCGCGGAGGAGGATCTCGTGGCTGAGGTACTTTGCAGGATCCTCGTCGGGGAACCTGGAGGTGAACGCCTCCACGTGCCCCACCACCTCCTCGTTGGTGAAGTACTCGTAGAGCCCATCCGAGGCGAGGATAAGGAACTTGTCCCGTGGCCCGAGGCAGTGGTGTCGGAGGAATGGCTTGCAAGTAATGTAAGGCAAGACGCCAACATAGTCCACCCGGAAAACTTCCAAGAGAGCCTTGTTCCACCTGGGCTGCAACATCGAACTTCCCCATATTAGTAACGGTTTCTAAAAGAAAAATTAATTGGTAGTTCAAACTGATGATTCTACCTAGTTATCCTTACATCACATAAACTTTATTTGGTTGCATACATATGTGCATGAACTTTAATTGGTACTACTTGACAGCTGACACAGACAGACAAACAAACCTCTTTCAGGTAGCCAGCTCCAAATGCTCTTGTGACCTTCAAGGAGCCCTTCACTCTGCCATTGACTATGCAGGCAGGATCATCAAGGTGCTCACTCCTTATCCTTTTCACCTCCTGCATCCATCAATGGAAATTAACATCAATCTACGTAATTAACAAACGATCATATATGTTACAGAAGAGGGTGTTCGATCATTGAACATGGCAAGCCATGGGTGGATCACCTTGTAGGCGGTGGTGCTGTGCTCCATGGTGAGCTGGAGCGCGACGAGCTCGGTCATGTCGCACTCGTCGAACTGCCGCCTGATCTCCTCCGTGACGTGGCCGTCGGCGCTGTGCTGGTGCCGGTGGCGTGGCGGCATGATGACGCTGGTGAGGTCGGGCTCGGCCCGGTGCGCGAGCACGGCGCGGCTGTCGCCGACGTTCATGGAGTAGACGTCGGCGCCCTTCATGAGCAGCACCAGCACGCAGGACCCCATCATGGCCAGCTCCGGGCACTCGGCCGCGCGCGCCTCCGCCTCCGCGAAGTAGCCCTCCTCCGTGCGCCGCAGCGCGCGCGCCAGCGCGTCCAGTACCGCGCCGTGCCGCCCCCGGCGCCGGATCAGGTCGTCGGCGCTGTTTCTGCCGTTGCACGACGATGGCGGCGGCCGCTGCTCGCGTCCGGCGTCGTCGGGCGGAGGAGGATCGTGGTCGGTGGGGAGCTCGCGGCAGACGGAGGCGTAGAGGTTGGCGACGAGGTAGTCGGTGGCGTCCGGGCCGTTGAAGCCGTCGTAGATGCCGACGAACATCCAGCCGCGCTCCTCCGACACGACGACGTGCACCCTGTCCTCCCCTGCCTTGCCGCGCGCCCACTGCACCTTGTCCTCCGCCGCGTGCCCGTTCTCGCCGTTGCCCCTGATCGCGCCGCCGCCGCCGATGGTGGCGGTGCCGCCGTTGGTGGCCAGCGTCGTCACGGCAGGCTGCTTCTTGGCCGCGCGGCCGACGCGCAGCGCCGACGCGACAGCGCGGCGGAGGCGGTCGAGGAGCGGGCTCCCGGACGCGGCCTCCTCGAGCTGGCACCGGCGCCGGCGCCTTGTGGCGTAGAGGTCCGCCATGATGTCCTCTTCAGTGCGCGCGCCCCGCCGCGACGCCGCCGACGAGAGCGCGCCCGAGTTCGGCCCGGACGACGACGACGACGGCGACGCGCAGTAGTCCAGGCTCCCCGAGAAGAGGCCCGGCTGGAGCGTGCGGAAGGAGAAGGAGCTGGAGCTGTCGCAGGAGGACGACGCCGAGAGCGACAACTGGTTGGAGAAGGAGTTGGCGGAGGAGGAGGCGGCGGTCCCGATGGTGGACTGGTTGGACGGGAGCAGCACGCCGTGGATGGTGGCGCCGTCGAACGCGTCATAGCCATCAAAGCTCAGAATCTGGCCGACGCCGCAGTCACCACCATAGTCCCCGCCGGCCGCGGCCGCCCTCGCCGCGGCGGACGCGTCCACCGTTGACCGGCCCCCCGACGCGAAGCAGGGCGTGGCCAGCCTCGCCGCGCGGTTGCCCATGAAAGTGACGAAGCCGAGGCGGTGGAGGTGGAGGAAACGGCGGCGTATCGGCGTGTCGCCGGATCTGGATGCGCATCGGGGCCGAGACAAATGGGCGACATATCCGAGAAGGGGAGACGGGTAGAGTTGACATTGGCGCTCGTTTGGAAGGTTGTTGTTTAAGGAGTTGACCAGGATCCATCTATCTATCTGTTTCCTCCCATTTGTTTCCTTCCTTCCTCGGCCAAGTTGACTTTGCTTTTGAGGATTAATGGAGCATATGATATGGTGCCGGTGGTACCTCAGGGTGGCCATCTGCATCAACACCCACACGGCCACACGTCACTTCTCCTCCCTCCTCTCAACCTTAACTTATAAGTTACAACCATCTTCACAAATTTGTGCACCAAAGGAAAAGTACACCACCATGACTTATCATCGTGGAAGATTCCAGGCATCGCGGTCGAACGAATCGGAAAAAAGGAGCTATTATGTTGAGGTCCTTGTCTGCCACCACAACTTACCGCGGAAGATTCCAGGCATCGCAGTCGGACAAAATCATCTTCAAAAGAAAAACGGAACCAAGTACAATAATGTTGTGTTGAGCTCAACATCATTGAAATCCGCCGCTCGACTCGCAAACAACCTTCTTAGATTTTCTACCGTCTACCAAAATACTCTCTTGTGTTTTTTCAAGACAAAAATACACCATTGATATGGCACGGCAATCAGACAGAGGTGTAACTTGCGGTTATCACTCCGGAAAAAGCATTAGGTTTGAGCAGTGGCGGAGGCAAAGGGGGACGAGTAATTTAGCGCTGGATCAAGGGAATACACGCACGTAGTTGGCCCCCCTTAACTCAAACGATGATGAAAACTGAGAGTACAAAATGTGCAGGAAAAAAGGCCCGTAAGAAAGCCCATTCGTGGCCATGGCCTCATCCGTTCTGCTGGCTTTATTTTACCCTAAAAAGGGTCAACCCCGGCGTGCTTAGCGTAGGACTTGAGGCGATTAGATCTCATAAAAAAACTTGGGACGATTAGAGCTGGCGGCGGCCGCTGCCTACTCGCCATGTCCATTAAATCAGGCGACACCAGCTCCGCGACTGGGAAATCCTGCAGACTACACTCTTGACTACACTCTTTCAATTCTCTAGCGGTTCAGCGCCAAGGTTGCCACTATTGAGTACTACCCCTATCAACTCACATCTTGTACGTGTTGAAATTGTACATCCAATTTTAGTTACTTTTTATGTTGAGGTCAATGATTCTAATTCATTTTTAATTTCTTTTGATTTTTTGATTTGTGATGCGTAATGAAGAGAAAAGTGCAGCCAAACATCATAAAGACTAATTTCATTTTCAAGCATGTTGTTTCGAGTTCTCAACCTAGTAATATTGTAAATGAGGCTAATGCCCGAATTACCAATCCTAGTCCAACGGAGTATGACTTGCCTCAAAATTACGAATGATATACATTCTTAGGACATTACTAGCTGTTAGGTTATCTTCGGATGAAATTACTAATATTATCTTATTGGCAATTGTTGAAAAAAATTAAACTAATACAAATGCATTTGTGTTTTAATTGCATTGAAGCTACACATTATTATGGTAAATATTTTTCGCGTTGCACTTTTTTTTTTCTCAGCTTGGTTCGGCCCCCCGTACCCAAATCCTGGCTCCGCCCCTGGGTTTGAGCCATGCTTTCAACCCGCCTGTTCTAAGGAACCACGATAAACAAGAATTTACGGAGAAGTCCATTCATAAATTTACGCATAAAATGCAGCACTGAAATGAAAATCCGAAATCATCTTTCTATGTACTTAGATAGTAGTACAAAGGGTTAAAATGGTTGATTTCCATCCAATTAACAGCAAACAAAGGCTCGACGTGTTGGTTATTGGGCTTAGTAGTTGTGCTTGGCCTATCCACACAAGACCAAGGTTCGAGTCTTGTCAATTTTTGGACGTGGAAAAAATCGGGAGAATCAAGCGAGAGACAATGCTCGCTCGAGTCGTTTGGGAATTGTTCGGTAGGATGACTAAAAACATAACGGTCATCAGTTATTTGACTTATATTTTTGGCTTCATTCTCTATTTATTTCATTTTTGATTTTCCCTCTTCCTGAATGGCAAAATCTGAAAATAGCAAAAAAAAATGATTTTTTTTTAGGAAACATTGCTTAATTTTTTACCGACGTGCAAATTTTTGTGATGGAGTGACACACATGGCGGGTACTACATTTTGTACAACATGTTTTCAAAATACTACTTCCTCCATCAATTTATACAAGCCACCACAACCCGTGGCAGAGCCAGAGATCGAGGTTTCCCAGGGGCGATTATGCTGCGCCCGCTAGTCACTAGGTAGGAGGTAGGGGAGGTACCCTTCATCGTCGCTGGTGACCTGGAGCGATACTTCCCGTGCTCGCCTCAATGGTGGATTCGTCGCTAGTTCTCCCTCCATAAAGAAATATAAGAGCGATGGAGTAATTAAAAAGAAATACATCCAGCAAGCTACAACCTGTGCAAACGCGTAGGATCTCATTCTCGGCTAGAACTAGCTGCTCACGTAGTGTGAGAGATCCAAAGACGTTATCTACTCCCCGGAGCACCACCTGGTCAGGCCGGTTGCCGTCTTGCTACGCCATGCCGACATCTGCAACGCATCACGCCATGCGTACTACGGTAATCATGCATTCATGCCCAAATATATCTGCAGCCAGCGTCTGACTTCCGTGTCAACCGAAAGCTTGAGGATTAATTAAGATTAGAGGACCAAAGGCATTCATGACCAGCCGAGCTAGCTAGCTAGCAAAAGGTGGGCTCTAAACAAAGCATACTAGTGCTAGTAATTAATTGACCAATTTGAAGTTTCAAATCTACCCCACTAATCAATTCGGATGGGAGGGACAAGTCAACTCGACACCAGGCTGGATTGGCTGTGTATTCATTCATTTTCATACAATTCTTGAAGAGCAAGTGGGTACAATTCTTGGGCAGCAAGTGGTTTTGCATATTATAATTTTGTAATCCAAGTGTGTTATGGGCAACGACGACGGATATCCTGTGGATCTTGTGTGACCATCAGCTTGCGGCGTCCATGATGTATTATTGGAAATATATAAAAGTTTATGGTTTCCGTCGTGTGGATCAGTAGATGAAATGTGCTGGTGAGTATAAGATTTGCATGATTGATAGTATCTATGTGAATCTTTTTTGTGTGTGGGTAGGCAGTTAGTGTGCAAGAGGGGTTTATATTTGGGGAGTTGTTCAAGCGTCTGGTTGCAACTTGAGCAATACTATAAACATAAACATGGTTGCTTACTATTGCTCATGTTGATCTGCAGCAGCAGAAAAAAGAGATCGGTGCTCAGGCGAACCATGGGCCTGGATTCCTAGGCACGACTGGACAGCTAGATGCTCGTGTACACAAGATGCTATGGTGCCTTTAGTTCTGAAATCACCTCTGTCATGCTTTCTCCTTTTGTCCCCATTTTCACGTCCAGTTTCATTCGAGGTTAATTTTCTTGTTTTAGATTTCTAACAGAAATGTAAAACAAGAATTTTAGGACGGAGGGAGTAATTAGCATGCTTGATAGTATTATTGTCATGTAAACAAGACTGCACGGTCTCCTTGAATGAATCGGTTAGTGGGGATATCCCTCAGCTTAGGTCAGAGGATAATGAGATCCTAACTGCACCTTTTACTGAGAAGGAGGTTCTAGATGCAATATCTCAAATGAAACCGAACAAAGTAGCGGGACCAGATGGGTTCCCTGCGGAGTTCTATAAGAAATGTTGGCATATTATTAAGGACGACCTTATGCCTATATTTCATGATTTCTTCAACGGGCATTTAGAACTATTTCATCTTAATTTTGGCATGATCACGTTATTGCCAAAGAAGGAGGGAGTGGTTCCTATCGAGCAGTTTAGGCCGATTTGTCTTTTGAACGTGAGTTTCAAGATATTCATGAAAGTGGGGACAAATAGACTGACACGGATCGCCCATTCGGTGGTGCAACCTAGTCAGACGTCCTTCATGCCTGGGAGACACATCCTAGAAGGGGTAGTTGTCCTCGATGAAATGCTCCATGAAATCCATTCGAAGAAGCTAGATGGGGTTATCTTCAAAGTGGATTTCGAGAAAGCATATGATAAAGTTAAATGGCCTTTTCTTCAGCAGGCAATGCGGATGAAAGGTTTCAATGAGACCTGGCGAAACCAAGTGGGTTCTCTCGTCCTAAAAGGTAGTATCGGCATTAAGGTTAACGATGATATTGGTCACTATTTTCAGACTCATAAAGGCTTGAGACAAGGGGATTTGATGTCGCCCCTTCTATTTAACATAGTGACGGATATGTTGACCGTTCTTATTGGCAGGGCCAAGGAAAATGGCCTGGTAGATGGACTCGTCCCTCATCTAGTTGACGGGGGAGTATCCATTCTACAATATGCGGACGACACTATTCTTTTCATGGAGCATGACATTGCAAAAGCTCGGAACATGAAATTAGTTTTATGTCTCTTCGAACAATTGTTGGGGCTGAAAATTAACTTTAATAAGAGTGAATTGTTCTGCTTCGGTCGGGCCAAAGAGGAGCAAGACACTTATAGAAAATTATTCTGATGTGAATTAGGTTTTATGCCCTTCAGTTATTTGGGTATACCGATTCACCATCGCAAAGTATCCAATAAAGAGTGGAAATGCATCGAAGATTGAATTGAAAAGAAACTTAGCTGTTGGAAGGGTAAGCTAATGTCGTACGGCGGTAGGCTGGTGCTTATTAACTCAGTACTTACTGGTATGCCGATGTTCCTACTATCCTTCTTTGAGGTACCCAGGGGGGTATGGAAGAGGCTAGATTTCTTTCGATCTCGATTCTTCTGGCAGTCAGATGAGGCCAAGAAGAAATATCGCCTAGCACGATGGGATATATTATGCCGACCTAAGGATCAGGGAGGGCTCGGTATTGAGAACCTGGAAATTAAGAACAAATGCCTAATGAGTAAATGGCTTTATAGGTTATCAGTAGAAAATGACGGTATGTGGGCACAGATATTACACAACAAATACTTGCAATCGAAAACTCTTGCCCAAGTAACCGCGAGGCCTAATGATTCGCCTTTTTGGAAGGGGCTTATGAGAACGAAAGACTTGTTCTTTCGTAGGACCAAATTCCTTCTTGGCAATGGGATGACAACAAGATTTTGGGAGGATACGTGGCTAGGGGAGACGCCATTAGCCACGCAATATCCAAGCCTTTATAATATTGTGCGACGTAAGGAGGATTATGTAGGCACAGTATTACAATCGGCTCCCTTGAATATTCAGTTTAGGCGATCTTTGGTGGGAGATAGATGGAATGCCTGGATTCATTTGGTTCAGAGATTGATGGATGTTCAATTATCTGACCAACCGGACTCCATACACTGGAAGTTAGCCCGTAACGGAGTGTTTACGGTAAAATTCTTTTATATGGACCTTATTAACTCTGGCCAATCCCGAGATCTATTCATATCTGGAAGGTTAAGGTGCCCTTATGTATTAAAATCTTTATGTGGTTTGTTCATAAGCAGGTGATACTCACTAAAGATAATGTGTTAAAGCAAAGATGGGTAGGCAGTTCGCGGTGTTGTTTTTGTGATCATGATGAAACAATTCAACATCTCTTCATAGATTGCCCTCTCGCAAAATTACTTTGGCGCACGATTCATATAGCCTTTAACATCGTCCCTCCAATTAGCATTGAATGGAAATTATTACTGCGGCTCGTATTCGAATTAGAATATGTGCACTTATGTGGGCTATATGGAACTGCGGGAATGATATGATTTTTAACAGACAACGTATTTTAAACTTCTTGCAGGTCATCTTTAGAGCTATGGCATGAATCCGTACGTGGTCCTTACTCACTCCTATGGACTCCAGGGAGCCACTGGTTACTGGGCGCAACCAATGGGAGATGGTAGCACGGGCTATTTTCAACTGGTTTGGATGGCGGTCGCATAACAGGATAGGAGTCTAGGATCCTAGTCCTTTACGACATACCGGTTGTGACATTGCGGTCTTTATCTTTATTTTGCTTTGCTCACTTTGTGAGCTGTAATACATTGAAGGCTTTGTATTATTTTGAGACCTTTGTTTAATAATATGGCTGCATGCATCGATCAAATACAGAGGCCGGGGGCAAGCCTTCTTTTCCAAAAAAAAAAAAGAATTGTAAACGAGACTGCATTGAGATACTCAAATGTAAAGTGGAGGGGGGAAATCTGATCTGCCCTTGCTTCGTCCAAAGGAGACTTGGGCAGCAAACCCTACTTCTAGTCACCGTTGAAGGCTCCTCCACCTCATCCACTCCCTCTTGTCGACGCTACGGATTGCCGATGGGCAAAGCTCACGGTTGATGCGTCGTCAGGGCATTCCTCTTGCGCGGGTCAAGGCGCCGGCCGACAAGGTCCCTATACCATGGTCAGCAGGCTGACGCGTCATACGTGGAGTCTCCAGGGAGCATCAAACAAAACCCCTCGTCCGAGCGAGTGGCGACACTACCTAGTCGGACACGGATACGATACGTGTGCCGCACGAGGCGCAGGAAGACATGTTGCTTAGGAGAGAGATAGCTCCAGATCCGATATTGCAACGATGATTCCTGAGGCCGATGGTATCACTGAACGCAACCCGGCCATCTTCCTCTTGCCGCCGGTCATAGAGGTGGGGATTTTTTTTGAAGGTCTGAGGTGGGGATTTTCACTTTTGTAGGTGGTCAACTTCGTCCACAACACCATAATTCACATGAATGCATATTACAGTGACGAGGATTAGCATGTTTTCCGACCGGGCAGACTCACGGACAGTGTTCGCCTGCATCCCTAGGTCGGCACAATGTCCCTCTCCATGGCGATTCCCGTTTGGCGCATATGGTTTTTTTTCCACCAGTTTTGGGAGAGTCCTAGGAACTTGCCTAAACTGAGATTTTCCTTCCTTTTTTCTCTCTTTTTTCTTTCTTTTATCTTTTTCATTTTTCCTTTTACTTTTTATATTCAATTTTTATTTTTCACTTCCTTCTTTTTGTTTTTGTTTTTTTCATGTAGTAAGTTTTGTATTATCATTTTAAATTTCTATCTTTCTTTTTTACTTCCTTTTTGTTTCTTTTTTCATATTGTGAACATTTTTTAAAATGATCAACATTTTCCAAATTTCTGAACATTTCTCAAATTCGCGAATATTTTTTATAATTGTGAAAGAAAGACGTGAAAGTATTTGCAATAGGTGAAATCTTTGGAATCGTTGTACATCATTTTAAATTTGTGAACCATTTCTGAAATTCATGGACATCTTTTTACGAACATTTTTTGAATTCATGCTCATTTATTGAATCAGTGAACATTTTTATAGTCTATGAGCTTTTCTTGAAATTTGATAACAAGTTTTGAAATTTAAGATTTTTTTTATTTTTTCTAACAAATTTAAGAACATTTTTGAATTCTTTAACATTTTATGAAATTGGGAACATCTTATGAAATTTGCAAGTTCATGAACTTTTTGTAAAATTCATAAACAGCCTTTTGAAAATAACAATATTTTTTGAATTTAGATCTTTTTATTTTGAGATTCATTAACAGTTTCCAAAGTAAAAAAAAAGGAAACAAAAAATGAGAGAAGAAAACGAAAAATAATATGGCCGCCATTTGCCCGCACATGGGTTGGCCTAAATTGTGCACGGAGGAGGGATGGGGTTGCGTGTTCGCTGAGGGCAATTCCTATTTAGCGCTACAGGCGCCGGTTTCTTCTGTTTTTTGCAAACCGCGCCTGCAGCAGGTTTCTCGTGCGTCTAGACGGGCCAGCCCATATTTCTTCCCAAATGATAACGCTCATAAGTGTGGCACGAAGCAACATGGCCCAAACATCTCCATTACCATCCATTTGCCACGTCAAAACATATGACATCAGCAGGAATCTTTTTAGTTTTTTCGGCTTAAAAATGTTTTATCTCTTAATTAAAAATTCTAATTAAAAATCTGTTTTCATCATTAAATCCTTCTCGACGAGATCTTCAAATCTAGATCCCATGTCGATATGTTTCGACGATATTTTTTGGCCAAAAGTTGCCATAATGTTTATGCTGTATTTGTCATAGTGTTTACACTAAAGTTGCCATGTGGCAATTTTAGTTTATAGATCATGGCAATTTTAGTATTTTTACCATGGCAATTCCATTACTTTGACCTAAAATTATTTTTTGTATGAACCATGGCAATTTAAAGTGCATGTATCATGGCAATTTTAGTTTATGGTTCATGGAAAGTCAAGTTTCTTAATTCCCTGTTTTATAATATGTCAAAAATTTACTTTTAAATGTAGAAGAAAAACAGTTGAAATATATCATGGCAACTTCAGTGTAAACACCATGGCAATTCATGTGCAATATACATGGCAACTTTTAACCAAAAAAAAGTCATCAAAACATATTTATATGAGGTCTAGTTTTAAAGATCTTGTCGCGATGGATTTAATGGTGAAAACGGATCTTCAATCGGATTTTTTATATAAGAGATAAAACATTTTAAAAATTGGAAATCCAAAAAAATTCTTACATGCATACGATGACGTGGCAATTTGTTTGCTTTAGAGACGTGTGTGCGCCTCCCTTCCTGCCACACGTGTGACAGTTATCGACGTCCTATTTCTTTCTTTCCTGCTAAAAGCAAGAAAATGAAGCAACGACAGGGGTTCGAACTAGCGACAACAAGAATAGCAGAGATCAGCACCAACCACTCGACCACCTTCACGATGGTGGCAAATATTCTCTTTTTCGCTTTCTGTTCTGTTTCAAGTTCGCTGTGAATAGAGATTTCATTTTTCTTTCCTTTTTCCTTTATCTCTTTCTTGTTTGTATTTTCGATTTTCCCTTATTTTTCTGTTTCTTTTATTTTTCTCTTTATCTTTTTGCAAAATGCACAAAGTTTTAAAATTCAATGAACTTTTTCTTCGAACCGATGGACTATTTTTTCGAATTTTATGATTTTTTTTTCAGATTCAATGAACTATTTCATATTCTATAGACTATTTTTTTGAAATTTTATGAACATTTTTAAGATTGATGAACTTTTCTTTCAAAATCGATGAACTTTTTTAATTCACCAAACTTTTTCTAAACAACAATGAACTCTTTTTTAAAATTCGTAAACTTGTTTCAGAATTCGATGAACTGTTTTTCATTAAAAAAAATCAACTTTTCCATATTGTTTTTGAATAATTCGCAAATCTAATAAACAGCGCGGATACATTGGTTCTTAAGGATTTCGCGTTCCATGTAGTTGCTAGCTCTTTCCTGTGGTAGTGGTTAGCAAAGCAGTGCCTTTGTTGTAGCGGCAAGGCGCGAGTTCAAATCCCTGCACCTGCACTTTTTTCTGTGTTTTCTCGCGACACATTTTTCCTTCTACCGCGCGTGGTGGGCCGGCCCATGAGGAGCGGCGCGCGGGTGCCAGCTATCTGTTCGGGCGCTGAAGGCGCTGAACAGGAGCTCCCTTCGCTGAGTATACAACGCGCAGGTCACTGGGGCTCCCTTCTCCAGCGAAACCTGTTGGAGTCGCTGGATAGTCCAAACGCATACCAGCCCATACTGGTTATTTTCCCACCGGTTTTAGGATGGCTCTACAACCTTCACTCCACCGGACTTTTCATTTTATTTTAGTTTATTCGCCAGGTTAGTTTTTTCTTCGACATTTCTTTTTTATTTTACGTTACTTTTTCCTTTTTTCCTTTTCTATTTTCTGATTTTTCCTTTTTCAGTTATATTTTCACGAACATCTTTCAACTTCATGAAAAAATTAAAATTAACAGATATAGTTTATAAATCATGATTTTTTTAATTTATGAACAGTTTATACAATTTTGTGAACTTTTTAAAAATATTAAACATTTTTTCGAATTGAGAACATTATTTATATTTTTTTGTATTGGCAACCATTTTCTGAAATTAGAACAATTTCTGAAATTCACAAAAAAATTGAAATGCATGAAAAAATTCGAATTCATGAACATGTTTTAATCCATTAACATTTTGTGAAACGTTGAAAATTTAAGATAATTGGGAACAAATTTTTAATTTTTGAAAATTGTTACAATTTTGTTAACATGTTTTAGTAGTTCTTGTAGAATTTTGAATTCTCCAAATATTTATTCAAATTCATGAAAATTTTGTGAATATCAAAAATAATTTGAAAATGATGAACACTTTTTAATTTCCAAAACTTTTTATTCAAAATCAGAACATTTTGTGAATATGCGGATTTAAAAAAATATCATGTAAATAATTTGAATCCACAAACATTTAAATCTTGAATTGTTTGGAATTGATTTAAATCTTGAATTGTTTTATAGAACATAAAAAAAATAAAACGAAATAGAAAAAACTTAGGGCGTCCCGACCCGCACATGGGCCGGCCCAAAAGGACGCCGCGGGGCGGGGGGGTGCACGCGCGCTTTTTGTCTTTCCAGTTGGTCATGCGGCAAATAGGAGGCCGCCCTTCTTATATACATTGCTACAGAAGAACGATGATTTTTGAGGCCTCGCATTTACAAGCTAAAAGAATTAAAGTTGCATTGGAACTATATGGTGCTGCCACTGGTCAAAGTCTGAATTATGATAAATGTTCTATGTTGTTTGGTGAGTCTTGCCCGCTGGATGTGAAAGAGCCGTATCGGTCCTGGCGATACGCTAGTGTAGAACTCGCAAGTAGTTCGATTGCTCTGGCTGGCTAGACAACAATCACGTACGAAGTACTAGTTGTCGGGAACACACACGAAACACACGCGGCGACTTGATGGCTACAGGGCCGTATCGGTCTTGCTGATTTTTATTACTTTGCAATCTGATCATTACGTACAGGGGGAACCACGTACAGGTATATATAACACTACCTATCTACCTATACACAGCCGACTCGGCCTGGGCCTACGAGTCCGTGCCGGACTCAGATGCCTAATCGTGATTATCTCTAACAACGCGCATAACTAAAGGAATCATGCATACACAAGGTTGATCGCCCATAACAACAATTGTAGTGTTGCACTACATTGGAGCAACTTAATTTCCTTTGGGCAAACGGCTAATTCTAAGTTGTTTAAGATTACTTCTATATTAAGTTGGTATCTCGAAAGAGCAACTTCAGTTTAGCCAAGACTACATTTTTTTTCCTATTGAAATGGTTTTATTGGGGTGACGGGTCAAGTTAACACTAAAACTGAAAATATTAAAACAAACAGATAATTAGGAATGAAAAACGATGAATTTAAAAACTCAATTAATCTGATGGGAAAGTAAAAGAATCACTAAACTTAAAACTAGTGTCCTGCGGATCACACTGATCTCTCTCACACAACCGCCCGTGTCCATCCTATGAAAGCTCTCTCAAGTTTTCGTTCCTGTTTTGTTTGTTTTCATGAGTTAGGTGGGTGTGCGACATAACACTAGATTGTCGATGGCGCGCGTTGCCGCGCCCGTCTATTTTGAATGTTGCATGAGAGTGTTAGAAATTTATGTACAAACATAGAGTTTATGTTAGCTTATACGTATAATAATATGTTGATACAAGGTAGTAGTGTCTCCCATGAAGCTGATAATAGCTAGTCCATTAATACATATGGAATAATTTTGCACATCAATTGTTGTAGTGTCTTATTGTCTGGGATAAATCTGTTTTCACATTATAAGCAATACTGATATAGCGTTTTTTGGTCAATTTGAAAGAAAAAAGAAGTTACTATTGAGGATTGACTAAAGAGATTTGGTTATCAATGTTCTATTGCTTAAATCAACTTTGTTTTCCCAGTGAAGCATGTTTTTTTTCTAATGTAAGATCACATTGGACAAATCAGATTCAAGGTCCCTGAATGTTATAGTGAGAACAGAAATGAAAGGAGTAAGCTTTCAGATGATTGCACGTTCAGATCTGCCAAATACTTATGAGTACATAACTGAAGGAATGGCATGCTCAATGATTTGCTAAATGCAGCATTCTAAGGGCACAATAACTTCCAAGTACATGATGGCTTCGTAATATTGGGACTATATGATCTGAAACATTACACTCATATTTAGGTAGAGAAAATGCCAAGTACTTCATATTTGGGGAAATTACCGAACTTGTAGCCTTAAGGCGACACAAATATTGAAGGATTTATTTCAATATTAGTGCGTTCCAAGATGCTACAGTCAATCTTCTTACTCTAGAACTTCACAAATATCAAAGGCTTGAGCTTAAAGCTTTATTAAGAGTGCGATCCAAAAGGCCGCTATCAATCCTGTTTCTACAAAAATTTCCAGACTTAAGATGTTAGAAATCATTTGAAAATTGACCACGAAAGCTATATAGTAGTATTATGTTGTGCACTTGCTTTTTTTTTTGTTTGATACTACCAACTACTTGCAGTGAACCTAAGCCTGCAAGCGCAGCAGCAAACTGTGAAGGAAAGGTGAAAGGTACGAAGCATAAGCGAGTATTCAATAGCCGGTACCTTTGAGGAGGAGTGAGTAGATTCATGGTGGTTCAACGTATAATCTAATGTATGCTCTATGCTTTAAGCCATCCTTGGATGAGACTCATCCCCAGATTGATTCATCTACGTTTGAGTGCAAAGTAGACAGATATACATAAGGATAGTGTAGGCGTGGTACCTAAGAGTAGGAATTGTTGAGTGTTCCAATATCTACTGCAGACGTTCTATATAAACAAAGGGATGACACGTAGCAGTCAGTTTAAATGGTTGCAGAATTGTTAATGGCCGGTGGGAATTAATCATATTTATAGGATGTCATGTCAGTCACTACTTTTTAGCTACAAACATGTATATAAACAGAGGGATGGCATGTGTGAGCAGCGAGGTTAACTGATTGCATGATTATCAGTTGATGGGTCCAAATTAAGGTTTTTATAGGATATCAATTACTACTATTTAGATGCTATGTGTAACTGAAGAGTAAATAACTACTCTTACGTGCATGGTAAGGAGAAAATAGAAGAGAACTATTTAGATTTATGTGTAACTTGAAGAGTAAATAACTTATTTTATTATCCATTCCTGCATGGTATGAACAAATAGACGAGGCATTTCTTCCCCATTTTATTAGCTGGTGGTTCCATCGGTGATAATCTGGATGAAAATTCAATACTGTAAGTTAGACAAAGCTGCACATGAACATCCCAGAAGGAAAAGGCTGCATCTACATGGAAGGCGGCATAAACGTGAGCCTTGCATCTGATAAGTACCATTAGTTTGTCAAGAACCGATAAGTTTCAGTTTTAGGCATGGATCCGAGATCTCTTGAAGTGAAGTTCCTTGCAGCTTGATTCATATTCTATTCGAAATACTATTCTAGAATGAAACTCACCTGATGCTTGGAATGATTCAAAGCATGTACCTGTCTTGAAAATCCACAACATACATATGTAGAAATGTCCGCAAGATTATTGAGCTTTGCTCATTTATGGATAAAAGCAGAACATATTGAGGCTTCACCCCCACTTCTAGAACAGTACGGCTACATTTTTTTTTTGCGTGTGCATTTTACTATACTGTTCTAATTAACCTGTCAAATGCAGCAGCAAATAGCACCAAGTTATGAATAACACCAAAACATGTTATGTGAGCAATCGTATGCTGTAAAAACATACTGCAGATGACAAAACATGAAACGACAAGACATAGCAATCCACGTGAAGTAATTAGCTGTCCGGAAGTCATTAGAGATTATCAGCTGAAGAATTTCCAAAAAAATGCTCGGTCATAAAAGTGCTCGGTTAGCTGTCCGGAAGTCATTAAAGACATAGCAATCCACGTGAAGTAATTAGCTGTCCGGAAGTCATTAGAGATTATCAGCTGAAGAATTTCCAAAAAAATGCTCGGTCATAAAAGTGCTCGGTTAGCTGTCCGGAAGTCATTAGAGACATAGCAATCCACGTGAAGTAATTAGCTGTCCGGAAGTTATTAGAGATTATCAGCTGAAGAATTTCCAAAAAAATGCTCGGTCATAAAAGTGCTCGGTTAGCTGTCCGGAAGTCATTAGAGACATAGCAATCCACGTGAAGTAATTAGCTGTCCGGAAGTCATTAGAGATTATCAGCTGAAGAATTTCCAAAAAAATGCTCGGTCATAAAAGTGCTCGGTTAGCTGTCCGGAAGTCATTAGAGACATAGCAATCCACGTGAAGTAATTAGCTGTCCGGAAGTCATTAGAGATTATCAGCTGAAGAATTTCCAAAAAAATGCTCGGTCATAAAAGTGCTCGGTTAGCTGTCCGGAAGTCATTAGAGACATAGCAATCCACGTGAAGTAATTAGCTGTCCGGAGGTCACATAGCAAACGACTTAGAGATGGGATCTGACGGCCTAAATCGCTGATTACTTGAGAGGGTTAGAAAAGTGCTCGGTTATAATGTATCTAAATGTGACCTCTCAGGCTCTGACCTACTTACTTGATACTCCCTCCATCCCAATATAAGTGTCTCAACTTTATACTAATTTTAGTGTAAAATTATAATACAGTTGAGACACTTATTTTGAGAGGGAGAGAGTACAATCTAAAGGGGTTCTGAATCATCACCGACTCAACTATTTTGTACCATACACTGCATGTTTTCTTTTCAAAAAGAGGGGACCACCCTCAAGGGATATTGCATGCATGCCTAGCGCCTAATCATCATAAGCATAGGTGATTATGTCATATCTTCTCATGGTCCTGCCATTGTTTTATATTCCTTCAGTTTTATAATGTAGTGCGTAGAAGAAGAAGAAGCGGTTGGGAAAAACAAAGAACGCTCAAAACTGATTCGTCGGGGAGGGTGGCATTTGCGAACATTCTAGATGGCATTTTTAGTTGTGCAGGGATGGCGGTTTCTTCAAAGCGACACGGCAGTTTCTCGAGAGAAGGCATTTTCCGTGCTGTCGTTTGATATTTCTTCACAGCTTAAACTGTCGTCGGTGTTCGCTTGCCACCCTCCCCCAGGCGAACGTCAGCCGGGTAACATTACCCAAAACAAAAGGGTTTGTCAAGAAAGAAATTCTGCACAACAATCGATGGGTCGAGGGAGGCCGTGGTGCTCGTGCACGTCCGTCCGTCGGATGATTAGGAAGGAAAGAAAGCTCTCTCAATGAGACTCTCCGTTGGTGTTTTGTCTGTTCTCCGAGTTAGGTAGCCGTGCGAGTGCGACACTGCATGTGACCTCTACGTACCTCGGCCTAGCTAGAGAGGCGTCGCCCTCGCCACCGCCCGTGCCCATGTCCTTATCCCAATCGTCGCTGACTCAGCTAACTTGTCCTCGCCGCACTGCACGCACTCCTAGCTCCTAGCGCCTAGTCACCACCATGATCATGATCGTCGTGCATCGCAACTGTACACAACCGGCTGTTCGGCACAGCGTTCTCTCGTCATCTCTTCTGCATGCAATCCGTTCGTTCTTGCCGTTCATTCAGAGTTCATCAAGGTTGAACAAGCGAAGAGATCGATCTCCAGGTAGCCAACAATTAACATGCAAGAACTCCTCCCACAAACCAGATCCGTTCGTTTGTACATTCGTATCGATCAGGATCGCTGGATCAGAGGAGCTAACTGATTTTCCATTTCCTGTTTATTTGCACATTCTTTTGCCAGCAGTTTCCTTAACTTGCGTAGTGATCAGTAATTAAGTTCTTAGCAGAGGCGTTCAGATTGAGAAACAGTTGGAGAACAGAGACAAAGATCATTCAAAGTTGAGGCGCCATATATTCATTAGAAGTGGAGGCATGAGGAAGGACAGTACTGGTCGAACACACGCGACAGGGGCATACAGAACTACGGAACACGAACGGTGGTTTTATTTTATTCAGCGCGCGCGCGCGCGAGCGCATGCGGCGGCTGGTGATGATACGCTGGGTGGTGGTGAACTGGTGGTGATGGTGCTTGCTTGCTTGTCCTCCTCATCCTCGTGCTCGCCTCTGCCGGCCGGCCTCCTGGGCGCCGGCTCAGTTGCAGCTGCAGCAGGAGCAGCCGCACGCGGTGCCGCACTTGCAGGTGGTGCAGTCGCAGCCGCCGGTCTCCCCGGCCGTCTCGAACCCGCCGGAGCTCCTGCACAAGCAGAGTCAGGCCAGTCCATCCACCAGTCAGTCAGAGATCCATATGCATGTTCTCAGTTGAACAAGCGCGGTTAATTAGTTGGCGCGATACGTACCCCTTGTGGGAGGCGGTGGGCATGACCATGGCGGCGGCGCCGGCGGTGGCCTCCACGTCGGGGAACATCTTGCACCTACGTAAACGCACACATGCAAATCAGTACCTACTCTGAAACGTTAGTTTAGCTCAGGCGTCCTTCTGTACGTAGCACAGCACAGCACGTACCCGCCGCAGCCGTTGCCGCACTTGCAGCCGGCGCCGCACCCGCAGTTGCCGCCGCAGCAAGACATCCTCCTTTCCTTGGTGGGTGGCGGCGAGGGAAGGAAGCTAAGGACTGAGAGGATGCTGTGAGGACTGAGGAGGCTGGTGTGCTTGCTTGGTGAGGAGGAAGAAGGCGAGGAGGGGGCCTATAAATAGGCCGGGCGCGGGGCGGCAAAGGATGGCGGGGAGCGCGCGCTGCCCCACCGCGCCAACTTTAATCGGGAAGAGGAATCATCATCAACGTCGGTCGACGTCGTAGCAGCAGTAGACGCCGGCGGTACGCATGCGCCTTCTCTTTCTGCCCGCCTCCGATTCCATCACTGTATAGGTAAATAAAGTGCGAGAGAAATACCACTGGAAATAGACGTAGACGGCCGCTGAGCGCACTCGATCGACGCCACACTAACATGCACGCACGATGAGCGCCACCCTACATCAGTAGCACGAGCGGCACGCACCGAGTAGTACCGAGAGCATCTCTCGCAGATCTCTCGAACCGGACCGTCCGCTATAATAACCGTTGGGCTACTTCAAATTTGACTGTGCAATATTCTTTTTGTGAGATCCCTCATCCGCGAGCCCGATTTCTCTGTATCTATGGGATTTCGCCATGTTTTATAGGATCCCTCATCCGCTACCGTCGCTCGTGAGCTACTGCTACAGCTATCGCCACCGCAAGCTAGCTAGCTAGCCGCCGCGAGCTAGCCGCTCGTCGTCTCCGTCCCCGTGGTCCTCGTCTTGCTCCACGGCGGCGCTGTCACCGACAAAACGCGCGGATTCAATTATAATTTAACGGACGCTTTTTAGGGGGTTTATGGAATCAAAAATGCTAGACGTACAAAAGATTACAGGATTTTACAGGCTCTTTTCATCTAGTAACCAATCACAAACTTGCCCCCCCCCCTGATTTTCAGGGGGGTGAACCGTGTTCCTCACCTATTGACCAATCAAATTAACTCTCTTTGCAAAACCTTGTAACTCTTTTGTACGTGTAGCGTTACTCTTATGGAATTTATCAGTACCATAAAATATTTTACGGGATTTATTCTGCCGGAACAAAAGTCATGCCATAAAAATACGAAAAAAAAATTGAAACGAGGCAAAAGACTTGCCATTTTCATTGATTAAGAAGAAGTGAGAATTGCCCGGTTAATTGACGGAAAACCGGGCTAAAACCGATACAACCCAACCCATATAACATGGGCACCACCGGCCAACCTGGCCACCGACATGAAACATGAGCTGCAAAGAAGAAAAGACATCCGCCGGGGAGTCGCAAGCGTCATCGTCATCACCGGTTACCTCCGAACGGGCGACTCCGACTTCACCATAGAGCTCCACCAACGAAGCCGCCCCCACAAATAGCTACACAGAGCAATGACGGCACATGCCAACAGATGGCCACACGCGCCAACAACCGACAACTCCGACTTTGACGACGAGCCTCACAAGGGAAATATGCAGGACTTGCGCCGACCGTGCCCTAAAGAGCACCTCGGGCACGCCGGGAAGATCCGACTACCAAAGCCCGAGCTGCGACCCAAGCTCCTCTTGACGCCATCATCATTGCCAAACAGAAATCGGCGCCCCCGAAATGGCCGCCTCCGCAAACCACGCGGCGAAGATGCCGCCCTTCCACGCGGCGAAGATGCCTCCATCCCACGCGGCGAAGATGCCGCCCTTCCATGCGGCGAAGATGCCGCCATCCACCGGTCTCAGGTTGTAGCCGGCTCCAAGACGATGCCCCCAAGGAGGAAGAAGACGTGAAGACGCCTTCATCGCCCGATCCCGCAGATCAGAGGTTTCCCTCCGGAGCCAAGGCCGCGGGGTGAGGGGTGGAGCACCATACATCAGCGACGCTTCCAAGAAAGAGCGCGACGCCCGCAGGCGCCGCCGTCGCCAGCTCCGGCAAAGGCCGGAAGAAGGATTTCTTCCTGAGATGCTCGACCACCACCAGCCCGTACCGGCCAGCCACAGACCTCCATCAAACCTCCACCAAACCAGCACCGCAAAGCACCGAGGGGAGCCTCCCGTCAGCGCCCGCCCCTGCCAAGGCCGTCCCGCGTGCCCGCCCGACCAGCAGCAGCAGCAGTGATGCCGGGCCCTGGACGCACACCACCGTCACCGCCATCGGGCCAACCTCACGCCGTCGCCCTCACCAGGCCTTGGGGCAGGAGGTCACTGCCGCCACGCCGCAGGAACCGCACCACGCGGAGGCAACGAACAGGCTACAGCAGAAAACCCCCGAAGAACGCCCGGATCCTGCCACGCCCAGCCAGATCTAGCGTCTGCCAGCCTCCCCGCCGGCCACCGAAGCATCACCGAGGCTCCCGCGCCGCCCAGCCGAGCAGAAACGGAGACCCAACGGAAAGCGCCGAGATCCAGAGCACCACGCCCCCGAAGCCGAGCGCCGCCAAGGGAGAGGCAGGAGCACCACCAGGCCCCGCTGCCGCGCCGCCCACGCGGCCGCAGCAGCCGACAACCTCCGCGAAGACCGGGCCGCCGCTCGAGATCCAGAGCCGCCCGCGCCGCTGCGGGCCAGGAGAGCCCCGCCGCTGCCGTCCGCTGCGCGGGCTTAGCCCGGCCGCGTCATTCGGCGGCGGCGAGGGGAGGTGGAGGGGGCGGGGTGGGAGGAGGCGCCGGCGGTGCTGGGCTCCGCCCGAGCCGCCCAGAGGCGACGCGGGGGACGGGAGGGATTAAAAAAATACGAAAAATCGTTTTGCTACAGTGGTTAAACACAGGAAGGCTCGCTCGCTCACTCATTGGAGCGCCAATAATTCACTCACGCGCAAAGGCTTTCACTGTGCCAGCCTAGTCGTCTATATCATCAGATCATGTCACTCACTTCCAACAGTTTCTACAGGCCAGAGCATCGCAGGCAGAGGCGGACAACACTTGTCAGCAACAGCGTCTCGTCTGCTTTCCCGCTGCTCATTTGGTTTGCCAGCAGCGATATTTGCTGCCGTTCGTTCACCGCTGCCGACGGCCTCGTGAGCCACTTGCTCTCTCTCTCGCTCGCTCCACTTGCTCCTACCGAACATTTTACTTTTGATATGACAAGTGGACGCTGCACGCCACTCGCCGGGGGGTTGCCTGTGGAATCAAAACGTACGCCATTGCTGGTAGAGAAAAGCTTTGGACGAGTGCAGAGGTGAGAGAAAGGAAGGGAGGAGGACGGCTCACGGGCAAGCACTGTCCCATGCCCATCGTCTCAAGTTGCTCGCGGGAAGGAAACTGTACTCCTACTATTAGTACACATCACAATTATTGCCTTCGATGGAGCATCACGCAACTGCTACTCCGGGGTGGTAGAGTAGATATTTGGAACAGTGTGAGGCGAATCGCCACCAACACCAACACCAACACGTACTGTACAGTTGATCTCACCCCCTTGCTTGGTCTGACTCAGCAGCACACACTTCATAATTATTGGTGCCATTTCTGTTTATTATATAGGTCCAGTTCTTTTGCAAGAATCCGACCCCTACCCAGATTCTTCCAGAATCTTTGAGCCCCATTTGTTTTATAATCCTGTCTAATTAGACCCTAACTAGATAGAATTGTAAAACAAATGGGGCTCAAAGATTCTGGGAGAAGCTGGGTAGGGGTCGGATTTTGGGAGAATACCCAGATTCTGGCAAAAAGAACTGGGCCATACTAGTATGTCTCATCTCCTATATGCAGCGGTGAAGAGAGCTGAAGCAGAGCATGTTTAGGCTGAAGAGCAGAGTCCAACAGAACAGAGGAGGCAGAAACTGAACCCCCGACCCCGAGACGCTCGGTCGGCACGCGCATAGGAAGCCAGCCGTCCGATGTGCAAGCAACGGTCTGGATAACTTCCTGATGACGTTTATAGGGCTGGCTGGGGAAAGGAGTTGGGCATCTGAAGATCACCCCGCGAACTGAACCTGGAGCACCCTGGCAAGGACGAACTGTTCCCTCCTCCTTCCATCTTGTAACCAAATCCACCATACATACTTCCCTGCAAAAAATAAAAAATTGTAACAAAATTTTGTATTATGGGACAGATGGAGTATTTGAAAATCAGTGTCACGCTACTCTGAGAGAGGCAAATTATAGAAGTGGGGAGTGGAGTGCGGCGAATGATCTTTTTTTTTTCCTCCAAACAACTTCTCGTTTTAGTTCTACGCAGAGACGTTTCATTTGGTCGAATGAACGCCTCAACCCGATAGTGAGTAGGTTGGACGCTTTTTTATGCAACGAACATTGGGACATTCACTTGAGCAGCCACATCCTTCATGCCCTCTCCTCCTCGCTTTCGGATCACTGCCCGCTTTTGCTTGCCACGGACCGAAGATCGAAGAGACCACCTTCATTCAAATTTGAGAACATTCGGGTCAAGATGCCAGGATTCAAAGATATTGTCCAAAAGTCTTGGAACGAGGAATCCACCCATTCTGAGCCTTGTCAAATTTTGTTCCATAAGTTGCGAAGGACGGTTTTGACAACTCAAATCTTACAGTAAAAGTATGTTCTTAACTGCCAAGGTCCATCTTCACATGGCCCTTTAGGTGATCCCACACCTTGGCATGGCCATGGAGAACCACACCCCTCACCCGAATGAAGCTGACATTAGATACATGTTGAAGCGGAGGGTTATCAGTCTCGCGGTGCTTGAGCGAACAAGGAAAGAGCAGTGCTCCAAACTCACAAATCTCAGAGAGGGCGACGCTAATACTAGATTCTTCCACTTGCGGGTCAACGGAAGACAGCGGAAAACAACATTCACCGCCTTAAGCATAACAACGGGTGGGCAACTAGGCATGATGAGAAAGAGGAAATCACCCAAAGCCACTTTGCCAACACGACCTTCCCGGTTGCGGCCTTGCGGGTATTGACGCATTTCTTACAATGGTTGTCAGATGCGATACACGATTACAAGTATGAATAACTTGGAGAGGAGTATCTGCGGTGATGGTGTTGGCTACGGAGATGAGATGAAAAATGGTTGCGGCTAGGTTGGAAGATGGCTTCTTTTTCGTGAACAGTGCTCTCCTCGCCATCCTGTTGAAATTCTGGGTTGACCCCTTTATAAATGTTGGAGGGTTGGATCTCCTAAAGCTCCAGGCATCTGGTACGACCGTTGGTACCAAACGTCGTCTTGCGTTCTGTTGACTTTGGCATCGTCTCCAATTCCTTCCATTCATTCTTCATTTTCCTTATTTCCTTCATTGTGATGATTTATCTTCATGTTTAGGCTCTTTTCCCACGGGAACAAATTAAACAAAGAATCTCGCGATATCTCGCATCCATTATTCAATATTCATTAGTGGCAATGTTAGAGTGATTTTCTCAGAAATACCAAAATTTATCCGGTTTAAACAATGGTGTGATAAGCGTAAAAATAACACTCATCATAGCGAGCTACCCGGGATAGAACGAGAAAGATAGATAGAACCATTTCTCCCAAAATATTAGTTTCAAGTTGTTTAAGATCTTGAAGGGAGCCAAAAACGGGAGAGATACATGTTGGCTACTGCCATAAATCCGTAGTATAGTGGTGGACTACTCATAACTCATGTTGGAACGCGATGGTTGATGTTGATGAAGATGAAGACAAAATTCCCCTCGGCGGAGTACCAGATCAGGGCTGAAAATGAAGATCGCCTCGGATCGTGAAGTGGCGGCAATGAAAAATGCATGATATATTGAGGAAGGGTTTTCAGGGTATATAGCCAGCCACCCAGGATAGAACTAGAGATATGATAGAATGAGAGAAATAGGTAGAACCTGACCGAAAAATAATGGGACTACCTGGGATCGAACCCAGAATCTCTGGTTTCGTAGACCAGCGCCTTATCCATTGGGCCACGGAGTCCCTGATTGATTGCATCGAACGTTGAGCTTACTTAGTTAGATACAACTGACCTAACCACGGTGCCGCTACTGAGGGCTTTGAAAAACTATGCTAACAAAATAGGCCAGCACAAAGGATTTCTTCACAGGAAAATAAACTGTTCACAACATGGACATGAGAACGCGGGCAACCAAAAAGGGAAGAACATTGGAGGAAACGGCTCCAATTATTAGCACAGAGGGGGGGGGGGGGGGGGGGGGGTGGCTTCAGTCAAGAAGTTCTTATTCGTCTTGCTGATAAAAAAAAACATTGCCATGCATATGGTCACACAGCTAGGTGAGGTAGTTGATGAACTCGATGGCGGTTGCGATGGCACCTCCGGTGATGGCATCCTTGGCGATCTTGTTCCCTTTGTTGTTGCTAGCAGCAGAGATCAGGGCGCCGCTTGCGATGCCTCCAATCAACGCATTTTTCTGCAGGAGTACCGAAAAAGGGAGAGATTAATAATATTATCAAGACTGACTGAAAATAAGGATCTTAGTCAACTAAAGATAAGGATCTAGATATCATGTGGGCAGATAATATTGTTTGTGAGCAGATAGTATCGAGTGGCCTCCAACCAATGCTTTTTTCTACAGGAGTACCGGAAAAGAGAGGGATTAATAAATATTCTTAAGACTGACTCACAACATGCCAACAATAATATTGCTTACGACAGGGTGTGATATCTAACCTGCTAGCACAGTATTAGAGTTACATGGAGACAGAAGTAAAAACTAGCATCATGATTTATAAGATGCCAGGAATCTGACTGGTTCTTCTCGTACACTAATTAGCCAAGAATCTTAGTCAACTAAAGAAATGATCTACATCGTAAAACGGGCAGAGGCAGTCATGTAGATAGATATTCCTTCACCTAAGGTTCAGGTAAGTGCAAGAAGGATGAAAGATCCATTTTCAGAGAATCATTACCCAGTCATACTCTCCGCGGACCCTTTCCACTCCATACTCCATGCCTACATACACTCCAGCAACAGCACCTGCAGATTAATAGAAGAAGCATCCAAATTTGTCAGCGAACATAAGAAGAACGGATGAACGATTGATGCCGATGCATTCATTTGAGCCAAATAAAACAACAGAGTAATACTCTTCTACTTAGTTACCCCAATATGCGCCCTCCTTGCACATTTTTTCCAGCTGCATAAACGACCAGAATACCATATTAGTACACTGTAGATGATAGATAGATAGTTACCTTAACGCATGTGCAGAAACAAGGCCACTGACTTTTCACTAATCCACAAGTAGAGAGCAATTATGCAAAAGTAGTGGTTCAAGGCCTTAGACTTATAGTTCAGCTGTTTTTTCTCTATTTATCCTACGAAGGTATGTTCAAGGCAACCATATTGAACCAGTCTGAACTGCTGAACATTTAGTCAGTTCCAACGTAGAATAATATCATCTGCCTATCAGGCCACTACCATCATATATACTAGTGTAATACGTACTGATATCTCTAGTTGTTTTGCCATTCAGATAGTGGCAAGACTCGGGACAATTAAGTGCGAGAAAAACAAACGCAGTGGAAATCAGTACTTACTGTCTTCTCAAGCTTGTGCTTCGAGACACTCCCTGCAAAGCAAAAGAAGATAATTTGATGTCACATTTGTCTGCACAGCACCAACAGAAACTAATGTACTATGTCCCACTGTATGCTGTGAAAAACATTTGGTTCAAACTAAAATCTGGGCGTTTCTACCTTCATCATTCAGAAAAGAAGAAAAAAAATCCTTGATTTTCTCAGGGAATGGATCTATCAATTACCCTACACCGTCGCCCAAGCTAGGCGATTTTCTGAGCGCAAAAGGAAAGAAACCGGACGAATCTGTGGGGCGGAAGAAATCAGAGATGGGCTGCGCTATTACCACTTTGGAGGCAGTCGAAGGCGTCCTCGGCGGCCACCCTGCAGGCGCCGACCTGCACGCATACATTGGATCAGACACATTGCAATATACAGACATTGGATGAAAGAGGAGGGAGGAAGGGGGTGCGTACGGCGCCGATCTTGAGGAAGCCGTCGACGGTGCGGTTGAGGAGCGGGTTCCCGAGGTCGATGGCCACGTCCACCTTGCTCGACCCCGCCGACAACCCCGCGCGAGGCATCCTTCCGGAACCTTCTCGGCCGATGTCCCTCCCTCTCTCTCTCTCTCGTCTAGCACTCTGGCACACAGATACAGAGCAAGAAGATAAGCCACATTATCCCCATTCCAGGGACCCATTTGTAGAGAACTTTTGCACACAGATTACAATGCTTTTCCAGAATGGAGAACCATTCCCCGGTTTGGCCAAAAGTAAACTAGGTTTGTTAACAACATATTTAAAACAACGAACCACTAAAGAAATTAAAACGTACAAGTTTCTTCCAATCACTTTCCCTCTCATCAAAGAACCTTTTGCTCCACGAAGCAAGTAAGGCCAACTCCAACGCACCACGCTAAACAGCCGTCTGTTTTGTCCGGATTTTGTCCGTTTGGTAGGGCTATGGTGCGGCGTCTCGTCGTTTTCCTCGATACGTTGGCCGTGCACCCAACATGCGGACGCACCATTTGTAGTCAGGGTCGTTGGCCGCCGGCGTCGGGATTGGCATTTCGTCGAACAGGCTGGGCCGTAGGAATCGACCGGGGCTGCTTCCTTTGCATCTTGATGGACGACTTGCCAGCGCACTGCACTCAGGCGTGACATTGAGGTCGATGACGGACGTGGCGCCGAAGGTGGCCGGCGCGATCACGCTGCTGTCCGGCGACGTGGAGAACAGGGTCTGAGCATGCTGTCGTAGTGGACGAAAATCGGGCTTCTCCGATGTTATGGAGGAGCTCGACGAATGGTACTGCGGAGGGCGAACAACCGACGAATTTGTGCTTGCCGCGGCCATGGCGGCGGCGCAGAGAATGGTCGGTCGAGTGGTACAACCCTAGCATGACGTGGGCCTACGTCGTCGCTGCCTGTGTGGCCTTGGCGACGATGGCCTCGTTGTGGTCGACGACGGCCTTGTGCTGCGCAGCCTGCTGCGCAACTGCGGTCTTGGCGGTGAAGTTGGCAGCGGCTTTCTACTCCGCCGCAATAGTCCGCTGGGCCCTCATCTTGGTCGATTCAATGTCGAGCCGCGGGACCTCCGCTGGCGTGAGCTCCGACCACGGATTCTTCTTCCTCTTTGGCGCGGGACGGACGGTGGTGGCGGCCGGGTCACGGTTGCGGGTTCTTCGGGGCGCCAGCCATGGAGGAGGGAGGGGAGGGGGAGCGCAGGGGTTTTGCGAATGAGAGGGAAAGTGGGCGCGTTGTGTCCCCGACGGGCAGGCTAGGGGAGGACAAAGGCGCGCGTCCAGCCCGTCTCCGTGCTGACCGTTTCGATGCAAACACGGCCCAAATTTGGGCCAGAAATACGTCGGCGGCGGACAAAAAATGAATGTTTGTCTGTTTGCTTCTGTGCGCGTTGGGCCACGATTTGTGTCCGTTTACTCCCAAACGGACGCGACCGGACCATCTGGGCTAAGACCATATTAAAATCTCTCAGATTGGGGACATCCATCCCACCAAACTCTTTTCTCATAGAGATAAGCCCTCAATTTGCAAGACGATATTTATGTTCCTCCCTAAATTCCCTCAGAAGAAGTGGGACATTTGTGAGGTGATGGCATCAATTGGCCATTTAGGAAATTTCATCATTAGACATCAATAGCTAGGGATGCTATCAATACAAGTAGTGAGCAAAATTAACTTGCCCCTATAGGATAAATTCCTACTCAACCATCTAGCAGTGTTTGTAATAATCCTATCAATAATAGGCTAGAGATTTTGCCTCCTCGGTTTTATATAATGAAGAGGGACTCCCGGGTATTAAAGGGGAAATGCCCCATCTGACAGCGAAAATCTGAGCAAAGCATTTTTGACATCTCTTCATCCACGTGTATGGTGTAGAGGTCACTCTTATGGTTGTTAATCTTTAACCCAGAAGGTTTCAAAACAAGCAAGGACCCATTTCAAATTTCTAGCATATTCAGTAGAAGCCTCTAACAAAAGGATGGTGTCATCAACATATTGAAGGCTGACAACGCCACCAGAGACCACATGACGTAGAAGACTAGCTATCAATTTTTATTCACAACTTTAGCAAGCAATTTAGAAAATACATCATCCACCAGATTAAAAAGCTATGGAGAAAGAGGGTCACCTTGTTCAAGCCCTTCCCTCAAGCAAAACGGGGTCCATTAGTGTCATTCCTAGCACAAAATGAGCTTTGATGCAGAGAACTACAAATCCAATTAATTCATTTTTGCGCAAAACCTCTAGAAGTGAGCATTTCCACAAGGAAATCCCAACTCACTTTATCATAGGCTTTCTAATAGTCTAGTTTCGGGACCAAGTCATTGGTGCCAGTCCTATGAATCTTATGAATCACTTCATGCACCTTGACCACACTTTCTAAAATGAACCTACCATTGATAAAAGCAATCTGGTTAGGAGATATGAATTTGTCACAAATAGGAGAGACTCTAGTGATCATAGCTTTAGAGACAATTTTCACTTCACAATTACTTAGACTAATAGGTCTAGAGTTTTTCATATCTTTTGCATTGGGAACTTTAGGGATTAAAGTAATAATAGTAAAATTTAAACGATAAAAAACTAAGGTACCAGCTTCAAAATCCATCACCAACCACATAAAATAATCTTTGATCAAGTGCCAGAGAGTTTGATAAAAAAAGAGGCCATCAATGGTAATATTTCTTCCTTGGAAAAGGGTTTTCCCAGTAAGGCATTGTCTTCCACAGTCACTAAATCATTCTCATTGCCGAAAGTAGAATCCAGATGGATATCAGGTTTTGGTTCTAAAGAGAAAAGGTCTTTGTGAAAAGTAGTTGCAACATTAAGCATGTCAGAAGTAGAGGTAACAGGGCCCTGAGATCCATTCAATTCTGAGAGGTGGTTTTTACGGTGTCTATGATTAGCCAAAGAATGGAAGTAGGAATTATTACGATCTTCCTCAAGAATTTTTCTATCTTTGGATCTCTGCCATAAGGCACTCCTCTTTTTTCCCAATCTCACTTAATTCAGTCTTAGTGTCTTTCATTCTATCATAGTGTGAGTAGAAAGTGGGCTATATTCAGATAGGACATCTAACATATCAAACGAGGGCCTTCCTTTTCTTCTTAATGGCAGCCTCAATAGTTATACTCCAGCCTTTAATTTTCTTTCTAAGAACATTAGTTTTGCATTGCGAATTATCAACAGAAGAGGTAGTGTCAGAGACAAAAGTTCACACATCATGAACTAAATGAACAAAATCAAGTTGAGATAACTGTCATTTCTCAAACCTAAACATTTTAGGGCTATTGATCTTTCAGTATCCAACATCAGGGGAGTATGATCACCGCCCACCCTTGAAAAAGTTACAAGTGAAGAAAGAGGGAAATGTGCATCCCAGTTCTATCAATGGTAGCAAAAATATGATCAATTTGATTATTGGACCAGGTAAAGCTCCTATTAGAGATAGGAAGCTCTAGCAGCACCATCTGTTTATCCAATCATTAAATACAAAGGTGATTAGAGGGTTAATCAAACCACTACTCTTATTAGAGTCTTGTCTAACCAGATTAAAGTCACCACAAATTAAAATGGGTAAGAGGTACTGTCCAAAATAGCATGAAGCTCAACTATAAAATCCCTCTTGAATTCATGATAAGATGAACCATACAACGCATGAGACGACTGAAGAATGAGACTATTACAAAAAAGCTTTGCGGTTGAGAGCATCAATGACGACATTTGCCTTGCATGGAGTATGAAAGATACCAAGATCAAAATCTGAGATAGTTTCCATACAACGCCTTTGACGAAGATTGACATTAAATTGAGAAAAGATATATTGGGGCTCTTGCTGCCGATGAAGATTTCATAATGCCGGTCAAGCAAAAGATACCGACAAGATATGAGAGTATGGACAATAATTGCTAGTTCTAGATCGCGCTTCGGGTCATTCTTCTTAGGAGGACTCCATCAACGAGAGATAAAAGCAACAATTTAACATTCTTGCATGAGGAGACTGCCAAATCCTTGAAGAGAGGCATCACGGAAGATCTAAAAAGGCTTTGATTTAACCGGAGGATTGAGAATATGAGGATGTCGTCAAGGTAGATAATCACAAACTCATCGAGAGAGTCCATGAAGACATAGTTTATTAAGCGGGAGAATAACGAAGAAACATTGGTGAGACGAAAAGACATCACCAAGAAATTCTTCGGGAAAGACATCGACGAAAACGAAAACACAAACCAACGAGACATCTTCGAGCAACAGAGAGGCACTGAGAGCAAACAAGTAAGCCAAGGAATATGAACGGAAACGAACAATGGACTGATGGTTTTGCCTGGTGACAACCAAACCATGCCTAGAATCACATCGATTTTAGAATTGCGGAGTGGCATGAGAAAAGAGAACTCCGAGGCTTCTGCACTGACGTTGATGACTCTAACACTTCTTAGAGGAGATTTCTTCACCATAGCCTTTGTGGGAGTAGAGCATGGTGGAGGAGGCACAAGCTTTGTCTTAAGTCAAACTTTGTAAACTTTGACCAAGTTTACACAAAAAAAATATTAACATTCACAATTCCAATCAATAGCATTGAATATATTTTCACATCATATATATTTGTTATTGTGAAAGTTTAGATTGTTTTCTATAATCTTGGTCAAACTTTATAAAGTAAACTTATGTCAAAGCTATTATGCGAAGTAACTAAAAATGAAGGAAGTACAAAACAAAGGTCAGAGTGTCTATACTTTGACCTCGTAACAGAGGTAATTGTTAGTTTACATTTAGAGTTAAATAAGTTGCAAAGTTTAGCATTACCACTTATCATTTAGTTTCAGGCTGTTCATAATATATATGGTAACGAGGACATAAACATTTCTGAACAAAAATAATAGCACAACCTGGGACGGGGGGAGGAGTACAAAAAGAAGCGACTCCGCTGGGGATCGAACCCAGAATCTCTGGTTTCGTAGACCAGCGCCTTATCCATTGGGCCACGGAGTCCCTGATTGATTTTATCGAACGTTGAGGATACAACTGACCTAACCACGGTGCGGTTACTGATGGCATCTGTGTGATCCTTTACTACGGCTATGAAAAAACTATGCTAGTACGAAACCAGGCACAGCACAAAGGGTGTCATAACTGAAGGATGCAAACCACGAAGAAAAATAAATTGTTCAGAACATGGACATGAGGAGGCAGGCAACAAAAAATGGAAGAACATTGGAGGAAACGGCTCCAATTATTAACACAGAGGGTGGATGGCTTGGCTTCAGTCAAGAAGTTCTTATTGAGTCTTGTCCGATAAAAACGTCGCTGCCAATATGGATGGCCTCACGGCTAGGTGAGGTAGTTGATGAACTCGACGGCGGTCGCGATGGCACCTCCGGTGATGGCGTCCTGGGCGATCTTGTTCCCTTTGTTGTTGCTCACAGCAGAGACCAGGGCACCGGTTGCAATGCCTCCGATCAACGCATTTTTCTACAGGAGCACCGAAAAAGAGAGGGATTAATAGATATTCTTAAGACTGACACAAAAACATGCAACAATAATATCGATTATGGATGCAAATAGTATTTTTGATGGGTAAGAAGATTTCTAACGTGCTAGCACAGCATTAGACCTGCGTAATGTTACGACAGGGTGTGGAGACAGAAGTTGAAATTATAATCATGATTTATGAGATGCCATGGATCTGACTAAATATGGCTGCATGCATCTATTGATGCAGAGCCCGGGGGTTTTGCCTCCTTTTCCAAAAAAATGGATCTGACTAAATCTTCTCTTATACACTAATTAAGTAATTAGCTCAAGATCTTACTCAACAAAAGAAAGATGTAGATTTTCAAGTAGGCAGATAATATTGTTCGCGATGGGGAGGCAGTCATGCAGGCAGATTTTCCCTCCACCCAAGGTTCAGTTAAGTGCAAGAAACATGAAAGATCCATTTTCAGAGAATCATTACCCAGTCACGGTCACCACGGGCCCTTTCCACTCCATACTCCATGCCCACATACACCCCAGCAACAGCACCTGCAGATTAGTCACACAAAAAAGCATCTGAATCTGTCAGCGAGAATTAGAAGAACGGATGAACGATTCATGTTAACACATTTTATCGAGCCAAACAAGACAATAGAGATATGTTCGTCTACTTAGTTACCCCAATATGCACCCTCCTTGCACATTTTCTTCAGCTGCATAAAAAACCAGAATACCACATCAGTGGACCATATATGACAGATAGTTGCCTGAACCTTAACGCAGGTGCAGAAATAAGGCCACAGAATTTTCAGTAATCCACAAGTACAGAGCAATTATACAAAAATAGTGTGCAGGGGCTTAATTAGACTTTCAGTTAAGCTCTCTTTCCTCCATTTAAACATTATCCTTTGCTCAGAAAAAAAAACTTAAACATTATCGTACGAGGGTATGCTAAAACTCGGCATTGCTATTCAAATAGCCCGGAGTACTGAACATTTAGTCAGTTCCAGCGTAGAATGTATCATCTGCCTATCAGTACACTAGTAGTGGAACATATGCTTGAAAAATTGGCTGATTAATTAGTTAACTAGCCAAGTAATCCCTACTCAAAGGGTCACCGAGTGGCAAATTAACTGATTAATCGGCCGGTTAGCAGGCCGATTCGCCTATTAATCCCCTACTCGCCACCCGACCGAGCAGTTACCAGTTAACGATTTCCTGGACAACGAGCGGAACATCCAGTTGTTTGACACTCAGACGGTAGCAAAACTCAGGGGAAATGGTACAGCATAATGCTCCCTAACTACACGACAGCGATGGCGTCAAGGCACGGATGTTTAAAAGAGTAAGTGAGAGAAAACCTAGCGCATCGGAAATTGATGCTTACCGTCTCTTCAAGCTGGCGCTTCGAGATATCCCCTGCAAAGAAACGAAGACAATTTGGTGTCACATTTTGTCTGCACAGCACCAACACAAACTGATGTATGCCCTACCGTACGTACACGCGTGAAAAATACTGCCCTATAACACCGGATTGCAACAGACAGCTAGCTGTAAACAACTGAAGATGGCTAGGTGTTAACTGAAATATGGCACGCTCTGAACCTAAGCTGCTCTTGTTTTTTGCGAACATGTGGACCTTCATCCAGAAAAGGAAATCCCCCTTTTATCTATTTCCGGGAACGGTTCCATAAGTTGATGAGTTTGTTTTAGAGAGAGAGGGAGAATCAGTTGATGAGTTAACTTAACAAACCAATTCAATTGAAAAAAAAACTGCACAAACATCCACAGAAATAAATCCAGATCTTGTGGCTAACAACACCGTTGATTGATATACTAGATAGAGTAGGAGAGACGGGATGCGTGGTTGTTACCCCTGTGGATGCAGTCGAAGGCGTCCTCGGCGACCACCCTGCAGGCGCCGACCTGCGCGCATACATTGGATCAGAGACATTGCAATATGCAGACATTGAGGAGGGTGGGGGGGGGGGGGGGGGGGGGGGGGGGGGGGGGGGGGCGCATACGGCGCCGATCTTGAGGAAGCCGTCGACGGTGCGGTTGAGGAGCGGGTTCCCGAGGTCGATGGCCACGTCCACCTTGTTCGACCCCGCCTCCAGCCCCGCGCTAGGCATCTTTCCTTCTCTTGACTGTGGCGCAGTGCAGAGCAAGAAGATAGAGTAGAGTAGAGCACAGTGAGATACGCACAGTGGGAGGGATATGTATAGAGGGAGACAGAGAGGGAAGCAGTGGCCGTGAAGCCGCGGCAGCCTTCGACCCTACTCCGTTGGGGGTACTCGCGCCAGCCATGGCCACGCGTCCACGGGCAGAAACAAAAGCGTCGCTCCGGGCGCTGGTCCCCGTGGGATCCGGCCATGGATGCACGGTGCAGGATGCCCTGCCGACTTGCTTCCCCAGGGCTAGTTATCCAAAACAAGAAGAAGAAATGGCACCCTTTGTTTCCATTTCAATTTGGAAATGAAATGGAACGAATTCCTTTTTCCAGGATGGTTTTATTCACCCAAATCTGGATTCCATGTGTTGCCGACACTGAATTTGTCAACTGAAAGGATATCTATCGTATCTCATCTTTGGCTACCATTTCTGAGGTGTAAAAAAAATAAGCTGAACACACTGGACAAACATTATCTTTTCCGATTTTAAAGTTGATGCCGGGATGAATTAAGTTAAATCACATAACCCTCTATAACAGTAAGCTTCTTAGTTTTAAAGAGCTTACATTCAATAGAGGACTATAACTAAAATTGGGTCCGTTTCTAAAAAAAGAAAAACTAAAGTTGGGTCGCCCAATTTTAATCAGGTCAACAATTTCTCAAAGCTCTGTCAGTCAAGCTCTTATATTTCTTTACGGAGGAAGTACTATACACTGTGCTTCCTGAATTTTTAATCCTCACAATTAGTTGACGTATTCAATTTAGAATTGGGCCAACCAATTTTGACCGGGTGAACACTTTCTCAAACTCTCCCATTCATTTTTTTTAATTCACTCTGTTAACTAATTTTGAAGCTCTTTCATTCGATTGGGCTGTTCAGTTTTGAATTTGGTTTACTATTTTGACCGGGCCAATAATTTTTCAAATCAATCACCAGCAACCCGGCTATAAAAACGTATCAATCTTGCGCACCCTCCCTCCATCTAGAAAAAAGAAGCTCCACCACGTGATATTGTAGTACTTGCGACCATCTACACCGAAAATTCCTCACATAAATATAGGTTGGTTAGCGGATAACTCAGAATCACACCACGAAAGACCCACCAAATCACCGCATTATATAAATAAAAATAAAACACACTATCATCTCCACCACCCGCAAAACTAAATATTCCATCAGTTCCAAAATATAAGGGGTGTTATTTTTGTAGAAAGTCAAGTTTCTTCAACTTTGACCAAGTTTAGAGCAAAAATATCGACATCAACAATATTAAACAAAAAAAATATGGAAATTCATTTCATGATGAATTTAAAAATACCGATTTGATATTATGGATTTTGATATATTTCTCTACAAATTTTATTGAACCTAAAATGTTTGACTTTCTAAAAAAGTAATACACCATATATTTTCAAACAGAGTGATTATTTTTTGAAGAAACCCAACAACACCAACTTCACAGCAAAGCACACCCAACCCTTCTAGTCCTTCATGAAACAAGCTGCTCCATAAGGCACGAGCCCACATGATCAAATTTGCACCGCCATGTTCAGATCCATAAAGCAAAATGCGTGTCTTTGGCACAAACAAAGCAAATGTTCAAAGCTCCAAAGCTTGTGTCAAGCAAGGTATGGAAGACAAAAGAGAGACTATACCTTTGTCATCACAAACACAAATGCAACAGGACCATACGATTTAATCTTTGCATCCAATGAAAGGGCTTGAATTTGCATCAGGACCTATCTCTTTTCATTCCATCAAGTAAGGCTTGAAGAGATTTGATCTTCTAGCTTGTTTGTTGTCATGCAAATATGATGTGATTCATGTAAGAGAACTTACTAAACTAGTAATAATGTACGTGCAACGCACGTTTATATTAGGTAGGATATTAGTTGCACGTTATATTAGGTAAGATATATCTTTTGCACGTTGGTATTTGGTAAGATATCAATTACTTTTTTGCGGGCATGGTAGGATATTAATTACATGACAGATTTCAAGGGATAGCGTTGAGTCAAAACGTGTTTATAACTAATGGCAGTGGTGGGTAATTAGAGCGTTAAACGTGTTTGATGCTCAACATTGGAGCGATTTGAACCGCTAGATAACATGATTTGACGGTCGAGATGGTTTGGATCTACCCATTTGGGTCTTTTTATATTGGTATAGGTATAGATATAGACTAGTAATCAAATGTGTTAAGTTGGAAGTCTAAGGTGTGTCGGACTTCTGCATTAATATGAACAACATTCTAGGCAATATATACCAGAGCACACAGAGAGAAGCAAATTAGAGCCGCGTAAAAAACCCATGCTCCTTGAGCAACTAGTACTAGTTAAGAGGAAGACAATGCTTGCTTTTTTCAATTAAAGAGAACAAATTATTGGTCCGGTGATTCGAGTGTCCAATCTCAAGATGTGCTAGAATTGGTCTTGGCAAATTCAATCCCTACTGCCTATTCGGGAAATGCAGCACAACCCGTAAATGCATTAGCTGGTTCCGTAATAAAGGATTCTATTCCAACATCACACCATCATATTTGGGCTTGTCCTGCTAATAAACAAGATGAAATCAGAAAAGCATACATGGTTGCAATATATAACCTGTCATCAACAATATATAAATACAGTCAAATTTTATAAACATGATCACAATATATAACTTGACATCAACAATATATAAATATGATCAAATTTTATAAACATGGTCACAATATATAACTTGACATCAACAATGACCTCTCGATTTACATCTTGGTATCTTGTTCTGTTGTGTGAGTAAAAGTTGCAAAGTGAGGCACGACTAGAGTTTGGTAAACAGAAATATCTAGATTTATTATTGGGTATTTTTCATGACGGCTGCTAGACGTCAGCCGGCTAATCTCATAGAAAGATCAGCTGCCTGATTAGCCGTACGATCAAAGTGTGGAGCGCATCTTACCTTCTTGTCTTCGGATCTACATCCAACAAGCATAGCGACGCGACACAACGCAACCTTTTGCAGCAACGAGGTAAACCGCACGACAGCAGCACGGACGCCTCAACCACGACACCAACGTCAGTAACCTCACAACAACGAATGATGCGGCCCAACAAGTGTAGCTCCGCCGAGGCATGACGCCGGCCACTGCCTGCTCATAACCGCCACATTTTTTTGCGTCGATGCTGCAAAAAAGTCAGAGGGCGATGCCGACCACTGTCCGTGTAGTCGGTGCCTCCATGATGCTACTTTGCAGCTACACCACCGCCACCGCCACTGATGATTCTTTACAACACCGCCGCCAGTTGACGGAGCGAGATATCAATCGGGCGATTCAAAGAGTTCCACAATTTTCATTGCAAACAGAGAACACCCAATATAGCTAATAACTGAGAAGTTCACAATACTCCCTCCGTCTCGGTTTACAGGGCGTGCGTGTAGTTCTAGGTCATTCATTTGACTAACTAAATATGAGTTATATGTCACTAAAAGTATATTATTGGATTCTTAAGCGGATGTAGTTTCTAAACATATATTTTTCATTACATATAATACATATATAACTAGTTAAATTCTCAACCTAGTACGACGTGCATGCCCTGTAAACTGAGACGGAGGAAGTATCAAACTTCAGGATCCAATGGCCTTTGATCTGATCAATATAATCTCGTTTGTACGGCAGAGTCCAATGTCCTCGAACTGAACTGGTTGATCCGAACCATTCCCCTCCACCGTATGGCACCGCACACACCCAACCCAGACCTAGCGACCGCCATGGCGCCGCCGCCGCCGCCGGCGCTCCCGGACGAGCTCGTCGAGGAGATCCTCCTCCACCTCCCGCCGGACGACCCCGCCTGCCACCTCCGGTCCTCCCTCGTCTCCAAGGCCTGGAGCGGCGCCGTCTCCGGCCCCGGCTTCCGCCGCCGCCTCCCCCATGCTCGGCCTCCTCCACAACCAGGCCAGCGAGCCAACCCGCTTCTTCACCCCCCGCCTCGCCCTTCTCCTTCGCCGCCCCGGACCACCGCTCCTGGCTGGCCATCGGCTGCCGCCACGGCCGCGCCCTCTTCCTCCCCAAGTGCCACGACGCCAGGGAACTCCTCGTGTGGGAGCCAATCACGGGCGCCCAGCACCTCGTGCCTGTGCCCGCGGCGTCGGAGTGCCGCTACTTGACTGCGGCGGTGCTCTGCGCGGCCGATGGATGCGACCATCGCGGCTGCCTCGGGGGCCCTTTCCACGTGCTTTTCGTCTTCCCCTACGAGGACCACGGCGAGTATGGCACGTTGGCGTGGGTGTACTCGTCGGAGACCGGTGCCTGGGGCGAGCCGACCTCGACGCGCGACAAGTTAATGGGATGCATACAATATTCATGCGTTGTGGTTGGCAGCTCTCTGCTCTACTTCGTCTTATACGACTACCAGGAGAGTTGGTCGATCCTGGAGTATGATCTGTCAAGCCACTCCCTGACTGTGTTCATTGCACCGGACAACCACTGCGACTGCCTGTATAATCTCGTGCTCACAGAGGACGATGGGCTGGGTGTAATCCAACACTTGCATCCACATCTCAAATCTCAAATGGTGGGCTTTGCTGAGGGAGCTAATGCCATTATCGTTAGTACAATTTCTGGCCTCTTCGCAATTGAGCTGCAATCTGAGCAGGTGAGGAAGGTGTGCGATCAATGTTGCTTCCTTGATGTGGTTCAAGTTGTCACCTTCTACACTCCTGTGCCCCCCGAGGCAACCACCAAAATCTGTTGCTGTCGAAGCCTGGTGAGGAGGCAGGTGGTGAGGAGTGTGTAGAGGAGGAGAAAACAGTAAATCAGGCGCAACAACTGGTCGACCATGGTTCCAATGCTATCAAGGAGGGGGACTTTGTCAACACTTCCGAAAGCATCTGCCACGGCCACTATATCAGGTGAGGGTTCTACTCCCAAACTCCTCATTCCGAGCTACGCTTAAACATTTGTACGGATGTGATTCTGGAAAAAATAACCCCCCCCCCCCCTTAGTCCAGTGCTTTGTAAGATTAGCACCATGTGCCATTAGTTGCTTTGGGACTTTTAATCATTTTGTTCAGGAGATGAATTTTTAGAACAGTTTTAGATGTTTTACCCTTTTAGGACGAAGTGGTTGCCAAGCGGTAAGAAGATATTGTCTACCACTGTCTATTTCTTTGGACCAGTGGTGGTGCCAGGGGGCAGGGCTGCACAACTGTGTGGTGAAGTGCTTTATTTTCCTTGAAGTTTGCATTGCTCTCTAGGTTTTTATATGAAATTTCACTTCTATGGAATAGTAACTTTTGGGATCAACCGGCCCCATAGCCTCGCCCATCAGATAGTGATATGCACATAGAAAATGGCCATGTGATTCTCCATATGAAAACTAGAAATAATCTTGTTTGGGTCTTGAAAGGAACTGTTTGCTGTTTGAACTTGTCTCATGGATTCTCATCATCATTGCATAGAAGGCCGTTTATTCAATGCTGTTTTGCTAATAATTATTGTTAATTGATAGTAGATGATGTTGAAAATGGTTTCATTTTTCAAAACACCTGTGCCATGGATTGACCATATCTTGAACTTGTGTCTGGTGCCATATGTCAGCCATTTGCCTTCTAAATTTATAGAAGTACTCCCTCTATAAAGATATATAAAAGCCTTTTGATCGCTCTTATATTTCTTTACGGAGGGAGTATAATTTTATCTTTCACATATACACTTGGAATAGCAATGCCAGATTGAACATACATGGAACTATCTAAAAGTGGGTATCATTGAGGATTTAATCTATTAATTTTTGTCAATGCTATTGCAGTGTTTGCCATGTTCCATATTCAATTGCAATTGCTCTGAAAAGTCTCCATTGTTTGCTCTTTGCCATGATGACAGTCTTTGCATGTTCTTGTGCATGTGTGAAATGTTGCCTTTTCATGTTTCATTGTGCAAGACGAAGCCGCTCCACCTCCTGCCTCTGTCTTCCAGCTCTGCTCCAAAAACGATGCTCCCAATCTGCTTGATTGATTCTTCTGCGGCAGCGCTTGATCTCTCCTTTCCTCCAGTCTTGGAATAACGAGGCAGCTCCGACTGTCAGTTTTACTGAACGCAAACAGCTTCAACGTCCTTGCAACGGCGCTGACATGATCAGAGGATGACCTTCAACCTCTTTCCAAGGCCTCCTCGAAAAGATGTACCGCCAGCTCCTTGTAGTCCTCCTTGAAAAGACTTGGGTACTATACTTCTGTATCAAAATATGAGTTGTTTTGATAGGCTATTTTAGTCTAAAAATACCTTATATTTTGATATGGAGGTAGTAACTCTCTAGCTACAAATTTACTTTGCCATTACAATTGAACAATCACAGAATTAGCAAAAGACGAACGAGTGCTGTGTCTTAATAATATACTTCGATACATATTACTACAAGTAAATAACAAGCTGGAACTGTCATGTTCTGAGTCGCACATTAATTTTGCAATAACGAATTGGTAGGTTCATGAAGATACGGTAGATAAGTTGTAATAGAAATGCAGGATACACACACAATGGGGTACTAGAAGGCATCTTCCGATATCATCGAAGGAAGAACTAAGTTCATCATTTGAACTTGAATGGGCTGCAGAATACTTTCGTTTCTTTGCCTTGGCAGAGGATCCTGATGCCTCGTTGAATAGCATCCTGAAGATCAGACAAGTTAGTGCTGCCTGCAGTTCTCTCACACCATATCTTCACCTTGCTCTGCCTTTTCGTGTGAGTCATGTTTAGTTGAAACCCTTGGGTTTCATCAGTGTCAAATCCTGCTAGTCTCCTTAGATGGAGTAGTGTCTCTAGAAGCCTCAGTTTTCGATCTCCTTCTCGAAGGCTTGTAACTAAAAGCGCTCCCAAGACTCGGACATTTTACAAGCAGAAGGTTGTCTATGTACTGTATTTGAGATGATCATCTCCCAAGTCGGCACATTCTTCAAAATTGTGAGTTTTATGTTGAAAAGCGCAGCTAGAGAACATACTTTCAGCAAAATGGTAAGTCCCACAGGTTCTATAAAAGAGCAGCAGCAGCAGTCATTGTGTTAGAAGATGAAAAAGAGCAGGAGTAGGACTCGCAGGTGATCAGACAGCCTAGCTCTCATGTCTGATGAGAGGCGCCATCAGCAGCAAGCCGCACAGGCACAGGGGGTCCATCCCTGTCATAATCGCGATCAGTTTCGGCCCAAACGGTAACTAGTGCAACCTGGTTGTTCTCTGCGAAAAATTACCCCCAAATGGTAGTTTTTTGTCACGAGCTGCAAAACAGCGAAAGTTGTAGTTTTGGCAACACTAGCCACGGATGATTAGATAATTTGCCACACTTTATTAGGGGTTTGATGATTTGCCCGAGGGTTGTTTCAATGTCCAATGGCCCCGGCCCCACCCGTAGCGCTCGATCTCCTTCCCTTCAGTCTTGGAATAACGTAACAGGGCAGCTCCGACTATCAGTTTCACTGAACGCAAACAGCTTCAACGTCCTTGCAATGGCGCTGAAATGTTCAGAGTATGAACTTCAACCTCTTTCCATGGCTCCTTGTAGTCCTCCTTGAAAAGACTTGGGTACTATTATCTTTGTATCAAAATATAAGACGTTATGATATGGTATTTAAGCCTAAAAAACGTCTTATATTTTGGTACGGAGGTAGTATCTCTCTAACTGCAAACTTACATTGCCATTACATTTGAGCAACCACAGAACTACCAAAAGACGAACGAGTGTTGTGTCTTAATAATATACTTCGATACATATTGCTACAAGTAAATAACAAGCAGGAATTGTCATGTTCTGAGTCGCACATAATTTTACAATAACGAATTGGTAAGGTTGATGAAGATACGGTAAATAAGTTGGATTGGAACAGGAAATATAATTTCTCCACCGGAACATAACATAGCAAGCAACTGCGCTGATACATAACATAGCAAGCAACTGCGCTGCTGCTACAGTTGATATACATGATACTAGCAAGCTCCTGGAGCATCAAAGTGCCCTTAATTTGTATTCCTCGCACTCGTCCAACAACCCAGCATGATATACATCTTATCTGGTTTCATCTCCTAAAGAAAATGAGATTACGGGCTCCCCTAGCGTGTGTTCTGAATGAAGGTGGCGCCGTTCTTCATGTTCCAATTTATGATTTCATCATCAGAAGTACCAACCAGGCTAGACAAATGAAAAAGGTTAATGAGCTGAAAATTCTAAATCTATTTTATTTTTCAGGAGCAACATTGGGAGATTAACATGCAGCTATCTAACAATAAACTCTGAAGAACAAATGATGTGCATACAGTAGTTAAATTGCCCGTCATTGTACATATATATCAGCGACGGAGTGGCTGTCGTATTTCCTTGAGCTCGTTGCACCCACATATACACAATGTCTTTATTTTATCAACAGCTTCTGCACCACCAATGGACTTGAGGTCTGAACAGTTGACAATGACAAGTTTCTCCAACACTGGAGAACTTGCCGACTGGCCATTGGCGAGGTTGATGGATTCTATGCCCTGACAATTCTTCAAGCTGAGCTTCTTAAGAGAGGATGGTAATATCATTGCCCTCTCCATATTACACTTATCAGAACCTTCAATTGTCAACTGCTGCAACCCGTCGAGCCTATCAACAGAGGGGGATATCAACTCTTTACAAAAGGAAACCTCAATGTTCTTCACGGCAGGTAGACAATCTGGCTGCAGGAATTCATGCAAGCTCAATAATTTCGGACACCATGTAATACGTATCTTAGCAAGGGATGACAATCCTTTAATACCGCCATTGGTGGTGCTACTGCTACTACTTGCTTCAGAGACTATTGATGTAAGGTTATTGCAAAAATAGATATCTAGTACCTCCAGGGATGGAAGATTGCTTCTCCACACATGCAAGGGAATAGCTGTCAACGAGTCGCAGCGATGTATTTTCAAATAAGTGAGGGAGGTGAGGTCAAGGAAGCCCCTCATGAAACGATCCATGGAATAGCCCGGTCTCTCAAGGTCTATCTTGCTAAGAGAAGTAGGTAAGACCACCGAGCCTTGCCAATTGATTTGACCACATCCTGTTATGACTAACTCTTCAAGACGATTAATGTTGTCTGACCGTGATGTATTGCCAAGTGACCCAACTAACTGGAGAAAGAATGGTATGCTCTTCAAACTGACACAATTCATAAATTAAAGAGAACGTAACCTTGGCAGGAGGTTGGGCTGGAGCCAGCTAGGGCAAGATTCACCTCGGTAGTACTTTACCTGCAAATGTTGGAGATTCCAGTGAGGTAACATTTCCATCTGGTTTTCCATTATCACCGCCTCAGGACTTTTCAGCAGATGGGACCATTTTAGGCAGAGTTTGCCAGACTGGTCCTTGCTATAACTAACACTCTTTGAATTGATCTTCTCTAAGCTGAGGACGTCAGTGAAGCCTGGAGGAAACTTTTCAATCACACAACTGCCAGAGTCTATAATTTTCAGATGATGCAGATGACATACTGATAATGGAAATGTGCTGAAAGTAACACTTCCAAGTAAAGAAAGGTAACGCAGATGCTTTGAGTTGCCCATGCTCTCAGGTAGTTGTCGTACTCCGGAAAGTTTAAAACTCAATACACGGATTTTTCCGTAGCTCCCTGAACCAACAGTTTATTACAGGCTCAAAATCTTTTGTTTTGCTATATGATTCATTGCATACTAGGGACCTCAAATTTTTCTTGTCGTGTATGCTCTTCAATTCAGAACACTGAACATTTCCGTTTGTGAATATTGATAGATGACGAACATCTGAAGGAACTTTAGCTAGGTCACTAGCATGCTTTATAATTAAGCACTCATCCTTTGAGACTAGCTGTGCTGTATCATGCATCAGATCATGAATTACATAGTACTTAACACTCTGTGGTGATGCTTTCTGAAAGAATGAACGATTTGCAAGGGCATCAAAGCACATTGATGCTTCTTGGGGCCCCTCCACATATCGGTGTGCAATCCAAATATCAGCTAGAAAATCCTTCCCAAATTTGTGATCCTTGGAAAACATTGCACAGATTGAGAAGCATCTCTTCAGTTTCTGCGGTAGGTACATATAGCTCAGTCGAAGGGCTGGCAGAATGTCAGTATCTGTTTGTTTTAATTGCCAGAGTTCACTTTCCTTTATATTTTCCCAATGTGTTGTACTCAGCTCCATCCCAATGTGTTGGCAGCTAACGGGGAACCCTTCAACTTTGGAACAATGTCTTTAGCAATGCCCTCCAACGACTCCTGGTCGTTGCAAGAACTCGTGGATACAAATGCACAGAATTTGAAGAAATCCCGGAATACCAATGGTTCTAAGCCATTTAATTCATAATTATTCATAGGGCCAACTAGCTCGGCAACCTCGGGAAATCTCGTGGTGACCAAAATCCTACTTCCTTCAACTCCATTTTCCAAACATGCACAAGCTCTTCCACCCTGCCACGTCATCCTTCAAGATATCATCCCACATGTCATCAAGGACAAGCAAAAAAACTTTTTGGACTTGACACGACCTTCTAGTTTACCCATAAGAACATTCAGATTATCAGATGACGCATCTCCTCCGAAGCCTCTATAATCGCTTTCGTTAACCTTTTTGTGTCAAAGTCATCTGAAGCACATGTCCAAATTATGGGGCCAAAGTGATTCTTCACATTTGTATTCTTGCAGATTTGTTGGGCCATTGTTGTCTTTCCGACACCTCCCATGCCAACAATGGATAACACAGGAAACTCTGTCATTCTTGCTTTGCTTTCAGTTCTTCCTCTCTTTAGTCCACGAACTCCTAGTTTTCCCAACAACTCCTTCATTTCTTTTTCACGACCAACCATTTTTTCTACACAATTAAAGTAGGTAGTTGTTTCTGGCCTAACTGATTTATCAAACTTCCGCGCTGCTTGGTGCAAGCCCATATCCATTGCCTGCTTATGAACATGATCTAATTTTTCTTATGGGTGGATGTGCAAGATTATCCTTCGAGCTCTCCTCCTCTTACGACGCCTCCACCGGCCCCGTCGTACGTCCTCTGCCTCGGCTCTAGCGGACATTTGGAGTTTAGTTTTATGGAACATTAATATTTGGATTTATCATAACTCTACCAAACTGTGAAGGATAAAGACTAATGCAAAAAACAACCTACTCTCTCTCTCTCAGCTTATAGGGCGTGCACGTACCCCTAGGTCGTCAATTTGATCAACCTAATACAAGTCATATATTACAAAAAATATATCAATATAAACTTCAGATGTTCTATTTTCAAAAGGTATAATTTTTGTGTTATATAGTTTATATTAGGGTGATAAAATTGGCAACCTAGGTATACGCGTAGGACTTGTAAACTGAAATGGAGGGAGTATGACTAATAGGCATAAATAGATGTTGTGGCGGCATTGCATGCTGGAGTATATTGCAATTTATGGATTGCATGCATGACTAGCTTATGTTGCATGGTTGCATGGCTAGGAAAGGCTAGAGAAAAATAAATAGATAATGTGTTTAGAGTGCACTCCACTAAATGGGAGCATGTAAATATCTTTGGAGTGCACTCCACTTTTTTTAGATGCTTAGGTGCACCGGATGCCATGCCATGCTACAAAATCTATTATTATCTTGAAACCAGCCACACCCGCCGCTCACCTCATCAAAACAGCCCAAGGAATATGTCTTGAACGAAGCATAATTTATTTTTACTGATATATGTATATCAAAACTAGAGTGTTTATATTTCAAGTTTGTGAACAAGTATTATTGTACTACTTTAAATCCATTTCAAGTTTGCAACGCACGGGCCGGCGCATTGGTAGTAGTAAGAAATAAATTACAAGTTTGGCACGAGTTCGTGCTGCGGGAGCACCACGAGGCCTGGCGCAGGAGTTACGTTTCCCTCTCGGTGCCCAAGGGACCTAGCTTCATCGGCTTAGTGCACCTGTCTTTGAGTCAATGACATGTGGATCCCAAATGCGTCTGGCCCACATGTCATTCTAATAAAATGAGAGGGGCGGTGGGACCGAGAGGGGTGAGGCGCAAGTCGGGGGACGTGTGGTGTCATGGGTACGAGCGGCGACGTGGGAATCGCGTGTAGCTGTGGTAGAAAGTTGATGGTCACCGCAGTTCAGCTAGCCCACATGTCATGCACGCAAAGGCACAGGAGCGGTGGGGCCGCGAGGGGTGAGGCGCACGTCTGGGGACGTGGTGTTGTGGGTTGGAGCGGCGTCGTGGGAATCACGTGTGGCAGTGGTAGAAACGTCGCCGTAGTTCAACTTCCATGGACAAGCTGTCATGTCTACTGACACATGCATTGCATACCAATCACTTCAAGGAGGAGTAGTAGAGAAAACTAGGCGGATAAATAGTTCATTATAGTCCAGCGGACTATGTACACAGAGTACACTTGTTCCAAAGACATGCACACCAGCAAAATAGTTTATCTATATCAATGTACATAGGGAGGAAATATAATTTTTGCAAGAGAGGAAATAGTTCATCCATCTATAATGCCCTTCTGTTGGGTCAGTGGAGCATCAGATTTGAGAGTGGTTTTGTCAGCTCTGACTGCTGTAGTTTCAAAACAGAGCAGTTTTGGAAGACGAACAATTTGGGTAGGCAAATGATGACCGATTGAGCTGAAATTTGAAGGGGATATCAGAAACTCGTGTGTCTACTTGTCTACCAAATTTGGTGTTCTTTTGTTCAGTGGTTTAAGAGCAGTTTGCAAAACACTGAAGGGTACAAAAGCTGTGTAAACTCTGCTTTGCTGAATTCTTGCCTCTTGTGGCTGTTATTGCTGTTGACGGTTGGCAACGTGGAGAATGTGTTGTTAATATCTCTAGAGGTTCTAGAGAAGACTTTGTACTCATCATTCTCATAGTGAAGTTGTATGGACCGGTCGGTCCACAGTTGTGGGATTTTACTCCTCAAGTTGAGGAGGTTTTTCCACGTTAAATCCTGTGTCACATATGCATGTTGTTTGTGTTATTCCGCTGCTTACTTGTTGGTTGAAGCTGTCCTCAAAATTCATGACAAGTGGAGGGGGCTGTGTAGTGTGCATATTTGCCGTGTCAGTGAATTTGTGCAGCTCATTGTCGTTGCCCAGCCCCAACACCCTGGTGCAAATACTCCCTTTTCATCCTCTCCCACCGCTCGTCATGTCGACCGGCTCGCCACACTCGAAGCCGAGCAAAGGGAGGAGGGGCTGAGGGCTAGCTATACCACGGGCGACGGCAAATACTCCCTCTTCTTCTTCTTCTTCTTCTTCTTGAAGAAGAGGAAGAAGAAGAAGA